>NW_024609846.1:181403624-182003624 GCF_016920785.2 Ixodes scapularis | reverse complement strand
CTCTTTTTCGTGACGCAAGCAGTATGAGTTCATTTTGTTTGTTGTCTCGATATTGTATTAAGAGTACGGAAGAAGCCCTGCCTGCCGCAAGTAAAGACTTCCGGAGCCCACAAAGCTCTGCACTTGGGCAGACTCCTCCCAACCTGTGTAGAAGGCTCGCATCTGTTGAAAAAATAAAATAAAAATGAGAAGTCGGAATAGCAGTCTCAAAACCGGGGTCAGTGAGCTCAGGCCGAGTTTCCGGTGCCACTCAGTTCGAGCGATGGATTTGTTGCGAACAAGCTGACGACACTTGCCTCCAAAAGTAAATTCGTACGCCCGTCGCAACGCAAGCGCAGAGGGGGAACTTCCCCACAATTTAATCAAATACTGACGGCTCTATCCCGTATTTTGCCCATCCCATCCAGGGATGGGCAAAATACTCGCAAAAATCTATCGAAATACAAATCCAAAATACTTCGACAAATGTGCATTTATTTACGATTCCAATTACATTTTCAAGAAGAAGTATTCGGATACAAGATACAAATATAACGACAGTATTTTTCTCATCTTCCAATACTTTCACAAATACATTTTTTCCCATAGCCTCGTATCTTCTTAGACATAAATTTAACCCCAAGGGGAGAAATACCGTGCACAAATAATCAATAATCAAGTGTATTAACAAAAAAGTTCCAACTCTAAAATAAAGTTTGTTAGTCAAGAATTGGTGGGCGCAACATCAGGAAAAGCAACGAGATCAGTGTGAGTTTAATTTCAAAGTATCAATTGATACAACAAAGCCTTCTAAAAATGTCAATAATGTGATATGTTTAAAAAAATTCATCCATATAAATAAACAGTCAATAACAATACCCGTCAACCATCCCGTTCATTCATTGATCTCTTTTCTTTTTTTTCTTCGATGTTTATTTGTGCGCAGGACGCAGCAAGTTTTATGCTCTCTGCGTACCAGGCACGTAGCCAGGGGGGGGGGGGGGGGGAGGCCAAGGGCCCGCCCCCCCCCCCTCCCGAAATTTTCCATTTTACTGGGGCCTCCTCTCCCCCCTCCCCCTCATACAGCATTTTGTCATGGGCGGCCCCCCCCCCCCCATCCCCCCCCCCGAAACAAAATCCTGGCTACGTGCCAGCTGCATACACTTTCATCGCGAAGAGTGCGCCAAATAGCATTTGATTGCGATCTAGAGTGCCCAAACTTTTCTTTGAGCTCTGTTTATTATACAATTATTTCAATTAGCCAGTTTTAATTTTTTTTAAACAACTGACTAAATACAAAATACTTAAAGTATTTTAGAAACGCTCCTCATTTAATTGTGCGTTCAATACTCTCCATTCCTGAATGCATTCGTCCAACCACCGTTTATTTCGTTCATGATTTCTTTGTGGTAAGATACCTTGCATGCACAAAACGCTAGCATTCCCGCGATCAAGTTCAACCCGTCAAATGCGTAGCGCGCAGAAGCGTACAGGCTGTATCACACATCTAACAAGACTGAACATCTCTTTAGTATGTCAGAAGGGCGTTGTAAATGCAAAAGCATTTATAGGTAATTTGTGATGTAACCTGACATCCCGACGACACAAGACGTCACGTGGCGTTACGTAATGTTGCGTGACATCACGTGACAACTTAACGTCACAATGTCACTGACCATCATGGTGTAACGTGACACCACCGTCTCACAGGGCGTCACGGTAAAATAGGACGTTACGTGCCGACAGTCACACCGATGAGGTCCTCTGAACACCATGAGGTCATTCCAATGATGACGTCACGCCGATGACGTCAAGTCAACACCGTTACGCCAGCGTGACCTCACAATCAAGGCTACATCTCACTAACATCGTAAACCGGAGACACGGAAAAATAAAAAAACGGACAAAACAACAACAAGTCTCAAACACAGCTTCTAGTTTATTTGAACACCTCCGCTCTTATATATACACAACAACCCTCCTCTCCAAAGGTCGACACACCTCCTCTCCACTCCATCAACGACATCTCAAACTGAACCAATGACACATGCTACCTCCCTTCCTTTCATACCAACCAAAAACTGACCCCTTTCCAATCCAAGAAACAGGCACTCAAACCCTGCTAACAATAAAAACACCCCCCCCCCCAAAAAAAAAAAAAAAAAAAAAAAAGATAAGTTTTACGGAACCGACCAGCCACAACTGATAACAGGCCTATCGAACAGACACGGTGTTAGCTTTCAACCACCCCTCAAAAAAAAAAAAAAAAAAAAAATTTTTTTTTTTTTTTTTTTTTTTTTTTTTGAGGGGTGGTTGAATGCTAACACCGTGTCTGTTCGATAGGCCTGTTATCAGTTGTGGCTGGTCGGTTCCGTAAAACTTATCTTTTTTTTTTTTTTTTTTTTTTTTTTGGGGGGGGGGGGTGTTTTTATTGTTAGCAGGGTTTGAGTGCCTGTTTCTTGGATTGGAAAGGGGTCAGTTTTTGGTTGGTATGAAAGGAAGGGAGGTAGCATGTGTCATTGGTTCAGTTTGAGATGTCGTTGATGGAGTGGAGAGGAGGTGTGTCGACCTTTGGAGAGGAGGGTTGTTGTGTATATATAAGAGCGGAGGTGTTCAAATAAACTAGAAGCTGTGTTTGAGACTTGTTGTTGTTTTGTCCGTTTTTTTATTTTTCCGTGTCTCCGGTTTACGATGGAAGTTCTTCACCAGCTCGCCTGTGCTTTTACCCTATCTCACTAAAGTCACTGGATCTGTGAAAGTATACCGCTATTGCCTTCCCACCTGCTAGCCGGACACAAACACATACAAACATACAGACAACAACACCTCTCAAGGTGACTGGCTCATCGCTGTCGGTTGCCATGGTGATCGCAATTTCGGACCCTTTCAAAGCTTTGAAGCTTCGAAAAGGTCGTCAAAACCAGTCGCAGCAAGATCGCTATGGAGCTTCATCGTACTGAAAGCGTTCCTCGGCCAATATGAGCGTCTTTGGCACTGTGCATCCAATAAACTTATCACCCATGCTTATTTACTGAAATCTCTTACAATTATGGGGCTCTTCTTGCGTGTTCCAAGAGTAAAGTTATTTTGCAATGCCTCCAAGCACTGACGTTGCGTGTGCTGGCGGTACGAAGGTGCATACGGCACCACACGCGGCGTCGGTGCTTGGGTTCAGTGAATAATAATTTTACTGTCTTGAAACACGCAAGAAGCGCAACAAAATTGTGAGAGATCTGGGGAAATAAGCATGAGCGATAAGTTTACTGCATGCACAGTTCCAAAGACGCTCATATTGGCCGGGAACGCTCTCAGTATAAGGATGCTCCATAGCGATCTTGGTGCGACTGGTTTTAACGACCTTTTTGAAGCTTCGAAGATCTGAAAGGGTCCAAAATGGCGATCACCATGGCAACCGACAGCGATGAGCCAATTACATTGAGATGTTTTGTCGTATGTATGTTGGTATTTGTTTGTGTCCGGCTAGGAGGTGGGAAGGCGATGGTGCTATACTTTCCCTGATCCAGTTACTTCACATCACTCGGACACGAAAGCTCTAAGAGCTGGTCCTACAATCTAAGAAATGCCTGCGCGTCTACTTACCCGCCAAACACTCGAAGAACCAATCTCTGCAATCTACGAAATCAGCTCAGCGAATGATGAGGCGGAACATTTGTATAGACCTCAAAATTAAGTCTTCGCTGTGGCATTACGCAATGCAAGCATGACGCTTTAAAGGCATTGCGTAATGCAATAGCGCAGACATCATTTTTAAGTCTAAACGGATGTCATCATTCGCTCAGCTGATTTCGTAGATTACAGAGATTGGCTCTTTGGGTGTTTTGCGGGTAATTAGACCCGCAGGCATTTCTTAGAGTGTATACATGCTACGCATGTAAAATGGCGGATTGGCGTCGCGGGACAACACCGGAGACCCGCGAACAGAATGTCCACAGCTCGATGTCTAGAAACGGAGCCCGACCGTTGAAAGGCGAGTGCGATCCCGTTCTAATCCGTCTCGTCTTAGTCATTTTGCACACAACCAGCCGTACACCCACTTGATCCCGGACGGCTGGGTCCTCCCTCCCCCGCCCGACCGGCATCCATCCTCCAGCAGCACCACCGAAGCACACTGCAGCGCGGCATCGGCTCCTCCCGGGAATGAGGAAGGCCGAGCGGGCGGACTCCCGGATGTGCAGCCGCCACAGATCCCCCTTTGAAAGGAACCCGCGCGAGCGTGTACGTTCCCCCCCGAGAAAGCAACCCTGCTATTACTCGTTATCGGAGACAACCATTGTCAAGTGGAAAGGTCACGGCGCGACCTCAGTCGACTGCCCGCGCCGCTGCTCGTCTCGACAGGGCTGGGCGCTTTTTAGGTGTCCTTCTACAGACGTCGTCGCTTTCCTCGCCGTTCTTTTCGATGCCGCCTGCCACCTTCGTTTCTTGTCTTCTTCGCCCCCTGTGGGAGCCTTGTGTGCGTGTTCGCGACGTCGCAGTGGATGGCATCCATGGTCTTTGTGCTCGTCGCTTCTACAGCGAACGTGGCGTAGGCGTTTCCACGGATCGACAATTTTCTCGTCGAGGGTCCGTCCAGCGAGCCACCTGTGACAGTCGGGAGGCGATTGTTGGCTTTGTCTTTATCTTCTTTTTGTTGTTTGCCGCTAACAATTTTTTTTTTTACGACAGCTTTTCTGCTATTTGTATTTACACCACGTTTGCTGTTTTGCTTACAGCGTACTCCATCTTTATTATTCGTCGCTTTTTTTCTTTTTGTCTTCTTTTTTAGGACGGTTGTCTACAATGCTCACATCCCAGACTAAAGTTCTTATCTACATCATTCAACAGTCTCGCCATACTCTGGCAGATTAAGGTCTTAAAGTGGCACTCATATGATTTTTGTAGAAGCTTGTTTTGAATGGCCTATTGTTTGTTGGGCTTTAGTCAATGAGAATGACCAATTATAGACAGCAAGACGTCCTAGTAATCTCAAAACAATAGAAATGCATACACACTATTTTCTCTTGGGGGAAGGGGTGGGGGGCATTTGGGGTTTTTACTATTTCCATAAAATTTCGCCAATGAAAATTGTTCACTACGTGGAGAATCCAAACGTTACCAATACTGCTGTTTTAGACACGTTCTACATTATATTTTGACAAATGCGTTACATGATTGAGTGTAGGAGACGTAATATAGCAATTATTGTTTGAAAACGCCGTCTCACGGCACCCCCTGGTGTCTGCTCCAAGGAACAGAAAGAAGGTTTGGATTTTGATAGAAAAATCGTCCGCCCATGAGTGTGATGTTGGTTTTTTTAGGATGCTTAGAGCTCGTAGATTGAGCTATCACAATAAATAGTCAATCTCAGAGTCCACTTGAGTGCTCTTTTAACATACAATGTCAAATGTCATTTTCTGAAAAGACAGTGAGTGTGCAGGCGAGCTGGTGATAACTAATCATGTCATATAAAACCTGAGCCTGTGGTGGAAGAAATTGGAAAATTTTTAATAGAAGGAACAGACACAGAAAGGGACGTCTCAATTAAGTGAAATAAGTCCCTTTCTGTGTCTGTTCCTTCTACTAAAAAGTTTCCAATTTCTGCCACCATTAGATGTTCTATGACATTTTGCTGTTTTGTCCCCGGACTGCTTTCCAGCAGCTAGAAGTTGGCCAGCTACGCACGAGTATTCTTCAATGCCTATTAGCGGCGAGATGTTTCGGTGGCGCCCTCCTATGGTTCCCCCTTGTGACGTCATTACCTTGCGAACAACAAGTTCGATGGTGTTCGTAAGTAGCATGGTGGAGGCCTGAAATCATTGCGCTTTCAAAGGAACACTGCCAACACCGTCGAAATTAAAGTTCTTTCATTCCTCTTATTTCGATGGTATACCCTTTCCGACGTCACAGTCAGCTTTTGGGCCAATCGTGGAAGGCCGACCACAGCGACGCTTTCGGTCGCGAACGTCGCCAATAACAACCCTAAGTTGTCTTCAGTGCCTGCCAGCCAAACCACAATTCTGAGAGGGTGGCTCTTCGGAATGCTTTCTGATAGAGGACATATATAGAATGCGCTTGAAAAATCACGCTCTCGCGCTCGCATTGCCATTGCCATTGCTGAAGACAACTCGTTGCGAGCTCGGTTTGTTTATTCACTGGACGCCATATTTGAGGGCGCTGTTGAGAGCGTATGCTCAGAACGAGCTCACATTAATAGCCTGCTAAGACCGGCGATCTTGGTGGTGCGGGATGCACGTTGCAAGAGGACTACGGAAGCTCGCCGTCAGCACGCGCTCAGCAGCCGCGCACACAAAACAAGGTCACTACACCAACCACTATTGACAGACCCCTGCGCGTGCGCTGCCGGTTTTTCTCCTCTTTTCTTTTTATTTGTCATATTTTAGTTATGTCTACTGTACTTTCTACAATGTGCATAGGTTCTTACAGACGTATTACCGACACTTCCCCGAAAGAAAAAATTTCTTACCCCAACGCTGTGCCTTGCTGAGGAGCAAGTACATACACTACCGGAATGTCTACTGGGGCACAAAATCTTGTGGCGCCATCCTGCCGGATCTGGTGAATAAGCATGCTTGGCTCACCTAGTCGGCCATGAAGTTGTAAAAGTGGTCTTTCGTTCATATCGTGATTGAAGACATCTCACGAGTTAAGTTAGTTTTATATGCCTTTGGGTTCAGTGTGTCGACCATGAGTTTTATTAACGAGCCCGCGTTTGCCCACACCAGGTGTGGTCACTGCGCATGTGCAGTGCCGACAGCAGCGCCACCACCGTGTCTGACATCAGAAAGTTGAGTTGGTTACAGACTCCATCTTTAGTACTGGCTAAAAACGGAGCCCTCCGGAAAGGCCTTTAGCAACTGTCAACATTACAAAAAAAAAAAAAAAAATTATACCTTTTTGGAGTTTAGAAGAACCTTCACCGAGAAAACTTTTTCACGATCGTCTCCATTTAACTTTATTAATTGGTGTCGATCGTTCGTGCGTGAGAAATAGGGCTAACTTAGTGAGGCACCGTGTAAAGAATTACACCGCTCTCCTAGCTTCTGACTCATTTGCAATTCACCGAGGCCGTTTGTTCGCTTTAATACCACATCAAACTCCAGCCGTGCGGAACTTCTAGCACATTTAGAATTCACAGAAATGTTTTTTTCCCCGAACTTAGCGCAATGTCAAACTCCAGCCAACCGAATTAAAATGCAACAATATAGCGTACAATGAAGGCAGTTCACAGTCATCGGTATTGCACGCGAGCTTTCTTAACCCTATGGTTTTTTTGTTTTGTTTTTATATGCTAATGCCTTCACTGTGTTTGTACAATTTTAAGATGGCTCTTAAACAAGCAGTGGGCTTTCCGGGCAACGTTTCCTCTCGTTAATTCCCCTTCGAGCGTTGTGACCGCACTTGCCACATGTAAAACATGTTAATTGGTGCAACGATTTATTTTTTAGACTACGACCAACCTGACAGCAAAATGTACAGTCCGGGGAATTAAGGCTGCTTTAAAAGAAATTGAAATTCGTTCTAATTCGAAGTCACGTTGGCCTCCATCTTTTGACATCTAAGTTGCAGATTCGTATATACTCGGGTCCATTAGGTGATACAATGCATATTAAACGTTTCTTTGAGAAAAGTAAAATTCTCTGCCGCTTCTTTAACCAACAGCCAAGTCCTTATAAAATCTTTCAGGCTGTCTACAGAAATCCCGCAGATGCGAGGACCGCGTTTTAGACAATACACAAAGAAAGAAAGATTAAAACATTTAACGGGGTCGAATACAGACATGTACCATACTTTCTAAGAGCAACGTCGTTTATGATAGGAACCATAACACTGTTCAATGTTCGATGAATATCTGTAAATGTCGTCGCTGTTTGAAAGAAGGGTGTATATCTGTATTCGCCGCTTTTAGATGTTTTATTATGTATTTCTTCGTGTATAGAAATTCTATCCGCATTTTAGTGACACTTTCAAGTTTCAACTTCCTATCTATATCGTCGTACCGACAATTTTCGATTGAATTTTTATAGAGTTTCTTTCAACCAAACTCTATAGAGTACATACGAGATAAATACTACATGATTTCATCACCAAATCTCAATATACTTCCTACCATCATATGTCTATAGAAGCTCTACAGAGTAGACTCGATAGAATAATTAGATGCCGTGCGGAGATGCGACATCCCTTCTTGATATAACCTCCTTACGGAGGCTGCTTTTCCGACTCTGTCAGATAATTATCGCCTTTTGCCATGTTTCATAGTTAGGGAGATGATAGTTCACCAGCGATAAGAACCCGATTTCGTATAAAGTATTAGCGAGAAAAAAGCAACATATCTGTAATCACTTTAACTTCTGAAGTGGACCTCAGAAGTCAACAATACTAAACTACCAGTGTTATGAGTGCTCCATGGCGTGCGTATTTGTGATGTGTCCGTATTTGCACAAGGCAAGCGGCGAGCGCATGTTTCCGTGGATGTATTGTGAGTGTCAGTGTTGTCGGTAACGCGTTACAAGTAGCGGCGTTACCGCAAATGCGTTACTTTTTTCGGTGACGTAGTAACATATACTCGTTACCTTTTCAAAAACAGTGACTGGTAGCGTACTATACATTACTTATTTCAAGTAACGGGTAACGTAGTCACGTTTTTCGTTATACATCTTCCTACAACCTGAAAAAAGTACACTTTATCTTGTTTCGTGTTTTTACACTTTGTTTCACCCTAAGCTTACACGCAACCGACGCTACGAGTTCATGAGACCAATCATACTGCGTAAAAAAAAAACAGGAGGAGGAGGCGAAAGTATACGGAGGGGAAGGTATGCCCCTCCTCCCCCTCCGTGTCCTTCCTTCCCACTCTTCTTCTCCCCTCCGATTTAGCGGGAAATTTTCACTAGATCTAGCGGGAAAATGTTTGCTTAAATTAGCAGGGACATTTTTTTCTAATTTCCCCGCTAAATTTTCCGGGAAAAGTTCCCCGCTAAATTTAGTGGGTTACGTTTTTTCGCTAGATCTAGCGGGAAAATTGACGTCACGTGACCTGGACACAAATCCATTTTCTCGCTAAATTTAGTGGGGCGGTTGCGCCGACGGCGACGCCGGGAAACGCGGAAACATGGAGATCACCAACACGCTCAAGTCTTTAATTGGCGCCTAAGAGCTGCGCTCTAAAACGTACCATCATGGCGTTCGTCGTGTTTCTGTACTTGTTCTATCATCGCTAAACCAATCATAAACAAAAAAAGGCCCGTGAGTTGCGCCTCTGACGCTGCTTGATCGGTTCCACTAGCTTGTAGCGTCGACTGTGTCACTTAAGCTGAAACGAACTATAGGCGCCAAGTCATTAACTATTGCACTTATTCCACGTACCTTCAAAATTTTACCTGTCGTTTCCGCACGCAAAAAGTCCCACTTTAGGAAAACCCCAACGCCCACGCCCTGTGTCCTGGTGTCAAAAAACGCAGTCGCAAAAAAAAAAAAACATAAAAAAACTGCTGTTACACTTAATTTATAATTAAATATTAACGGAAAAGTAACGTGCATTACTTCTTATCGGTAACGATAACCTAAAATTAATGTCCAATGTTTTTTTTTTCAAAACACACTGGACAGTTGTCAATAGAAAGGAGAGAGACACGTTTTTAGAATCTCTATCTGGTCATACAATTGTTATCCAATCTCTATACACCAGATTCTATAAAACAAAAAGTCCAGAAAAAGCGGCCAAAAAGCTATAGACAGTGGATATAAAAGTTGATACACTTTTTATATAATATGTAGAGCCTTCATACACTATTTTCTTATAGAAATTTTGTAAAAAGTGGATAAGCATTTTTGTAAGGGAGTGAGATCTAGTTGACTAACGTGGAAGATTGGGCTAGTTGGTATTTCATGATTAAAAATTAAAACAGCGCAGGGACACGGACAAGAACTTGTCCGTGTCCTTGCGCTGTTTTAATTTTTAATTAAGGGTGAGATCTAGTGGGGTTGGTCTGTTTATTCTAAATAACCCCTTCGGTGAAATCAAAGGATGTATTTCTATCAACTTGGTATAATATAGAAAAGGTCTAAAGAAGGTGTGGAGAGGTGTGAAGGTGTGGAAAGGCGAGAGGTGTGGAGGCTTAGAATAATCTTTTCTGCTTCGGTACTCCCTAAAAACACGTATAAAATCAGTTTAGATCATGCGAAGTCATAATCTATGACAATTAACCCTCGTGGTACCGAAGGAAGTGACACGACAAACCTTACCCTAACACACCCGAAAAAAAAAGCATGTTTTGAAACCGGGCGTATTGTTTGCTAACAGTCCAACCTCGCGTCAGACAGCAAGACGGACGACTCGCCAGAGGAGACAGCGTCACGCGTTGAAGGTGCACTTGTCACTCGCGTTTGTGCCGCGGTTTCGTTGTCATCCTCGGCCGCGGCAACATAAAAATTCCCAAAAGTGTTACAGCTAAAGCAACTCTTACAACAACCCATTTTCCGCCCGAGAATCAAGAATGTACCCTGTCGCGAGACGACGGCAGTGGCAGCAGCGGGTTACGTGTTCTGCGCTTTTTTTTTTTTTTTTTTTTTTTTTTTTTTGCGTTTTTATTTGGTTTTGCGACGGCATACAGCCCGAGACCGTGGCGTTGTGCTGTCGCTGGGAGTGACACCGGAGCCGGCAAACAAAGGTCTCGTTTTTCACTTGTCCTCGTGAGAGTGTGTGTGTGACACGCGGCTGGATCTCCTCTTGGTCGTCGCCGCAGGTCGCCCCAAGGTGCAGGTGTCGTTCGTGACAGGTCCGCGTGCAGCCGTTGATGCTGCAGCCATCTCGACGGCGTCCTGAGCAGGGCGTTGGTGCCTCGCGGAAGTGAACGCGGGCTCCGACCCGTTTCAAAACTAGG
Organism: Ixodes scapularis; assembly: GCF_016920785.2. Classification (NCBI taxonomy): domain Eukaryota; kingdom Metazoa; phylum Arthropoda; class Arachnida; order Ixodida; family Ixodidae; genus Ixodes; species Ixodes scapularis. Next base: position 181,992,744 of record NW_024609846.1, on the reverse strand, counting down.
AGCACTGGGTCGGAACGGGTCATTCGTTCCGTCTAGAGCCACCAAATAGACGCTAAGAGCGTCGGGACAACATTTTTTTTGTAGTTTCTTGTGGGTGCTGCGATTTGGTGCTTAGCGCGCGTCATCCACTGGCTGCTGCGCCAATTATCAAAGTCCACCGTTCTTTGAGCGCGTACTCTGAGCATGTATAATGGTCACGAGGGTTGGGTCAGTCTTCTGCGTAAACTCGGCTCAACTCGCGTCGGAGACGATAGCTGCGTCAGCGTTCAGCGAGTTATCGGATCAAATTACGCGCGCTGCGTGCCCAAGAAATGGCGACCCCCAATGTTGCTTGATGGCCACTTGAAAAGGGCCATATTGACGACAGTCACTATTTGAAAATTCGACTTCCCGAGCGGTGTCAGAAAGCTTAGGCAATTTTGTTTTGCTCTGTGGCGGGCTGTTTTAGCAAAAAAAAGAAAAGGTTTGAGCAGAAAAAAAAAAAAAAAAACAAGCTCCAGGAACTTTTTTTTTATTATTATACGAAACCCATATATATTCGGCAATAGTGGTTTTAAGTGTCTTTTCTCTGAATTGTAGCCTTTTAGTGACTCTAGTTCCTTATTCGGTTTAATTTTTTTATATTCTGGACGGACTCAGTATGCGGTGCTTGAAGTGGTATGATGTTCGTGAATATGTATTTCTAAATTCTACAGCGTTCTATAGTAGGCGACAGGTTAAAGGAACACTGACACCCCCAAAAGTAATTTGTTTGTGTTTTGCGAGGCGATTTATTAGGGTGTCAGAAGACTATCCAATCAATATTTTGCTTTTTTCACTTTATTAAAAATACACGTTACGTATATTTTTAATAAAGTAAAAAAATAAAAAAATAAACGCAACTGCTCTAAATTGAAACCGAAAATGGGCTGGGGAGGAAGAAGAAATATAGAGGTGGAGAAAGTTACCGAAAGTCACGTGGCTGTGCAACATTTCTTTGCTTTTTTTTAATCAACGTATTTGCTGTTTTTTAGAAGTCACATAAAATGATTATCATATTTCTTTTTTTTAATTTTTAGTGCGTGCTTTCAATGACCCGCGGTTTGAATTATTTTTGGTGATTCTGTCTAAACAATACAAGACGGCCCGCGCCCACGGAAAAGAGAGTGAGCGCGACTCAAACTGGCCAGTTTTCGATGGCGGTTTGTGGGCCGAAGAAAACGAATTTCGATCCGCTCCTGGGTAGTGGGGCTCTCATATGTCATGTACAAATAAAACCTTTGGCGAGCATAAATACACTCAGTGTCCCTATCCCCTTTATCAGAGCGAACGCTGGAGAGGAGGATGGCCTTCTCTCCAGCGTTCGCTCTGCTAAAGTGGGAAGAGGTGGGAAGAGCTTCCCCGAACTCCTAACCGGTTACCGGCTGTACACGTCTTGCTGGTGCTGGTGGTTATTGAGAGTCGTTCCTACTTGTTCTTCCTGGGAAAAAAAAAAAAAAAAGATCGGTGGTGCTGAATGCATGCTGCAGAAGGTGCACGCCCAGCAGCATGGCCACCACTATGGCCGCCGATGTGACGTCCGTGCACGCCACGTATGGGTGGTGCGTGTTCTCCCTTGTGCGCAAGCTCGTGCGGAAATTACTGGGAAGAACCTTTGCCACACTTTGAATTGTACGCGTGCTGGCCCATATGTACAGTCGCCGGCCATATGAGCTCCCCCGGCCGAACGCTGACCGAATCAGCGAAAATCCCGCAGGCGGCGCGCCGAGCGTTGCCGCGTTTTGGGAGCGGGGCTATTGGGACCAAACCATTCCTTTATGAAAGGGGTGGACGCATAGCTTTTATCGGGATTCCAGCCTTTAGAAGTGTGAATCACAAAGACATGGGCGATTAGAATTGCCGTTTTCGGGTGTTGGCCCCAAGTGTTTGGAGATGATGTTATAACTGCTGATACACTGGAGCTTGCCTTAGGCGTAGATAAAGCAGCAGTGTTCGATCGATGCTTACAATTGTAAGAACCCTATGTTTGATATAATATTAGGCATGACAACGATGATCCCTCGTAAAGCGAGAAGTGAATAACCAGGAAGCCATCTGCAAAGTCATCGTGTAGAGAATTAGCCTTGGCGAAGCAACACGCTACTGAGCGCAGAACAATGGAGTCTCTTCGATAAAGCGCGTTCATGAAAAGTGCCTGAATCTTTATTCTGCTTCGACACAAATATTTTATTTTTGTTATCTATAGCATATCCTTATAGAATAACTAAAGTATTTCAAAATCGCTTGTCATTGTATAGTCTAGGTTTAAGAAAGATTGTAAGAAAGGGGGGCTTGTGCGTAGGACTACCTCTTCGGGTAGGAAATATCTAAAATGACAAACCGGTTTTGCAAATAACAAAGTAGCATATAACACGTCAGAGATATTATGTAGTGAAGAATTCCGATAAGCCATCTGCGTTTACCTACAAGCAGAAGAGCGATTGTAATCGGCCGTGCTTCAGATTCACGTTCCAAAACGCGGATTGCTATTAAACTTCCTACGTCCACCCCTTTGATAACGGTATGGTTTGGTCCCAATAGCCCGGCTCCCAAAACGCGGCAACGCTCGACGCGCCCCATGCGGGATTTTCGCTGCTCCGGTCGGCGTTCGGTCGAGGGAGCTCATATGGCCGGCGACTGTATCTTCTTCTGCGGCCAAGAACGCGCGATAAAAAGCCTCCTCGAAATTTAAGAGTGTCATAGATACTTTCACACGCAGGCTGCACCAGGTATATAGACGCTTTGCAGCAGCTGCGCATGGGCGCCGCCATAACCGACCTTCAACTTTTGTTTCCTCTTACTATACGTTTGCTTCCCTTCATCATGGCCACAGCATGGTTATTGCCATTTTAGATTTTACTGTGGCCTTCTCCTGGCATTGGCTTTTGTGGAAGCTCGTGTCAACGCCCGCTTCACTGGCTAGACACCTCGGTAAGACAAGAAAAGGTCAGCAATGGCGGCTGTAATCTGGCACGTGTGCAAGGCGGTGCATCGTCTGACTGCGTTGCGTTGCGATATGACTGCGAGCCACTGTGAAGTCCGTACGCCGCGTGCCACACAGATGTCTCGGTAACACGCTGTCGTATCACGACGCAAGTCCCTTCAACGCAGTCGAACGTGACCAAACACAACCGTCTGAATGGACCCTGGTTGTATTAGATGCCTTTTATCGGGACATTAATTGCGCAGGCGTTGGTGTTGCTGACACTGCAATGGCCATCGGTCGGCTCCCTTTCTGCAACACTGAACACAGAGGGCCGCGCGCTTCCTTCGGATTGTGGAAGATGTCAGCGGCAATCGCTGGAATATGCGATTGTTGACTCGGAATCCCATGAATAGCGAGCGGCAGGTAGCTTCGGCATGGTTCGCTTACTGTGATCACGTGCTGCTAACCATAGCCGGTTTTGCGGCTCTGTCCGTGTTTTTCTTCAAGCATCATCACGCGGCGCGTGGAAGCATCAAGGAGCCGTCTTGGAGGTACTCGCGTGGGAGCGAGCCGACGACCTATCTATAGATTGCTTCGACCCAGTGGTCAGTGTGGCGTTTTGATGTATTCTAATGTCGCAATCTAATGAAAATAACGCACGCCTAAACAGCTGCATATTGTGGGGAGTGTACACGGGCGTGAAGGTGCTGAACCGTGTTTCTTTTGCTCATAACATGCCACACAATGAAGCTCCTTGTCTATTATGCGGCCCTGCCATACGTTCTTGCACGTTGCCGTCCTATGTTTTCGATGACGCTATAGAGTAGACCTAAATCGCTGTGACAAATTTATTTGCTAACTTTTGTTTTATGCAGAGGGTGTAAATAATCGTAACCTTAAAGTTCCTCTTTTTTTTTCTGGAAAAGGAGGGGGGGGGGGGGGGGGGGGGTAGGGGACGCATTCATGATTTTTCTTTAGGCGCGGTTCGAACCGAACACCCTCTGAAAAGTTCATGCACTTACACATTTCTCTAACACAGATGACATCCATCTCCAGGGAAAAATTGATTTTGTTGTTTTATAGTTAACAAGTAATTGGAGAATGGTCAATGGACAGTTCAAGTTATTTTGGAACCAATATCAATGTTTGAGTCGTTCAAACGCAACTGGTGTATGGATTTCAAAATACAATTGGTGTTAGGTTTCGTGGCCTTGATTATGAACATTTTGAATTTAAGTATTTATGTCAAATCGGAAGCGATTGATATTCACTAGCATCGATGACACAAATCACATAGCACTCGACAAGCTACACACGGTGTCTAAAGTAAAACTAAGATGGTAAAGAAAATACAACATATCAGACTAAAGGGGAGTACTGAACTTCATATAAATGGCTCTCTTTTGGTCTGCACTGTTCAGACATAAAAAAGGTTTAACCGAAACCACAAAAAAAAAATAATAATAACTTGAATTGTTTCAACGTTGATGGATGCAGCACATATTCTGACAAGTTTCTTTGCATTGGTTTACACAGTCGTGACTCTAGTATATATGAATCATGTGAAAAAAATTTGGCACATAAAACATTTGTATCGTATGATAATAAAACATATGGCGAAGGTAGTCCAGATACGCTGCAGAAGCAAAAACAAGATATAACAACCCTTCCGTAGGGTTTAGATAGCCCATTGAATTTCGCTGAGAGAAAGCTTTTGCAAGATAACGTAACATGCGTACAAAAAGTCGACTATGGAAGTATGCGGTTAAAGTTTTTTTTTCGATTAATATTAATTCATTTTTCCCTGCGAAAATATTTGCACTCAAGGGCAATATCTTTGTTTTAAGAGGTTACAATATCGGTGTCATTCAGGAGAACTGACTCTTGTTTCACAATTCGTTAGTATTATTTTTGTTTTAGCTTCATGATGTAATGATTTCTTTCCGTTCAGCAGAATAATGTCTTTCCTGTATCGGTTATTCGATACATTAATTCAGGCAGTTTCTGAACTGACAAAACCGTATTGTGCGAGTCTGCGCTAGCGCTGATTAGGCCTTACTTGTGATAATCTTTGTCTAGTCTAAAATAAAATACTATTTTTTAAGAATAGAAGAAAAAAAAACTTCCAGAACTATTAACAATAAACGTATTGTTATGTTGAAGCACGCAAATAACTAAAGCTGTTTTGCAGTTGCTTTAAAAAAAGATAAAATAACAACACAAAATGAATCTCGGTTAAGTGAAATCAATACCGGACAAATGACTTCTTTTATAAACCAATCATATTTATTAGTCAGGTGCTGAGTTTGCTCATATCACCGCGGCACAGTGCTCACTAATGTGAAAATCAATTTTCTAATACTATTTTTGAGTCAAGACATATTACGAATAGAAGCGACAATTTTCTTCCGAAGCTGGTGCATATAAAACAACGGGTTCTTGCACCGTTCGAAAGAAGCAACATTTTCTTACAAACATACAAAAATCGGTCCATGCGAGCGCCCATCTCCACTTAGAAGCTCATTACGCTTTTTATTTTTAATTTTAATTTTACAATATAAGTGCGGCGGAAATGTATAATTTGGAAACAAATTGGAAGGTCCCTTTATTTAACACCAACCAAGGATGTGTTTTTATTAGCGACGCTATTTCCGACTCAACTCTGCCCCACAGAAGAGCGTCGCGAACGTGCGCCGCTAATGACCCCTTTATCTGGGAACCAAGTCCATTCCCGCTTTCTTATTCCGTCAGCTTGAGTCTCCAGCGCTTGGTTACAGTGTGGCCCCTTGCGCGCCTGACACTGTGAGATGGACGAGCGCTCGTGATCCACTGTGGACGGTTCCTGATGTATGCGCTTGTCAGCTGCAGAAAGAGCGATGGGTTACAGTCTACAGACAATCACAGTCAGATCGTATTCGGAGCTCTGAGATTCAAAGAACATTAGGTAACTTCAAAAGTGTCATACTCCAATGTGGCCACGATGTGCAAAAACCCTTTTCTCAACGAAGAATGTTGCTACAAGCACGCGTATAGTGTATCAAAAAGCGTGTCGTTTACTACACTCTCGATCCTATTCATGTCCTACATTGTGGCGACATTACGAACATGTCGTCACCACTTTATGTTCCGTGCTATAGGGGAATACATTCCAGCATTCTTCAGTTCCCCTTTTCACGAATTTTACTGATTTAGTGCAGTTCAAATGAAAAATAATATACGTTTTCACGACTTTACAATAACGTTCCCGCCTTAGTATACCCCTCCCCGAACCCCCAAACATACCTTTTTTCTTTTTTTATCGTCGAATGTATGTACATTTGGCATCACGAAAGAAGACACTCCTACATTGTCGTCTGTCGTGATCCTCCGTATGATAGACGCAACATCCCTTCGCTGTGATATAAAGATAGGTAGCATCGACTAAACTAATCATAAAAAAAATTAAGTAATAATGTTTGTGCAAGCCAAGCTTGAGATTCTCCGCAGACGGTACAAATCAATCCAGGTTCGCAGTCTCCACTGAAGCCTCTTTGCAGTTTATTCTTACGGTCGCGGCTCGTTCCCGCGGATCGTGCCATCTGGGACTTGGCAGTGCTTCCTTCGGCCATGTGTTCAACGTGGCGCGAGCGAAGGCCAACTTCTCGAGTCTTTCTCCTTTATATTTTCGTTCCTTCTCCGCGTCCCTATAGATCAGGGCTCGCTCGCTCGGAGGACCAGGCACTCGGCCGGGCGGTCCACTTTGATGTCTCCAAATTGGGAACTCGCGTGACGGCGGTGCTTGTAGGAGCGCCAGGGTGCTAGCGCACGCTTAGCGTCGCTTAACGCCAGCTAGCGGAACATAACGGCAGCCGCTCCACCCTCCCTTACGTCTTCGGGAGCGTGTCTCGAACGAGGAGAGCTCTGCCTTTGAGGATATAAGGGTGCCTACGCAATGTGGTGGTGTGTGATGCTCGCGACACGAGCGCTCCCGGCGGGTATAATTAGGAATCTTCGGGGCTGGGCGGACGGACGTTTTGGGGCTAAAATGATGAGCGCTGCCAGCCTCCTGTGCCGATTTGCTAAGTTGCGGGGGGAGGGGAGGGGAGGGAGGGGGGAGTGGGGTATTTATATATTTACGTACCCAATCTCCACGGACATTTTTAATACTGAAGGCCTTTACGTATACCCGACACTCCACCGATTCCCTTGCGCATTCATCGTATAATTATCGGCGGTATTGAAACGATCTACTAAAGCTTCCTAATAACTTTTTTTTCATGGACAATTAAAAGACCTCCAGAGCGAAGGCCTTTGTAGAATAGGGGGGGGGGGGGGGGGGGGGAAAGCGAATGCCAAACGGTACGCGCATAGTTGGGATCGCGAGCTGATTTATCGTTTCTATAAAGCATTTTGTTTTAAGAACTTGGAAATGCCCGTGAAAAAAGGGTATGGAGTCTGCATTCGTTTATCTCTATGTAAGCTCAAATATCTCGTGTCGGGCTGGCGAGGATCGTGGTTTCATCACAGATAGTTTCGGTCTACAGTGTCAATGAAATATCTTTTGATATAGAGCATATTGTTCGCGGGTTCGGCAAAAGTCGCTTCATCTCCAGAAGATGAAATTCATCTCACAAAATTATCAGCTCAAAGGGCCTTCGCTCTAAGTGTATGGCGAAGTTGCAGTTACTGCCTTGTTTTTGTGGTTTAAGTCAATAAATAGTTTGAGTTGTATTTTATGAAGTTCATATTTGACATTTAAAATATCGAAATCCGTACGAACATTATATTAGTTTTTAAACACTCGATGCAACACCTACTAGACGAAGTAAATTAAATATAACAGTATACGCATAACGCTGTCTTGACGCTAGTACAGGAAATCCCGTCATGTGGGCCTCATATAAAAGTGGTCATAACCCAAAGGGCTCATAATTAACTCCCTCTGTATTTTGCAGCATATATATTCCATAAAAGATATATATGACAGGAAAAAGAAAAAAAAAAGACATGTCCGTACAAGGTGGCAGGTGACTCACCGTGGCTATACAACCCTTTCGGAGACAAAAGTGCGCAAACGAAAGGGAACCAAGAAGGAAAGATGGGGGTTTACAGAGGCCGGCGTTTACACAAGATTCCGCGCATTCCCGGACGGTCCCGAGCCCGGTCCTCGTAAAGCCGACAAGCAGCGGGCAGCCTCCGAGTAAAACGGGATGATGGCACCGCGATGGGGGCCATGTGTTCCCTTGCCTCGAGCCTAACAACAAGTCCTGCGACATATCTGACAACGACCTTATATTTAGCGGCCGGCGGTGCCCCGTGTTTCTTTCTCTCTCTCTCTCTCCTTGGGGTTTCGGCCGCGGGGTTTCGGGTCCGAAGAGTGCGAGAGTGTATACAGTCTCGTGCGCACGTGTCTATTTCGGTGGTCCGGCGGCCTGGCCCGGTGCTTCGACGCTATACGTATCAATCTTCCGGTTTCTGCGCACCGCACTTGCGCTCGGAGACAGGGGGGCTATAGAGCGAGGTCCTCGTCGTTTTAGCCGCGCAGCATTGAAAGGGCAAGCTTTAGGGATATACTGTGTCCGTAGCGTGTAGCCTCAATGACGTCACATTGTCACGTGACACTGCGGCGTTATCGAGGCTACATCCGCGGTCACGAAAGCGCTCTAAATGCAAAGAATTTAGACGTCTTTTGCGACATCAAGTGACATCGCACGGCACCATAACGTCACGGTATACTGTGACACCACGACATGACATCGCGACGTCACAAGGTGCCATGATGTCACGTGGCACATCGACGTCTCGTTACGTCACGGTTTCACGTGTATCTGACTACGTGCTTTTACAAAACTCTCGCAATATGCTCTTCAATGGCCTCTTTACCGTTTCCGCGAAGGAAGAGCGCGAAGAGAACCTATATATACGCTACGCATTTATAATGCGTTTAAAAAATGCCAAGGAGAAGGAGAATTTGTTTTTTCTCATCGAAATCTAATTAAGCTGGGAGGAAAGTTTTTTTTTCCACTATAGGATTCACCCTACGATGGATCACAGCGGACGCTACGGGCCACCCTAGCCAATCCGGCGCACCTAATGTATCACGTGACCTGAAACCCCGCACGTCATTTCAGCCATCCTGAAGGTCACGCGACACCGCGTTGGATTGGCTCGAACAGCTGGTAGCGTCCTTCGCTGTAAGTTGAAGCGCGGTGAATAGATTACCAGTCGCATGTCCATGGGCGAAACTGCCCCACCGCGACGTTGAAGGATAGGGATCGGAGGCATCGCGAAGAATAATGCCTCCCACGTTCGCTAGTGTGAAAAGAGCGTCTAACCACTGCAGTGTCCTGTAATCAGGGGTCAGGCATCACTATATTAGCTGGCCCAGGGAGGACGGGACGATTACGGGAGGCCTAACGGCAACGCGGGCTTTTAATTATATAGAGCTTTCCGCGTGCATCCTCTTTTTGGGGGTTTCGCGCGACGACCGGTTAATCGCTGGTTGCCTCTCCCCTCGGGTTGCAGAGGTCTCGGGCATCGCGAAAAGCACGTTTTGAGTGTAAGCTGTGTTACGTATTTCCCGCTTGAAGAGGCGCGAGCATGCGTTGGGCGGCTATCGTGCTCGAGTGAACAAGATTCAGCTCCAGCTGTATATGCCATTCTATTCCAAAAGTTGTTTCATGCGCACGTGTGCACTTCCGCTGCTTCCATTCTTTCTGAATTGGCTCTTCCGGTAACGTCAACCTGCGGTTTTTTTTTTTTTTTTTTTTTTTTTCTTTCAGGCATACGAGCGGTTGAGCGTTTTGTAACGTTGATTCGCGAACCGTAGAAAACATGGACTATACGATAACATTAATCGCAGCAAGATTTTGTTCGTCACTTTTGCGCGTATTTTACCCTTTTTTCATAGCGGATGGAAGATTCAACTTGTGATTATTTCTGGATGTCTAGCATGTTTCGATTTTTAACTAACTCGTATCTCCAATAAACATATTACACATTAAATGCGTTCGGAGGTAGCAACATTTCTTAGTTTAGATCTTGAACCAAGAACTAATTCAGCAATTATTTTAGGAAAAAAAAACAATATAGTTAACACTAATGTGGTTGCGCATATGCAATCCGGGTTATACACACGCAGGTCGCCGTTGTACTTCGTTTAAAACCGTCACGCCAGTTTCTCACGGATATCAAGATCAGTCAATCGAATTTTCGTTCACATATTCGTTCCGCTAATCGCTGTGATTCTCACAACACCGACACTTCATCTCACAGTGTGTGCGTAGTACATGTCAAAGAAACGTGAGCGAGAGTATACAGCTCTTTTTCAATGTTCCGTGCTCGTTCCCGTTCCTCCCACAATGCTTTGTCACAACTATTGTGACAAAGCTCATCTAGATTATCGTTCTCCGTGATTGTTTCTCAAATGTTTGCCTGTGGTGCGACAAGGGCGTGTGTGTCATTAGTCTAGTGTCTATGACCTCGCTTCAGTGCTATGCATGATCCCCAACCTCCTTACTCGATTTCACGTGCAGCCGAGCTGAATGGAAAGCATGTGTTCTCACCAACAATGAAAAATTCGCTCGCAACACACAATGGCACATGCTGTGGTTTCTAACTTGTCAATGGCCACGTATGCCATTTTTAAAGCGGCAACACAAACAAAGAAAAAGAGGGGGGGGGGGGGGGGGAGAAACAGTATGATGCAACCACTTCTTCGCTGTAGATTGACGCTCACGAGAACGCTTGACAAACAAAAAGGAAACGGAGGCAGCATTCGCGTCTCTCCCCGATTCCCAAGCCCACGGAGATCAGCGCCATCCTCCTCCTCGAAACAAATCGCTTTCGAACCGTGGCTCAGGCAGCAGCATCGACCCAGGCGCCGCGGCGTTTCTCGTCCGCGCTAGCTGCTGCCTTCGCCGCTTCTTTGTCATAGTGCGCGTCCGCCCGGTACCGTGTTCTCTCGACCTGCTCTCTCGGTCCCCGTAATTACGCTTTTTGTACCCAGCTCCTCATCGCGGCGGGCCATCATCGGCGCCGCTCCCGCCCGAACCTCGCTGGGGACGGACGAAATCGAAAAGCGGAAGGCCAAAAAGAACAGCGACCAAAGAAGATAAAAAGAAGAGAAGACCGGGCGATTGGCGCAATCGCACCCACAGATGGCCGGCGATCGAAGGGACAGGGCCGTATCTCTTGTTTTTTTTCTAGCCCTCTCTCGCCTTTACTCTCCCGTTTTGCGCTTCCGTCGCGTTGTTTGGCCTTGTTTGTTCCGCACCTTGTTCTCGATGTGTGTCTGTCTGCCTCTCGCTCTCGTCTCCTCCCTCTTGTCCGTCTCCGCCCCTCGGAACGAGAGCAGCAGCGGCGATGGGGCTTGTTCGGTAGACGTCCGTTACGCGCACCGCTCGCTCGCTTCCAAACCGCCGTGGCTTTCTCCGCTCGTTGCTGGCGCGCCTGTCGCTCTCGGCCCGTGTGACGAGCGGCCCGGAGCGGGGGAAAAGAAGACCAGATGAAGCTCCGACCAACACCTGGTCCCCTCATTCCGCTTTTGGCGGTCTTTGCTTCGGCCTCCGCGATGGATAGGTGCGCTTCGGAGCCTCCCCGTCGCGGAGACAAAGGACGCCATCGGTTGGCCCAGGGAGGACTGCGCGGCGCTGCGTTCGTTCGAACTAGTTCCGGACTTGGAACAAATGGTGCGCAAAATCCGCCACCGCCTTCGCGGGGCAACAAGGATAAAGCGGTGGCTGCAGTGAGAACTAGAGGAAGAGGAGTGCAGTTTGCCCCTCTTTCTATGTTTTGCTTGCTCTGCGTGCGTGTGCGTGTGTGTGTGTGCGTGTGCGTGCGTGTACGTGTGTGCGTGTGCTTTAAAAGAAAAAAAATAGGGGAGGGGGTGAGATGTAGACCCTCGAACGATTTTGACACCGCAGGCACCCGGCCTTGCGGTGTTCCGGGAAACGGATGCGAGACGGTGGGGTACTCTTCCCAAACTTTTTCTTTTCACCTTCTTTTTTCGGGGGGGGGGGGGGGGGGGGGGGGGTTGTTAGATTTTCGATTTGGGGCGGTGATAAAGAGTTAGGTTCAGGTAAGGAAGAGTCCCATGCCGCCTGTTTCTCCGCGTGACGAGTGGGGCACCTCCCCTGTCTGCACGTCATTGGCCGATGGGCTGCGAAGGAGAACCTCCGCTGTAAGTTATAGCTTGTGTTCCGGAAATTCGGTTTCTTTTTACTGAAACTACGTTTCTTTCTTTCTTTTTTTTCTTTAGGTTTCGGCGAGATTTTGTATTCTACTAGAAATGTGTTTTAGTCGGTATTAATGAGCTAGGAAGCTCACCTTAATTTTATAATGTGCAAACTGCAGACGATGGGAAATTGAAGAATTGTTTCTGTCGTTTTAGGTTAGATTGGTCCACTTCTCCGGTCTCTATCTTTTTGTCACAATTGCAATAGGACGTACGTTATCTTTAACTACCCTAGATAATTTCGGACGTTTGAGGTAATGAAAGCCACTGATTGGAGTCGTTATCAACAGCGAACGACAAAAAGTAAATAGAAATTTCGCTGCTAAGTTCTGAAATTCAATTGTTAGCACGGAAACTTTTCACCTTAACTTTCAAAAGCATAGGAGAGAGTAAAATCCTTATGTCCAAATATAATCTCTAAACAAACGTGTAAAAACAAAACAAAAAAACGCGAGTATTAGCTGCATAAGAGAATATATAAGGAAACCTGTTTTAATAGTTTATACCATTATAATTTATAACTAATAAATATTATTTATGGATCTATAAAACTTCTTGCGTGAGCGTTTTATGTTCAAGTACTACCCTGTCACATCATTACACTTCGTCAGATACGTCAGATACATGTATCTGACGAAGTGTAACGCTTCGTCATGTGATGCATCACACGATGCCTCGTGTGATGAGGTGAACCGGCACTCGGATTAAAAGCAGTGCGCTAGCCCTGGGTGCCACGTGGTTCAGGTCACGTGCTTTGCAGGAAGTAATACTGCAGTGTTTGGATTATTATGCAATTTACTTTAACTGTGTACAATGATAATCGACCACTTAATTCTGAGATGTTTCATACCTTAATGTATGTATGTTCTCAACCGGTTACCGATGCTTCTGGGAAAAAAATAAAATAAAATGATTCTTTCGATAATTTGCTGTTATGAACGCTTCGGCTAAAACAAATTAGCAAGTGACACCATTCGAGTTATTCAATGGTAATTAATCGATTGGCTTTCATCTATTTCACAAGAATCAGTTAGAGGTGATTATTTCTAGCACTCGAATGGATCAACCATCTGCGCAAACGAAATATCCCTGTGCGCCTTATGCTAGAAACCCAGTGATCATTATTGTAGCAGACTGGATCGCGGCCTCGGCAGCTGGGGCCGAGTGTGGCCACCGGCGGCCATGGACTGACACCACCAAATGCGTGGGACTGTATGGGGAAAACAAGAAAAAGTGCCGTTTTCTCCGTTTTTAAACTGTTGTCGGCACTGAAACTGTTTGGCTGCTTCTCGGGGAGCCTGCCATATAACACCTGTACAAACATTGAAATTGACAGCCCTCACAGTTCTTAGAAATAAATGTTTTGTGGTCAGATGTGATGGGCGAGAAACGCAGTGCAGCTCAATGAGACGAGAGCTATACCTAGAGTTACCGCGGAGTCGGTGGCGGTTTCGACAAGTTGGGTTTAGCAGACGACGAGCTTGAGGGCTTTGCTACGCGGAATTCGCTCAACCCCGGAAGGCCGCTTCCAACATGGAACTTTTTCGACATTCATCAATTTCTGGGGTTCCCCGAGGACGGTCTTATTGACGGCAAGTTATTTTGTTTACTTCACTACGAGAGCAAGTTTTCCAGCTCAGCCGTAGGTGCACCGGCACGTTTTTTTTTTTTTTAATTGGCATTCGAACGCTTGAAAAATACAGATTCCAGCTCCAAACACCCGATATAATGATCGCATAAAATGGTTATATACTTGCCTTCAAGCATAGCATACAAGCTTCAGTATTCCTACGTTCGTGTTTTTCCCGTAGAATTGCGTGTATTGCCTGGTGTCAAGTGATGGCCGCCGGTGGTGCCACCGGCGGGTTCGCGATCCGCGATCCAATAGAGGTCAGTGTACAAAGCGGTCAACGAACGAAAATCTTCGGATCGGCCGCAAAAATGGAGCCTCCTCAAGCGCACTTCAGTCACCGCGCGTCGCCTTCGTCGATTCTACCGCCGTGACGTCACGGTGGCTGCCACTCCGTCATGCTCTAATTCCACGCACAAGACGCCGGCAATCACGGACGACCCCAGTGCGCGTGCGCGAGCGAGAGTCGGCCGCGTGACGAGGCTTGTGTCCAAGCGCGCGATGTTTTCTCTCCCCCTGCAATTAACGCGGCTGAGTGACGTAACTTCCTGGGCAGCGCAAATGGGCGCCGTCGATGGCCCCGCAGCGCCGCTCGGCCATGTTCGCTGATTGAGCTGAGATAGAGAAGTGCGCTTGGATGGGCCATATACTATGAAGCATTCGGTCGAGGTGTAAGCGATACGTACACGTCGTTATCGAGTGGGATCTCGTAATCGATTCTCGGGCGCCGGCTTCCGGAAAGCTTCGAGGGGGACTCTGTGCAGTCTCTATACGCCAGTTTTGCTGCGATTGCCAAGGAAATATCGCCGTCACCTGCAAGGTCGTGACGGCCCAATGCGCTTTGTCGGCCCATTTAATTTCATTTTAAAACGATCCTTGTGTTTTTCGCGTTTTTGTTTTCTTTGTGATCTTTGTCGAGTGCCCTACTTCGTTAGGTAATGAATTTGTAGGAACAATACTTACCGGAGCACGAGTTGGCGGCAAGTCTGCCTTGACAAGTGAAAAAAAAAAACAACTTGAAACCAGGTTACAGTTTGCCGCATACCATGTTACAGTTTAACCTAAAAGGGGTACCTACCGAACAGTAAAAATGTCAACAAATAGTAATTTATATATATTGGCACGAGCGCTTATGGCACAATTGAGATTGTCGAAAAGATTACTTTAAACAAATGCATGTCTAGTACGACTACCCAACCGCACTACACTTGTGTACTGAGGAGCAGCTATTCAATGGAACGCGTAATACAGCATATTTTTTTCTTTATATGTTTTACGGGTTCACCGCGGGGGGGGGGGGGGGGGGGGGGGGGGCAGATATAAAGTCGCTTGTTGCCTCATAAAAGCCTCTGCTCCCTATCTTCATTTGTCATACCAAAATGTTGCCCTTTCAAAGCGCACTATTGTGTATTCGTTGAGCTTAAACCCCGACAGATCAGCCCTAGATCACCCATGGCTGCAGAAATGTCCTCACGTTGTCCAGGCTTTATGTTATATTTTCTCTCGGGTCCCCTAATGGTGACCTTTCGGAGTCGTGACAATACCAGTAATCCGGGGACCCTGAACGAGAGTTCAGAGACTCTTAAGTGCGTGACGAAAAACGAAGAAAAATATGCACAGACACAAAAAAAAGAAAAAAAAAAGAATAACCGAATCAATCAACGTCCTTGTAAACGTGATCGACGACTTTAAGGCTCTCGTAAAACCAGGATAAAATGGAAAGACAAATTCCTCATTGTCTACCACGTGTCAAATGACACACGCACACGCGAGATGTGAACCGTGCAGCTGCGCACTTCGAAAGTCAAAGAGACAACGTGTTGACAGCGCGAACACTTGTATTGCTTTACTTGTGAATTCACTTTTCATATTTTGCTTTATTTTGTACGGTCCGTGAAGAGTAGCCCGAGGAGGTTAGGAGAAAAGCCTACGAGCGCTGGGAGAGTTTATGAGCCAGTCGCTGCGTGTTGGTAAGCCTTTTATTTACAGGGTGTTTCACGAAAGGTGTACAAATTCTATATTGCGAGAACTACGGATCGCACCAAAATAGGCTTGTGTCGTTTTGGTCCTAGGCCAGAGGCCTATTTAGGAAAAACATTGAAGTTTGGGAAAATTAAGTTGCTACTTATTCTCGCATAATTATTATTTTTTTTTTAATATTGAGTTTGAGGGAATGGTTTTAATTAGAATCTTGTTGAGCATCATCAAAAAATTAAAGACGTTAACAGTTCCCTGTAATGCCGCATTAGAGCGTAGCTCTTGAGGAGGAGGAGGAAGGGAGGGTACGGAGGAGGAGACATATCTTCGTCGTCACCTTCACGAGTGACCGTGACGTCACGCGTGACGTCATTATGGAAAACGTCCCATAATGCAACGCGCGGGTCACGATTAACCCGCGCGTTGCATCATGGGGCGTTTCCAATAATGCAACGGCCGGGACCTTCGTGGCGTCACTCGTGACCCTTGTGAGGGTAACCTTTGCGACCCCCTTGAAGGTGACCCTCGTAACCCTCGTGAGGGTAACCCTCGCGACCCCCTTGAAGGTGACCCTCGTAACCCTCGTGAGGGTAACCCTCGGGATCCCCGTGAGTGTAACCCTCGTGACCATCGTGAGGGTAACCCTCATAACCGTCGTGAGGGTAGCCCTCGTGAGGGTAACCCTCATAACCCTCGTGAGGGTAACCCTTGTCAGGATAGCCCTCATGAGGGTAACCCTCGTGACCATCGAGAGGGTAACCCTTGTGACCATCGAAAGGGTAACCCTCTAGCCCTCGTGACGTCACGTCTGACGTCGTTATGGGAAACGTCCCATAATGCATCGCAGGGTTACGCCGACGCCGACGGCGACGCCGCTCAAGCCTGAAACAGGCACCTAAGAGCTGCGCTCTAAAAACACAAAATCAACAAATTGCAGAACGATGGAAGCCACGCGCGGTATTTTACGGCTTTCTGTTTTTAAGCTTCGGTTTGCAATTGGAGCGCCTCTCGGCACCGACGGCACCGCACCCCGTGGAGAAATGGTGCAACCAGCCGCTGGTGCGTTGCGCTTGGACAGCGCAGCAGAGGTTAATATGCCAGAAAGATGAGTGTTCTTCAAAGGGAACCTTTGAAGAACAATTATCTCTCTGGCATATTATCTAGATACTTTAAATTATGTCGAACATTATAAAACTTGCCTAATTGGGCAGGAAACTTGGGTCGCTGTTAAAGATTATGCTGCGGTTGGTCTTTGCTGTGCTCAGCTCACGCTTAACGTGTTTGCTTACAACAAAATATAGATATGAATATGAATTTATTCGAAATCAAGCGGAGTATGAACCGCACTTATACAGCACCAAAAATGTGTTACGAAGTCGCCAAAAGACAAGACCTTTCGGCGGCTTCGTAAGAATTATTCAGTTCGACAGGCAGGGTTCGTTCCTCCGGATATTTTCGATTATTTCCTCTTCAGAGACCACGTAAGAAAAAAATGCATCCTGATATAAACACGAATTGCTATACGATTACAATATTAGGAACATGACATATGCACGAACTTAGTTCCGTCTTTATCGCAGTCAGGACGCCATGTACTTTCTAGAGCCGATATTTTACGTGGCATAAGTGTTCCAAGCGACGTGCCCCCACGTCCGCTATACTACGCGATTCATCTAATTGCCCGGTTCAGTGGAGCCACTGAATGAAGCCGGCGTGCCTTATGTTAAACCATATAGGTATATAGACTATATACGCCGCGATAGGGCCAGCACTATAGCCGAATCGGACCACTTTGGGGCTCGCAAATTGCTGGCCAAAGTGAGCCTATTAGCGCCGAACCGATCATTAATTCCCCCTTGACGGAGACGGCAAGAGTTATGGCTGCCCCTCTGGCAACAAATTGAAAAAGACATAAAAGCAGCGCACCGCGCGCAGTATCGAAAAACTACGATACTTCGCTTCACCTTAGGATGAAGCGCAGCGGGCGCTGCGAGCCATCGCGGGGCCAATCCAAAGCCGTGCGGCTGTCACGTGACCTTTGAGACGCCCGCGGGATCACGTGATAGGTTCGCGTGAGCCGGATTAGCTGGGATGGCTCGTGGCGTTCCTTGCCGGTCCGTCAAAAGGTGAAACGAAGTATACCAGATATACAAAGACGACATCGTTGCGTTATTGTTGTTTCCAAAAGCCCTGCCTAGAGTATAGTTCCTTTCTGGTACACGTATATATTCTGTGAAAGAGATAATAGCGTGTTTGAGAAGGAAGAGAGAGAGAGAGAGCGAATTTTGGTTGCGGTTGGGCCCTGGGGGCAAAAATGGCCGCTTGCTCGGGAGGAGGGCTGTTCCCCTAGGGCGTCAATTGCACCTTCTTCCATCTTCGGCTTGTCTATTGTGGCGAAGAGCGCGCATTTGTTCACGCCCACTTGCGTCTACGTGTATGGCGGGTCTTCAGGCGACGCCTGGTGATGCTCCTTTCCGATCTTTGTGGAATGTCATTCACACGAGCCATACGGCAGCCGTGACGTCAGCATACGACTCCTCTGGTCCTCTCGCCGTCTCTCTTTTATCGGGCCCTTTCACTCCTTTCGCTCGTTTCTTTTTTTCTTCCGTGTCTCTAGCCTTTTATTTTTTTATTTTTTTTTTTTTTTTGGCGGGTTCACATTTGTTTTTCTTCTGACTGTATGAATCGCGCGAGGTTTTCAATGCACCGGTTTGTGTCTGCCCGCCTGCCTTTCCGACGATCTACAACTGCTTCTCCACGAGAGCATTGCGAAAGCAGGCTCGTATGTGTTTGGATTTCCTTTCCTCAATTTTGGCTTTTTTTTCTTTTGCTTTTTTTCGCTGCAACCGATTGCGCGGCGCGATGTCTACGCGCGGTTGTTTCTCATAATGCTTACTACTCGTTTTCTATTTATACCTCCTGTAATGCATTTCGTGTTTTCTTTTCAAGCACTTTTTTTTTCCGCGGCTGACGGGATACTTTTTTTTCTTTCTCGTGTTTAGGAGATTTCTTTCTTAATCGACTGCAGTAGTAACTTCTTTTTATTTTATTTTTCTAGAAAACTCCGCTTTTTTTCTTTTGTTTTAACTGGCTTTGAACGATGCTTACTTTACTAGGTATTGCTCGCGTTCCAACTTTTAATTTTGTCAGGTAAATATTACGAGGAGTGATAATGTGTGGAATGCGAAAGTTTGAAAACAAATTTCCCTTTATTCTTGGAGGCTTAAAATATTGACGAGAGCATTCAATAAAATAGAACGACCAATAACGCAAACCTAGGCGAGCACAAATGGCCATGACATTGTTAACCCTAGTTCCATACAGACATGGGCTCTCCGCGAGAACCTAATAAACTTTAGCGACATGAAAAAAAAAAAAAAAACATATATTCGAATTGCTTAGTCCGTGAAAACAGCGAATAAAGGTAGGCGCCTACGGCATCACAAAGTGGGGCCACATCGTACTTTAATTGTCTGCCACTGTTAGGAATCTTGTCTTGTTTTGAATTTGACCACTGAGATCAACCGATATTTCGTCCTTGGTGTATACAGTGAGATCGAGCTTATTGTACAAGCCTCCGGAAAGATAGTGACGAATAGCTGAATCTGAGGAAAACCGCGACGGAGCAAGCCTGTTCGATCAGGCTAGGCGATTCGTGATCATGGACCTTAATATGATAAGTTTGCGCTAGTCCCACCACAAGAACATGCAAGCAACATTGCTTGCCGACATAAAGAAAGCTGCCTCGTCCCCTGTACCACATTCAGCAGTGCCACTTTTTGCGGCGGCAGTTTTCAAATTACTTTCCTGTCCTGTGCAAGCCTTATTGAATTTGCTGTTTGAAAATAACCTCCGCCCTTTTCCTTATTAAATACACGTCGAGGTACGTACTGTATAGACGAGCAGGGAACTCGAAAAAGAGGAGGCGTCAGAAATGATTTTTCTGAGAAAGACTCGCTAAAGATAGACCTGACCATGAACGCGCGTGTACCTCTTCTCAAAAATAAATAAATAAATAAATAACAAATAAGAACGAGAGCACGACGTCAAAACGAGGAAGACATAACTAAGCCAGGCGGTGCAGAAACAATCCCACGAACTTTTCCCACGAAGGGCCTCAGTCCCTCCCGCACAAACAAGACCAGGTCAGAAAACACGCCGAGAGCGGAGACAAGCCGAAGACAAAGCGGCTCGAAATGGCCGGGAGTCGCCTTCCCCCCTTCCGGAAAGTCGGAGGAAGACCCAGTTCTGCCCGGGTCCCCTTCCGAAAACAAAGGCAGCAGCAAGCACCGCCTCCGCGCCCCAAACCCAACCGCCAAATCAACCGCCACACAGCGAAACAAGCCAACAACGAGAACAACAACGCCAACACGCAGCCCCCCCCAAAAAAGAGAGAACCAAGGGGAACACGACCGCACGGAACAGACCGACTAGCGCGAAAAGACGTCACGGGGGGACGACACGCCGGCAGTCCACGATCACGGGCGTCTGCCGCTGTCCCGAGTCCACCCACGGGGAACACAGTCGGAGCCGAGGGACGCTGGTGATCGATGAACAGTAATCACCAGGTAGGACCCTCTCTGAGCAGGGCTTCGGCGGTGGTAGCGATGGCGGCGGCGGCACGTTCAACCGGCCATGCCCTCCCCGTAACAAGAACGCACCGCCGCGCTGCTTGCTGCCCAAACGTTCCGAAAGAGAAAGAAACACGCGCTCCAGAACAGGACAGGAGGAGAAAGAACCACGTTCCGTTTTGCCGTTCCGAAAGGCACTTCTCTCTCTTCTTATTCGTGTTTCCTTCGCTCCCGAGGAGGGGGGGCACGCCGCATGTTTGTCTTGGCCATCTTGGCAGACACAAACCCCGCGAGAGGAAATGCGAAGGGTGAAAGGTGAAAACGTAAGGGTGTTATTACCGCGAGGGGGCGGCTGTCCGACAGACGAAATTCGGCGGACTGCGGGGGGAGCGAAGAGCTCTCCTCTGGCACGTCGTCCCGAACCGGACATGACTCGACCTCGACAGCGGAGCGAGCGTGCTGGTGGCTCTGCCGACTCCGGACGGAGCGGCAGGCTGCTGGTGCTGTTGCGACTCGGGAGGGAAGGACGGTTCCTGGCCTGGCGGAGCTTTGTTTTTCGGCTCTCGAGCTCCTCCGTGGCGGCCTTTTTAGAAAAGAGGCTGAGCCCCCGGGGATGCTGCGTGCTGGGAGGACTGAAACTAATTTCGCCCAGTCACCCCGAACGGTCCGTGGGCAGGAAACGATCACCTGGATGGCGGAGTTGGAAGGAGGTTTGCGTCTTTCGCCTGGAAACAATCGATTTTTCGGTTCTTTCGGGGAACAAAACATTAACCGCTGAAACAACAAAATTAGTATTAGAGACAAAATTATACAAAAAAAAAAGAGGTGGGACTTTGTGAAATGTTGTTACGAATAAAGAAAAAATGCTTATATTGTACTATTAGGCAAATTGCAATTGCTTGACAATATCCAGTGTTTAGGATGTGCGTTATCACATTGAATCTTAGGGGGTAAGGTGACACAGCAGATGTGGACTACTTGACCGTTTCAAAAAATTAACCCCCCCCCCCCCCAAAAAAAAAAAAAATAAACAAAAAGAAACAATTTTTGCAATGTTTGAAGTGTTGGATGGTGCTTCGGGAGGAGAGACATTTGAGCGAATGTGTATAAAGACATTCTCGCGGCATATGGTTAGTCTCCTTTGATATTTTTTCTTTCACAACCACGGCCATCAAGGTTGCCTTTGATCCCGTTCACAAAGTTCTAATTTTTTTTATTATAAATACATTCCTGAATACGGAGACCCGTGCGATCAGTGTGCGACGCAAAATATCGATGTTGAATTGTCTCATTGCCCTTTAACAGGCTATGAGAGGCGCAACAAACCTGTAACACCTGTATTTTTTATCTGTCTGGTTGTGTAGTTTTCCAAACAGCGATAGATATGGCACAAACACAAAAAAAAAAATAAAAAGCCTGAACCGCAGAGAGCCATTTTTATGAAAATATGACATGAAATACACCAACGGTATAAGTGCACACTAATTTCATTTTTCAGGTTGCAGGTCACTTAAATGTTCGCATTTTGATTCGCCTTATAACAATCGCCAACTGATATTACAGACTCCATCGCTGTACGAAGAAAACTTGTCGTCACTTCGAATATGAGAAACTAATATTAGTGCACTTACTCCAGAGGAAAGGCCGATTTATTGGCAGACCGCATTCTGAACGCAACAAAAACAAGCACATGCATGAAAAAAAAAAAAAGTTGCATTGAATACAGCAACAATTTCTGCTCTCAATATTAATATAAAAAAATGGCAGAACGTTTTGTCAGCCCCCTAAGTGGTACAGACAGACTGACAACGCAGCAAACACAATTGCATGCTCGTGTTTATTGCGGATATTGACGGTCGCATTGCAGAATAATGAACGTCACTTATTTACCGTTGGTTATAGGTACGCAGATATGTACGTTCTTACGTAAATTCTTTTTCGCTTAGCCGAATTTAGAGGAAACTGCACGAAAAAAGGTTTTTGTAAATAATTTTGCGTATATATTTATACGTTCGAGCGGTTGATTCCGACAATAAGCAAAAAGAAAACACGGCTATCCGCTTAGAAACGTCGACAACGTCGACAATAAAAAGAAGTATTAGGTTTTGGGTAGGTTGTGTTCTACACGCTACTTTGTAATCGTTGCGGCTTCGAGACACGCATAACCTATATATGAGGAAGTCCGGCAATCTGGGTCAATTGAACCCATGATGCGGACGGTTACCGAGGCGATCCGTCTCTCCAGTGCACGCGGCCCTAATCGGCCGTATGGCACACCGGAGCAGCGTCGGCGGACAGCTAAGTACCTCGGTGGCCCCTAAATTAGAAGCGCTTGATCTCAATTGAACGATCGTCCAGCGCGTCCCGTAACTTGAGAATAGGTCACTTAGATCACTTTAGGCTCGAGGTTGTACGTGTGCATGCCGTTCTTTACATCTTTAGCAATCTCACGCCTTTATTTTGCTTCTTACTTCACCTTTCACGGCTGTCACGCACCCGAAAATTCGTTGTTATTGATTCAGTGTTACGAAACATGATAAAAAAAAATAAAACTAAAAATCTGGAGCTTCTTTTCTCGTACAGCTAGAGTAACAGGATAACCTACATTTCAGCCATTGGATTGGATTTAATGGCCATGCCTTTGTAACGGGGCCCCGCTCGCCGGAAGTTCCGGTGAGGGTACAGTGAACTAGACATTATTGAGTGGGGCGAGCTACAGGCTCCGTTCATGCTTTCAGCTGTTGCTCAGAATCTGGAAAGTTGGCGTGGTGACGCTGCGATCGAAGTGGTTTGGTTCGCCTTGATTATCGTCGTGATGTCGCGTCTCGTCGAGGACGACGCCGTTGCGCGACATCAAGTCGCCGTTGTAACGCGGTCGTCACGTCGCGCCGCGTCGAGGAAAACGTCGACGTGGTCGTCGACATGGACGTTGACGTCGACACCCCACGCAACGCCAGACGTCGCTATTACGTCACGTTAACGTCGTCCCATGGTGTTGCGCCATCTGTCGGCATCACATCGAAGCAGGCTAGTACAGTCTGCCAATGCAGCCGTCCTGCGATCACTTAGGCTCGGCGGCGTCGGTGGCGTCCTCGTCTCGAATTAATCTAAATAACTTCGCTTAAGACATTTTGTTCGGACCGGTACCCATTGAGGACTTAAAAGCACGACACCGGGGCATTTCTAGAGTGGAGCTCTCGCGGAATCGTTCTCCAGTGAACGAAGAAAGTCGTCGCGCTCCCATCGAAACGCAAGGTGCCGCTGCTGTCGGCAGTGCACATGCGCAGATGCTTCGCCTAAAGCGAATCTGGTTTCGGCGAGCGCGTAGTGCCCACAGCCGGTGTTGGCAAACGCGGGCTTGTTCGTAAACGGTGTGTTGGTGTACAATGCAGTCCGTGCCGAAGGAAAACGATATGGCCTGAGTTTCCTGACGCCAAACCTAGATGTCAGAAAGTCGCATTTTCAAATGGTAACAGTCGCCGACTGCGCCCACTCTGCACTATCAAACTGGCGGCGCCCACAATACTGTCTAAGAATGGAGGGCCGATGCTCTAAGCATAGCCTACTCTCGGTGGCTCTAGTCGCACCTAACTTCCCACGTAGACAATAGGTATACACCGTTGTGCTATTTTGGCGACAGCCGTCACCGGAATCGTTGGTTACGAGGATGACCGGGCCTATAGTAACAGGGCGAAACCTTGTCATCTACAGACGAGAGTCTATGACAAACACAAAGGAAGCGAAGTCGAATTATCTCCGGGTTGGTTCTGGAAACCCCAAAAAATGATGGTAGGTTTGCGTATGCCTTGTATAGTTCCTGTCCAATAAAGGGGAAACGGCGGAAGCAGCGCGCCGACCGAAGAAAGGCTCCGCCCGTTTCCAACGCGAAACTTCCTGTTCTTTTTGTATGCTCTCCCCCATTTGTAGCGGTTCGAGGCTCGCTCCCTAATCGGCGATGGGCTGACCCGTCGTACCCGCTCCACTGTTCGCCACCCGCACTCGTCGCTGTAATAACAGAGACCCGCGTGCACGCGCTCTCGAAGCTCGCGCTTCGTCGCCCACTGAAAAGCGGGCATCAGAGGACGCGCGTCCCCATTATTCCCGTTGCGACGGCTGATCGGTTCCCGTCCGCGACCGGCGCCCCCCATTGTCTAATAGCCTTCGCCCAAAACGGGAACTAACCACACACGCTGCGTTATCCCTCGCGTCCAGGTGAGCGCTGCGCAGAAGCCTCTCAGGGGGGCGCACGCGGTTGCCCAAACAGTAACAGCAGACAGCCGGCGCGCGCAGGCATACGCTCGAAAACATCATCGCACGCGCTGTCGTTCTGTGCCGGTCGGTGACGTCAACAGCGGCGGCGGCGGCGGCTCGCTCTCTCGCTATGCAGGGAGACATGAACGATTACGTTCGGGAGAGCCGGCCATGATTCATGGAGATTCATAACTCCGCAGCACGACACACTCCCACCGGTGCGCGAGCATGACGAGAGGGGGAAGACTCGGGGCGAGCGAGACGCGAGCCGGTCTGTCCGTCGTCCATATACTACGTTCGGTCGCTGCAGTCTTTTCTGCGCGCGCTCCAGTTTTACCGACCTCGTGTGCTCGGTCACAGCTGTTCTTCTCCACGTGAGAAAATTAGGAGCTGTGCCGGAGGTGAAAAAAGAGGAAAGAGAAAGAAAGCATTAGGGAGAAGAACAGCCCGACAGCGCTAACGATGAGGCGGGAAAACGCAGTGCCGGAATTATTTTTTGATGACGCGTTTTCTGCTGCCGCGGGCGAGTTTATAGCTCATACACAGTGTTGGTTCGGAAGGAAACAGCGACGTGGGGCTCTGGCCAGCCCCTGCCATGGCCAGTGAGTGTTCCGGGGCTGCCTGTGCAAAGCTGGTCGCCTGTAATTTGCGCTCGGAGTAATGATCCGCTTCTACACTTACCTACTAGCGCGGGCGTGGTGAAGAAAGTGCGGTGTGACGCTTTAGCGGAGACCCGTACCTCGTTCGTTGTTCTGCTTGCCCCGAGGTCCTCCCTCGAAGCGTCCTTCTTGAGGTGGTCGCTGCGGTCTTACGCTCGGTGCACTATTTACTTTTAGTAAGATTGTACACTTTGAAGTCTTCAATCTTGCTGGAAATCAGTTATATTCAATTCTATTCCCATTTGTTAAGAACAAACCAATCAAATATTTTTTTTTTCCGACGAACTTCCCTGCAATTTATTTTTCTTTCGTTTTTCGAAGTTTTCAGGCTCGTGCATGAACGAGACTAATATTACTGTTTTACTGGCGATTCAATGACTTTTGATTCAGCCCGAACTGGTTCAAAGATTTGGAAACCCGCCCAGGCTGCGAGGTGCACTCGTTGAGTCAAAATCAAGTGTTGAAACGCAGACGTTTTTTTTTAAGGAATTTGTTGTGAAAGCTCTCTGGATTGCCCACAAAAGAGTGACATAAGATGGAATAAGAAACATGTTTTTTCTCAAAAATGAAAAAAAAAAAGGAAAAAGCTGCTCAAGTGCGCTTTAATGCGCGCTTTGGAGTGGCAGCTAGAGCCCCCTACACCGATAGCCATCATCGGAAAAACAATCTAAAATGTTTCTACGAGGCGTTGTTTAGTTTATCAGATCGTGTTCTCCTATAGCACTGTGGGTATCTGGAGCTCGCGCCGACACCTTAAAAGATGTTTGAAGCTGGCTCCCGTAACAGTTTCGGTCGTGTGGAAACAATTTGCTTAGCTTTCCAAATATTAAGGAAGTAAATGTCGTCACCAGGATGAAGGACATTTCCTTCGACAATATTTGCGGATAGCAAGGGTTGCTATCTGTTCATCCACCGACTTTTGGTGCACTGGGTATATTCTTGCTCTTGAGAGACGACGGGAGGGGTTAAGAATACAGACTTGCAAGCTATACAGAAAAGTAAGAACGCAAAGTTGCCATTACTCAAAAGTAAATTATGAGTAATTACAAGTGCGATTACTCTTCCATAGAAACAAGCTATCGTTGAACCAAAAGTATGCTGATCGCTTCCGGGCGCTGTTTTGATACTTATCTTTGGGGATTGCATACGGAAGTGTAAGTGCTTTTAGAATAGTTAGTTAGTGTTTATTGTTGCGGCTTTTATTGAATTTCAGCAACATCTGGCCCACGCACAACGTGTCGGACATCATTTTCTTTCGTTTTCTACACCGCAGTCAAAGGTATAGGCGCGTGAGACTATAGCCATGTACAATTCTGTGTTCCTACAAAACTTCACTCAAAGAAGGCACTTTTCAAAGCCATGCACTTTCGCTTTGTCAGTGTACCTCAAATGTTTGCGAGAGTGGATATCTGTGCAAGGCATTTTAAATCGAGGCACTGTGTGGATACGGAGCATATTGCTTTTCCACAGAAGTTACAGAAGTGCTCGACATTAGGAGCGCTAACGAAGACTCGCCTCGTTGTTGCCGCCGGAGGTTTATATTGCCCCAGTTACTAAGTTGTTTAGTTCGACTTTTCATCCGTTTTCTTTTATTTGGCAGGCATTCTTGCACTTCACTTGCGTGTGTAGATTTTTTTATGTGAATACATCAAACAGGCACACGCAATATGCAATGTGTTTGCTTCCGCCACCCGCCGAGCCAGGTCAACACCACCTAGGTGGCTTTGAACAGGTACACAAGCCCTTGAGATTTTAGTCGGCTTGATAATGTACTTTCTATAGATGCCTAGGTAAAAATAAAACTTTTCTATTCTATTTTATGCGATATTGTAGCTTCTTTATTTCTTGTATAGCACTGATTTATCTGGAGATGGTATCATTATTTCTTCGTTTCTTTATTTTCCAAGGCCTTTTTGAACATGTATAAGAGAGACCATACTTTCACTACTTTGAATAGTTTGGCTTTAGGATCTCGAGGTTTTGTCATCAAAGAAGCGTTTTCTAACTGAACCGTGTTCTTTTTTTTTTCTCACTCATCATGAACTGTTTGGGTGAAAAAGATGGGAACGAACCGCAATCATAAAAGCACGGTCTAGTTGTTCTGCTAAATGTCGCGTCGTAAATGAACACCTGCTG
The DNA here is from genome assembly GCF_016920785.2 of Ixodes scapularis. Lineage (NCBI taxonomy): Eukaryota > Metazoa > Arthropoda > Arachnida > Ixodida > Ixodidae > Ixodes > Ixodes scapularis. The sequence goes on along the minus strand of NW_024609846.1, from coordinate 181,965,362 downwards.
TTGCGTCCTTTGTTAGAGTCCAGCCTTCCGCCACATCAGAAGAGTGTCTTCTCAGCGGGCAGCTGTTCCTATGGTCGCCGATGTGCAAGCTGTCTAGCGCCGTTTAGATGGGTCACAGAAAAGAAAAATAAAGAGACGGAAAAGGAAGGCGCGCGGTTTGTCGGACAACAATACGAATGGCTTCGAATAATGACAGCGTGCCCGACCCCATTTTTTGTTCGTCAATGCGTGAGGGAACGTGTTCGGAGCCTTACCATATTCCTCATGAATCTACACGTGTATAACAAACGAATTATTTTTAAACCGTTCTAGTACTTTTTTTTCATGTAAAAGCGTAAAAGATTACGTCTTTCACTTTAATTTTATAATAAAATTACTATAACGTGGATATGGAAAATGTAGAAAAAAAACGTTTCATGCGCATATAATGTAAATAATTTGTTATAAATTTATACACAAGTGTTACACATTGAAAATGTACTCCTATAGAGGGTCCGAGCCCACTCAATGGTAGCGAAACATTTTATACCTATGTTGTTATTTTTTTATTAGCGAAGGAAAAAGCAATAGAATATGCATATTCATAATATCACCTCTCTTCGTGGGCACGGGACGACATTTAAAATTGGATATCTTTTTTGTGGCATACCATTTGTTATTTTAAATGCTCAAGAAAGATTTAAATACAACATATATAGTTCAACGGTGACTGCTCTTGATAATTTTGATATATGTAAGCGTCGTGTCCGTTCCATATGCTCCTGCCGATATAGAACTGCCGATTTAACGAAACTATACAAAATATGAGGCTATCAGAGAGCAGAAGGCTACAGAAGGTACACTACACTGATATTGAAACTTAAAAAAAAAAAAGCAAATCAAAAGCACGACCCTCAAAAGAGCCAGCTTCAATGTTTTCCGATGAGGAGCCGCATGTTTCACACGACGCGGTCGTGGAAAATGAAAGAGAAAGAGCGCGGTAACATATCGGCCACGCTGAAGCAGCGAACCAGCACCAGTTTCCGCAAACGGTAACACCTCCGGCGATAACAAAACCCAGTTGGTCGCGTGCGGGGAAAAGTAATGTGCGGACGTTGCAGTAGCCATTGGGAAACAAAGAGCCACGGAAAGCACTTCCGAAATCCATTCGTCTTGACGCCTGCCCCCTTCGGTTTTCCATATGGCAGACTGCTGAAGACAAAGGCGCAACACTTCTGCCAAAGTTTCCTCCGTTCAGTTAGCTGGCGTGTAAGCTGTGCCGGATGTTTCCTGAACAAAGTAGGCTGAGTACGACATGGGGTGGGAATGGTCCTGGAAAGAAAACAACTGTAGAGAACGCCCGGATCTGTCCTTCAGGTGGAAAAGAGACTGCGGGAAATTGACGCATAATGATTCTGGTTGTATATCATAACAGGCGCTAAGGTCACGTGAAAGGAGCGGACTCTCGTGTGGGGATCAGAGACCGCGGTTGGCGTGGGAAGAGAACTGTATTCGAGAAACATGTATTGGTGCAAGAAACGGGAAGGAAGCTATCAATAACAACAGTGGGTTCGGTAACGAAATGTGCGGTTCTTCACGAGACTGGGCTGAGCAAAAAGGCGAAGCTGAGGGCTCCAGAGAAAAGAGTCATATAGAAGAAAGGTAAAAAACACAGGCGAGCTGGTGAATGGTATCCATAATATTTTTCCTTCGTCCCAGGGTTATTATGGAAGTCATATAGAAGTTGCAATATTAGATACAAAGCGTTTTACGTAGTGTTCGATAAATTGTAGATATTGTTAAATTGTATCGAAGTTGTGATTTCTTTATGGCCTTTCGAAAACCGGCTCGGCCATGGATAGCGGAAATGTATCATTGGTTGGCTCTGCATTGATGATGCCACCGTTTGGGAAACAAATTTATTGGTCGTGCATGCTTAAAAACAACAAAAATAAATCGTTATTCTTGCAATGCCAGTTGTGCAAAGAGTCAGACAATAAAAATCTCGTATAAAAGGGTAAGTCTACTCACTGCACAAATTTGTCATGTTGATTTGTCATGGATGTATGATTCATCTACTCAGCGTTATTTAGAGCTTCGCGTTTTTGATAAGTAATTTATTTTTCAATGCCGGCTGTTTGATTTTTTTAGCATATTCGGTTCTTTTCAGTTTTTATTGCTTGCTGAGTCAATAATTTAACAGCATGTTGGTATCTAGAGCTGTTGTTACCTTGAACAAATGTCTAATACAAACAGTTCAGCACCGCAGAAGACGACCACACTTCATTTGATGTCACACGCTTTAGTAACCTCAGGGCGCAACTCATACCGCAGCTATATTTATGTCCGCCTCATTGGAAAAGAAGCGTCCCACTGCGCAACACCGTACAAACACTACCGGGGATCACTTCTTCGTGCTAACTGCGTAGCAGACACATGTAGTCACTCAGCTGTTATTCTTTTCTTTTGCCTATTTCGCAGAACAAAAAAATTGAGACTGGAAGATCCATATGTTCATTGCCACATAGCCAGTAGAGAAGTGACACCTAAATTTCGACTGCAGAAAATCTCGACTGCCTTATCTATGAATAGGTCGCACGACCGTAGCGAACTTACGCTTCAAGGAATTGAGGATGTCATCCCTGCGTACAACCAGAAGACATGTTTTAAGGGCTTAAATTATACGAAAGCTTGAGATTCAGGTTTGAGTTTCGCATTCCAAGCCTGAGAGAGCTCAAGTTTCTGTTCACGTGCATATTGCACGGCTGGCTCGAGCCGAACAGGCCGCTCCATTATTTATTTTTGTACTGATTTCTTCACCCGTTCCGTAATGCCCATGCAGGCCTCCGAGGTTCAATCAGAAATGGTGATGATGAATCAACTTCGGACTGTATACGAACGACCGCTTTAGGATGCCGCGTCGTGGCCTCAAATGTCTACACATGTGGCACTGACGTCGACGCATTATGATCGCGTGGACTTTGACATCGAAAACATGTAAAAATAACGAGTATTTTTTTACTTCTAAAACAAGTGAGATATCTTGCTGGTAAAGGGTGGAAAAAACCGATAAAGATGGGCCAGGGTAGAGCCTACATTTTTTACTTAATTTACTCTGAACCTGACTCTATTGAAAAGATACATCATGAACAGGTTCAGATGAGCTTATTACATAGCGGGTTTGTAGTAATCTTTGCTTGGAAGCTCTCCACAGCCTTTGTCAAGTGAAGAAAGTAAACTCGGAAACATACATGATTTTGCTGTTTTACGCTAAGGACAAAATTAGAAAAACAAAATGGGGTTATTTTTTAAAATAAATACCCAGGAAGCTAAACTCTCCCTATCTTGTTTCATTCTACTGAATTATAAAAACAGCACTGCAGCATGAAGTGAGCGCTGAGTCTCACGGGCAACTCTAAAACCACTAAGGGCCGGTTGCATCAACGTCGCTTAGCGCAAAGCGGAGCTTAGCCGGGAACTTAAGCTTAGTTTCGGTTTCGTTCGGTTGCACCAAACTCGCTTATCGCTAAACCTAGCACTAAACTACGCTTAACTTAAGCGCCCAACATTGGGCGCTTTGCTTTTGGTTGTTTCTTAATCCTGGATTAAAAACATGGCGGCTGGTTTGTCACGGTCGACGCGGTGGGCGAAATTGGTTGTGCAAAGTGTTTTAGGCTACATCAGCGTGAAAGTCTCGACAAAATGACTTTCGATTGTGACAAGGACGCAAAATATTGTCGCGTGAAGTTTTTATCGACCCCTGTTTTCAAGTTGGCTCTCCACTTTCAGGGCGTGTTAGCCCTAACCGAGAAACGTACGGAGCTGTGGGGCTCACGCCTGTATTCCCGTTGGTTCTTCTGTCAACGAGCTTATTCGTATGTACTTACTAATTTTCGCATAGCTGTAACGTATTGTTATTTACCACCTTGTTTATTTACACTTGCAACGCGTATCCTTCAATCTGATCAGCGCGTTGAATAGTGGCAGTACATGATCTCGGCGATCAGCTGATTGTCGACACCTCTGCCGTTTGCATTAGATTGCGGCGCTTTTAAGTTATAAAACAGCAAAAATTCAATTTCTGTCGTTTTCTGAGTTTTGAGACAATCTTCAGTGGATTTTCTTTATCTCGCGAGTAGGATCTTGGCTTCAGAAAACTGTATCGTTCCATAACTGTAACTTTTTTGGTGATCACATTTTTTTTTATACACTTTGCTTTATATCTTTCATTCGTTTCCCGAGAACGATATACTGTTGTTTCCGAGTTGTGCTCTGTGATGGTGTTTTCCCTTTACTTTTGTCGTTTGTTGTCATTGTGACGATGGTTGAGACTATATACCGGAACACGTTTTCAATAAAATTCAGTTGAAAGTTGCGCCTTGTTGTGTCCTCCGTAACTTTTTTGGTGATCGCGATTTTTTAGGAATATTTTGCTTTATATCTTTCATTCGTGGCGACGACAAATCGTAACGACTACTATGTTAGATTCGTTCATTTCTGTATCGGGGCAGGCTGGGGCAGGTGATGCGAAGAGACGACCGTTCTTATCAGCACGATGTAATGTACTAGTGGGATTTTTTTTTTTTTTTTTTTTTTTTCTGAACTCGACAGTGTGAAACTGAAGTCCGTTTGAGGCTGCAGCGGATGTTCAACGACGGTACAGTGCAGTTCTGTCACCTTGCTGATAGCAACGAGTACCGTCGATGCAAGGTCGCGTGACCTGACCTCTGGACGACTTCTATTCGACGATTTCCGGGCATTTTCGCAGCTGCCGTGGCGAGTTCGTCACTGTTTAGAACTTCATCGGTCTCAGGCTTGACTTGGTTTTAGTAGTCATCTTACCTGCCTACTTATATCCATGATGTTTTGTCTTCAGCGATGTAGCGAGTAGAGTGTCCTTCTCGCGTTCGGTGAGATTTGGGGCCCCCGATGGCTCCTTCGCCTCAAAATGTGAGCACGAAAACTACTACACTGTCAAAATATCCTGTTATCAACCGATATTAAACACACAATCACAGATGTAAAGAGCATTCGTGTTTATTTGAAGCTTTGACTTCTGTTATTGAAAGTTAAACGAAAAAATGATTGAATTTGGAGACCTTTAATTTTTTACTCACCGAAGAAAACAGACGCCAACGACGACTACTACGGCAGTTTTTTTTTTTTTTTTTGTTTACATCACGTGATTCCTCTGCGCCAATCGTATTCGTCGCTCTGAGCGTTCCCTAGTTTGCTCTGTTTGTCCCTAGATTCCCTACGCAAATCCAGCGTTTAGCTAGGGGCGCGTCTGTAAAGCCGGCTTAACGTTGGTGCAACCGGAATTTAAACCCGTGCTTACCTAAGCTCGGTTTAGGGCGCTAAGCCGGCTTAGGAAAGTGCCGCTTTGGGTTAAGGTAAGCGGCGTTGGTGCAACCGGCCCTAATAATTGCACGGATAATATCGCAACTCACTCGCCGAAGTATAAATTATAGTAATTTTAGGCTTGCAAGCATCATAGTGAATTTCCAGAGTGCCGCCCTGCACTATTTGTTTTAGATATTTCTGTATAAAGCGAAGGTACTACAAATGTGGTCTGCACTTCCCATATGAAAGGCACTATACGAAGAAGCACCATATCGGTGCGTCTACACAACAGCCCGCCCAAATCATTAAAAAAGAAGAAAGTTTTGACTTGTGCCAGTCACGGTCTTAGTTTCCCCGAGACAACTGTCTATTATTGACCCGCGGAGGTCGCGAGCATCCCATCGATCGCACTGACGCGTTCGCTTCAAGATAACGCTCACGAACCATCGTACAATGCGACAGGCAACAGAGACGGCGCACGCACCACTTTGCGCTCTCGACAAACAACCACACGCACACACAGTATCGCTTGCCCAAAAAACAAAACAACAACAACAAAAAAACACAACCTAGAAAAAGGAAGCAGGCCACGAAGACGAACTACTATCGGCGGGGCAACTTTTTCCGCGCAGCATCCGTCTCCTCCGAGTCTCCTAAGCAGCCGCCGCCGCCAAACTTTTCCTCACTGCTCGCGCCACGAAAGAAGAAGTTGGCTAGGGAAGAAGAAACTTCTACTTCCGGCACGTCCCGGGAAGAGTTTGATTACTTCCGAATACCGAAGTAGCCGCTCTCTCTCTCTGGATGCAAAGCGAGTTGCGCTACTGCATGAAGCCTGGCGAAGGGAAAATGGTCGGCGCCTCGGCGCAACACCCAACAGCGGTGCGAGACGAGACAGAGCCAAGCAGCTATTGGGCTCCACTTCGTTAGCTTCGACGGCTAGCTCGATTCCACGCGAAGACGCATTTAGTCCCCCGCCACACACGCATACTTGGACTCACTTTCTGTTACCTTTTTGTCGGTGTCGCTCTCGTTGTTATTTTTTGCATGCATGCCGGGGATTCACCGGGTTGGTCGGCTGGTCGATTGTTGCGCGAGAACAAAAGATTGGCCAATCTCGCGTCCGGATAATTTTGTTTTGTTTCCGTTCGTTTATCGATTTTTCGGTTGATTTTGTTCGCCGCGTCTCCCGGATGGGAAGAGCGGGCCAAGTGGAGAGGAAATGTATTATAGATAGGGGCTGGTCCCTCATGGCCTTTCCGATGTGAGGCCTAGGTCCGGTCACCCTCTTGGTGCCTATGTACGTGTGCTTGCTTTCTGTTTAGTTAAAACTTGCTTCTATTTTCTTTCGTTTTTTTTTATGCGGAGTTTTCTTGAGCAAGGTGCTTCTATATTATTGAAACTGAATAGCCGCTTTCTGTTAGATTGGCTATCAAAAATAGAGATTCAAAAAAATAAAAAGCGAAAACAATAGTCATGATATCGGGTCGCATCCAGATTCAATTTTGTTCGAGACAAGTTCGTTTCTTATGGGTCGGTCACGCAGTTGCGACGGTGGTCGTGCGTGCTTCGGCAAAAGACAGTATCGTTTTTTTTTTTTTTTTGAAGAAGCCCCGCAAGATTCGAATGTCGTCAATGGTTATTATCAATGTGATATGTCCCTTGGTTATGACTAATCTTCAACTTGTTATAAATGTATACCTTGAATTGTTGCGGAGTGAAAATGTTCAAAAACATCTCCTAATCGCTCAACGAAATTATGACCACCAAACTACCTGTGGTCTTTGTTCTACAATGGTGCCTCTAGCCCGTCTTTGAATCGTGCACTTACTGCGTCCAAAAAAGCGGTCCCTCGATTTCCGTCCGGTGACTTCATAGAAGTGTCATACTGTCGCCGGTCGCCATCCTGGCGGTGTACCTCATGTAGCAGCGGTGGTGTATGTGTCAGATGTCTGATCTGCTGCAGGTCACTCTCCCGCAGAGTGTCAGCCCACGAAAGTTTCGACACCTAGAAGTTGTGACGCCGTGACGACAGCGACACTCGCGTTCGCACGTGCTTTTCCGTCAGCATTTTTACGACCAACCGCCAGGATCCGACATCCGACAGCACGACACTCCGGCTTCTGGGACGCCATTCGTTAAACACACCAGTCGGAGACGCGCCTCAGGCACCATGCTTCTACGGAGGCAGAATCGGGCGTTTCGAGCGTTCTTTCAGGGTTCAGACCCTACCGAGGTTACCACCTCCTCACAAATGACCTTCTCGCAGTTATGGCTCCCACAGTCACGCACTTAAGCACCATTTAACAATATATTGTTATTTACCAGAAAGGTTTCTTAATCGATTAATTGCCTCTGGAACTGATGCCTATCCTTAGAATTCAGACGAGACCATCAAGATCAAAAGTTGCCCTCTTTTTTTTGTAGTAAGTACAGTTTTACCAAATTTTGTTAAAACAAAGAGGATCGTGCAAATGTCTCTAAGGACAGAACCTTGACACGTCTTACATATCCTCGAAATAATTATTACCTAATTATATTGCGTTTATGCTCTGCAACTCGTTTCTTCTCCCCTAGGAAAATAAAACTCAAGGTGAACACACGCAATATGCCGTTCTTCTAACCCCGCAGAAGTTGATCGAGCAAATAGTACGCCGGATTTAAAAGTGAAATGAGCTTGGGAGCATCCGTATTGATCGCGTGAAGGGAAGATTCAAAAACGCCTAACAAAACTTTTCATTAAGATCAAAGTGAACAATCTTTTTATTACTTGCGGGGAATGGCATTAACTCAATTCAACACAGTCAAAAAGAACTATTGATTGAGAGTCAGACACACCCTGTTAAGAAACTAATTGAGTTATAGTCGCAAGTTAAGCTAGCTGGTACAGATTAGGTATAAGTGTCAGAAACAACATAAACCCTTTCTATCCTTTGTGTTTGTGTTTATGTTCCAGCTGACAGCTATACCTATTAAGAAGTAGGGCCTCTCTCGAAAGAATGAAAGCAGACCTTTCCCAGCAGCAACTCAACAATAATTAAAAAGAGAAAAAAAAAAAAAAAAAAAGCTCGCGGCTTATTTGTGTAGCCGTAGACGCGCCTACCGCGAGGCTGTCACCAACATAAATATGGATGTACCGCGATGCAGGGGGACACCGTCGGCACGTTGTCGGCACGGTGAGGAGGCCTAGCGGAGAAATCCGCGGGGAGGCGATCAGGGAAGCCCGTGCGGCCGCTTGGCGACACCGCGCTCGCGTAGCGTTCCGTCCGCTCTAATAAGGGGCTCCCCCAGCGGAGGAATTAACGCCGGATGCGGATAATCACCGCCTGTGCGTCAGGTTAATTGTCGGGTCCGGGTTCTTGTGGACAGGCTCGCGGACCACCGCTGCATGGTCCGATGCTGGCCAGTTGGGTGTACCTCGGGCCCGGCTTATATATAGACGGCGAGTAAATGGACGAACGAGAAGTATTACGCGTGAAAGGGGACGAGGGGTGGGCTCGGTTGCGGTGGCTGCGATGCCGCAATTTGGGCCGGATCGGGGCGATTCGCGGGTTAGCCTATTTCTGTGTACTTTCTTTTATTGTAGGAAAGGGACGACGGGGGGCCGTAGGAAAGAAAGCAGATTTGGAGGGCGTTTCGTGAGCGCGCTGTCGTTCCGGGGTCGATTTTGTTTTAGCGAGCGAATACTCGTCGTTATCACATTCACGAACTCATGGCTGTTTGGATGCATGTACAGTCACCGACTTCTCGGAAACCCAGGGAGCGGAATATTATTATCTCGCTTTTGTTCTTCTAGGCTGATGTTGCAGTCGCACTCTCGCTGGAATCGTCACGATAGTATAAGATACTCGGGCCTCATCACGGACAGCGTTTCTTAAGATGTTACTGACATAAAAAAAAAACACACACACACACGGGACGCATTACGGCCATCGTTTCTTAAGATGTTAATGACAATAAAACTTTTTGATAGAATTTTATTATATGTTGCGTGGATGGCATATTTGCGTTGTTTTCGAATTGCAGTGATGTGATATTGCTGAGCCGTTTGCGCCAAACTGCACCAAAGTGCCTACCCTTTGAGTACATCCTGTTACAATTAGCCAAAATATGGTGAATTTGCGCCAATATTGCGCCAAAAACCTAATTGCGCTTTATTATTAGTTAAAATAGAATAGTTCGGGGCGGCCTCTACAAGGCCGGATTGTTACGGTAGTAGGCTGGTGCGAATTTTCGAAACTGTTGAATATCGCCTCAAGTGACGTGCCTGTGCGATTTTATATCTTTATCAAACACTGACGGTACTCGGAAGTTTCGCAATATTTCTTACGTTAGGGGGTCTGTTCTGACGGGTTAATTAGAAATTAGTAGCACCGCACAAAAAAACGCACGAAGAAAGGAATGGACCGGACGAGCGCGCTCTGTTGAGTGCGCTTCTCACCGCGCACTGGTGCACTGCAGTGAAGCGACAATCGCAGAGCAGGCCAGCATCGCGATTTTGCGCATCTTGCGTCGTCGCCGCTCACCCTTGTGCTAAGGAGAAAGCACTCCTTCAAAGCTATATAAATGGCGTCGAGCGTATTAAAAAAAAAAAGAAAAAAGAAAAAGCAATTTGGAAAGTGTTCATGGCACAACTAAACTTTGGCAGTATATATATATATATATATATATATATATATGTATAAAACTGCGGGCAGTATATAGCTAAGATTCCATGTTTTCGGATTTTATTTTATTTTTTTTTTAATTCGAAGCGTGTTTTTTTTTAGTTTATTTTTTTGCTAGAAACTTGAGGTTTATCGTAGTTTAATTTTGTTCTGCATTCCCGATTCCCGAAAATTCGAAGTTTAATTTTACTTTGTACGTATTTTCTTAATGAAAATAAATAATGTCTGGACAAAGTCGCACGTTAAGTTCATAAAAGAAAAAAAATCGCCGGTACCAAGTTTTTCCAGCTCTATTTCGCACTGGCGCGCATCACGGGCCTGTCTTTCCTTGATACGGTTTTTTCGCACTGTCTCCCCAACGGATTAAACGGACTTGCTATTATTTTTGAAAGATGAGCAACGCGAACGAGACTTGCTTAGCTAAATAAAGGTAACGCCGCGGTTAACAGCAGTGACACGCACCCGCGCCATCATTTCTTTACAACGTGGCAACGTTGTACAACTTTCAACGACACCTGAAACGCTCCGTTGCAACATACATCGCTACAGAACTCTAAAAAAACATCGTAGATACAGAACAAAGAAACGCTCGTTCGTTACTTGAGAAGCCGCACCAAAAGAAAACATTTCATTACAGAAAGTAATGCCGGTAACATCAAGGGGATTGGACGACACAGAATCAAGTCTCTAGCATACAACAACAGAAAGAAAAAACCGCTTAGCTTGCACACTTTGAAACAAAGACATTCAGCAAACACAGGAGTGAATTGTCTACAACCGGGGCAGAAAAAAAAAACGAAGCGAGGGCCGAAGTACGTCAAGTGGATGAGAAGAAAAAATCGGCTCCATTTATAGGAAGACCAGTCAATTTTCGCTGACAACCTCTAAGGCGTCCCGTTTGCTTACCGGCATAAAACAAACAAAGGCAATAAAAAAAAAATCTAAGAACGCAATCGGGTTTAGAAAAAGCCGCCGCGGACGCATTCGTCAGCTCCTGACACTGGAAGGAGCACAATTATAATATAATGTACTTTTCCCCAAAAATATAACACCGGGGAGAGGGGGTGAGGGGGGGGGGGGGGGGGGGGGCGTATAGCTTCTAAATAGGCGCCGAACGCCACCGAGGCCTGCAAGCGACGTTTTGAAGGGGAGAACAACACATACTGCGCGCAACGGCAAAGAGGTAAAATTCAATTTAAAATTACGTCACCGCTGACGTACCGCGGTGACGGATTACACCTCTGGGAACCGTCGAAAGCCGAGTGAAAGCGACGGAGAAGAAGAAAGAGATATCCTCGACTTATTCGAGCCTCGAGTAGTGGCTGCTATAGGCCGCACATACACACAGCGCAGAACGTAAGTATAGAGACATACGCGCCGTTGGAGAACAGGCTAAATGCCGAAAATAATAATATAAAAAAGTGTTATTCAAAAATTTAAACAATATGTTTGTTCGTACGCAGATGGGGACGTGTCTATATAGAAACTAAACTAAAATAACGTCGCTGTGGTTGTTGAAAGAACGAAAAAATAGAAGGGGAGCCAAAGACAAAAAGTGTGTAAGGAAGCGAGAAAAAAAAATGAAGCTGGGGATGTATTTTGTTTTTGTCATAGTGTTGCAGCACGTGCATTTGATCCCTCCTCCCCCTACCCTTCCCCCCTCCCCTCCTTTAACCCACTTCAAAGTTAGCACTGACGTGCCTTCGTTCACCGGGTCCAATTAAGGCTGTCTCGAACACATTGTACCGCTTCAGTGTTACTCCCCAACACCGCTGTTACTTTGTCCTCGAAAGCTGCTGAAAATTTCGGCTCTCCCTAAGCCGTCTCCCAGTCTTTATTTGTAGGCGGCATATTTTCAGAATTTAACCACTAAACACCAATAAACCTCCGTCGGTGTCAAAAAAAAAAAAAAAACATTATTAAAAAAAACATTGACAAACATTTGTTGGTATCAACAATAAGTTCAAACCTGAATTTTTTTTTTAACTTTTGCTTCAGCTATGGTTTTTCTTTCTTTCAAGACTCCTATTTTTGACTAGAATTCTATCGATTTTTATGCGTTCTTTTCACCGATAAGCACCGTATTTTTGCATCCGTTCGTAGAAGACTACCAAATACATCGATATCGTAAAAAAATAAAGAAACGCGGAAACATCCGCCGATCTCCCTTATAAATAAATTCCGGAAACTTCTACGGCCTGTATTACTGAGAATGGCATCTCTCTAGGCCTCAATTTAACTAGTTCAATTGAAAACCTAGAGTTTTGGCGTTAATTAAGGGACGTCATTTAGGTCTTGTCGACGTCACCTTGGTTTGTCATCGCGGCAAATCATAAGCCTGAACGAATTAAAGGTCAAGAGAGAACTGTTTTCAAAGGCGCAAGCGACCTCGTTATAGTATCTAACGCTGCGTACGCGGAGTCTAGTTTTGGCATAACACCATGTACTCCAAAAGCTGCCGTTGTTGTAATCTCAATTGGAACACACGTGGAGCACATTTGAGCCCTTTTTTCGCTGTCTCAAATGCTAGACAGCATAAGATTTTTAAAGAATAATAATCAGGCACGAACTAACAAAACATTAAACTTGGGTTTTCGTGTTTTTTTATTGTAATTTTATAATCAGGTAAATAAAGCAACACTCGCTTCCTTTGTATATGGGTGCCTTTTTTTTTCTCTTCTTCTTCTTCCGAAGCTGTTTCCTGCTGTGTGCTTGAAGAACAATAATGGCGCCTTTAGTAATAAACGTAAAAAAAATATATATCTGCTTAAGTGCGTTAATCATTAAAAAATCAAACCTTTGTAATCTAAAAATCCCTCACACGCCCACGATTATGTCATACAGATCGGCACTAATTGTGTTCCACTTAAAACGTTTTAACAACATGTTATTTTGATGTGTGCATGACATCCGAACGACAAGTTTTTGTTTTTTTGTTTCTTAATACGGTTTTGTAATATAGAAAGAAAGAGCTTATTAACTACGTCGCATATGCTGACAGAGAGATTCTACCCGGTTCATGACACGCCATCAAACATGTCCCTCTCTTCAAAGCAATATCCTCTGTGCTTCGACTACTTGACCTCGTATTGATTCCTCAAACTGCAGCACTCACTTACTCAACATTTGAATGTTCAGTTCAGAGGCCCATGTCGGAATGTCTTTCTCGACAATGGGTTCACTTATCTTACTTGCTGCGTATGCAAATCGAGAGCATTCAACCATAGGCTCTGGAATCCATAGCCTGCTGGAAACGACGCTAAAGGTAAAGTAAAATTCTACCGCGGGATACAATTTCGCTGTACACTAAAATAGATACAAAACAAAATCTGAAAACAGCGCCGGGTTCAGTACATATACGTCGGTGTAAATGATAACCCTGAATAAGCCCTAGAAGGTCTCTTTAAAGGCGGGAAATATTTTACAGTGTTCGAGCAATGCGTAAGAGAAGCATGCCCGTTCTGTATTTTGGGACCAGTAATTATAAAAGATTTTTCTGCCAAATAAAAGGTAATTAACCAGTGTTAACTACAACAGAAATATATATCTTAAGATGAACCATATTCAGCTTACGCACAAGGTCTTTCTGCCGAATAAAAAGTAATTAGAAGCTATGTTTTAGACAGCGCGAGCCTCGTCTCCATTGAATGGCGAAAGTGTCACACGCTGTGCATAAGAAAAATTAGCCAGTGCAGAACGAGCGCTACTCTGGGGGTCTTTTAACGTGCACTGCGCAGTAGAGATACACAACCGCACGCCGGTACGGCGCTCATTCAAATCGAAACGGGCAGGGATTGAGATGGAACCCAGAATCCCTGGATTCTTAAACATGAAGAAAGAGAGGTGTCTAATTTTGCCCCACGTGGGCTATAAATATTTTACCTCTCATGTCGCGCAAATGAACGATTCAAAGAAACGGAAAACGGACACTGGCAATAGGAGGAAGAACAGATAAACGAATATCGCTTTCGAACAAAACAAGAAAAGAGAGAAAAAAAGGGGAAAACGAGGCGGGACTCCGCATCAACTCGCGAGCCGAAACGAATTAGCCACGAAAGAAGATGAGAACACCCGGCAAATGAGAGAGAAAGAGAGAAGGCGAGGGGGCATTCCCAGAATACGTGCATCTCGGGTCCTCTGCCCTCGGCCGCGCGGTCGTGCCGGCTCTCGTAGAAACGTACACACATCCGTACGTCGGGCAGAGTATAGTTACGGCGGGGTGGACCGCGGCTATTCCCTTCTACGTGGACTGCTCGCTTCGTTACCGCGCGTCTTCCCGCGGACACGCAATCTCGGGGCCGCTTGTGCGCCGCGCGGCGCGTTCAGACGCAATGTTTTAACGTGGAAGTCGTGACCGCCTTTATCGCCCCTCGCTATCTGCTCCGACGCGCTTTTGTTGCTGGTTGCTCGGCGCGGCGGCGGCGGCCGTCGGTCGCGCTTGTTGCGTCGTGACTAGCGGGGATCGTCGCTGGAGGCGGGCCCCGCAGCCTGCCTGCCTGCCTGTGCGCCGAGGCTCGCTGCTGCCACCGCATTATATGCGCCCACGACGACGACGGCGACGACGACCGGCCGGGGAGGCAGGCAGCTGCACGCGCTGAACACACACGAAGGACGGCCCCCGGGGACGGGGCGCCGGACGTTTTCGGGTACCGCATCGCGTCGTGTTTCCGGGCCCCGATGGTATACTATGCACCATTCCAAGAATCGCCTTCTGGGCGCTGCCATCTTTTTCCACCGGGCCGTGGAACGCGTCCTGAGCATGCGCAGTGGAATATCCGACGCCGCGCATGCGTCCACAGCCAACTGGTACGGGAATATTGGCCTGAGCGTTAGGTGCTGGAGAGGTGCATAAGGCCATTCTATTAGTCGTCTTCTGCGCGCCGCCATCTTTGTCCCCTGAGCTGCAGAACGCGTTCTGGGCACGCGCAGTAGTATATTCTTCTGCAATGTATCGGACGCCGCGCATTTGACGTCCACAGCCCCAAAATGTCTTACCCGGGTAATAACGTCGTGACGTCATACCGCTGGTGGTCACTCTCACTGGTCCTTGCCGAGGAAAAAAAATATTCAAATTCGGTAGGGTGAAATGTTCGCTGCAGAAGGTGTAGACGCACTGAGCAGCAAGGCCGCCGCGTTGGACGCGCTGATGTGACGTCAGTGCAAGCCACGCGTCGGCGAATCGGCTGCTTCGATACCACCTAGAAAAGACGAGGCTCGCTCATAACCCTCATCGTTCGTAATTCCAGGACCCACTCCAAGCGGCAACCACGCCGAAGTTTCACGAGACTCGACGCGGAGTGACAGAGGCGTCGTTATTGGCGTTGTCCCGCGCGCCATTAGCGTGCGTTCGTTAGGAGGCGCTGCAAGACGCGCTGGTAGCGTTGCTGACGCAGACTAGGCGGCACTGCGTTTGCGGCCCACTACTGATGACGTCAGGAGGGAGAAGGCGCAGGCCTTACGCGTTCAAACTATCAACAGTCAGCTGCTTCTCTCCAAAGGTCTGTAGAGAGACTAATATAGTAGAACAGCCAGTACCGCGAAGCATGCGCGGTGCTATGTAACCCACATACTATATGCTCGTTGGATTTACCTGCTTCCGGCTTCCGGCAGTGTTTTGAGATAAGTCCACCGCCCTACACACTTTTCTGCACCGGTGCAGGAGATGCGGGTAAATCGAACGAGCCCATATAGTTTCAAGAATCGCGCGTGCTTCTCATACAAGGTCTGTGGAGACTGTAATAAAGCGGAACTGGCAACACCGCGAAACATGCAGTTTTGTGTAACTACGCAAGGTGGGAAGCTATGTGTTTTGCACACGCCACTGTGCATTTTTTTTCGGTCCTACAAGAAAAGGTATACTTTTAAAAGGATTTTTCGGGAAGCCATTGAGCTTAGTATGACAGCCTATATTCATCTCGCGATAGGCCTGACACAGAACAAAGGGACCAATCACCAAGCTAATGACAAATGCAACGGTGCCACCGGAAAACGTTATCTTCAACAGGAGGAAATTACGGGAAAAAAACTGTGATTGATATTTTATACTTTGTTTCGTTGCTCTTTAGTTTGTCTAGAGATGATCCCGAACATGACTTTATCTTAAAATCAACCACGCAAACCATAAACCAATTAATCGAGTAATAACTGATTTCAGCGTTTTATTTTGTGTGTAACATATAACGCTTATATAGATATAACGTATGCGGCTTCTGCGCATAGTGACAACAAAACTACGATCAGATTTATCCTGTCTAAATGCCGTCAACGCATTGCGATTGCGCAAAACGTTAACAATTTCTGCAATTCACCGACCGTTTCGAAGTATGCAGTTTCTTATGCATGATCA
Source organism: Ixodes scapularis (assembly GCF_016920785.2). NCBI lineage: Eukaryota > Metazoa > Arthropoda > Arachnida > Ixodida > Ixodidae > Ixodes > Ixodes scapularis. The sequence goes on along the minus strand of NW_024609846.1, from coordinate 181,949,030 downwards.
TGTTACAGCGAATTGAGCTTTCCCTTTTTTATGTAGCGAGAAATTTTGAATCACGCACGAAAAAAGATGCATGCATGCTCTTTCGCCCAACAGCGCTCAAAAAAAAAAAAAAGCGTGGTGAAGATCGGAGAAGAGATGGTATTAGCATTCTTTATTCCGTCCATCCTCCGCATACTTTTCTCTCTTTGTTTGGATTTTAATAAGTCACGGTCAATACCGAAAGCAAGAGAAAAAAAAAAAAAAAAAAAAAAGAGCAACGAAGCTCAGATATTCGACGGCACTAACAGAAACGGTGGAAAGAAGGATGGGGGCAAACGTAGAGAAAGGCAGAACAGAGAAGCAAAATACCTTCGAGGCGGCACAGGGGACCTGCCGAAAGCGCGGGGCTTAAAGAGAAGAGCAGCGTCAAATTCCCGAGCCGTAGACACGGCCATTAAATTTTCGTGCGCGGAGAAGCATCTCGCCTAAAGGCCGTGTCCGCCCACACAGACGACGGTGGCCTCCCCTTCCCTCTTTCTCCGTTGCATTCCTCTTCTTTCTTCTCCCTCTCGTCCTGCCCCTCTCGTTCACCCTTCCTGCGACTAAAACGCTTGACGTAAACGGCGAAGAAAAGAAGAAAAAGAAGAACAATGCGGGGCTAAGTGTTAGCAAATTTAACTTGCCATTTGGCGTGTATTGCTAAATCTTTCGCAAGTCTAGTGAGCGTGGTGAAGTGTGCATCTGCGGTTGTCAGAACATCATACGACCCCCAGTTTTCGGTTTAGGAACCAAAGACCTCATAAAGTATCGGATTATATGTTGACAGTTGCGCCGTTCAGTTACACGTAGTAACAGTTGCATACGGGCCGTATTCGGAAGGCCTAAGGTCTAATCAAATGTCTATATTCCAACTTTTTTTGTCGCCATTTAAATCTGTAAATTATTTTTTTTATTTAATGAACTATAAAATAAGATTGAGACACTGGCTGGTATCCTTCAACTACTCCATTGGATTTCTGACTAAAATCTGTCTGTTCACTACAGAATACACGGCTGTTACAAACAAAAACCATCATTCGGCATATTTGGAAGTGTCAAATTACAGTGTATATTGGGATTTAGTAGCACACTGCGATATTTACTGACTAAGGTAGGCACCTCAAAAGCAAGTACTTTAAACACAGCACAATAATACACGTTCACAAGCTCACCAATACAGGTTGCATATAAATGAACGAATAATACGTCAGAGGACATTAATTGTATCTTGAAAATAAAGCAGGGTTAGTAACACGTTTATTTTTTTTTTTTTTTTCGAACAAGATGCATTAAAGTTGTACGTCTGGGAGCGTGTGCTGGAGTATTCCTTGGTTTTTATATTTTGTTTACGCCTGAACTCTTCCTGGTTGTTCTTAGGAAAGTATTAACGATTTATCCTAGTTCCTAACTCTCCCTGGCGTTCTCTATGCTATCATTAACGAGCTTTTCTTTTTTTTTTCCTCTCGCAATGTCACATAACGGACATCATGTACGACAAACCAGTATGTATAGCGATCCACAGCTGGGAGCATGTGGAGGGAAAACTCGCGCTGCAGGACCTAAGGGTCATTTCCCTCTGGGGTTCGATCACCGTGCGTACCTGCCGGTTTTGATATATACGGGCATTTCACCGGCTCGTTGTCGTGTAATCACTACTGCGGGATGCACGTTAAAGACCCCAATTAGCACCGGCATAATTGCGCCCCCCCTTCCCCCTCCTCTTTAACGTTGAGCCAGTGTCGCCAATTCTCAAGCGCGCACCGGCCTCTAGCGGTATAAACATTCACGACGTCCTATTTGTGTTTCTTTCTCCGATATAAGTCGGTCTTCTCCCCTGAGAACATGAAGGAGACCCGACGCTGCAGGTTACCGGGCATACGTTCAGATACATATCTGGTCGTTAACAGTAGCATGCGTTGTAGACGTCTGCGATTCGCGTGCACCGCTTCTGGTCATAGCACGCACGGTTGTTAACAGAAAACGACTTGCGGAGGCTGCCAGGACAGACTAGCTATAAATACACCAACGCAACTCGCTGACGTCATGCCAGAGCGGTGGCGCCGCCGTCGGTGGACTGCGCATCGCCAGACGCTTCACCTCGCGGTAATCTGGCTTCAGCGCTCGCGCACTTGTGGGCAAACACGGGTTTGTTTTGTAACCCACGCGTTGGGGTAAAGAAAGCAGCTGCTTCGGAAATGGCGTGCCCAGAACAAGAAAACAAAAGGGAGACCGCGGACGCGATTGGGGAGTACGGGAGAAACCCTATATAAACCCAAGAGTGGGCGATAAATGGGATCACTTTTTTCAGCGTGGAGAAGAACCGCAGCAATTTCGGTAAAAGGCTGGCTCTTTAGAGGGAGAAAAAAAAATGGATGGGACGTCCGCTCTTTTGTTCACACAACAAAAGTCGCCGCCGTGGTAAAGATGTTTGACTCGGAACCGTCGCAATAGCAACAACAGTCAGCAGACGACATGGAACACGAGCCCGACTCGTTAAAGAGAGTAACGGTCGTTAAAAATAAGGTAGAGTCAGCGAACGATGGTCAATTTGAAAACAAAAGTAGGAAAACTACGGTGTGAATGGCTTTGCAAGTGGTCCAGTCTAGAGAGAGGAACATAGAGATGTAGAGATAGCGGCCTGACGCAAAGCCCCGCTTCATACGAGCCAGGTAATCTTTTTTTTTTTTTTTTTAAAGTCAAAACTGTATTTAATTATCGCCGGGATACAGGACATACTGTCAAAAAGTTTGAAGATGTCGACACTTTAAAGGTCATAAAAAAAAGATATAAAAAGACGTTTTCTTTTAAGACGTGAAACGACTCCTATCGGCAAAGAACAGAGGGTCTAGAAATGACGTTCCTCCTAGAAAGATGTAACCCTCGAAATAGACGCTAAAATAAAAGTCGGCAATTAACTTATTAATACAGAAGTAAAAACCAGAGGCCCACGGTCGTTAGAGGGAATGCGCTGTGCTGCCGCACCGCGGCCTCCACTCGCAGCGTCGAAAGTAATGGCGAAGAGCCGCGAGCCGTATAAGCCGGCACCGCCGCATTGGCGGATTTTTTCAACGACTTCGCGGAAAAGCCGTTCTCCGCTGCAGCGGCGGCAGTAACAACAATCGGAAGAAGAATAAGAGGGACGTGCGGAGGAATAAAAAAATCATCGGGAGTCCCGACGACAGGCGGCCGCTGCATAAGCGCGTGCCGTGGGGGAAGGCACCGCCACTTTCGAAAAACCGGCTCTGGATGAGCATAAAACGCCGCACGTGGCTCTATGCGTCCGCCGCCGTGGCCACGCTCTATGGGGATGCCGGCTGCGCTGCTCGGACGCCCGGAATTTCATTTGGGGCCTCGCTGGTTGTCTTCGCTCGGCGTTGTTGACCCGTCGCGCGGTCGTGTGTCCCCTCGTTCCCCGCCTCTTTTATGAGCAACCTTCGAGAAAAAAATATATATATATATATATTTAATAAAAATAGAACGTCTCCGCTTGAATCATGCGGCTGAGCTTGCTGCCACCCATAGACCAGACCAATAGAGACGTACGTACGTCTATAGACAAACCTTTAGACGGTACGCGCCGTAAACGGAACTGTTGTCGATAAAAAAAAGATAGTCAATGTTTGAAGACGTTGTGTGGGTTATGGCGCGCTGTTGCTTGATTGGCGCTTTAGAAAAGGGTTTGTGTTGTGATTCTTTCAGAGAATACGTGGAGTGCTATTGGCTATGTTTGGCGGAGAGAACATGTCGAGCGAAATTGCAAGGTTTAGGGATGTTCAATGGCCTGCGTTCAACTGAGAGAGAATAACCAGCAATGCCCCTAGAATGTTTAAAACTGAAAGCGTGGTCTTCTGAGGCCTGAACCTCAGGAACTGGGAGTGCGGTTTGGAATATTTTCTGCGAGACCTTAAAGGGGCAATGACAAGCCAAAATCATATTTATTTATTTTTATCATCCGAAACGTTTGAGAACGATGCCTGCAAATTTCACCCAAAATTCGGAACTTAAGACACTTAGTGAAGCAAAAAAAAAGAAAACAATTTGCCAAAGCCGAATTTGAAGTTCCCGCCAGTGCAGTGACGTCAAAGATTAAGTCGCCCTTCAACTCGAGCTTCTCTAACGCCTCCGAGCCGTCCCGAACCGAAGTTTCGTGTTCGCCCGCGTCCCGCCATCAAACGCTCTTCTCCGTGCCTCCCGCCTATCGCTGTGAGCATACCACGATTCACTTTCTAGTTTGAAGTTCTTCTAGGGCACTTTCAGCAATCTCAAATTCTTTAAAACGGTGTGATTGTCGAAGAGAACGCGCTGTGGACTTTTGTGAGAGACGTGAGGGGCCACAATTCTGCGTGAGAGGCTGCCCTGGCGGAGTCACAACCTAAACTTCGATACACAGACACCGAACCCAGTTGCTTTGACCGTTTGACGATTTCCTTTTTGAAGTCTGAGTGGTCGTCCGGCACCTAACAAAAGAGAACTTTGTCCGATTCCCCGACTCACCGATCATCCTCAGTGCTACATGTGTCGAGCACCGCCAGCGCCGGCATGTTTTCCGATGGAGGATAAAAAGCCAGGAGGCGACATCACTGCGGACTCCTATTTACAGTATTTGAAAAAGAAGGGCCGTGGTACGTTCGCAGTTGCGTTAAAAAAAAAAAAAACTTGTTTTACGAATGCCGCTATTATATATTATAAAAATCTCGCTTACAAATGTCCTCAATTTCATAATTATTGACGTCACAAAGGAAAGGACGCGAGGAGGTGAGAAGAGGGAGAAAACAACGCCAAAATAAAAAGGCACACGCGCGTAGAAATTTTTTTTTTTTCGCGTTGTGTTTTTTTTTTTTTTTTTTGGGGGGGGGGAGTGTCTATGACAACTACTAGCATCGTTTTAGACAACAACAAAAATACGACCTTTGGGGTGTCAATGCCTCTTTAACTCGGCTTCGTTAGAATTAAACATGGGTACCGATACCGTCAAGCAATAATAGTATACCAATATATATTCCCGCCAGACACGTACAATTGGGAAGGCACTCTCTTCTCTTTACCTATTACGAAAACGATTTTACGTGCTTTCGTTAGCATTCCGTGTAAACTAACGGGCGCGCTCGCCTGGCCACCTTTTTACGGGAGCAGTAGAATATTTTTGGTGTTGCCTGGTGATCAGCTACACGAGGAACACTCCCACGACGATTTTGACAGCGTTGTCAGTGGCGGAAGCTGCTACGGAACGAAACTTCTCGACGCTTCAAGGGCTGAAGGTGTGCAGTCAGAATCACACTTAACTATACGGCGGTCAGGTTCGTCTGCTCTTTGCTCACCTCGTGCTTTTGTTTTCCCCCGACCTCAACCAATGACGGCGCGCGTTTGACTGCCTCGTCATCGAGCGTTCCCTATAAACGTTCCCTGGGCGTTCTCAATGTTGCCTTTTGATGTGTGTGACCCTCCTTACGTGCCGATGCACCAAAGACGCGTTTTGATGCACTTGCTCCCCATATAAGAGCATGAAAGTGGATTATAATCCTGAAGCTCAATTTAATAGCACTGGAACATATACTGCTTATGCAAACCGAAGGTATAGCAAATAGATAAATAGAGGCATTTTAGAAGACGAATCATCGATATTAGAGTCACTGGCAACTTCAGAAATGCGGAGCGTGGCCTCTAGTATCATCACGCCTCTTGCTTCGTGATTGGTCCTTCGGCGTTCTTACCGGCAAATGCCGCGCTCTGATTGGCTGCAGAGCGAAAATGAGATGCTTGGGGCTCGCCACGCCTTGCGTTTCTTAGGTTGACAGTGACTGTGCGGAGCGCAAGTTCGTCTGCTTCTTTTGCAGGGGTTGTGGTGACGTCATAACGCTGAGCTCTGATTGGCTGTGTTTGAAGGATAGCGGGTAGACGTCAAGGCAGCTTGCTTTGAAGTCTGCCCACTATCCTTCCAATCAGAGGCAATCAGAGCTCAGCGTTATGACGTCACCACAACCCCTGCAAAAGAAGCAGACGAACTTGCGCTCCGTATAGGCTAGAAGCCAACTTAACATTTTCTCCAGCTGAGTAGACTTTACCTGCGGGATCATATGGCTGAGAAGCGTTTTAATTAACTGTTTTAGCGTCCATAATCCCGTACGCCGGCAATATGATTATGTATAGGTCAGAGAATATCAAGATCACAGTGTAGAGCATATTCACAAAGAATATGCGAAATATATCTTTGTTTTATGACCTTAAGCCGAATATATAATTATTCGACTAATGATGGTCACTGACTGCTTTTACTTCACTTTCTATATATAACATACAGGAATTCCAAAGAGATAAAAAAAAAAAAAGAGACCAGCGTATTTTGGCCAGGGTAAATACACTATGCATCGCAGAAAGCTCAAACTCCGTGAGAATCTGACGCTGGCTTGAGAACATGACGCTACGTGGGCCAAAGGAGAGTTGAGAAAAATGAAATTTCTGTATGAGTCGACGTCCTAATGTTGTCAAGACAAGGACTGACCTTGTGAACGCTTCTAAAATTTATATCAGTAAAAAAAAAAGAAAAAAAAAGCTTGTCAGCGAGAAATTGAATATTGTTTTCTACTTGCTGACAGGTTTTTTTTTTTCTTTTTCTTTTTTCACTGGCATAGATGCTACAGGCACCTCCAATGTCGTATCTCGTTTTGACGATATTAGACTTAAGCGGACGTGAGCTTATAGAGAAATGTTGTTTTTCTCAGTTATCGTTTGATGCGGGAAACGTGGTTCCACTCTAACCGCCACCGTCACATTCTCACGGAGTTTGAGCTTTCTGCAATACATAGTTTATTTACCCGGGTCGAAAAACACTGTTCTCTTTTATCGAGAACTCCCGTTGTTTTGTTTAGAAAAGTTGTTTGGGGGAACAGTAAAACTAACCACGAATGTACTGTAAAAATAATGTCTTGTATTCAATACGCAGAGACCTAGCGGAATCGAAAGCTTTGGTTTGAATGAAGCGGATAAATGAAGTAATTAATAGGAAAGTACCTCACGGGAACATCTTTTTTTTTTTGCTTCGTCCTTTCAGGTTGTATGCTCGGGTAGCACGTCTTAGATTGCATCAAACGCGCGCGGAGAAGTCTGAAAAATCACAAAAACAAGAAACATGACCCAGCGTTGCTTTCTTCGCGTTTCCCGAAGTTACGGAAGCCATCGGGCGGCAGACACCGCTAACCCGTAAATTCACGCACGCGGGATGCCCAGTGCCACCGAGCAACGAACCAACATCGGCGCTATAGCGGCCCAAAGTCCCGTTCTCACGCCGTTACCCGAACAGCGAACCCAGCACTTAGCCCAGTTGGAAGCCGCTCCGAGAACTGCTGCCCCGTGAGCACAGGCGAAATCGAGCAGCGGCGGCGTTGCTGCCAAAGACGGAGCACGTGAAAAAGACTCCGCCGAGCCAACAGCCACCCAGAGAGCGGCCCGTAGTACTACTACTCCTCTCTTCGGCTTGAAGCGCTGCACGAAGAAACTCATCGCCGAGGTGATGAGAAAAAAGAAAGGCACAGAAGGTATCCCGCTTGAAACAAGTCCCCCACGCTGCGCACAAAGAGGGGGAAAAAAGGGGGGAGTCCGAAGGAGGAACTCACGGAAAGGCGATCACAAAAAAGACCCAGCCGTTCACGACAGGCAGGTGATCTATCGCGGCGCTGGTTCCCAACTTGGGGGCAGCGCGAGTCTCCGTCCCTTCGAAGCTCGACGGAGCGCTTCTTGCAAAAGAAAGTTCGAACAACACCGGGACACGCCCCTTAATTTTGAGGTACTGGTTTTGGGACTTGGCTTTCTTTATTTTACTTTTAGTTTCGTTTAGATGTTGTACTCTTTCTCGTGTGCATGGGGACGCGCTTGCTTTGCTCGTGCTGCTCTTCTTTCTCGCTCGACGCTTTTGTGCGTGCTTTGGGAGTTGACCTTTAAACTCCTCCACCTCCCGTTTTCGGAGGTCCCATTAATTTGTGCGTTTGGTTCCTCTTGCGTGTGTGTGTGCGCGCGCTTTTTTGCATGCTCGACTTCGGCGCGTTTTTTGGGGGCCCCTCCGTTCGTATAATTTGGCGCGCCGTTGGAAGCTTGGGAGCGATGGGGAGATCGATACCGTTCTATTCGTTGGGTGGTTACGCAACGCAGCGATCAGAGCACCGAGAAATGTGCGCGGATCTCGCGCTGAGGAAGCCATTTCCCTCAAATGGGAGTTTCTTTTAAAATTTTTGTTTTTATTGAGGCTTGTTCTTTGTTATCGTTGCATTTGTTCGTTTAAAATTTTTCTGACGAGGCCCGAAAGAAAAACGGCACATGCAAACTGTTGCAGCAACCAGAAATATAATAATGAAAAGAAAACAAAATAGACAGATTAAACGGTATGCCAGTAAATAAATAAATATTTTATTGTCTCTTTTTCAACACAGTACATGGACCGGCCCGCAAAAGCATGGGTACGCTTGTCTGCGGGACCTGGCGTCCAACTGGTTGCTTACATGGTTATAACAAAGCATGCATTATTTGCTTGCAAATAAGCAAAACCAAACAAAGAGAATTATACCTGACAAGAGAACAAGCGAAAACCTTGGTCCATTTCAGTCACCTATCGACTGACAGCACCATTCTTTCAGGTCTTGATCTAGTCTGTTTAGGGAATCCAGGTTATGAAGCTCTTCTGGTAACTTATTAAAATAAAAAAGAACATAGTATCACCTAGCATTCTTTCCATATTTAGTATAAAGCCTAAGAAGAATGAACTTTTCTGTTTTCCTCAGAATTCGTTCTTTTGTTAAAGGAATTTTAAAATCGCTATTGAAGTAATATTTTACCAAAATTACATAACAGTGCAACCTCTCAGTAGTTAACACTCTCGCGGCATTCATTTTCTTATCTTTCTCAACCTTTTCGTACATTGTCTCATATGTGATATTGCAAGCAATTTTATAGAGTATATCATTTATGTTTTTATTTTTTTATAGTTGGAAAATATTCCGCATAGCGAGATTTCATAACGTAGGATAGACTGACGCAGTGCGTTATATACCCTCCTTCTCAGAGAAACATTCGCCACACTACGCAACCGGTACAAATAGGCTGAGACGGCTCTTATTTGTTTGATGATATATTCCAAATAATCATTCCATAAAAGATACACATCCAGATGAATCCCTAAATATTTGGTTGTTAGAACATAATCTAAAGGTACGCAGCTACAAGTTTGGCAACTATCTGAATGAAGGAACAGTGGAGTTGACAAGTTAACATGTTTGTACGGACTATGGAAGCACATCAACTTAGTTTTACTAGAATTAACAAAAATATGATTGCCAAAAAACCATGTCATTAATAATTCAATATTTTACTGGAAAATTAAACGTGCGCTTGTTTCAACGCTATGTTCTAGTACCAGGGCTGTATCATCAGTGTGTTGATACACTCCAGATGCAAGAGGCAGTGTTCCAATTTGATCTACGTAATTATTAAACAGTAAAGGTCCTATTTTTGATCCCTGTGGTACTCCAGATTTAATTCGGATTACATTACTTCTACAGCCTAACCAGTTGATATGTGTCTGTAATGTAATCCTGCAAAATTGTATGCCCCCTAAAACCCATATCTCTCAGCTTTAATAAAAGGTTTTCATGATCAATTGTTTCAAAAGCTTTTGTCAAATCGAGAAGAGGGGCTAACGCAAAATGATTCTTGTCTAGACTGCAGCTGACGTAATCTCTAAAATCTTGCAGCAAACGTTCAGTGCTCTTTCTTTAAATGCCGCAATTAGAAATGGTATTACTGTCCTTCCGATTATAATACTAGCCCGTGTATCATCAAATTTATGCGCCTTATAAAAACCAGTACTCCAAGCGAATCCCCAAAGCGTACTTCGCTCGTATACACAAAGTACGCCGCCCGTTTCTGCATGGTCGTGTTTCTGCGTTTCTACGCGGAAAATAAGCTTCCATTTTTGGAGACCACGCGTTGTATGAAAGAAACGCGCAGGTCTCTTGATTACACGATGGTTTACTTTTCGCCTCTAGCAGCCATATTCACCAGTCGTGACTAACTAGCGCTGTTTTAAAGTTAGTATCGCGACTAAGTTGTCGCGAACTAAGAGAAAAAAAGCAGCAACAAAGGATCGACTTAGGGTGCCTCAATGCCCTTCTGTTAAGGGTGATGCCACCCTTTGTAGTACCCGATGCCGACAGCGCGCGCTCACGGGGAAAATACAAAGAAATCGACGAAAACAAAATGTCGCCATAGCACAGTCAGCGCTAAAACGCGTGCAGAGACGCGCTTTTTCACGCGCTTTCGAACAAAAAATAAAAATGAACGTGTGAGACAAAATGGCGAGATGCCACCACCCTAAGCAAAGCGCACATGAAGGCACCCTAGATCGACTAGTTCTGCGGTATTCACGAGCGCGAAGCGAGCGGGTGTCTATCTATAGTCAGAACTAAAAAGCGGAAGTGACATAGAAAGATCGGTCACGCGCACGCGTACTTAAACGCCGCTGCGTAAATAGGTATTTTATCGTATAAAAGCAAATATTTAAATGTTTATCAGGAAAAAAAATTACAATGAGAGACTAATTGGCCGAGACAGAGTTTTACAAAGAAATATTAAAAGAAACGCAAGGAAGAAATACGGAAGCCGCATTGCCAGTGACATAACCAAATATGGAAGCGCCCGTAAATGCGTTTTTTCGCGCCGTCCTGCGCCCTGCTGAGATTGCTTTAGCGTCTCTAGCCGTCGAACATGGCTATTTTCACAATATTTGCTCCTCCGATTCTTTCTAGATATGTCCCCTAGCGTTCCAAGTGCTTTGTTATAGCGCTGGTGGTCAGTGGTGATATGAGTCGGCCATGGCGCTGAGCCACTAGTCACCCGCTAAACACCGGCTTAACTAGCCTTACTCCATGACTAAGATTTGTTAGTCGACTTCTTAGTCGCACGGGGCGACTAGGCCCTAAACACGACCGGTGGATACCAAGCGCTCACTTAGCGGCGACTATCGCTCGCCACGTGATCATTTTTGTCGATGACGTCGCTAATCAGTGGTTAAACAGGCGGTACTTGCGCCTGGCGAATACGGGTGTAGGTCTTCCTATAGTTACCCTTGAGTGTCACTAATTGGCGACAAATTATACGTTATAAATAAAACAGTTAGGCTAAAAAAAATATACCCCACTCGACAAATAGTGATCCTTTTGTTCTGTTCAATATCCCAGTGTTCACTCATTCAATGAAACTACCACCGTAAAAATAAAAATTATCCTTCCATTTTTGGCGTCCCGGAACATCTCTACTAGCCTTCGTTTGGAGACATTCAGACGCTCTCTATGCAACGCATTTCGTCGTAGTCACTGACAACCTAAGTAACGCGGAGCGTGCCAAGTTCTAAGCATCTAATTATCCCTTCGTAGCCTGTCAGGTTGCAGCATTAGCCAATAAAAAAATCAGCCGATCACGACGCAACAAGTGCGAACACATGAATCCACGTCCCGCGTTTATTCCGTTGTCAGTGAACGTAAAACGTAATTTTTCTAAGTGGACGTACCCACAAAGAAAAAGAAATTGTAAATCAACGACATTTAAGTTTTCGCCTGCAGTTACCGCCCTCTGAAATCCTCACATGTCACGTTCTATCTTTCAACATAAGCAGAAAAAAAAAAAAACTGTTGAACCACCGAAACTTTCACATTCCTGCACCCCCTCCTCCTCTCTTACCGCCTCGCCCATTTTCGCCCCCCTGTCGAAATTTATGGAGGGTATCACACCACCACAGCGGCCACTTCGGAGAAAAGGGGTGTTTATACAAACCGCGCTTTTTCTTTCCTTTGACCTTACGCGCAGGCACGCACACAAAACACGCGGACCCAATCGACGCCGGCCACATGTGTAGCCCGGCGCGTATACTTCACGCACGCACGGGCGGCCGCCGCGGTGGAATCGCCCGAGAACGGCAGATTTATGAACGCAGCCGTGACGGCAACGTATACACCCGAGCACGGCACGGCGGGCCGACGTCTCTCTTTTCCACGGACGGACGACGACCAACACTGGTCGGCGCGAAAAAAAAAAAGAACGAAAAGAAAACGTGACCGAGAACTCGGGTCATCGGGCGCGAAACCGTCAGCTCACTGCCGCTCTGTAAAGGCTCCCAGCAGCCGTGTGCTCGTGCTTGCGGGAGGTCGGGGCTCTAGGGCTCATGAACCACCGAGGGACGTGCACCCCCAGCAACGCCTTGCGGCGATTGTAACCAGATATGCCCGAGCGAAATGTGCGCTCGCATAGACCCCAGCTAGCAATCGCGCTCCAAGAGATGCGAGAAGAACAGAGGCGACGGCTAGGCTGGAGCTTGGGTCATGGTCGTGAGAAAGTCGACAGGTTAGAGTCTCGAGGGTTCTGCCCTGCGGGTTTCTCCGCTTGGCTGGAATGAGTGAGTGGGAAGATCACCTTTCGCTTGGTCTTTTCCCCTCGGTAGGGCTGTGTGTTCACTCTATAGAGCGCGTTCGAAGCTTCGCAATGTTGCGAGACTGGTTATGTGTTAGGATGGGTTACGTCATCCTGCCTTTGATCTTTTCTTAGAAAGATTTTCTCTTGAACGGGGAGAGTGTTGTCCATGTCGTAATGCGACTCGTATTATGTGTCGCATGTCTGCTGTTTTAGGCATTTGGAATCTGCCAGAAGGAGATATATTGCAGGTTTCTGAAAGATTCGCTATGATGAAAAGGTCGTATTTACTCGCGTCTTCAGAAGTTGCACCCGAAGCGGTGAAGCACAGGATCGCGGGTTCCTATCTTTGTCGACAGCATACGCCGCTGTCCTGAACGCAAAGCCGCAACTATTCCGTCTGCTGACAGCGTTTCAATTGAAAGAAGGTGGCACGAACGCCCAAATCATCACACTTTCACAAAAACAAAAATCGAAAATACGAGCTTCTATATAAAACGAACATTTACTCATAAAAACAGAAATGATAGTTCTGGACCCGTGACAGGCGATAGGTCCACGCCCGATGAAAAGTCAGAAAGAAAAATAATTATGGAGCACAGAACGTGAGTCGCAGAAATACGAAAATGGAGGATCCAAAAGACCACTCGGAGGAAACGGCAGAGTGACCCAATCGATAGGACGCCTGACGGAAACAAATCCTCCAAAGGGCGAGAAAGAGACGAGCCACCGGAAGTCTTCGATCCCCAAAAGATGCGCCACCAGATCCTCTCTTCGTGGGCGGGTGGGGGACGGAATGCACGCAAGGAGCGGCGGTAGCGATCCAGAAGCCACGCCGAGCGAGGCCGAGCAATGGGACGCAATAGAAGTTACCGGGGGGAGGACGAAAATGCGGCAGCACACACCATGTTTTATTCATGGACCGCGGGGTGGTGCGACGGTGGCGCCACCTGCCAAACGCCGCCGGGGCTCCCTAAAAGCGGAGGAAAGAAGTCGCGCGCCGCGAGGCGCCAAGAACTGTTCCTCTTTCGGGAAGGGACATGAATTAGGGAAGCTTCTTCCATGCGAGAAGGCTATAGCGGAAGACCCGACACCGCTGCATGCTTGAGTCCCGGACGAAAACGAAGTTAGGCGACGTGGTCGAGTAGGCCGGACGCGTTGTCTGCTGTTATTGTGCCTGGACCGGAGCCGGCCGATCTTGTCAATAATGAATACAGGAGCGCATCACCTGAGGGAGAGGAATCGCGCTACCGGGCAAAACAACAAGAAGGAGGAGGACAGGCGGGAACGATCGGAAAAGAAAGGGTTGGAAAGGGTCGGGGGGGACCCCAGCTGGGGCCTGATTATAATTGGGATCGGGCCCGGAATGGTGATGCGGGGAGGGGACGACGCTTCCCGACAAAATGCAGATGAGTCCCGGGGCCTGCGGCGGCACTGCGCGCATCCCCGATCGCGAAGGGGTGGGAAAAGGAACAAAAGTAAGGTCGAAGAGAACAAAGACTAGAGGAACCCGAACACAAAGGAAGGACAGCATGTTCTCTTTTATTTTGTTCGTGCGTGTGTTCTGGCTCGGTGTGGAAAGCTGCGCCTTCTGTACTCTGTTCTGTTGCACCATACGATGGAACGCAGCGGAGTTCACGAGCCATCCACAGCCAGTCCAATGCTCTAAACGTACCACGTGACTAATACGCGCCCCGCGCATCGACGCGCTCTTTCCGAAGGCTACGTGCCCCTCACGCGGCACTGGGTTGGCTTAGGTGGCTCGTACAGCCTTTCACGGTCGATCTTAGGGTGAAACGATCTAAAAGTATATTCTGAAAGTGAGATCGGTGCGATTATCCATATGGCTTCTTGGTTCATGGTTGGCGTGCTAATTTTGACGAAGCGACGCGTACGTCTGTGTGCGCACGTTTGTGTGACGCGAAAGGAAGGGAAATGAAGGACGATGCGATGACGTTATGGTAGAAATAATGGATAGGCGAGCAATTTCGAGGTATTAACGAATTACCGACTATAAAGTAAAAACACCTGTCTGTCGGTGGAGGATGGCATAATATAAGCTGCGCTTTACGCTCAAAGGCACCAACGTTGTTCGCTAGCGTAAACGAAAGTCTGTTTCGCAGTAATCTTCAGAGTTTAGTTCAAATGTAAATTTTTGGCCTAGATTAATCGGTAACTTTTACGCGCCTGGAGTCTTGCCTCAACACCGATCCCACAGCGGGTGGTGAGCGGTCATTAACTCCTAAAATCGAGGCTTTCGATGATAGCTTGTGTATATATATCGACCATAAAGCTTTTTTTTTTAACCTATTAGCGTAGACAACAAGGCTACACTTCATTTTATCCGTCATGTATCGTGGCAAGCAGGCAGTCCATAGTATTTCATTATCCTCAGGTCTATAAAAAAAAATTCTGGGTAAAGCTTGCGCACTCGCTCTCGCATATGTTGTACTCTTTACTAGCGGTTGCTTGATAGCTTGGTCCAAGTTTGTATATTTTATTTCTACTTGTTTTACTATACATTGTTTTATATTAATCTATTTCAGTGTGATTGCGTTATTTATTACAAAATAGATTGAATATCTTACTTTTGTTATTTAAAAACGATGAAACAACCTGCCATTAAAAGGAGAGTAAAGGAAGTTTGTAGGACATAGCTCTCAATATAATGATGCTCATCGCTATATTTATAAAGTTTTTTTTTTCTTTACCATGCACTAAACATTCACCCGTGAGTATGTCTACGAAATATCTAATTAAAATATCAATTTGCTTTCGAGAAAATAAATTTTGAAGTTTACGTTTGCGCCAGACATAAACACGTTACCCCAAAAAGTAATTAAATTCCGTTACTAGTTACTCGCTCAAGAAGTAACTAAATACATTACTCGTTGCCCATTTTCAAAAGGAACGCGTGGGTTACTACCTCAAGAGTAACGAGGTACTTTTTACGTTACTTTGACGGCCAAATACACAACGGTTTTTGTTTCACGGTTTATTGTTTTCTGTTTAGTAGTCGTTTCACTTAAGAAGTAGCTGCTTCTCGAAGTTTTCGTCAGTTATGTTTCCCCGCTTCCTTGAAAATACATCTCCGGCGACGCTGAAGAGTCGTTCTACCAACGCGCTCGAAAGAACGGCAGTGTTGTGCTTTAGGATGGGCTGGTGAATCTTCGGGAACTGCGACTTCATTGAGGACAGCGGGTAATGGGTTATGTGCCTTCCTGTGTTCGCATTCTCCGGCTTTACATTCGGTCCGTACCAGGTTCTAGAAGGTTCAACCAACGAACCTTATTCTGTTCGCTGGTTGAAGGACATTCCCAGCTGTAGAGTTCACTACAGCAACGTTTATCGCTGGACACGTCAGTCGAGCTGATTGACTGATGTGTTCAGCGATATACGTGGCTGTACTGTCATACTGTTTAGTTTTTTTGTTTTTTTTGTCGCCCACCCACCGTTCTTGCAATAGACGCATACTCAGGTTAGAATAAAAACGAGGCTGTTTAAGCGGTGTAGTACGCGTTACTCCTCAAAAGTAACGAGATAACGTTACCCGTTACTTGGCCTTAAAAATAACTGAGTACGTTACTCGTTCCATTGCTAAAAAAGTAATTAAATACGTTACTCGTTGCCGAAAATAGTAACTAGGTAGAAGTCACTCGTTACTTGTAACACGTAACGTACATGTCTAATTTGCGCACCAATGAGTGGCTGCCGCTCTGCTGGCGCTACAACGAGCAGGGGTGAGCGTGGAGGAGCAGACGCTCCTCCACGGCGTTCTGTGTTGCACTGCAGTGATAGTGAACGTCTGTGGTTTTTGTGCATTGTGTCTGGTCTAGATCACTTGCTGCATATGAGCTGTAGGGGGACCGATGATGTGCTGTGGGGGGGAATCACACCATAAAGAAATGCAACAGAATGATAACTTATCAGTTTCCGACCGAAACGTCTCTGCGACGGGAGTGATCCGAGCAGTCCGATGCAAACGCTGGCTCACAGCGTTTGCATCGTACTGGAACACAATTTTCGCACCATGGTTTCATACCATCCTTCCTCTGAAGCTGCATCTGAGTCCACATGTCGGTGGATCGCGAATGCAGTCGCCACGAGTGGTCCTCTCGGAGGCGATGCCGGCGGATCGAATGAGAACGGCAAATCGTCTGAAATCTAAGGCTAAAAATCTTGAAACATTCGCTGGTCATTCCTTGACTCAGTCAAATTTGGTGTACCGTGGCTCATTATTTCCTCGCAGACGGTTGCAACGGCCTTTCAACTGCATGCTTCTCTTGACGGGCGAAACACGCTCGAGCAGCCCATGTGCTGATGCAAGACAAGACGACGAACCAGTAAGGTCGCGAGTGAGGTTCCGTTTCGGTTTTATTGTATTTTTACGATTAAAATGATTTTCAGCGTTTTGGGGAAATTTATTTGCTGCTTGAGGCTTCCTTTCTTGTGCTCTTCAGGGAATATTCTGAAAGACAACAAGAAAAAGCCGATGACGCATTCCTGCAGGAAGACGACACTCGCGTTGTCAATTTAGACGGACGGGCTTTCAGTATTAGCCCGACACTCAGTTTGCCTGCCGCCAGTGTGGTACACGTTCTTCAAAAAGAGGAACGAAAGCTCGTTCCTTGTTCCTTCTAATATTTGGAACGCGTTCCTGTTACAAGAGCCGTCTGTGAGAGAGGAACTCGCTCCCTTACGGTTAAAAAATGAAACATATCTTTACATATACGTTAATTTTGTATTTTGCTAATTCCCAAATTTAGTTAGCTTCAGCGAAGCTTTGTTTTAAATATATATATCCCATTAAATGGCAACATACGTATTTGAATGACGTGATGGGAGGACACCTTGAGAAGAAAACAAAGGGGAGTAAGGTTCCATTTGTTCTTATGTCTACCTTTGAAAATCTCAATGTTTTACCATATTCCTGTTCGTGGTGGGCTATTCGGAGGAGCCAAATTTACTGTGATCCGGGAAGGAGAAGCGGTGTTAATTTTATTGTTCTTTATCAAATGTCTATCCTACCTTGCAGAAGCGTTTTACAACAACCTCACACGTTTCAATCCAAGTCGCTCGTTTGGAGTTTGATTTCATAAATGGGGATTTGGAGAAGTTAGGAAAGTAGCAGTGTTTCAGACGTTCCTCTTTCTGTGTGAAATGTTGTTGTTTTTTGTTGTTTTTTTTCTTTTTGTGCCGCAATCTTGGGCTCCAAAAAGAAATCAATGTCCACCAGCTTACCTGCACCCCACTGTTACCAAGCGAGGACCCCACAAAATAAACCCTAAAATAAGTAACAAAAATTTACAACATCGTCCTCTTTGCAAAAAAAAAAAAAAAAAAAAAAAAAGGCACTATTTTTATACTTTTTAGGGTTCCCCCTTCAAAATAAAATAAAAATTATCTCACTGGACGGAAAAAAATACCGCAGTTCCTTTTTGGTTTTTAAAAAAGCGTAAATAGTTCCAATTCCAGTTCCACTCATGCGAAATGGAACGGTGGACGTTCCTTCGTTCCTATTCCACCTAAAAGGAACGCGTTTCAGGAACGCCGTTCCTTACAACAGTGCCTGCCGCACATACGAGTTTGTGTGCGACAGGCGCGCACACAAAGACGTACGAAACGGCGCGTACACTATTAGCGCTTTATTTAGTTTCTGCCAGATATACGCACCACTCCCTGTACTCCAGTAAAACGCCGTAGCGCGCCACTCGACCTCTCCACCCTCCCCAAGGAATACTACAACAGGAAGACCAAGGACAAAAAGTGAAAACGAAACGAAGCAACAAATAGAAAACGCGGGAACGAACTTCTTCATTGTAATCATCATCGAGGGAAACACGCAACAACATCGGCGACCAGAAACCAACTCCCATCTAGAACAACACCATCGCCACGAACCGCGGCAGGAACCCGCGGAACAAAGCACACGAGAACGACAACGCCAGCGGGGTTCTCACACCCGACCGCAGGGTTCCGAAACAGCCGAGGAGACGATGGCTATAAATTAGCGCAGTCCCGCGAACCCCAACAACAACAGCGGCAGCCATGGCAGGCCAGCCATCCGCCAGCCGGCCAGCCAACCCGTGGACGCCGCAGATGTACCATATTCTGTTTCGCCTTACAGTAGACCGCAGCGGACGTTACGAGCGGCCCCAGCCAATCCCGTTTCGCGAATATATCACGTGACTATGGGCCTCGCGCATCGCGCGGCAGCTTTCCCTAATGTCACGTGACACTCACGAGGCGTTGAATGGACTCCGATGGCTCGTAGCGTCCTGCGAGTTCCGTGGAAAGTGAGGCGAAAAAAACGGAGTGTACATAAGGACCGACCGAGGGCCGCGTGCTTCGAGGAGGGCGACACGGCACGGTGCTGCGAGGCCATGATTACACGTCGGCTCGGCGAAAGAACGGGCCACCGACCGGTCATTTACGTGGAACCGCGACATCGATCAGATGGAGGGGTGTGGGTGGGGTTAGGGCCCAACGCTCCCCCCGCAGAAAGAAGCGCACGAAGGTACAAAGAGCGAGTCCTATCTCGGGGACGGAAAGGGGTGACTGCGGTCTGTATGGCACCCTCCGGGGCTGTTGGCTGGATCCTGCCCGGCCGCGGGCACAATCCCGGAGGCTCAATCTTGGGACGGCGGCCCTGAGCCCCGGCCGCCGTCCTCTCGAAGGGGATGGGGATTTCGAGTATAGGGGGGAAAAAAGTCTTTCATTAGCGGAGTTGTCCGCGCGAACAACTTGAATGTCGTGACCTGTTGGGTGTCGCTATGGGACGCCAGGCGCGTAAACAGGGATTGTGGGATGCTCTCACCTATTCCCCAGCCCCTTCCATGATCCCAGCTGATATTGGTAACGTCGTCTCGTATTGCCCCGAAAGAAAATTTAAAGAAAAAGGGACACTACTAAAACAAAAAGCAACGACCAAAAAAGCCTGTTAGGGTTTGCGCGAAAGGTTCTGTCTTTCTCTCACACAACCACAGAAACATGCAAATCTGTCGGCTTAGTTTTAAGTAGAACGTGATTAATTGATGATGATAAAAAACAAAAAGCTACTTAAAATGGACCCTGGAATCAAAGGAGAGACCAGTGCGTGCACAAAACTGTGGCGAACGATCGCAAAGTTGTGAAGTGTTCGTAGGGCATAACGCAACGCATAATCAACTAAACCATACACACCCTGCAAAAACCTTTCCAACGTGTCCTAGGGACGTCAGACAACGTCGTAACATTATTTAAATGCAGGTTGAACTCCAACTTGGCAAAAGAGCATCTGAAAGACCGACCTGCAAAACATACTTTTTTTTTGTCCGCGGGGCTTACTAAACATTTTCTTCTCTTCACTCTTTGCACTCTTCTCTGGGAGAGGAAGGAGGTTTATGGAGAAATGACTTCTGAAAATAAGACAATCTACGATGGCAGAAAGGGCCCCTTACGCGAGTGCTCATCGGATAGTATACTTGGGTTTGGCGCACTCGACTATAGGGATCCAGCAATCGGGAAAGGTAGAAGGTGTCACCCTTTTTCTCCGTCCCATCTCCAGGTCGACTTTTTGTATAGACCACTCGAATAATAGCCTTCTTCGCGCTGCCACCTGCGTCGACTTGCCTGTAGAACACGATATGAAGATGAGCAGTAGCTCTCTCCTGCGGAATATCAGATGCCGCGCGCACGCGTTCGTAGTATATATGGGGACTGGACATTGCGCTGGAAAGGTGTATTGTTTATATCTCCGTTTCAGATTATAGGTCGGACCGCAGCCGTCGTTATGCACCAACCCAGTGTTTCCAAACAAGCCCGCTTTCCCGATTCACTCCTCCCAATTCGGGAAAAGTGAAGCGTCTGCGCATGCGCGGTACCGACAGCAGGCGTGACGTCAGTTAGTTGAATTGATCTGTACGATCCGGAGTAGCCAAACAAACGGCGCCAAACATGCATCGTTACGGAGCCCGTAGGGTGTTTATATATGTATTTTCTGTCCCTTGTCCGAGCCAATCATGCCTAGTAAATGCCCCTTAATCCTGCTTTTGGTTTTCTGCTCGTGATTGATTTAGTTTATGATAGACAACGCACAAGGACGACGAGCGCCTTCGAGATAACACTTTTTGCCGCCCCTCGATTGCCTCCGTTAGATTTAGATGTCGGCTCAGGTCAGATCTACGAGTGAAAATAAGTATGGTTATACTCAGACATTTATCAAGTTCAGGCTTCACCCAGTGTGGCAGGAGGTATCGAAGAAAAGTAACGAAATACGTTACTCGTTACTCGCAAATACAGGGAACGCGTTATCGACCTACGTTAGCTCGAAACAGAACGAACGCGTTACCGTCATCGGTACCTTTAAAAAGTAACGCGCGTTTTTCTTTTTTTTTGGCGTTACTTTTTTTATGTTATGAATGAACACGTTTTAGTCTTGGACGTTACAGATATGAATGAGCGTCATTATTTAAAAAAATATTATGTCCGTTCAGAAACAGTGGCTCAGCAACGGGGGGGGGGGGGGGGGGGGGGGGGGGGGAAGGGCCCCGGGCCCCGGGTGCCAGGTGTCCCAGTCACGTGGGGTGGTGCCACCCCACGTGACAGCAGCCCTGGCACCTCGCCCCCGCTTTACTGGATGGTTGCGATCTCGGGGAGTGAATGGAAGGGGAAGGGGGGGGGGGGGGGGTAGCTACGAAAGACATAAACGCTTCGGGTGCCGGATGGCCTATCTACGACACTGTCCAAAAACATTTTCTTTTTACGGTTTTATATAAATATTTAGCAAACAAAAAAGCAAAGAAAAACGTAAAAAACTTATATGGCTTGGCCCCAACAAACACGAAAAAATGTAAGTGTAATTCCTTAAAGTCGTTGGAAGCAAAGTAACGACTAACTTAGCTACGTTATCCGTTACTTGAAATAGATAATGTAAGTACGTTACCCGTTTCTGTTTTCAAAATGTAACGAGTACGTTACTGGAAACAAGTAACGCGTTACCTGTAACTCCGTTACTTGTAAGGCGTTATCGCCAACACTGGCTTGACCATTCGCCGCCGCAAAAACCGCGTGCGTTCACCATATCCACTCATCGTCTTTTGTCACACGCAGAGTGGTTGAAGGCTATACGGCGGGGAAGTCTTCCAAAATGCCTCTTTGGCGCATCGGAGTGCAAGGAGAGGATCACCACACTAAGGGCAGAGCAGAGAATGCGCAGGAAATGCGCGGTGACGAAGCAGTGAAGCGCGCGCCGTCATTGGTTACGGTCGAAGGTAAATAAAAGCACATAGGCGCATCTGGAGCGTAAACCAACGCGCAAGGTGCGCGAAGAGCGGACGAACTTGCACGCCGTACACGCGACCGAACCCCGCGCGCGACGACCAGAAACTCCGCGGCGCTTCCGCGGCCAAGTGTCCCATCCGCGGCGGCGGCATCCCGTGGCCGCGGACCTATCCGGGGCTCTAACCCATCGCGCACGGGGCCGCGGCCCTTTACGAGGCCTTATAAAGCCATAAAGGCGTCTCGTCGCCTCAGCCCCTTCGGCCCAGCAGCACCGCCGCGTTAACCAGTCATCCCCTGCCCCCTCCCTGGAAATAACGAGCGGCTCGGAAGCAGGCTCGTCTCTAGGGCGCCCAAGGGACCGGAGCCCGCTGATGGAGAGGCCCCCTCCCTCTGCGCGGGGTTAGGCTGTCGGTCGAGAAGTGACCGGTCGCCCGACCACCGGGGGGGTCAAATTGCTTACCGCCCTGGGCCGGCTCCCGAGGGGCTCGCGGTCTTCGCGGAGCTCGCTGCCGGGCTTTGGGAGGAAACCGCCACGAAGGGTCGATAGGTGCGCCGCTTTTCGACGTAAGGTCAGCGCGATCGCGTGCCTTTTGTAAGCCACAGTCACGCTGCTTAGCATCACTGAAAAGACAGTCTCAGCCTACAGACAGTATGTGAAAAAGTGTTTCTTCTCCGCATGACGGTCTCATCACATCGGCTCCAAGTATGTCCGCAAATAATTTGGACATCGTGTCCGCAGCGAACTTCGTGCCTTCTATACGAGATGTGAGAAGAATGACTGCCGTTTTAGAGAGCCAAGATTCGAAAGGAGATGCAACTCAAATCACAGCGGTCGCTTGAATTTCATGGTAGATGCCTCCTACGCACGTGGCGTGCGTGTGCACATGCGTGCGTTGTCGAGCGGCAAGGCGGAGAGCAGGCGGAGGGGCGGAGGAAAGCTTCGAGACGCTTGCGGACGATTGACTCTGACCGCACTTACGCGCAGCTGCTCGTATATTGCGAACGCGACCTGTAAACCACGTTGCCCGGACCGAGCACTTGCTAACACTCTGAAGTTTGGGCACACTATAGTGTTTCTTTATATCGTTTGTTGCAACATATGTGATTTGCGGCGGCAGAACGTCTCGCCTCCAGCGCGCGCATGTAGCCTTCCGTCGTGCGGCAAACGATAAGTGCATCTGCGCGTGCGCTGATAGTGAAAGTCATCGTTTCATGCCTCCAGTCAGTAGGTTTCTTTTCCAAAAAGTGGGAAAACTCCCTGGGCGTATATTTGTTGTCGTGTCCCGCACGTCACGGACGTGTTTCTCGAACCTATTGAAACCCTCGCGAGAGAACAGCGTATAGTAAAATCACGCTGTTCTCCCTTGCCTCTGACGCGACATTTATTTGTTTATTTATTTCAGTACCTTCAAGGCCCAGGGGGCGTTACAGAAGGGAGTGGTGGAAAACATAAAAACAAACAACAGGTAGTAGATGCAGAAATTGAAACAGAGAATTAAAATGCAGACAACGCCGGTTATTAAGAAGACATTCTTTGCTGCTTTGGTGAACCTATGGTTAAGCCAGCATCTCTCACGTCGATTTGTATTAGCAATGAAAACTGTACAATTAAAGTTTGCTAATGTCTTCTTGTCAGTAATGCAGTAAAGTGATTTTATAGCAGTTAATTGTGCAGTATTGTTAACGCTAGTTCATATGTATAGGTGTAATAGAAAGAGAAATTTAACGTTATCTCATTTCTTCTCTTCCTCCACCTACCTTTCCAACCTTACTAGAAACGCAAAACACCCCCCGAAATTAATTTCCATCTACGTCACTGTCGCAATATAAATATTTTGCTCTGAGGAGGGGGAGGAAACTGTAATGAAAAATCGAAAGCCCCCGAGTCCAGATTCTTGTCTGAAACAAGTATACCCCTATTTTTCGACTCGAGGATCGGCCCTTTCACCTCGCGGCTGTTCATCTCTCTCCATGCATATCCTCGAGCGGCTCGAGCTACACCTGACGCTGTGTCTTCCCCTTCCCTCTCGTGTGTGCAGGCGATCCGGTGCACAAAACCCGGATGCGGCTGCGAGTGCTTCACGCCCAGCAAAGCGGGACATCGCGTCTGTAGCTCCTGTCAACACGGCTGGGTTGCGCACGGTGAGTCCAAGACACGTCTTGCACGTCGCTCCTTCTACCCTGAAGCCAAAGCCAGACAGGCCGAGCAACAAGCCGAGCCGAGACGAGTCGGTCTTCTGAGGAGATGGCGTCCCGGATCAGCGGGAATCGCTTGACCCGCCTTTCCCCTTCCATTTAAGCTGACAGTGCGATGGAAGCTACGTGCTCGTCGGCCCAACCATACGTCGTCCCTTCATCACGTGATCACGTTCTTACCCAAAGCGCTTAAGAGCGGTGTCTGGTGATGAAAGGGAGGCTATTGATTGGTCCGGGTACTATGCAGCCCTTACAGCACTGTCGGCTTAGGACTGAACGGAGTGAAGCGCGTGGTTCGCTTTTGTTATAAAGTCTGCTTCCAAGCAAGCCAAGTTTAAGCTATAAATAAATAAATAAAAAATATATCAATATTTTTACTCACTCCGGAAACTCGAGTTCTGCAGACACATGAAACCAATTGCTCCAGCATCATGACCTCAGGATGTTAGCGAAAAGGTTTGTCAAATAAATACTTACTGTCTAATACTAGAGCGCAGTGTATTAAATCTGTCGAGGGCCGTACAAGTTTCTAAAGTCGGTAAAAACAGACGTACCATCAGACATCGGTGTGTTTCCTCTTCATCCTGATCCTGATCTCGAAACTGTACGACGGTTCGCAATTGGATGGGATGCTATAAATGTATCCGACGCAGTTTCGTGGTGTGTACAAGTCACGACCTCGTTTGCGTCTCTAGAAAGCAGGTTTCAACGTGCATTGTGGAGAAAAAAATACCTTAGTTGATGGACGCGTACGGAGCATTCTCCCTGATATTATCTCTGATTCAGTCTGCACACAGATTTGCATACAATGGATATAAGTCCTATCCGTGATGGACGCAGACACGCTTTGAAGGCGCAGCGCGTGGTATAGTTTCTTCTTTGTTACGCGGGCATGGGCCTGTCTATTTTGGGCGATGCATTTGGTTCTGATATTAGTTCTGAGACGTTTCTTTTAATATTTACGGTTATTTCTGCATTGTATTACATAAGGGCACCTGGGGAACGTTCTCCTTGATGGCCGGGTTAATTTCAACTTCTTTGAAGTACTTTTACTGTAGAAGAGTGAGCAATAAAATAATGGAGACACTTCACAATGTGCATGGTTTAATCGTCAACAAGTAGAATCATTGTGGCAGGCCTTCTTGAAACGGTGTTGGGAGCCCCCCCCCTCCCCATTTTGGTCATTACTACCATGAAAAAGTTATCCTTTTTCACACAGTGCAATCCCACGCTTCGATCAAATGCGTTGACATCGAACAAAATGAGTATTGACTGCCATAAATGGGGAACAGGCTGATTACTCTACCATTCGAGTAAGTAACACGCCGCATTTTAGTATCAGTACGACATATACTTCGCAGCCCTATTGTAGGGTGTTTCAGCTAAGTTGTTCCGACGCTTGAAACGATCTGGTGCACACCACAATTTGTGCCCAAACACTCAACAAACAGAAGATGGAGAGCGTGTCGAAAAAAAACAACATCCCATAGTGTCATTTTCATCAAGGAGTCCTGCGTGTGTCTAAATCTCTTTTGAACACAAAAATTGCACGCGAGATTTAAACAGAAATTGCACGTGACTTCTTGTTAACCAACTGCAATGGTATAGTGCCCTTAGTCACGTGAGATGTTTGTTAAATCTTTCGCGCATTCCTTAGGGCTCAAAAAAGATATTAGAAACACGAAGGCTACCTTGATGGAAATGAGAAGAGGAAATGTTTCTCAGCACGCTCCACAACTTTTTTCATATTAGAGCACTTGTGCGTATTTTAATATTTCAATAGTTAGGTAATAATATACGTTAATTATCCAGTTTAACAGATCTCAAAAATATCTTGACTTGCTCGATAGGACGGAGAACAATACTCCGTTGGTTTGATAGGAGTAGCGTGCAGCAACTTGGCACGAGTTATGCTTAAACACCCTTATAAGCGACGGGTAGGTTACTTAAGCTACCCTGAAGATGTTGACGTGTTAAGTGTAACTCATTGGTCGGTTTTGTGTACGCTACGACTTTCGCCTCATGTATTCTTCCGGGTAAAATATTCAACTCATTCACTCGAGCCAACCTGCTTTGGTGAATTCGCTGTTTAGGAAACTCGTTAAATCTTTCGAAAAACAGAGTTATATAACGCGCCAACTGTGCTCAGCCTGCCCGATCATGTCTGCGCCTTATTTTCCAGATGCGTTTAATCGGGTCAATGCCTATACTCTACTGAGACATAGGTAAAAGGTTTCTCGCCAGCATTTCTCACCCGTCCGTGCCATCAAAGGCCACGCACAAAGCGCATTTGTTGTTAACCCTTCCAGCCGAAAGGTGGCCCGTTCGCCCACAATCTGTTATGTCTGAGAGAAAGATCACTGAATAGTTTCCCGAGGACATGACGCGTTGCCCTCGTATTTCGCAATTTAACGGGAGTCATATAAACATGTTTGGTTTAGTTTACTTAACCTTATTAGTTTCACCCTGTGATCGATTTGCCTTGCTGCATATTCGACCCCGAGCAATAACACGGAGCCAACGAACAACAAGAAATACATTGAATTGGACATGGAAGAGGCGATCAATACATTAACATTGTTACCACCGGCGCTTGAGTCCAGGCAGCGACTGCCTCTGTGCCGCCTCTGATCCGCCTTGCGTGGTCGGCTTGACTCCGCCGCCACGAAGGAACGTTCGCCACCTGTGCCCCGTTGTCGGGCAACTGGGCTGGGGAGCCGCCAGGGTGCCCACAGCCCTCACTAACCGCCTGCTGCCTGCCGAGAAAAACAAGCTTTATAATATAAGATGAAGTTCTAGAAGCTCGATTGCATTCAGCGGAAGGGGTGCACATCTAGAACCACCTTGGTCATGACCAAACTACTAAAGCATCTTTTCTTAATCAGACAGACTAAAAATAGCATAGTAGATGCTAGTAATTAAGAGCTCTCCGCTTGACGGCTGCACTATCCATGCGTACCACGAATGAGCAACATATATCCTAAGATATATCAAAATAAAAATACAAATCCCTTCGACAAAGTACATTTTTTAGTGCAACTGCATGTTCAAAAACGTATTTAAACAATCCAACTACCCATACAACGGAAGGTAATGCGTCATTTTCAAAACATTTTACATCTCTGAAGCTATTTCAGAGTAAAATAATACCAGGACTTGACTGACATGGAGTGGGTGCATGATTGGACAATCACATACAAAAAGGCAATCGAAACTTTCACATGGCAATTTATATTATGTAATTTAGACAAGTGCAACAACAGTCACGCCCTGCGACTTGCGTCACAGAAAGGAGGCCCGAAATTATATTTAATTAAATTGTACAAAAATAGCTTTCCGAATGATTTCTCCGATATGTAATTATACACAAATTGCGAAATAACCGCAAAATATAAAATTCGTATTGCAAATACTATCATATTTGCGATCCTGCCCCTCAATGCGTTGTGCAGGTCTGCTCGGGCAATAATTAGTCTGCTCGGGCAATAATCATGACAGTGCTTTCTTTCAAGTGGCCTCAAGACTCGAGCAAAATGTTTTCTCCCTTGATTTCTACTAAGCCGGCACAGATATGCAATATGTCAAATACATATGTATTGAAAGGGGAAGGGTGCACTAAAGTGGAATTTACAAATGGGCATCCGGTCGCTGCCAGTTAGACAAGCGGAAGCATAACAAGAAACCATGGGAAACGGCATGACGCTTCGCGTGAGTAAAAAGTGAAGAGTTCGTGGCCCAGAGGTGCTGACTGCTTCGGACGCGAACGGAAAAAAGCGCCAAGAGGTCGCTTCTCGATTGACCTTGAGGTCACATCCTCCAGCGGGATGATGGGCAAACTCCCGCCGCTGATGTCCGGGGAAATGGCCCTGTGTGGGGTCCCAAAACGCAACGGTCCCTCCTCCTCGTCCTTTTCTTGTACACAGGGTGCACGGTCTTTCACTCGTTTTGATCGTGTGATAGCGAAGCCGCAGCTTCTCTGTCGGTTGTATCTCATTTCAGTTTCTATAAACGGTCTCAAGCAGCCACGGTTAAGAAGCTGGTCTGGCCACAGTGGATGAAGAATTGCCTGCATGTTTGGTCATTCTGTTAAATGCATTTGAATGCTGTAGTTTTATAGGGTGGGTGGTGCTCTTAGTTCGGGTGGTTCCTAGGGCAGGATGACACTTAATCTTCCAGTGCCTGGGGTGGGTCGTGCTTTTAGCTCAGTTTATGTACAGGGTAGGATTTCGTATGGATACAAATTACGTCACACCATTCTCTCTTTTCGTGACGCTATGCGCGCTTCACTTCAACCCACGCGGATAGAAATGATTTGCGTTGAAGTTTGTTGGTCACCGAGAGAGGGGAAGCGAACTTTTTCGCCCTTTCCAGTCCTCGTTCCGCGCGCTCTTTCTACACCACCTGTGTCTGCTCCAATCTTTCTTATCCTTCCCACGCCTCTCCCCCTCCACGCACTTTGTCACACCGCCTTCTTCTGCTCCTCCCGTTCCTGCGCGCTGGGTCCGTAGCTCAGTCAGCAGCGCACTCCGCTTCCACGCCGGTGACCGTGGTCGATCCCCGGCACCGGTTGCAGTTTTTTTTTTTTTTTCCAGGATGGTTTAGCGGTCACAGACTGACGGACCAACTCATTTCGTGCTTACGCGGCTCCTGCACTCTAAACAAAAACGTGCGTCTACTTTCCCGCACAACACTCGGATAGCCAATCACCGCAACTTACGGAAGCAGCTCTGCGAATGACCATGCCAAAACATATGTTTAGACAAAAAAAAAAAACGCCGTCTGAGTTGTGACATTAAGCAATGCAAGCGTGACGTTTTGCATTGCTTAATGTCACAACTCCGACTGCGTTTTTGGTCTAAACCAGTGGTTCTCAACCATCGATGTTTCGCGGACCCTTTGTGGATCGGCGGAGATGATGGAGGACCCCGTTTGTGGTGGGAGGAGGGGAAAGGTATTGGTTAAATATAATAATGATATAATAAATGGATATAACTAAGGGCTAGTATGAAGTAGACCTCTCTCATTGACATACACAGGCAAAAACTCGCCCGCAAACTGAAACATTTCTTCTCTACCTGAAAAAAGACAACTCTTATTGCCGGGCTTGACTGATGAGACAGGGCTTCGCGGACCCCTAGAAGGCCTTTGCGGACCCCAAAGGGTCCGCAGAACCCCATTTGAGAACCACTGGTCTAAACATATGTTTCGGCATCGTCATTCGCTGAGGTGCCTCCGTAACTTGCGGTGATTGGATCTCCGAGTGTTGTGCGGGAAAGTAGACTCACGGGCTTTTTTTCAGAGTGTGAGGTTGGTCGGCCCTATGAAGCTACCACTTTAAAAAAAATACTATGTTAGGGCAACAGTCTGGCATCCGTGGCCACCCTTAGCAAGGCGTGGCCATGGCAATATCCCGCACTGCCTGTTAATAGTTAAAAAAAATGCAGGCGGTAAGGTAGATTGGCTGAGAAGGGTTGAATTTCCTAGTGGTGCTACGTAAATGCCAAACTTTTCAAGTAGCCACGCGGGCATGTGCATGGCGTTTGCCGCAGTCCAGCGCTCTGATATGACGCTTATCTTGCCCGTAACGACCTCCCAACCACCGATCGATAATTCTTGCCAACATCGTCCGAGTTTGTAAAAGCCCTTTCTTCCAGCATTAAACGTGACCACGTTACCACCAATTCCGGCGTATATATTAGATGTCGACAGATAACGTTGCACTCGTTCCTACTTCGTGCATCACATTTATCTCGATGGTGCCGATAAGCCTCTTCTTACTTCGCCGTGTTTTAAATCGGATGGAAATATGGACGTCTCGCATTATTCCTGCGCTCCTTTCTTCGCGACTGGATTCCTGTTCTTAATTTTATTTGCATAGTACAACGTGCAGAACACTGGAGGCTCGTGGAAAAAGCTGTCACAAGGCCAGCTACATTAGCATTTATGCAGCACTAAAAAATAATTCACATACCCTACAGTTTACAGCATCAACAGATTAAAATAAATAAATAAAGAGGATGAACTATGAACACAGTCAAACTACGTCACAACCACGCAAACGAAGAATGTCTGGAAAGGCATTAACAATAAAAAAAATAAACAAGATCGCGTACATGCACAACTTTCAAGGCTTAATAATATTACAAAGCTTTATTTACGTAAGAAATGTTGACTGAAGGCTGAAATAACAACGCAATGCTTTAAACGTGATATCTAAAAGCCCGACATTTTCGGCAGCTAATTTATTTAGTAATCTTGGTAGTTTGTTTTTCAACGTACCTTGCCCGTAGATTGTTCTACGATTGCTAATTTTCCGGGGCTCACTATGGCGCTTTGTGTAGGCTAACTTTATAAGTTAGCAAGTTCTCTTAAAAACGATTATTTAGTTTTGACTTCTTATTTAAATTTTCCTTTGAAAGCCGATAATATTGCATGTTTAGGATTGGTAATACATTTTTATTTACGAACGACTCATGTGTGTGTGAAAGTTAGACGGAATATTCTCAACAACTTTTAGGAACCGCTTTTGCAAGACATGCATTTTATGTCGATGTGCTTGAGTTGTGGATGCCCTGGCTAAATGACTGTAGTTAAGCCTAAATGAAAACGAGCTGTTATAAATTAAAATCAGAATATTTTGTGGGAGTACATGACGATTACGATATACCAGTCCTGAACTTTGTGAACCTACTTGTCAGGTTACGGTACGATTTGAAAATGAGATATTCTGAACTGCTCCGGTCCTGGGCTTCTGAAATTATGGGGATATACAATAACAAATACATTCCAGCACTATGACCTTGCTATTAATGAGGCGCAGGTCGGATGCGCCTCTCTTACTTTGCGCATCAGCAAAACGGCTACAGGCCTACCGAGTTTCTAATACAAAGGGGCCGTTTCAGGTTCCGCCTACCCATTTCGAATGCCTCGTTGTTACGTTTGCACAGCGACGGTGTATTCCAGTTTCTACGTCAATAGAGCAGACGCTGCCGCAAAACGCTCTCGTCTGTGAGGGCAGTCTTTTGTGCAAACATCATCCTGTGGCTTCTCAGCGCTTTAGAATTTTAGGTCGTGGTCATGTTAGAAACTAAAACGCTAAACAAATAAAATAACGAAACAATGATGTAATAATTTACTGCATTCAATATCCCGATAGACGTGGTAAGCTAACTTACCTTTGTAACGCCGTTATGCCTGCATCCTCTAACCCGCCTTCCGTTAACGTGAATGATAGGAGGCGAACGCATCTTTAGAAAGTGGTACACGCGCACGGACCGTTACTACAGCCAAGGTCTCACAGCTCACAGATCGTACAAAAGAGGCGGTGTTCGTTGCAGATGATGAAGACATGAAGATGATGAAGAAGATGCACGCACGGCTCAAGCATTTGTTCGCAGCACGTTTGCTTTATATAGGCTTCGAAAGCTCGGAGCACGTGGAGCGAAAGCTCGCGCTGCAGAACCCAGGGATCCTGGGTTCGAGCCCCACCCCTGCCCGTTTCGATCTGGATGAGCATCGTACCGGCGTGCGGTCGTGTATCACTACTGCGTGATGCACGTTAAAGACCCCAGGCTAGCCGTTGTACTGCACTGGCTGAATTGCTCATCTACAGCTGGGAGGCTCGTCGCCCCTGTGAGGCAGACCAAGTTCTAGGCTGTATAAACACACACACAACCCAATTTTTTATTGGCTTCGAACGTGTCTCCAGAAAGTTCTTTTTTGTGTAACCAACACTGTCATACAAAAAAAGCGTGTTGCAGGTTAAGAAGGTAGGGCGAGGGAAAGGAAGGTCAGAAAGGAGGAAGCGAACGCGACGCTAACAAGAGGAGGGGGTTTCCTCCTTCCCTCGCCAGCGTTGCGTCCATTTCTTCATCTCTCACCTTCTTTTCCCTCACCCTACCCTCCTGAGTTGTGTCACCGACTATAGCATTGGGACCATAGCTATAGAAAGCGGTCAGGATGAAGGCTACGTGCGCGCATGATATGACGACCAGGGGCCGTAAACTTGGTGAAGAAGTCGGCAAGAAATTCTGTGACCGTGATTGTCCAACGCTGCATTTGACCTTGGCGCCGGCCATTCATACCCGCTGGATTTCTCACGCGGGGTATTTCGCCAGATGTCCAGATTAGAGCACTAGATCGAAATATCTATAACGTGGCCATTCCAAGACGGGGCAAACGTTGAAACCTTCGGCGAAAAGCTGGAAGGATATCGACGAAGCGTCCCCGAGTGACGCGGAGAGGGTGCGCTGTAGCCGTCGGCGGCGCCTCGTCCGGTCTCCGCCGTGCCGCCTACGACGACCTGGACATGGACGCGCCGTATTATCCTGGCGCTGCGGGGACCCTCTCGGGGTGGTCTCACAACCTGTTCGGGCTGACAGCCGCCCGCGATCTCCTACCACCTACCTGTCGTCGCGTCTGCCCGACATGTGGCGCGGATGCGACCGCCCCCTTTTCCTCTCCGGGTTCCCTGTAACTGAATAAGTCGCAGCGATTTGTTTCGTCGAACAGAAGAACGTCGCTTTGGGGGAGGCGTGTAAACAGAAACATAAAATATCGGGGTTTTACCGTGGCAAAGCAACCGAGATCTATGAACAACAACCAACGAAGACACTGTGGGGGGAGGGACCACTTAAGGCTCGAGCCCTAGTCTTTGTGCTCTGGAGTCCGATGTGTAAACTTCTAGGTCACGGAGACGGCCATGGTCATATATGCCACAGTTAATAATCATACCACTATATGCTGAACAGAACACGAAGGAGTAGGATGCTGCTGAAGCCATAAAAAATAAGTCTCCTGTTGGAGGCCTTAGATCTAGTGGCGGCCGACTTTTTGTTTAGAGGCTTCATTTAACTGAAGACTTAGCTAATGACTTAGCGAAAGTCTTACCTGAAAAACGAAGTCTCTTATGCCCCGGTCATTGTGAGTGCAGCTTTGAAAGCCTGTCCGCAGAGACTGTCGGAGACGCCTCTCTTCATCGTATGACGGTCCTTTCACATCGGCGGTAACCATTTTCACGTTTGGAGGCAACTGTACCTCATTCAAATACTAACTTTGCTAGCAGTTCTCTGCAGAAGTGATTTTACTTTTTGGCAAGCGTTTACTATCGCGTCTAGCTAGCTATCAAAGTAACATAGACTACCTGGGATTTGCACAGCATAGAACGAGACAGTCCTGCATCGTTTGCTGCTATCTCTACACAACGCATACAGAAAATGTAATATATTCACGCCATGGGCTTACCATGTCGGTATTAAGGTCCCTCGCCTTAGTATACGTGGTCAAACGACATCCATCCGTGATATAAACATTCTTGGTAATCATTTCTGCACTTAAGCGTCAAAACTTAGCCATATAAAAAAAAAAAAAACCGAAAGTAGCGTACAGTGTTCACCAAACTTATACGAAACACGTAAACTGTGTGTTTTCATTTTCCATGTATACAGCAGCGTTTTCCTGTAGGGAAGCTGAGCAACCTTAACATGGCACTTCGGGATGGTTTGTTGAGTGCTACAATATGAAACCGTTGTTCGGCTGCCACATGAAGAGGGATCCTATGAGAAAATATGTAGTTCGAGTCTTCAGTATAAGTTTGGCGAGCACTGTACCTGCGACTTCGGTCCAGTGGTACCTAAAATTTAGACAGATAGGGTCAACAAAAAGCGTACAGTATTTTGTTTCGTCCACTGAAAGAAATGGGGTGTGTCGTGCCAGTGAGGCTTTGTCATTAAAGTCTGTCGGTCGAATTCCCACTGTGCGACCTGGGACTGCCCTTTCTTGTACAAACATTGGAATATTGCATTGATATTCCTGTATTTTGTGCTCAAACATGTTAGGAGAGCCAATTGCTGCAATCTATATGGAGGGTGCTTTGCAAATGATGAGGCTTAAAAATGCTTAGAAATAATAATAAAAAAAGACAGTATGCACTGTGACAATGACTATGTTA
Organism: Ixodes scapularis; assembly: GCF_016920785.2. Classification (NCBI taxonomy): domain Eukaryota; kingdom Metazoa; phylum Arthropoda; class Arachnida; order Ixodida; family Ixodidae; genus Ixodes; species Ixodes scapularis. The sequence continues at coordinate 181,915,159 of NW_024609846.1, read as the reverse complement.
GGCTCAATATTTTAACGCGAGCGGTTTTTTCTTTTTTTCTTTAATTTTTAGTTTACACATTAATTTACATGACTGAGCCTGAAACAGAGAAGCAAATGGAAGACAGGTAAAAGGAAAGACAACATACACCGTCCATGAAAACACATCTTCCTCTTTCTTCCCCGTCTCAGGTTCAGTCAAGTAATCACCAGCTCGCCTGCGCGCTCACTGCGTTTTCATTCACAAGCTCCCTTCGTAAATTGCAAACATTTTCTCTCCCATGTGCTCATTTCCGGGTACGTTGACGCAGTGGATTGTTTCTGGTTTTGTCTATTAGAGCGTATCGTTGGTGTAGCGAGCGAAGTTCTAGTTAGTACTAGTAAAGTAAAAAAACAACAGAAAAACGTTCCCGATTAATAGCTACCACTTCATCAATTAATTAATCGATTAATCTTGAATAAGTTTGGGCTGATATTCAGGCACAATACCCTCAAGTCAAGTCAAAATGTGCTTTTATTCGTAAACAAGATGTAAGTTAATTACACTTATTCAGACGGGAGTCCCAAAGTTTACAAAGAAAACTGTTGAAGGGACCCCTTCAACAGCCCTTAAAAGCTTAAAACTACATATTTCGTTTTTACTATTTCTTGATTATCATCAATGGCTCAATTTGCAGCCTTGTTTATAATCTAACGTTGTACTACCCCCCCCCCCCAAAAAAAAAAAAGAAAAAAAGGAAAGAACAAAAAATTTAGATACGCAGTTTTAAATATAAAATGTTCAAACTCAAACGCTTGGAACTTACAACTTCTCCGGATCATAGAAAATTTTCTGGTAGCTTACCGTGAAATACAACACTCCTGCCTGATAAATGAGCACCAAGCAGCAAGGTATTTATACTTTCTTCTCAAAACTGGACTCAAATTTCAACCGATTAACCCGTTAAAAAAATTGGTCGCGACTAAGGCACCGCTAATTAATTGGAGGAATAATCGAGCAATTGCTCAGCCCTAGTATATTACAGGAAACAACGGCGCGCTGTCTTGTTTCCCGATGCCCATGTCCTAATATCGGGTACGTATTTATGTCCGCGCGAACAACGGAATCCTGCGCAGCTGCGGCACGCAACTACAAGTGTTTTGCACGCAGTTGGGGTTTACGAGCTCGAAGCTCGCTTCACCGGTTTTTAGGGCAACTAACGGAAATGGCGACGACGACCCTTGTCTTTTGAAGGCGATTAGGCTCGCGGCTATTGTCATGTCGCAACGCAGATGGGCTGCGTCGACGAGTGTGCGGTCGAAACACTTTTACGATCTAGGATCTGCGCAGCCATCACGTTTCTCTGCTCCGAGAGTTCATTCTTGCGCCAGGCTCAAATGAGAAGCGCTGCGTCTGCTAGATCACGGATATTCTTCGGTATATAACCGTCTGCCGATGCTATATCAGCGCACGTTTACAGCTTTCGTACGAGGTGTAGAGGAGTTCGAACGGAGGTCGAAGAAAGCTGTTCAAATGGATTAAGCCAACGTCAAAGTCGAGGCTGAAAGTATATTTAGAAGTAACACAACAGTTTCCGTTTTGGTAATGGGGCATCGTATGAATGAACGCCGCAGTTTTTTGACGAATTACGGCTTCCTGACGAGGTTGTTGCTTAACAATCGCGCCCATTTATTTTTATCATTTTTTTCTACAAGGGGAAAAAAGTTTAGTCAAGAACACAGGAACTTTCTAGCATTCTTTTTTTAATGCATAGATACTCATGTAGCGCAATTTGAATTTCGCTGTTTGTTATGATCCCCGGACAACCTAAGAAACGGAGTGCGTAGCAAGTGCCGAGCGTTTTAGGTATTTTCGCTTTTAGTCAATATTACTGCGGCATGAACCGATCAGAACACCAAAAAAGAAATCATAAAGCACGAAGCGTGACACTCACAACTACACCCTGCGTTTCTTAAAAGGCCCTGCAAAGACTTTTTGTACTATTTTTTTTTTTTTTTAATTTGCACCGAACCTGATCGCACTGAACGTAGTAACTCGATGAAAATTTTCTTTTCTCGAATTATGCTTTATTTTAAAAGTTGTAGGCAAAATAAAATTAGGAATACATGCAAAAAATAACCTCCTTCATGAAGTCCTTGGTAGCTTGAGTGAGCTCAGGGAGCGCTCACGGATGCCGCACTCCGTGTAGACGGCTCGAGAGGGCGCAACTAAAGCATGTTATGCACACGCTGTATGAAGCGGGCAGCCAGGGCGGCTCACATTGCATTTGCTGCGTGATTAAACACTAGTACGGCATGGCACTTTGGCCACAAACGACAGCAGACACGGAGTAAAGATCAGTTCAGAATGGGAGCCACTTCACGCTGCCATACTGCCAAACGGCCAAACCGCAAGCCCAACCTTCTCGCCGAAGGCTTTGGGAACGCTGGGAACCACTCGGATCCTCGAGCCTGTATACGACCGCAGCGCCGCCATGTACATCCGGGACCTTTCTACGGTCGCCGCTCGTCGGTGCCTGATCCAACTAGATCTTTCTAGTATGCGCCGCCTTTTCCACCACTTGGTGACGGGTATGTCGACAGGTAATTTCTTGTTTTCGTACTTTATAAACGGCATTTGTTTCTTTTCCGGTCTAAAATACTGAACAAACACTACTTCTAAAAAAAAAAAAAAAAAAATTTAAACGGTTCGCGCCACTTATATTTTGTATTTCGACTAAAAAGAAGCTTTTAGCGGCCCTGACCAGTAGTAAGCCCAGGACCAAAGACTTCACATTTCGCGCGCTTTCGGCACCGCGTGTCGCACCCGTAGGTGGAGGAGGTTTCCGCGTCGTCCGGTTAAAATATGCCGCCCACTGGATATTTAGTTACTCTCTCCGTGCCCGCTGGCTTGCCCGAACCCCAAAAGACGTGGGAACTGCCAAAAAGGGTAGTCGCTTAAATATCGTTGCAGGGCCCCTTTAAGATGTCTCTATCTCTATAGCATTGTTATTGGCTGAGGTGCGTGAAGTAATGACTACGTTCTCTTATCATGAGGTAATTTTGCAGATCGGGTAATGCCCATCTGCAAATTAGGCAGGAAGTCTTCCTGCCTAATTTAATCTCCAAATAAAATAAAAAAAAAAAATATTGCGTGCGGAATTTTTAGAATTTTACGCAAAAAACAACAACGACATCCTTCTACGTTTCCCCAGACTTTGGAATGTTAAGACACGCACGCGAGGGGCGGAAGTTTACAGGCACTCTGCCAGGAATCGGTTTAATTCCAATTTTACGTTCTCCCGAGAAACACAAAACAGAGGTACCGAATTATGCGCGAAAGTTGTCGTGAACGTCGTCTTCGCCCTCCACCCCAGACGTTCTGTCCACAAGACGCCACACACACAAACAAACGCACATACAGAAAGAGAGAAAAAAAGAAGCCGCATCCTTCAGACACGAATGATCCCGTGCCTTCCAGCAAACGCGTCCGGCTACAACGCCACGACTCGCGGAGGTGTAAACCAAGAACGAGCAATCATCCGCTCATCCGCACAACGTGACGTCCGCCCGGAACCGGAGGTCAGTCGAGTCAGTGCCTGCCTGCCTACACGCGCTTCACGCACGCAGTCCGATCGCCAAAGACGGATGTGCGAAGCGAAAGGTCCGAATTCCCGTGGTTCCAAAAAAAAAACGCGCGCACATACTTAACTGCCTTTTCTTTTCTTTCGTTTTCTTTCTGATCAACTTGCAAATGAGGCTTTTGGGATACGCGCGAGCGAATGACACCTCCCCCACCGTTGCGCGAACAAAAAAGAGAGGCACGCGTTCGTCGTGCACGCTTCGTGCATGCGCGCGGACGGACGCCGGACGTTTTCGTGCGCGCCGCCCTCCATGCGCGCGGGTTCGTGCGCTGGTGCGCTCGTCCGCGTGACGGCGGACAGTGACGCTCGTTTGACGCGGCTGAATGACACGCGTCGTTTGCTGTACACAGGGCTGAAAGGAAGGGAATCGGAGGGGGAACAAATCCGTTCTAGCAGCGTTTCTTGGGGAGAGAGGTCGAGGCGTCGAGGCAACCCCTAAAATGAAAGGCAGTCTTGTGCTTTTGGTTTCTTCTCTCTTCTTTTTTTTTTTGTACATTTATTTTTAAGCTGGTGTCGTGAGGAGCGTGAAGTGTTTTACAAAATGGCCCTTCTTCTTCTCCACAATGTCCTGTCCGCTTATCTGTATAGCCGTGCGGTGGTGAGAGGTTCCTCTCGAGAACATTAAAGTACTATAAACGAAAGAATAAACATCGGGAGATATATACTACACCTGCGACCACAGTCAATTTAGTCGCTTTTGTCGTTTCTCATTCCTCGCATTATAATGTATCCATTTCGATATTCGTGAAATAATGTTCGAGCATTGGACGCGCGACTTACTGGCAATGATGATGATAAACAAAACGGCTCAGAAAAGGGCACACGGGGAAGACACGAACAAACGCAACGCAGTCAAGCTTCCTGCCACCGTGTCCTTTTTGTGCTGCTTAAGTTATTTTCGGCGCGCACCGACCTGCCCAACCACACACAGACCTTGCAATGTCAATGTATTCCGGGCTAGTTTTCTAGCATCATCGAGACAAGGCGCATTCGAGCTAACGCTATACGAAGGTCACCGGTATAGGTAAACGGGTGGGTATGACGGGACTCGATGGCCCAAGTTGCGGACGCATTTCTTTTTATAAGCAAATAGCAGCACATAAACGCAACAAAAATATCGTAGAAAAAAAGTTGCGAGCAACACTGCTTACTTTTTCGCCCAAAAGTTGCTGCGTATATAGACGTACAGCACAGAGCACGCGCAGATATACTTCGCGTCTCCCAAGGTGTGTTTCTCCGGGATATTGTTTATAAGCAACGCGTCCGTCGACAGATGATTTCACCGGGCCTATTTACGAGGACTACAACTCTGTATTAGACGGATGATAATTGCCATCGATATATGATACAGCTTAGAAGAAAATGCTTATTGCTCTACATAGTTTTTGTCCTTCTTTTTTCTATGAGGGACGCTAAATATCTTCTTTCTTTCTTTCTTTCTTTCTCTTTCTTTCTTTTTTTTTTGCGTATTAAAGCGTGGAACACGTTTTATTTATTTCGCTCGTGATCATCAAATATTGCACGTGTGTAATACTTTTACATATTACAGCTATATTGAGAATACTATAGAAAAGTTAGATTCGTCGTGTATTCTGCTCTTGAATGTCTATTTTCGAACCCTTTCAGTCAAACACACTTTCTGTTGCTGATAGAAGACGTAACCTCTATTTTACTTGGAAAGTGAGCTTATTCGTGTTAAAATCGATGGATCAGAGTTCTTGATCAAAAATTAACAGCACCCGCCGCAAATCAAACACCTCCACTTCAGATCAAGAAAGTCTACGAGACAATGACGAAGGCCTTCGTACGTCTCAGCAACAATAAAACATCGATCGTAGTGCCGTTCAGTTTCTCTCGGCATCCGTCCCAAGGCTCGGTGTAATACATATAGAAGCCAGCCATTAAGCGTAACGCCCGGGCGCGTTCATATCGGCGCCTGCCGAGGTCTGCATATGCATGCGACGGCAAAAGAGTCGAGGCAAACCGAGACGCCAGTGAAACGGGTCAATTACAGACTGTCTCTCTTTTGTCGTCCGGTCGCGGCAGTCTTTTCCACGGAGCGCAAAGGAGGCAGGATAAAGCGGTCGTTTGTTTGGCTAGTCCGGAGGCCATCCAGAAATCATTACCTCGGGCGTAAACACTGTGATTCGGGAGGGACAAAAAAAGAAAATGGCGCATGAACGACTCAAACCACCCATTACAAGGTTTCCTACTCATGTGGCCGGTGCACATGCCTGCATTAGAGCGCGGCATTCTCGCGCTCGAATTCTCACGGTGCTCCCGTCAACGCTTTCGCCCTCGTGTGGCGACCGGTGTAACTTGTCGTGTGTAATCATTACTCGTGTGCTTATGTATATATAGGTTAGAGCTGTCAACCTCAGTATATATATGTATATGTATATACGTGGGTGTATTTGGAGGAGTCGAGCTTTGGTTAACATACGTATACTCCGAGCACTTGTGGGAGTAGCCTTAATTTTTCCGCGCGTGCTTATAGTGTGCTTATAGTCCTCGATAGTGTGGTATTTTACCGACGTTTGGAAAAGAAAGAGAAATCGAGCATGCTATATATAAAGTCACCGTCATCTTAAGAAACGCACGGCATAGCTTAATATGTTAATTAACGCTTCTTGCTTCGTGATTGGTCTTTCGGCGTTTTCATGGGCTAATGCCGCACTCTGATTGGCTGCGGAGCGTTAATGAGATATTTGGGACTAACCACGCCCTTTGTTTCTTAAGTTGTCATTGACTATGGGTGTAAAGGACAAAAAGGAACTAAAATAAAAAAAAAAGTTTTTGGTGAAATGTAGAGTCACACTTTGTGGAAGTCAGTTTTGTGGGATTTTCCCGGCAACTTTGTGAAAAGTGTGAGGTAATGCAGTTGTCTCCCAGGCGGTCCCGAAAATCGAATCTCACTATTTCCAACCTCTTCGCAACAAAACAAAAAGTGTTTATATATACCAAGGTGTGGCTTGCAAGGAAGCCAATTTTGCCCACAACATATCTGTACAGTGCACGTGCGCACCAATTACATTTTTGCGGGACGTTAAGCGCGTCCGCCGTGCCGTGAGTTTGGCCACCGCTGCGGCATGGCGTCCAGGTAATATGTTAATCTATAGTATGTTGCAACGTAAGAATTGCAAAAATATGTGATCCCAAAAAAAAAAGAAAAAAAAAAAGAAACGCCTTTTTAGTGTATTGTTGGTGCCTAATAGCTTCAAATAAGAGCTTAGACAATAAACCCTCCCTCCCTGTGAAGCAAAGAAAAAAATGTTGCGTTTGTAGTGAGGGACGTAGTCACGCCGTTCCTCACTCAGCTTGATTGGCGCACCTCCTGCTGTTCCTGGGTTGGAACAGAGTGGTGAAGGTGAGAAATTGCGTTTAGTGCCTTATACAATCGGATATGTAAAGAATAAGTTGCTCCTGCAATTGGCTTTTTTATATAACTCGCCTTTGGATTCAGCTTACAGGGTTGTAAGCTAGTTCTCTGAGCATTTAAAGCGCTGTTCGACTGAAACGGAGACATCGGTAGGTCCTGCTCGGTATTTTGATTGTCGCCCGTCACGATCCAAAGCATGAAAAAGCCGGTTTCCTTCCGGCGTCCTCGTTTACCGACTCTCCGTGCTCTGAGACGGTGCGTTCACCGACGCACAGAATGACCACTTCTCAGAAAAAGATGAGAGCAGATAAGGGAGTGGCCAATCACCCTCCGAAGCTCCGGCGGCCATAGTGTCGTCGCGTACCCAGGGGCCGCGAGAGGCGAAAACCATAGCCATTCCGCGGCTCGCCCACTCGTCGGCGTATACGGGGGCCGCCGCCGCGAAACGTCCGGTCGTGTCGACGGGCAGGCAACGGGGGCCCTCATCTGAGCGGGACGCCGTGGTTCCAAAGCCGCCTTTTTTTCCTCGGCGCTGACGTCAACGCCCTCCCGAAGACCGAGAACGAACAAAAAAGCAGGCAAGGGGCCGAAACTGACCTCCCTCGGTGGGCGCGTTCGCGAGCGCGAATTCCCGTCCTGACAGAGTCGAAGGGGCTTGGCCCTCCGCGCCAACAGGCGGCAGCAGCGAGGTGCGCTATGGCCCCAAAAGAAAACAACCAGACAAGCCGAAGCTATATGGACAAAAATGACGCAAAAAATATCAAACAGCCCCCGACCGAAGCGTCGGGGTCTTTTCCAGCGGGCAGCAGCAGCCAGCGAACAGCAGCGCATGCATGCTGTTCGCCAGAAGACGAGCTCCGCGAATAGGCGTTGTCGCGTAACTGGCATTTCACAACACGCGCACGTTGTTGTTGCGGGGTCCGGCCGCGCGCAGAGATTGAGCCCCGCGGATGCACTCATGCTCGGCTAGACCCTGCGTGTTCCGAACGTATAATTGAATCGTTTAATGGCAGGCGTGATTAATGTCTCGCCAGTGTCGCTCAGTTAGAGGGGGGCAGTGCGGGACGACGCGGAACCGAAAGGTGTGGCGTTGGCGGCGGCGGCGAGCTTCGCCAAGCCAACCGGCGGCGCGGCCACCGTGCGATACCGGCTCCGCGGGCAAGGCAGGGCCGCAGTTCCTCGTCCGCCGTCGTTTATCTTTGTGGTTCGCTTCGCCGAGCTGTTGAGCTAATTTTCGGTCTGCAGTCTTCTCCCGTCTCCGATTAGGCGGCCCTTGAGGACCGTTTTTTTCGCACTCCGAGTAATGGTACGGCTCCGCAGTGTTGTTGGCCGCACGATGCATGCATAACTCTTGCTGCTGCGCGGTCGACCCCTTTCGCAATCAATTCAGGAGGCGCGAGGCGTGGTCAACCCTGAACTCGCCGCCGCCTTCGTTGTTCAGTCAATGACATTACGGCATGCACCGTAAAGGGAAGGGGGAAAAATACCCAATCGAGAATCAACAGACCGTTTCCCCGTGTAACGTCGGGCTATTCTACCGGCGTTGCTAATCGTCGATGAACCCTGCAGGCACGTACGCGTTGGGCTCGCGCTTCTGCTCCCATGTTTGTATGCGTGTGTGTTTTTTAGATTATCTTTATTTTTAGCACACAAGTAAATTAAGAAAAGAAAAACATTTGGTTACACAAATTAATGAAAGCGCTTAAACAGCAAGGGTGCTCTGCTCGAAAATTCGTTTATTAATTTTTGGTAGTGGCGAGCATTTATTTATTCATACACATCGCGGGTTATTTTCATTACTTTTACGTGTTCCTTCGAGAGGAAATGGAGAAATATTCAGAGAAATTAACCGTACTGATCTGATGGGATAAATGTTATTATAAAGCTTCTGAAAGACAAAATCGTTGTCGGTGCCTGGATTCAAACACGATTGAGCAAATGTGTTTGAAAATATGTCTAACATTAAGGAATTTTAATCTTACGACTACCCGAAAGCACCGGGTAGTGTATTTTTATTGTACACTTTTAAATACGTGCTAAATAAACGGGGAAAAGAAAGTCGGAAGACACCTAACCACTTCTTATGAGTTGTGAATGCGAAAGCATGAATGTCTGACGATGTGGATGCTAGAGGCGGCGCCATGTTCGTCGGCGTCGAGACGACCAGAAGCACCACCGACGATGTGAATGATGGAGGCGACGGCTTGTTGGTCGGCGGCGAGACGAGCAGAAGCCTCCGAGCGCGTGCCAACGTGTCCGTTTTAACCGGCGCGGGGCCCGTAATGGCATGGGGTTGCGGCGGTTAGTTTTATTGGCGCGCTGGCGGCACGGACACGCCGCACCATCTGGCGGTGGTCGTTGAAACTGACGCGCGCAGCAGCCAATGAGAGCCTCGTCGCCGCGCGCCAGCTAATGGGACCTTTGGGATCAAGGAAACTAGGTGTCGTTTTCGCGCTTCGAATTGATGACGTCAGTTCGCTCCATGGGACAGTTAATGCCTTCACATTAAAAAAATAAAAAAAAAGAACAGAAAGCGCCTGGATTCAAATTTTGTGTCTCCTGACTGCGGATTACAAAATCCGGAGTTCGAATCCCGACACTATACCAAATTACGACTTCACAGCGCATAAGTCTCACAAAACAGGCACTCACTCGATTACTGACACAAAAAAAAATCAAAGACATCTACCATTCTCTGTAAGGCGAAATGAGAGCCGAGCTCTTAAGGAGGAGGAGGGGAAGGGAAGGTACGGAGTGGAGGGAATGCACCTCCTCCTTCTCTGTGCCCTCTTCACCTCCCCTCTTCGTCTCCTCCCTCTCCTCCAATTCAGTTTCCTCGCTAAATTTATCGGGAATTAAAAAGACGTCACATGTCTTTGTGTCACATCATCTATGAACAAATTCAGTTTCTCAGCTAGATTTAGCGGGAAAATTGACATCACGTCACCTCAACACCAATTCAGTGCCCCACTAAATTTAGCGGGGAATTGAATTGGTGTTGAGGTAACGTGACGTTAGTTTTCCGGCTAAACCTAGCGGTGAAACTGAATTGGTCCCGTAAATCTAGCGGAGGAACAAGATTGCCCCGCTAAATGTAGTGGCGAATTGAATTGGTTTTGAGGCCACGTGAAGCCAATTTTCCCGCTAAATTTAGCGCGGTTACGCCGACGCCGACGCCGACGCCGCCGGCAGCGCTCAACCCGGAAACGGGCGCCTAAGAGCTGCGCTCTAAAGCATACACACAGCGCTGAACTCACAACTCCTTTGTATTTTGTCTTCGTTTTCTTCCACATATTGCTAAAAAAAAAAAAAAAAAGAAATCTGTAAACGGTTTGTCCTTGTTTTCTTCTACGCCTAATGAAACCAATTCGTAAAATAGTCCGCGATAGACCGATCTCACCAAGCGTTCCGCGAATGCGTGGCGCCGCCATCTCTGTAGTTCATAGGGGGCAGACGCCAGTTCACGAGACAGCTCATGCCGCCTCGTGCTCTGCTTACGCAGACCTTCAGCAGGGTTGTCGCGCGTGCAGAAAGACTACAGCTCCCACGAAGCATTTCGGCAGCGGTGGCGTACTCAAACTAGCCGGTGAGATCGGTCTATTATCTCTTTAAGGTAAGGTAAGCTAATTATTTTGCAGGGAATGTGAGAGATGGGCTGCTCACGCATCCATCCTCAAGCCTGGCAATATTCTTCACTCAAATTATTTCCCTGGTGGGTTGTTGTTTCGGTCTAGAGCGGTGCAGCTACAGTTGTGCCGCACACCCACAATCCCGGCAGTGCATACATAGATACCCAGAGTTGGCTCTAGTAATGTTGTTGGTGGTGTTAGCGAAGTCGATCGTTGAGACACCGTCCAGTCTGGACGATATTGAGGAGGAGAAGGAACATTCACGCCTCTAGCGGCACGCTTTAGCTGTGTGGATAACAAACCGAATTTTCTTGTTTGTTTTTGGTCAGAGATATCGAAGATGACAATTCGAAGGCTGCTCCTCGTGCGACCAAAGCACTGGTCAGACGGAAGGACTCGTGCCCGGACCGTGCTAGGCGAGGTTCAATTTCTATGTTATGCCAGAGCTTCCTCTATATCAGTATAGAGGAAGCTATTGTTATGCTGTGTTAGTAAACACCGGGCTGTGGGGACAACAAGCTCGATAAAGCACCTCCTATAGTTCGATCTCCTCAAGAGAGAGGAATGAAGTTCACGACTTTTTCTGTGCACTGGACAAAACTGGTTTTGTGCTTCTTAGTGCAGCTCTCTGAATTTTTTGAAGAAGCGTTCACTTTTTTTGCACAAGCTTAGAGCTTTTTCGAAGCTGTACCACCTCAATGTTGACTTTTTACGCTACTTTTTTTAGTCCATGGAAGAAGCTGGGAATATAAGGCGCAACCTAGAAAAAATCGCAAGGGTGCAGGCAAGCTGGTGAATATTAACCATGTTGAATTAACCTGAGACTGGAGTAGAGAAGAAACATCAAACCGTAGAAGAGACAGAAAATAGACAGGACGACGTCTATTTTCTGTCCCTTCTACGTTTTAATGTTTTTCTCTACCCAAGTCTCAGGTAATTCAACATGGTTAATAGGCCTAGTTGACCTGTGTCTTAGTGGAGGTTGAGTAACCTCCCGTCTTTTCATATCTTTCTGGAGGTTCTCTGCAATCGACAAAAATAACACACTGGGGTAAGTATCGTTGTTACGCGAGAGATTTGCGCATCGAAGCTTGTTTTGATTAAACGTTAGCATGATTTGTTGAGCGAGTTTTTGAGACATAGATTCACGATGCCTCTGTTGACCAGCTTGGAGTGCGCAGAGTTAAAGTGAAGGAGCGGCTTCTTTCTCCGTGCCTCATATGAGCAGCATAGATGATCGCCCGATAAAAATAGTCGTAGATCCGTGATTCTATGCATTGCGAATATGTGCCTCAGAAACTCGCTTAACAAATCATGCGAATATTTGATCGAAACATGCTTGGATGCGCAAATATCTTGCGTAACATCATCAGGGTACCCCGGTGCCTTCTTAACGTCGATTGCAGAGAGCCTCCTCAAAGATATGAAGAGACGAGAGGTCACTCAATCTCCACCAAGAGACAGACCAACTGGGCTTATTGTTATGCCTTATATTCACAACTTTTCCCATGGACTGAAAAAAGTAGCAAAAAAAGTCAACCTTGAGGTGGTATTCTCATCTCCGAACAACCTCTCCAGCTTGTGCAAGAAGATGAACTCTCTTCAAACCGATCAGAGAGCTGCACGAAACCAGTATTGTTCAGTGTGCACAAAAAAGGTCGTGTACTCCATTCCTCTCTCTTGTGGAAAGCGCTATATCGGCCAGACTGGACGGTGCATCAACGATCGACTTCGCGAACACCACAATAACATTTCAAGAGCCAACTCAGGGCATCTAGGTGTGCACTGCCGGGATTGCAGGTGTGGGGCACAACTACGTAGTTCCACAGTGCTAGGCCGAAACAACAACCAATGAAATAATTTTAGCGAAGCATATTGCCAGGCTTAACGATGAATACGTGTGCATCCCATCTCTCACGTTATCTACAAAAATAATTAGCTTAGCTCACCTTAAAGGGGCGGTGCAACAATATTCGCTTGGAATGTTTTTCACTTTACACGAGCTTGATGGCACTATGGGACCCGAGTATACTCGCACGCAACGTCACTGACGAAGAAACTTCTTTGTGGCGGTGTAATCTCAAGGACAAAAGCGAGTGTTTTCTTTCAATTTCTCCTTCGTAAAACTTGATGACGCGTAGCTGGAGGATTGCAGTATCCTCAAATGACGATATTTGAATGTGGATCATAGATTGGACACGAGCATTGCGTGAGCACTTTATTCGGGCTCGTGATAATCAATAGCTCGACAAGCATTGGGTACTGACCCGTGCCGTTATCCGTGTCCAGTCGCTTGAATGACGACAATAGCAGAACCATAACAAGGTGTGAAACTCAGCGCGTGTCATGTGCCTTGCCAACCCCAGCGCGTCGCTGTCATCAACATTGGTGGCATAATCGGCTCCAGATCACGTGGCCGCTTCCTCTGGCTGCAAATTAAAAAGCGCAAACTAGAGTGCCTTGATACACACGCGCGCTTTTGCTTGAGTGGTGACATCTCAGCCATTTTTCCACCCAATCGTTTTTTATGCATTTTGAAGCGCGCAATCTGGTGTCGGTCAGCCCGAGCGCGTAGCTTTGGCTAACGCATAAACTCCATTTTACCGCCCAAGTCAAGCACCGAAATCACGCGATGGCACATTCAGGGCAACAATGGATGTCTTCACCCTGAGACAGACAGACATGTAGGCACCCTAGCGTAAACGCTGCTCATTTTTTTTTTTTCTGCGACTTCTATTGCGTGGGTGAAAAACGATCGCGTGCTGCATAGGTCATCAGCGTCAGGTATTCGTTCTGAGCGGTATTTGCGCAAAGTACAAAAATCGTTGCATCGCCCTTTTAAGAGGATAACCGCGCACTATTTTACGAATTTCTTTTAATAGGAGGAGCAGAAAAGGAGGACAAAACAATTTGCAGATTTTGGTCGAGCAATATTTAGAAGAACACGAAGACAAAATACAAAGAGTTGCGAGATCAGCACTGTGTGTATGTTTTGGTGGTTGTAATCGAGTGAGTGCCTGTTTTGTGAGACGTTTATGCGCTGTTAAGTCGTAAGATAGAAAACCGACTAGCCCAAGCCGCTGTGTTAACAAGCTATACCAAATGTTTTGTCTTTCGACGGCTTCGTAATATCGATCCGATTCGATCAGCACGGTTCATTGACCTGCGTATTTCGACTTTTTATGCTTATGTATATATGAATCACTACTCGTGTATATTTTCTTCGAGACGGCGACATAGATATGAGTTAACTACGTGTCTGGCACTGCGTTCACGCAAGGCCTGAAATTTCATAATAGTTCATAGAATCTTATGTCCAATTATTGACACTCGTTAACGGAGGATAATTTTAATCTAAGCTTGCGAGAAAAAAAATCATATCTAACACCATTACATTATAAAGTTATAAGCTTATATCATAGCAAATATTATATTACCAAAATAACAATAAAAAAAGCGTTTTATTTAGACAAACGCTTATTATATAGTATAACGCGATAACGTTACAAATATAACACTGTAATATTCGAACGCGTTATATATAACATTATAACATTATTCTTAAAATAAACGTTCTATGGCAGATGATACCTTGTCTCCATGGCCAGAACGGCGAGCGCACTTCACCTTGTACAAACAGCATACTTCGTGTTTTCATGAGCCCAATTATGTACAAAAAGGAATATTTTCACCCTTTTCGTTCTCATCGCGAGGAAAGAAAATGGTGTGAAATTTCGATCCCTCGTTTTATACAAACTTTTTTTTTTGCTTCATGAGAGGCAGGTAACGCTAAAGTCCGACTCGTATGTAGTGCATGTTTGGGTGGAGTGAACGTATGTTCGTGTCTATATAATAGACCGCTTTAGTGGACCGTACGCTATAGCTTTGCGTACGCAAGGAGATTGCGGGTCGTGAGTGCGCATGCGCAGAACGCCATAGAAGGGCTAGCGTATTGCGTACGCACACAACGCTGGGGATTTTGCGTTGCTGGCTAGCGGGCCTTGCGGGACACTCTCGAGAGATCTCGGACCCAACGAGAGCGCCAGTTTCAAGATGGCAGTTGCCTCGACTGGCGCAGCAAGGGCGACATGGTGTTTTCAAAGTTCTGTGTTACGTGAAATTGCGTGGTGTTCAGCTCGGCGATTCTTTCTGTGACCTACCGCGGGCGAATCAGATCGCCCTGCAGCTGAAGGAGTGCACAGTGGAAATGTTCGCCGCTCGCAGTGTGCGTCGACGCTGCGATCTGCTTAGCGCTAAGCCTATTCCCACAGTTCATCGCCGACAGACGAACGATTCTAAAAGAAATCGCCGAAGTTCTCGCTATGATCTGAACATCAGAGTCATGAATTTCATTCCGCGATAGCATTGATAAAAGGTGCCGTTTCCACGGGACGACTGACGGAGGCTCCGTGATCGAATTTGGCTACGCACTCGTACTCGTAGCCTCTGTACCCCGCAGAAAAGCGCGCTTGACGAGGCAGCTGTGGCTTGGTTTAATCTGAAATAAAATGATTGGACACTTTTTCTTTTTCAATATTTCATTCCAGGAGCATGGTTGCACTATAAGCATGCGGAATTCTACGGCTGTAGCAAATTTAACCAAGATCATGCGCGGTGTTCGCTCGAAAACGTAACGCACAACTAAATTCGGTCCGAGCAGGTCATTTTTAGCGTTGCGTATTGCGTACGTAAGATCCAGCAACGCTATACTAAAACTGTCTAATATCGCTTTCACGTTAATGCCTCCGTCCATCCAATGCTCCGTGATCACTTGTGTAACATAATCGTTAGACCAGTTACGCCATCTCTTGCTGAGGAGCCGAAACTGTCCGCGATGTCTATCCAATAATAGCACTCGGCTAAATCCCTCGTGAAATTATGCTCGCCGACTTGAGGTCTTGACTTCCCTCGTTGAATAAACTGCAAATGGGAAGTTATTGCTTTTGAAACAGGGTTCTCAATGTAAACCTCCATAAATTACACTTAATGCAAAAGAGAATGATACGCGTTATTGCCAATGTCTCATACACCGAACATACTGACTACCTTTTCAAGAAATATAACATTCCAAAAGTTCATGACATATACCGAAGGAGGCTTATGCGAGATTTTTATTATAGCATTAGGAAAAATACCTCTACACTCTTAGAAATAGGAAACTTAGAAAAAAGGCAACCTTCGCATAAAACACGAACTCCAGAACCATGGATAGTTCCTCGTTCTCGGACAAATTATGGTGACCAAATGCTTAGGAATACTTTGCCTCGACTACTAAATTCATTTGAGGAGGCTGGCACCGATATATCCTCTATAACCCCTTCTGAACTGAGATATCTTTTATGTTCATTTTCTGATACCGGTGCCCTTAGAACTGCCTGAGATGAAAACGAACTATTTCCTAGAATTGTTTTGTGTTCCTTACCCGACCTAATCATGTTAAATTGCAACTGTATACTAATGTGTGGAGCTGTATCGAATGAGTGAATCTGATTGACCAGGAAGTGTTTTGTTACTGTGTGTGAGTGTTTTGTGAGTCCAATGCTGCCATCATTTAAAGGGGGCCGAGGGCCCCACAAGCTGCGTTTGTAGCTTTTTTCCTCGGCCTCCTCCATTCTGTATGAAATGGAAAACCAATAAAGAAAGAAAGAAAGAAAGAAAGAAAGAAAGAAAGAAAGAAAGAAATGAACGGAGTCACTATCATTATCATGGAATAGATAGGTAACTTTTATATGCTAAAATATAGTGAGCTCTCCACAAACTGAGCTGTTTCTTTAGTATTTAAGTAAAGTTTATTAAAAATAACGTTGAGAAACTATAAATGAAAATAACACCGTATTTTAAAACGAATTAATGGAATCTGTTGGAATCGAAAGAAACCTACTCATCTGAACATTCTCATCTCATAAATACATAATTTAATAAGTTGTTTATGATTTCCGAATTTTTTCCCTCCGGCTGAACATTCCCAACGTACTAGCCCTCCTCTGCCAAACGTTTCAAGGTTTCCAGCGGAGTCATATTAACTTTTATACTGCAATTCACCTATGGCCTATCCCAGCAATTATGTCTAGCTTTATGACATATGACACGGACACAATAGCCCAGTTCTGCAGAATGTCTCGTTGGTAATCTAACACCACCAAATTAATAAACTTTAGAAAGATTTTGAGCACGCGCTAAGCGGGGGGTACTAAGGTTTCCGCTCGTGAAACAGGCGCAACACTGGTGGTTCCGAAACTCGGGTGAAAAGACTGTTATTATTTGCGTCTTCAGAGCGCGAGGGTTGTGCTCGTTGCATGACTGGTCATTTTAGAGCAACCCCTGCGCTTAGCGCGCGCTTCAAATATTTCTCAATTGCACTGATTTTGTCATTAGAGATTTTGTCAATTAGAGACATATGCTAAATTTCACTAATTCAAAGGTTCAGGAATACATGTTGATCAATTACATTCAACTTATCGTGAGGATTATCTTCCCCCTGTAGTATTTCCCCCGTGCTGTATAAGTTACCTGTACAGACCGCATTAGTGTATTCATTCCAGGCCCTGTTCTTTTTTTAAATAAATCTGTTGGAAATGAAATCAAACACCCTGTGTATTTAGACTGCGGTAGGCGGAACCATTCGTTTCTGGCGTATGTATTTCTAACGTTTTGAGCCTCCCCGCGCCTACAGGTGGCAACTGCTTGTGACCTCATCGCATCCAGCTGATGGTTATTTCTACTTGTCCTTGCCGATAAAGAAACAAATTTGATGGAACGAAATGTACGCTGCAGAAGGTACGTGCACTCAGCAGGAAAGCCACCACAATGGCCGCTTATGTGACGTCAGTGCAGCAGCGTCAAAAGTGTACCGTCAGGGCGCTCGTCGCCTGTGCGTTTTCCTATCACCGGTTAAATCAATCACGCGAGTACTTTTGTTGTTTCATGTGTTTAGACAACATCGAGGTTGGTCCGCTCGAACGGGCGATTTGGCTCGAAGCTGTTGATGACAAATCGCAGCTAATGAGTGCAGTACAACCGACGGCCTTGGATCTTTAAGGTGCACACACGACGTGTATACACGATGCTCGTCCAGATCGAAACGGGTGAGGGTGGGGATTGAACCCAGGATCCCTGTAAGTTCTGCAGCGCGAGCTTTCGCTCCACGCGCTCCGAGCTGTGGCACATTTATTAACACACTCCGGACAGGAGCCGTTCCCTCCACCGATCACGTGCACAATGAGCGTGCCGCCGATCCTGCGCTCTTCAATAGGAAGTTTTAGGGAACCGTATTTGCACGTCCGATACGGTACGATGTGCCCTTCGGTACGCACTGCGCATGCGCTACCGCAGAAGACCCGCACTTGCGCAGTGCGTACCAAAGGGCCCATCGTATCGTATCGGATGTGCAAAAACGGTTCCCTAAAACTCTCTACTCTCTATTGACCCCATCGGATCGGAACACTTCGACGGACCCGTCGGTCTTCGCATTCTCCTTCGCAGAGGGGCATCAGGTTGAGAGGAGGAGACTTAACCACGACGATGATGATGATTATGATGCTAGGGCTATCCTTTTGCGAAGAACAGATTGACCCCGGGCGACGTTGTTGGCCGATCCCGATGAGGCCGTTCTTCGTGTTTGGTATCGCGTGGCTTTCCTCACCCTTGCTGGCGAGCAAAGAGTGCGGGGAGAGCCCAATTTGCACCGATCAGACACGCGCCAGAAAGAAACCCTCGATAACAAAATAAATAAAGCAGGAGAGGGATTGGGGGGGGGGGGGGGGGGGGCGAGAGTAGAGAGAGAAAGGGGGAGAGGGAACATTTGGCAGCCCATGATTGCTGGCAGGCTGTATGCGAGCGAGACGCGATGCAGCCTGTACGCGCTAATAGCGGTTAAGTGCGTTTCGAGGACGACGCTCGCTACTTTTTCTATACTTCGTTTCATGTTACGATGGACCGCAATGGATGCTAGGAACCATAAGAAGCCAATCCGATGCAGCGCAAGTCCCACGTGACCTTTGGGAGGGACACGGCGACGCGCGGGGTGCACAGTCGCGCGATGCGTTTACGGCGATGGATTGGCTGGGACGGCTCGTGGCTTCCGCTGCGCTTCATCCTGAGGTGAAAATGAAGCGCAGCGTGTCGGCGCTGTTGGCGGTGTGCGCGCGGGCGCTTAATGGCCGCGTGGGAAATGACGGGCAGTATATTGCGTGCTGGGTGCGTCGATAAGCTTATCGCATGCTGCCTCTCATTTATCGTCGACGAGTACGTACCCGTTCGTCGGTAACTATCTTATGGTGTCAATTAATAATGCCTCAGTGTGCGACTCGAGAGTAGGATTGCGACTCTCTACTCCAGGTTCCCCGTGTGTGAACACGACACCGCGTCACCGATGAATGTAGTGAAAGAATATTACAGCCTTTCATAGAAAGTGCTAGTTTCAAAGAAGAAAAAAGAAAAAGAAAGTGGGTCAAAATAGTAAAAATTAGATAAAAGCGTGAGACAGCAAAAAAACACGAGATCCAAACTGTTGCGTTCAAAAGTTTGTATGAACCATGTTTACCATTTTGCATTTTGCTTTTTTTTTTTTTTTTTTTCGGGATAAATTGGCGCGCTCTCTTTTTTTTTTTTTTTTTTTTTTTTTCTGTACAATTACATCGCGTTTGTTTATGCCGGTAATTTCAACTTCTGATGTCCCCCTTCCTCGTGCCTACTTGAAAGTGACATGCGTGGCACAGAAAATACACAATTAAGATGTCGTAAACCTACCTAAAACTAAAAAAAAAAGAAAAAGAGAAAGAAAAGCACTTTGAAGCTTGAAAGCAACACGAGGCTGCAAAGGGGACGTCACGACACGATTACCTTCAAGCAGCTCGCCCGCGCACTCGCTGTCTTTTCGACAATTAATATATTACATCCTTCGGGGCCGCGGCAGAACAATCGGTGGCCGCCTGCATTGCGCAGCGACGCGCTGCATAAGACTGCACGCACTAGGCGAAACAAAACACGAGGCGCATTCGCGCAGCAAACGCCCCGATACCCGGGAGGCCTGCGGAAGGCGAACCAACGCGCGGCGATATCTCACACCCTGGGAGCAGTAGCGCGCAGAAAGGCAACACGGCGGACCGAGCGGCTACCCCCGGAGCCGCACGATAGTAGGGGAAAAAGAGGCCATCTTCCTCTCGCGCGTCCATTTAACGAAGGGTCGCTGTCAAGCTGCTCATGAATATGGAGGCCTCCAGATCCGCATGTGCTCGCGGCCAGCGCTCCACCCCTCCTCGGCTGCATGCGCGCCCGTGCGGGCGTCCGCGGCCGCCTTCGCCGCTGCTCGCCTCTCGCCGGCGAGATGAAGTTGGTTTGCCGTTCTCATTAGCGGCGAGTCTTTTGTAAGGGGGAGGAAAGGCGTGTCTCTCTCCCCCCCTCCCTTCTTGTACCAGCCTTGCTCTCATCTCTGGTGAATCGAAACTGGCCCCGGGGCAGCCTGGAATGCCGTCCATTAGAGATGGCGACGACGAGGACGCGACGCCGTGGTGCCGTACCCGCTCTGAGCTTGGGCGAACGCTGCAATGCCCCGTGAGTGTTTGGCCCGAGCAGCTGAGACGATGCTCCGAAGGGACGCTCCTCTTTGCCGGTCGGTTGGTCGGTCGGCTTGCCAGCGTATCTGCTCTGCCTACTAGAGTGTGTGTGTGTGCGTGCCGCCCGCTCCCTTCAGTTCGCCGGCAGAAGTGATTACGCGCACATCCCAGAGATCAGGGAGGGGCACCTCGCGAAGCTCGTCGGATGTCCCTTACCTTACCGGTCTTTTCTCGCCCCCCCCCCCCCCCCCCCCCCATCACCTTCCTTTGCCTCCCGGAGTGGTGTGTGCGCTGCGAGTTGGAGATGTGGTCGTCCCTTGAGCGTTTGAGGTGCGGTTCTCGGGTCGTGCACCGTCCATTTCAGCCGTTTCTAGTCGGCAGGTTTGAGTTTATCACTACATATGTGATGAAAAAGACGAAGAAAAAAAAAGGGGGGGGGGGGGGGTCAGATTCTAGAGAGTCATGTCGAACGGTGGTACGGAGGTAGCGAGGGACAATTTTCACGATTAGTTGACCAGAATTCGAGGAGTCTGGAATAGTAAAGTCGAAGTCACACCGCCTATACCTAAGTCATATAAAAGACAGCCTGCATACAGATTCGAACGCGAATCACTGGAACATCCATGCATCGAGTGCCTCATGGCAATGAGTTCAAGGAGAAACTTGGCACGCGGCATTCGAACCACGAGTGTTGCGGCGACGTTTGCAGACCGTCTTTTGCATGCTGTATGAGCAGTGTGACCCCGACTTAACGGAGGTACCCGCGCAATTTCTGGAAACAATTGTTTTCATTGCGAGCTCAATTTTTGTTTAAATTATCACGTGCTTAAAGTGATGATAATGTGGCCTCGTTTGTTCTTTCTTTGGCAACGCTTTGGCGTCTCGTAACCTTCGAGCGTGCTCCCGCAGTCAAAGCACGGCGGAAGGCAACAAGGACGTGCCGAAGGCCAGCCGTCCGAACGAGTCTCCCTGTTGTTCCCATCCTTTGAGCGCCTATAGTGGGGAAAATGTCGCCTTTAGTTTCGGGGACTGTCGATCCCACTTCGGTTAGTTTTAATTTTGCCACTGTACGCGGGAAGACTGAGATACCTTTATAAAAAAACTGTGTATATGCAGCGGCTCGCGTTCACAGACCTATAGAGAGCCAAACGCAACGAGTTTTCAAGGAGGTTCAACAAGAATATCTAGACTGCTGTAATGTGTTAACGCAGCGCAGGTTGGGAAACACGAGAAGTGAACGATGAACCTCAAGAATCGATGATCGCTTCCGCCGGTTTCTGTGTGAGCCCACGTTGCACCAGTTTCCAACCGCGGGGTCGTATCCGAGTGATGCACCGTAAGATTCGCAGGCTAACAATTGCACTGTACTGACCAAATTGGCCCCTTTGAGATAGGGACGTCGCAGAACATAATTTCGAAACAGTCATTTTGGTTGGAAATACAACAGCCCAAATTCTATGTTCCATTTGGCTGTTTAGTGCATTTGACTAGACAGCACCATGTGCTATTTAGGGAGAGTGAAGCTAGCTTGCCGTGAAAAGATGCTGCTCGTCTCTTATTTTGTTAGGCAGGTAATTCGACCGCCTCAGTACAGCCTACTGCACAAACATGCACGCAATATATTTGACATTTTTATACATTTAAATTGCTGCTTCTTGGCAGTTGTATGCTGTATCGAGTTTGTTTACTTATTTTCTTGCTGGTTACTGAGAGTTTTAGGGTGGCGTGCCAACGTTCTTACATTATCCTGGGGGCTGGTTTATCAATTTTCACTATGCTCAAAGAGGGTGCAGACTCAATTACTCCTATTAAAGTTTATTCAAAATTACGGTAATTGCTCGGCCCAGCAAGAAATGCCTGCCAGCAACATAGAAAATCGGATAAAAAAGGAAACTGTCATAATATATCGGCAAGTAGAAGAAACAGGATGAAGCAGCTTCCACGTTTAACGGCTCTCCACTCACGACAATTTTTTTTTTCTTTTCTAAAACGCATTTTAGAAGTAAGTGCGAGAAGCGCAGGAGAAGCTGGAGCCCTCGTCTACCGCATCTCGCGAGCAGTTAGGGAGTTCTCGGAAGCCAGGCAAGCGGCACTGCCACCTCCTCCTCCTCCTCGTAGACACAGAGAAACACAACCCCTCGGACGGGAGGGGAGGCGGGTCGCAAAGATAGCGACACGGTCGTCTCTCTTCTTCTCACATGTCGTTTTTTGTTTCACAACAAGACGCCTTCTTGTTATAGTTCGGTGAGCGGCGATGGGTCTCGGGTTGTTGGCGGGCGTCGAGGCGACAAAGCTGACACCGGGGGGGCTGTCATCCCTCTGGCTTGTGTATCGGCGGAACCACCGACGCGGCTGCTTCTCCGCGCGTGTTATGTGACGCCCTCTCCGCTTTGTGCGAATGGTGTCGCGTCAAAGCGTTGGGCCGGTGTGCGATGGAGAGCGCAACAAGACCCACATAGAGTTCTTTCAGTTTTAAAAACACGACGAGAATTACGCGAACCAACATTGAAGTGTTTGCTCGTAGTTGATGAATTATTAGTCTATTAATTCAAAAAGTAGGACACATTGTAAGATGTGCTTTATTTGACTGATCTTTTGTTATAGAAATGAAAGGACAAAGCAATTAGATGCAGTGATCCCTATGATAATAATATTGAGTGGGGAGATTGCTGTAGTTATGCGGGTAGGTAGGGTATATGACATTGTAAACCAACGGCAGCTTGTTGCGCACTTCTTTTCTCCCGTAATATATCGGATAGTGCTTCTTTTAAGATTGCCAAGAATATTACTATATATTTTAACGAGACCCCGTAATTGTCCTGTTTCATCTGGAGTGAAATGTGCCCAGAGCTGTACATCCATATGTGGCGATAGGCAACGCTCGACTGTGATGCTCACGCGACTACCCATTTGGTTTCAGAATATAACAAGACCCCGGTGTGACCGCTCCCCGATCAAAACAGTGACTACCATTTAATGGCGAAAAAAAGAGTGGAGATCTGTTGTCATAATATGAATTTGCGCGAGGAATGGTGTTGTAAGGTGATCGTTCTGCGTTTGTGCAGTGGCTAAATAGATATCAAAGATTAGTGCCCTATGTATGGTACAGGCAAGAATGCTCACAGGGATCTTAGGACGTGAGAGGTACAAGCGCGAGAGGGAACCTCTGCGAATGACATTCTTTGTACTCGCGCTCGTGCAGCATGGGGCTCTGTCGGGTTTTGGGTCACCCTGCTTCGTCGTTCGTCGCTTATTAATCATCGTAGAAACCCTCATGCCTTCGCTCCCGTGGCATTTTTAAACCTGCACATTCTTTTTTTTTTCTTTTTTTTTTAGGTTGTAAAATAGTGTGTCATAGTGTGTAAAATAGTGTGTAAAATAGTGTAAAAAGTGATAAAAAAGAATAATCATTCAAGATTCCACTTTATAACGGCACCAACGAGTAATAACTTAAGTTGAGGAAATATCTCTCTCGTACAGGGCAAAGTGTACCCAAGAAGAGGCGTCAAATCATAAACGTTCCTATCCTTTCTTACTTAGCTTTAGATGAATTGCTACTCCGTCGTTCTAAGAATTCCAGGTGTCGTGCACTTAACTTGAATTCCCGAGGGAACCAAAAGAAGTAAGAGAAAATTTTGAAATGAAAAATTAAACAGAACCTTAACAGCACCCATATTCGTTGTTGATTTCTGACATTACGTGTGTCTGAAATGTCCACGCGTGTACAGAACTGTATATTCAAAGCGCCAAACTTCTTTTCTTTATTTTTTTTATTAATCTACCAGTAGGGAGTACGGGACTGATGTAAAGTCAACCTAACATCTCCAAGATTTTTCTTTGGCGCATTGCAAGCCCGTTAAGCGGCGAAGCCAACCTTCTTTGTCGTTGCCACTTGCACATATTTAAAGCGATCCAAGAAATATCCAAACATCCGAAGTTGTCGGTACAGCCTTCACGTATGACGCATTTTTTCTCAGGCTACCGTCACTATGACAATATCAAGTCCAATTTTATCGCGCGTACGAGATATATTTGTGGTGCACTCAAGGCAGACTTGAGTGCACCACACATCTTGTCTTTCTGTCTTGTCTTTCTTTCTTTTGTCCTCGTTTAAAAAGCGCTACCATGCCTTTGGCAACCCAAGACCAATACCAACTAGCCCAGCATTCAGCATTTTGCCCGTTACTTGAAAAATGTAATGGGTTACAATTTCAAATTACTGAGCCTCAGATGTACTGGATTACCGTTACAAATCACTTTCGCTGAAAAGTGACGCGTTACTTTACTCGTTACGTTACAAATTGCTTTTACATAACTTTTTTTCGTAAACTCATCAAGAGAGCAATAAAAGCAATCTTTATGTTAAAAAAAAAAAGGAGTTCTGCAGTACTACTTTTCATTTTTTATACTCAGGACAAGATATACATGATGAAAGGCGATGGAAATAGGCCGAACCTCTCAGCGTTGTCCTCTTGATCTTTGTTTTTCGCATATTTTTTTAGGCCTTGCACGCTTTTCGAATGGTTCTAGTGAACGGTCATACGAAAAATCGTGTTTTATTGTCGGTAATATTCCACTTTACGATGTTTCTTTTTTTTTTTTTTTTACTTGCTGCGTCTTGTGTTGCTAAATTGCCTGCTCCACTTTCTGCATTATGTTCATATTAACAAAAAAAAGTAACGAGTAATTGAAGTAATTCGTTACCAATAATTGTAAAAAAATTACAATACAAATTACTGCTCCAGAAAAGTAACGTGACAATTACAAAATTACTTGAAAAAGTAACGGGTTACAAGTACTCCGTTACTTGTAACGAATTACTTCCCAAGTTTGACTCAAGGTTACTTTACCTACTCCAAGTGTTTGCTGAGAGATATGTTACGATCCTGCACTCCCCCGGCATAAAAGGAAAGCGTTACGTTTTCCCGCCAGTCTGACCTTCGCTGGGGAACCTATACATAGCATAGACAGTTCGTAAATAAGCGAATTTCGCCGTAACAGAAACGAGGAGGTGACACGCAAACCGGCATCTTCGACTCCAGACGAAAGACTTCCGCAGCGGCCACTCGGTCGCTTCCCCTGAAGGGATCGGGGGTCCGTGACACTTCTCTCTCAATACGCGGAGAGACCCCATAAACTTTGTCACGTCGAAGACGATGCTGCCTGCGTCGTCGTCCCGGGAGGGGGGAGGGGGTGTAACACAAGCGCTGCCCGCCGCCAATTGCCCGCTGCTGCGTGCACATAAATTGCGACGCGGCGGTCTCGCGTGTGCCTTGGCCGTGGACTCGGGTGCCACAGGCGGGAGCATGCGCTGCAAGACCGCGGGGTCCTCTTCGGTTCTGGGAACTGTTTGTGCGCGACTGGTCCACAAATCTCCCTCCCCCCCCTCTTTCCTGCAGTCCCTTGGTACGACGCGGCTTTCAAGAAGAAACTCCACTCGCTGTTGCGAGCGGCTGGTCGTTTTGGTTGGGCGGCACAACGCCGAGGAGCCACGTGTTGGAACATTCCGTGGCGGGTGGTGCGCACCATTTTAGAAGCTTAAAATAAAATATAAAAAAATCTCTATATTTTTCTGGGTTGTGCGCCACATTTATGAGAGGACGCGTTTCGAGTATGCTCCGTTTCAGCTTATACGATGGGCCGCAGCAGGCGGTATTCGAGACATCCGAGGCAACCCAGTGCCATCAAAGCATCGGATTTCCTTCGCGAAGGTCGCATGGACGCGCGGGGAACGTGATCACGTGAGGTGTTAACAACGCTGGATTGGCTGGGACGGCTCCTAGCGTCTGCTGAGCTCCATCAGGCGAAACGGAGCGTACCTGGTGAAAGATGGAATGGTATAGAAGCGCGCGAAGAAGGCGCGGAGTAGATCACCTCTCCCCGAATTATCCGAACTATACAGCTCGAGACACCGTAAATTTGTAAAAGGGGGGGGGGGGGGGGGGCGGAGGGAGGAAGGATAGACACTATATGCCAATTCAAAGGATGCGAACGGCGAGGCGTCTCTTTCCGCTGCATGGCCTGTCCTATACGCGCTCGTCGTTGCCTTGCGTTGTATAATTGGGCAACGCGAGCACGCTCAAGGCGCACAAGAAGCATTATCGAAGGTAGGAAGCACGCGCTGGAGGCGGGACGACTGGAAGGCCTCCATGTCGTTCTAATCCTGTCAGTAACCACAAAGGCTGGTTCACAACACCCAATTTCCTTTTTCTTTTTTTTCGTTTCGTATAAGTCGCCAAAACTAGAGTGCCTCTATGCCCTTCTGCTTAGGGTGATGCCATCGTTTGTAGTACCCGATGCCGACAGCACGAACTCACAGGGAAGCTACAAAGAAATAGCAGGAAACAAAACTTCGCTGTAGCACAGTCAGCGCCACGAGCCGGTGCAGGGACACGCTCTTTCACGCGCTTGAGAACAAAAAATAAAAATAAGTGTTCGAAACAAAATGGCCAGATGTCTTCACCCCAACCAAAGCGCACATGAAGCCACCCTAGCCAAAACATTCGTGTGTCGAATCGAATGTAGCGTGCCATGCGTTCACCTTAAACTGGTAGCCGTGTTTCATATGAAAACCAGGGCCCGTTTGCTCGAAGCGCTAACCGCGGCTAAAGTTAGCCGCAGTACCTAGGAGAGGGATTTTGAGATCACGTGACTGGCTCGGTAGGGATGCGGGGAAACATGGCGGTGCCCTAGTGAGTTAGCGCCGCTCGCTTTGGAACTACTATGTCGTTGTGGTTGCAATATCGGGCGCGTTAGTCAGCAACGAATAATGCAGGAGGCTTTCGCTTTGCCTTACCTCACTTAAACCGCAAAGCATGGGCAATGACATCCCCGCATTTTTTAGATAGTGTTTCGATTCTGGGAATTCCTAAGCCTAAATGAACGCGATAATTGTCGGCATGGCAACGTCTTTGGAAAGCGGATTGTTGATAGCACACAAAAGCAGACAGCGTCCCGACAGAATTTTTTTCTAAATTATCCAAGCATCGCTAGGAGAACGCTGGAAGTGTAATTCTACGGTTCACGCGCGCTGGCCTTCCTTTTATAAAATATTTGAAGTAAAAAACAATATAAAAGGCTTTAACGAACGCGCGTGCAAGGCAAAATTTGTTTTATACTTTTTGCTTTAGAACGGTTACTACTGCAGACGCCAGCACGTGGGACACGTGCAGCTACAGTCGTAGCATGCACCTTGGATAATTTAGAAAAAAGATCTGTTGGGACGCCGTCTGCTTTTGTGTGCTATCAACAATCCGCTTTCAAAAGACGTTGCTATGCCGACAATTATCGCGTTCATTGAGGCTTAGAAGTGCCCAGAATCGAAATACTATTTAAAAAATGCGGCGATGTCATTGCCCATGCTTTGCGGTTTAAGTGAGGTAAGGCAAAGCGAAAGCCTCCTGCACCATTTACTGCTGATTAACGCGCCCGATATTGCAACCACAACGACATATTAGTTCCAAAGCGAGCGGGGCTCACTCACTGGGGCACCGCCATGTTTCCCCGCATCCCTACCGAGCCCCAGTCACGTGATCTCAAAATCCCTCTCCTAGGTACTGCGGCTCACTTTAGCCGCGGTTAGTGCTTCGAGCAAACGGGCCCAGAGGTCCTGACCTCTTGTACTACTAAAGATTTCGTAATGTAACGTAATGTAAACGAACGGATCTGTGTGAGCTGGTCTAAACCAGTTATTGCGTACAAGTCACCGGGACATATGTGCGACGTGTTAAGCGGGGAGTTCGATGAGATAGCCTGGCACGCGACGTTCATCTGAGGCACGAGTGTTCCGGTAACCTAAGGAAACGAAAAAAAAAAAAAATATTGCTCTGTGAACCAGTTTTAAAAGGCATAGGGAACGTATATAAATAAACGTTTGTCATTCGAAGTATTTTTTTTTTTTTGCTCTTCTTATTTTTAGTAAGTGCCCCCACCGCGCTGCCATCGTTGTCGAATGGGCTGTGTAACGCCTTATGAGCATGCGCACTGCGCAGTAGCTCTCTTCCGCGGAATATCAGATGACGCGCATGCGTTCACATTCCAATGAGTCAGCAATTTTGGCCTGGGTGAAAAGCGCAAGAAAGGTGTAAGCCTCACGACTGGCGAACGTCGGGCCGACCGTGTCGAGTAGGAGACCGTTTCCTCTTCTGCTACCCCTCGTGCCCCTCGTGCCCAAAGAGACGGACGAGCGGAGGCGAAGCGGCGTCGTGCCCGCGAGGCAAGTCGAGCGAGTGCGCTGCGCATTTTTCACGGGTTCCGGGGGTGGCTGGCTTCGCAGCCGAGGCCCACGGCGGGCGAACGATGGGCGAAGAAGAAGCGACGGCGATCGTCCGGGCGGTTCCCTCCCCGGCAGGACCTGTCGGACGGCGGCGGGCGGACAGCGTCGCCGTTGCCGAGGCCCTGGGCAGCACGGCCTGCTGCTGCAAGTGGCAGTGCGCCTTAGGCCAAGTCGTGTTCGGCGCTCCGTCACGACCTGCCTGACCGGGCGGCCGCTCTCGCCGTCCATTAATCTGGCCATCGGCGCAAGCGGGACAGCAGACACGCCGGTAATTGGGCCCAAGCCGGACCTGGGCGGGGCGCACTCCTCGCCGCTCGGCGCTGTCCCGGACGACGGCCGTTGGTGCGGCGACAGGCGTTCGCGCCGCCGCGCAGCCTGCGTGCACCGACACGAGGGCTGCCCCACGCAGCGGCGCGGGGCGCTGCGCAGGTCGCGCTGCGAGCCGAGCCAGGGTGCCGAACCCGGCCGTCCGTCGTGACCTCGCTCGTTATTGTTCTTCTTTTTAGCGGGGATAGACGGGTGACCCCTGGAGACCAGAGTCACGTTTGGCGACCCGTGTTCGTTTTTACGTTGGGGTCCAGCCGCTGCATCAGCGTCCAAACGTGTTTCTCACATAACGCCATTGGCACGATAGGACAGGTCCGGCTATCCCGAAGCTATACTTTGTTTCACCTTAAATCAGATCTTTCTTTCTTTTCTTTTCTTTTTTAGGTTTAGAACACATTTTAACCTGGTCATTCTTCCAGAGCTGCGTCATTTAGAGCCTCCGCAGTGCAAGAGGAAATCTCGACATGCCGGCCTTGTTTGCATGTTGATGCCAGCTAGGGATGACACTGAGATACGCGATTCAAAGCAGTATTCGTACACCCCTAACTATCATACGCTAATTCGACTCATGATGAAACAGGAGGACATTGAGAAGTGTAAACAGACGTGTTTTCTTTTGTTTTTTTTTTTTTGTTATTTGTCGTACTACGTGCCGCCTGTGACGGTTCAAGTTCAGCATTTCACCTCGCGAGCTACGAGAGCCAGTTGAAAAGGCGCTTTTGGCATTTTGCCATTCGGTTGTTTAGAGGGGAAAAAAAGTTGTATCACCTGGTGCGTTAATATCTTCCAATCGATAACTCCTACTACCTTTTATTATAATCTCTCTTTCAACAAGTTTTACATTTTCCTCTCTTCTCAAACGGATCGCATCTTGGCGAAGAAATAAGTGGCCCATTACGCGGGCAGTCGAGTTGACGAGCTCCCAAGAACCGTTTGGGTCCCGGGTATTTTAGCAATTTCATTGCCGAGCTGATTGATTGGTCCCCTTTCGGTTGCTGCCGCAGACGCCGATAACTTCATTAATGTTTAATGGTTACCGCAATTCGCTATAAAAGCGTGATTGTTGTGTTTGGGTGACGTACCCCGTAGAGCATGATTGAGTGGTATACTCTCAATTCCATAACGATATTGGCGGTAGCTAAGCCTATCGACGAAACAAAACAAAAACTTGTGCACGATTCTTTCCACGCCAACATATAAGTCTACATTGAATGGCGGCTTTAGACGGGCAACTTGGCCAGGGCACCATGATTGCTACGCTGCCAAAACTGAGCATTCGTGTATTTTAGCAATCATTGTTGCACGAATAATTGCATTTTTTTTCTTATCTAGTTGTATGTGGAGCTTGACCGTTCGCTGGAATTCTTTAATTGTTCGCCGCGATTTGTTGTCTGTATTTTGCAGGAAAACAAACTCACATACCTGTTTTTAGAGTGCACACTCTAGGAATTTTGTTGTTCGTTGTCTAAGTTCATTCTCTACGCCATTGCGAGCCGATTGCCTTTTGCTTAGGACATATAGGACATTGTTTCCTTTTTCCATGTATTGAAAGGAGCACTTCAAAAGAAGTTGAAATTATGTCGCAAAACCAGCAAGTCAGTCTCTCTCTCTCTCTCACACATAAGCGCGCGCTCACTCACCCCCTCACAAGCGCACACAGACACGCACACTCCCGCACGTATACAGAGAGAGAGAGATTACAGACGAGGGGCTCTAAACTCGTCACAAGTCACACACAAAGTTGGGGCCGAGGTTGACGGAACTCACCGATTGGAATATCACGACGATGGTTTCGCACTTTTATCGGGGACGCCCAACCGGCGCTCCGCAAACTTTCGGCTCCAACTTTGTGTTTGACAAGTTTAGGGCACCAGAAGAAGACTTCGCCATTATTCCTCATAATATAAAATCACCGAACTGAAGAAAAAAAAAAAGGAGAACATCTTACCGGGTGCGAGTTTTTCCTGAAAAAATAACACAAAACTACAAAGCCCGTATCGCCATACACGCGCCGGTCTGTCGTAGGCAAGGCACTATTTGCTGTCGTTTACGTCTAATTCCGTCTTGGTTACCGTGCTCTGCGTCTGAACTGGACTTCGAGGACACGGCCGAGCGGTGTTAGCCAGATGAAAGACAAAACGGGCCCAGACGTTTCACGCAGAAGAAACGGTCGCCGCGAATAGAAACTAGACCGCGCTTTGTATACGAGCTGGACAGGAACGACCTGGTCGCTGCTATTCTGGACATTCTACGGGAGAGTTACTGATCCGTTACCTCTGCAGGAAGCCGTTCCATCCTCATCTGTATCTTGACCACGTCAGGACGTCTATGGTACTGCGAGACTTGTTCGCAATTAGTGTTTTTCTCGTATTTTTTTATGTGCGTGCATTATGCCTTTGGGTTTTTTTTAAAGGGAAACTGAAGCGGTTTTATGTTTGAAAAAAAAAATACATCTTATTTATCCTCCAGGATCACGAATACTGAGATTATTTTTCAATTTGATGCACGGAGGCAGCAGAAACTCATTTTCAAGGTACCGTTGAAGACCCTCCTTCCCGGAGGGTGACGTCATATCCAGAGCTTTCGAAGCCTCCGCTTTAGCGCATCTTCACCGCATATCAAAGCTCTGCACGTGCACTCTTGCTATTTTCATAAATGTCAGAAAAAGGCGCCACGACTGGTGTCAGTGCTGCAAACTCGAAATTGCGCGCTCTGTCCATGCACGCGACCGCGCGCTTGGCGGCCGATAAATCCTTTTATGGCGTAACCAGCGGTCGAAGGTTTTCCGTGCTCTCTCGCGTTTAGTGACACCTTCGGGGAAAACGAACGTGACATTAGGATTCAAGTCATAAAAATACTCTAAATCTCACCTCTAATTCGTTTTTTCTTTTCTTTTTTGTATTTGATTTGTTTAGCCGGTGGTAGAAACCACAGAAAGAGGACGAGCGCCGGGAACGCCGGTACACGTGCTGCGCATGCTGGCGTCTATACAGCTGTAACCGTTCAAAAGCAAAAATCTAAAACAAATAGGAGTCCGCACGCACGTTCCACGGACGATTTATTTTGGTTTACTTCGAATCTTTTCTATAGGGAAGGTGAGCACGTGCAGCGCGTGTACCTACGTTCCCAACATTTTCTTTGATGCTTGGGTGACTTAGCAAAAGGTCTATTAAACGCTCACAAGGATCGCATGATGAAGCTCTTTTCTTTGTTGTAGGTTTTTTTTTTTTTGATAATCAATATTTTTTTATAATTTCATTGTTATAAGTCAGTGGTCTCAAACTCATTTGAGTGGGGGGGGGGGGGGGGGGGGGGGGGGGGGGCAGATATCCCACACCGGAAAGGCCGAGGGCCATCGCATGATGGAAAAAAGGGGGGCGGGGGGGGGGGGGGGTGTCGTTCAGAAGATTTTAAAGAGAACAGACCTCGTGCTTTATGCTTTTTGGCAACTGGCAGTTGTTTGCCAGTGGCGTCTTAGATTTGATTTGTTTATGTGACTACTTTGGGCCCTGACCAGATGTGATAGCATGAATTAAGATGACACGCACTGCCAACGTGCTGGCATCATTAATAGAACAAGAGAGCTAGTACACTGTCGTCCCTGTTGCTCACTTCATCGAGGAATTAACCAAACTCAACGTGTCTCTAAAAACCAATGAATCGATTTGACAGTTCTTGCTTTCCTGACGATTTTTATTACAACATTTTGAACAACTACTTGTCTTGTAATGGGTATATTTTTGAAGTGAGAATTAGCGGCGAGATGTTTCGGTGGCGCCCTCCTACGGTTCCCCCTTGTGACGTCCTTACCTTGCAAACAACAAGTTCGATGGTGTTTGTTATTAGCATGGTGGAAACTTGAAATCATTGCGCTCTCAAAGGAACACTGCCAACACCGTCAAAATTAAAGTTCTTTCATTCCTCTTATTTCCGTCGATGATAAATCCCCTTTCCAACGTCATATTCAGCGTTCGGCCAATCGTGGAAGGCCGACCACAGCGACGCTTTCGGTCGCGCACGGGGCTAATACCGAGCTCGTAGCTTTATCTTTGGCAGTTGCTCTTGCTGATCGATAGTTCGCACAGCCGAGACGCATCCTTCAACGAATAGCTCGTGCTTGCGACTTAGTAGCGGAGCTTTTGTGCATAACAAAAAGCTGGGAAGCAAAAAATAAAGCGAAACAAAGGGAAAAAGATCACAGATAACTATAAACTATGTGAAAACGTTAAAAGAGCAGAGCTACTTTTTGAGCGTAAATGAATCGACGAGATCAGGTCACTATGGCGCTTGCCATTTCTAGCGCTCGAGACATGGGAACCGGGACTCGTACCCGGTTGTTTGCGGGCCGCGTCCCAGCGAGTCACGGGCCGCATGCGGCCCGCGGGCCGCGTGTTTGATATCACTATTATAAGCGCTTTAGAATATAAACCTATCTAGTTGTATAGAACAAAATATATAAGAAATATAGATTTTTCAAAAATAAGCTGCGATTATTTGAACTCCGGGTTAGGCGTACGTACGGGACCGCGAACACTGACGAGTTCTGCCCAATTTGTTGGGCATAGAAACAAATTATAGAGCAGGCTCAAACCAAATACCCTAGCCGCGATTCAAAACGCTCCCTGCCTCAGAAAAGGACGGAGACTTACAATAGGCTGCATTGCTTAAAAGTTCATAAATTGCGTACATTTCGATTCATTTGTTTTGTTTTTAGAAACAAAAGTTTCGTCACATATAAGACCACGCCATTCGACAATATAACTACCAACAGCTTAATAACCACAGGGTCAGACAAGCTCCAAACGCATAATTTTCGCTGGCCAATATGTGCGATACCGGCTTCGGTTAGAAAATTCACTATCCAATTTGTGAACAACACACTCCTTATAAAAATTTAAAGATATATAAATATATTACGAACCATATGATGAGTCATTATTTGAGGTATGGTTTCTGCTATCTCTTTAAATAAACGCCCTGAGATGTAATATATATATATATATATATATATATATATATATATATATATATATATATATATATATTTAATTTAGAATTGACTATGACTGCTCTGATCAAGCCCGAAACTAACACTTCGTTTGTTGTAAACGAACTCGCATTTCCTTGTCTTCACTACGCCAAGTCTTGAGAGTTCTGCTTATACTCTGTTTCAGCCTAAGCCCGACCGGAGACGACGCTACACTCTAAGAAAAAGTTTGTACGTCTACTTTCACGCACAACACTCGGAGAGCCAATGACCGCAACTTACGGAGGCAGCTCAGCGAATGACACTGCCGAAACATATGATTAGACCAAAAAAACGCAGTCTGGGTTGTGACATTAAGCAATGCAAAACGCCACGCTTGCATTGCTTTATGTCACAACTCAGACTGCGCTTTTTGGTTTAAGCATATGTTTCGACATTGTCATTCGCTGAGCTGCCTCCGTAAGTTGCGGTGATTGGCTCTCCGAGTGTTGTGCGGGAAAGCACACGCACAGGCTTTTTCAGAGTGTGCGATGAAGGATCTAATCAAGCAGCGTCGAGAATGCTTCGTCGCTGCGCTTTATGCGTTTACAACCCCCGGCTAAACCAATCATGCGCCGTGACACTGCAGGTTTTTTTTCTACGCGTGATTTGTTGAGCCGGTGATAGGAAACGCCCAAAGAAGATGAGTACCATGACGTTGCACTTTTGGCGCTGCTTGATTGTCTGTCGGATTGTAGCTTTGACTGCGGTCGAATCTAATGTAAAATGAAATAGTGCTGTTTTTTTTTTTTTTTTTTTTTTTTTTTTTATGTGTGTGTGTGGCTTGGCAGCTAAAGATATCCCCCCTGCTCGTGCAAAACGCCGTATGGTACGCACCGAAAAAATACCTGCATTTAGATTACTTCAAATGTTGATGGGTCATTGTATTGGGGATCAGTCGCCAAGTGTGTTAACGCACGGCAGTTGATAGCACGCTTGGAGCGAAAGCTTGCGCTGGAAAACTGGCTAATCCTGAGTTCAATTCTCGCCCCTGAGCCGTTTCGATCAGGATGAGCATTGTACCGACGAGAAGTCGTGTGTATAATCACTGCGCGATGCACGTTAAAGACCCCGGGCCGCCATGCCGCCTCGGTGACTCTGAGGCGAGAGCGCTGGCTTCCGGATCCCCATGTGGCGGGTTCGAATCCCGGCCGAGGTGCCCGCAATATGACGGAGGCTTATTGCGGAGAAGACGCCGTGTAACCGAGCTTTCGGTTGCTCGTCAAAAGATCCCCAGGTGGTCCAAATTAATCCTCAGCCCTTCGCTGGGGCGTGCCAGATGCCCGTCGTTGGTTTGGCACGTAAAACTCCCAAATTGGACTTTGACCCCGGGCCGCCAGTCGTTACTGTACTGGCAGCTGGCTACAGTCTTCATGTATAGCGGAGACATCGAACGTGCATTGGGGCTGACTATCCTATTTAACTTCCCACTGTCGAACAACAGAATTTCGGTGGCACATTCTTTCATTGGCGGTACGTTGCGACATAATGCCTCCAGGGTTCAGTGCACCACCTGCAAACGCATCGCGAAGTGGCGTGCTTCTTTGGCGTCTCGACCGGGACGCACGACGGAACGTGCGCGCGAGCATTTTCCCATGCTGGCGTCGGGCGTCGGTCGAAGCTCAGGTGACGTCTCTTCGGAGAGACGTCTCGAAATCGGCTGTAGCTGGCGCCAGCGAGACGGGTCCGCTGGGCTCTGAGACCGCGCGGCTCGTTCCCGAGGATCGTCTTCTCCAACTCGACACACGGACACCCGGCGCCGGAGCAACCTTTCGGCGTCGCCGACGACAGCAGCGACTGCTTGTCGCCTGTCGGGCCTCGCTACGAGGCCGAGACTTTAGACGCCGGAATCGAGTTCTCCGGCAACGCGGGCCGGTGCGCCTGCTCAAGTCTCCAGCGTCGGGTTCAGCCGCACTGGCGCCAGCGGGTGAACCCGATGAGAGGTCAGCTTGGGTCGTATGTTGATGCTGTCTCTACGCTCTGAGGGGAAGAGACATCTGGAATGTGGATAGAGGAATGAATATAGAAAAGGACCGAATGATAATGACGTTGAAAGGAAAAGCTTATTTTTAAGAATATTACGGCAGGAGTTGGGAGAATAGGCAGTTTCTATCATGCACAGCCTTTTGCATCATGATAACTGCTGGGGAGTATCGGAGTACACTCTAAAAAAAGCCTTCGCGTCTACTTTCCCGCACAACACTCGGAGAGCGATTCACCCCAACTTACGGAGGCAGCTCAGCAAATGGCGATGACGAAAAATATGTTTAGACAAAAAAAAAAAAAAAAAAAAAAAAAAACGAAGTCTGAGTGCATTAAGCAATGCAAGAGTATGGTTTTCCATTGCTTAATGTCACAGCCCAGGCTGCCTTTTTTGGTCTAAATATATGTTTCGGTATCGTTATTCGCTGAGCTGCCTCCGTAAGTTGTGGTGATTGGCTCTTCGAATGTTGTGCAGGAAAGTAGACGCACGGGCTTTTTTTTAGACTGTATCTGCCGCGAAATTCACAAATTCAAATGCCGTTGCTGTCGCTCAGTACGAGCATTTTCTGACATCACGAAAGGGAACGATCATCCGTCAGGGACATTTTATTTTTTTTTCAAGATTGGCGGACAGTCGGACAGCAATAGCCCTCGGCCCATTGGGCATTGAGCGAGCGTTTTATTTTTGTTGACGAAATCCCTTTGGTAGTTTTTATGTCGCAGTTTACTCTTAATGCACCTTAATATGATATGTGGAGAGATTCATAGAGACAACTAAGGAGCCTTCCGTCAGATGTCTCCCGTTATTTGTTTCAACTACTCAAAACCAGCTGTCGGCTGACTTCATTTGGGGAGCGTGAATAATAGAAGCTCTCTAAGGACATATGCAAATCATCATGTGTGGGATATTAAGGTGTCTGCTTCGCCATCGACGTCGAAGTTAGAAGGCGTGGGACTTTGAAAGTGGCGCTGCTACCCGTAGCAAAATTGTTTCTAACACACAAACACACAAAATATTTTGTTTTTAATTAGAATGGTTTGGTGTGAATCATATTTATTTATTTGATTTAAATTAACTTAATTTTATTTAAATCTCTGCAATTATAAATTAGTGATTCTTTATCATGCAATGTATTTTAAAACTTGGCAGATTGTTTGATAAATTGGTCCGATCACGGACAGCAATGCGGAAGCAAGTATTACTATGAATTTAAAGTAGGCCTCGGGTTCAAATAACAATTTTTTATGGATATATATCGGGCCATCATAAAGAACAAAATCAGCTTCATCTTTTCAAGGGCTGGGCGTCGAATAAAAAAGTTTTAACCCGATTAATCGCCACCCTTTCATCGATTATTTAACCGATTAATAGGTCTGGTTTATTTCCTTGCAAAATATCTAAATGCACAACTTGGATTGTGAATCAATCTCGATGTGCAGTTAAGAAGAGTTAAAAATTAAAATACACTCACCCTCACAAATTCTTACTTCAGCGTGATGAGGCAAAGATATTTGTTGTTCTTCTCTTGCAAGAGTGACCTCATTTGATCGTTCTCAATAGCCTCTGCTGCGCTAAACGGACACTCGAACGGCGTTCAAGTGGCGGGGACACGCCCCACTTTCTGACTTTGTCTGTAGTTACAAATCTCCCCCTACAGTTGACTTTATTTCTAAAATTTTACCTAAAGTTTGCCCTTCGTACTGTTGTACTCGTTCGCCGCTGCGTGGGAAGAGCGTTTAACTTTTATTTTATTTTGGCTCGTCGATATTTTGCCGATGAACCGGTGAAAAAATTTAATCGCCATTAAGACATTGATTTATTAATTGGTAGGTTAATCGATCAATTGCCCAGCCCCTATTTTTTCTAGTTAATCAAACATCTTTGTCTTCTTTTTTTTTTTTTTCGTGGTCTGAATTACCTATAATAGGAAGTTGCGTAACTGACAAGTGAAATGGAAAGCAGAAAAAAACAACTACATCTCCTATTTACCCAGAAGAGCACTGTTTCTTGCTGGTACTGTCTGACTTGATGACTATTTGATTTGAATATACAACAAATTAATGATATACAAAAGGTAAAGAAGACGTATATTTTTAATTTTTCTTGAGGGAAAGGTTTTATTTGAATCGTCCTATGAAACCGGTCTGATTTACATTATGATTTAAATCATAATTTAAATAACGATTGAAATCATTTTGACTTTTATTCTCCACCCTGGTTTTCACTAATAAACTTTTCCCATATTTTCTTACGAGCAAGAACGCGTAGTGTATTAGTTCGTCTTTTTCTTGAGTTTTAAATCCATCCTTAATTACACTATCTAGTTATTTTACACAGAATAAGCATAACATTAACATTGCGCTCCCTCTGCTTTCCTTTACCGAAGTCAATTGTCCGGATGCCGGCCACCAGCTACCCCCTGGACTTCTAAAGTGTCCCGAAATCTAGAGCGTTCGTATACCGCGTCGATCATACAGCTACTGTTGAACTACTGAAAGATTGACATATTTATGCATATTTTTTTTTTTTACTCGTAATGCGGACATGTCTGGGGGTGGCCTCGTATTATTTATGCGTATTTAGTCACGTGACTTTGAATCTGACACACCGGTTGGTTGTGATCGCGCATAGCGCAAAAAAAGGAAGATACGCAACTTTCGTTTGAAAACGTCCCCAGACCGACGCTTTGGTATAAAAAGCGAAATATTTCCTCGTCCCCAGTGTCTGGACGCCGCGAATCGCGAGTGCGGCTGTCACCAGAAGCGGCAGGGGAACGCGGCGAGCCAAATTCGTGCCGTAAATCACGCAAAAGCGGAAGCTGCGCTGAACGCGCCAGACACAAAGGGCGGGGAGATGCTTCGAGAGCGCCATATTTCGCCCCGTCCGCCAGTGCGGCGGCCGAAACGAGCGCTTCGCTATAAAAGTCTTCAAAGCCGGGGCCGGCTGACAGGAGAGCCGGCGCCATTCCTCAGTTGGGAGCGCCACTGTAACGAACCACTCGTGCATATGGATCCGACGAGTTCTTTCTTCTACGGAGGATTCAAGAGGGATGTCTCTTCGTCGAGTAACTAAAATAAATAATATAAAAGAAATATCGATATGCGCAGCTGGCACCCCAATAAGTTGAAGCTTTAGAGTTGATATTCAGCAGATAAGATTAAACGGATTCTAAATAATCCCCGATTAATGTCGGCATTCAAAACCACTTCACAAGAAAAAAATGTTTTCGTTTAGCAAGTATCAAAATTACCATTCATAGGCATGTCTACCCGCTTTGTCTGCTTTGCTTTATAGTTTCGAAAATATTCTTACTACCGGAAGGAAGTTTCCTAACACGCGGCAAAAATAATGAACCAGAAAATAAATAGCGCTCTAAATCAAAATTGGGTTCAGTAAATTGGGCCTTCACCACAATACTCGGGAAATTTTCAAAGAAAAACAAAAAAAAAACCTAACGTTCACAAAAAAAAAACAAGAAAAAAAAAACGCGCACGCGCACAGGAACATTGCATTTGTTAGAGGGATCTAAAAAAATTTCTTTTTATAGTCGTGGGTACGGCACGCTGTTTAGATTATGATGAATTTGGACCCAAACAAATGAATGCATTTGAGCACCCCGTCAATATAACAACACAGAAGTACTTCGTAGAAGTCTGGAAACCTGGGGGCCTTGACCGTTCGCCCAGTCACAAAACTCATGAGTCATGATGACGGGAAAAAGGCCACAACCACGAGAGTCACGCCGCTTCTTCGTAGTCCCTTTTGTCTCCAGCTTCCGCGCGAGTCGCCCCTTTTCACGGCGACCACAGGGTAGGGAAGAAGGATGTCTGGTCGTGGGCCATATCCATCTCCTTTGTCGCGCTACATAAAAATCGTGCGAGAGGCCAAACTGACAAAGGCACTCGCAGACGCCTTTCACTGCACTTTTCCGTGTCTCGTCTTTTCTGGACGCAAGCGCGTGCTTTCGAGACGACGAAATTCACAAAAGGACGGCATACCGCAATGCTCCATTTTTTTTTTATTATTATCTTGCGGTGAAGCGGAAGTTACATGCATAGCTGGACCAATAAACCGTCGCCTCCGCATCACGCGACATCGCTGTTCGTACGTACATCATTCTCACACGCAGAAAGCGCATGCTGCCGCGTGGCACAAGAACCGACAGATGATTGGTGAAGTACGTATACCTGCCACTTTGCTGCCACTGACGGTAGGCACATCATCGCCATCGCCGCCTTTGGAACCTGAATTCGGTGTTGGAAACTGCAATGTCACGACTGCGACTGTGGTAACCCGACGCTGCGAAACAACCGGAATGGGGGAAAAAAAAAAAAAAAAAAGACGCGAGAGACGACGCAGGGGACGAAGGACGGGAGAAAAGAACGGTGTTTTGGCCTTGTTCAACCCTCTTTGTGAACAAAGGGACCGCTTGGCAGGGAGAGAGACGATGGCTGACACACGCATCCATTGTCGCGTGCTCGCCTCGTGAATATGCCGTCGAATATTTCCAGCCGTGGTAGGCTTCCATTGCGTCGACGTGGGCAAGGTTGCCGGGAAAGCAATTATGCTTTCAATTATACCCCCGGTTCAGATTGAGCGGACTCGTTATGTCTTCATCTAGCTACACACCGCATCCTTATGCTTCTTGTTTTTTTAATGCAAAAACTGTTTGTCTTTCGGGTAAGTGTGGTTTATCCGTCCATAATTTTTACTTACACGGAGTTATGATACTCTAGGAATGGATGGGCGCTTTCTTTTGATTGCCCCATCGCCTGCTGGGGTGCTGATTCTTTCGATTTATGCGTGAGCTTTGGGCGTGTAACTCAAAACTAACTTTGACTAGGACACAATTGAGGGACTGAGGTTATAGTGCCCGCGCTTGCATCGTGACATCAAAAAAGCTCGCTCCGTACGCCCCTTACCTGTCAGGCAACGTAATTGAGTCTGGTTGTTACAAACGGGAACATTGCCTCGCGCCCTTGAAAGCTCCTCGATTAATTATTGTTCTGCTAAGACTTGGTAGTCCAAAGATATTTCACGAAGGCGAAGAAAAGACAACAGATCCTTGTCAGCAAACAGTCTCAAACTAAAAGACCCTTTTCGATCACGGGTATACCTTCGAACGTTTTCGCTTGATACAACTTGCGTCTGAAGTAGTGTTATATGAAGTACTATGTAAAATAAAGTCTTGACCTCTGTTGACATACATATATATTTTTTTTTGAAGTCTTTACTGAAGTTTCCACCGAGGAGCAAACCTTTCCCGGGTTTTTAAGTACTTTAACGGCTGTCAAAAATCCAACAACTATACGTAAATATGGCGGCGGCGGTGTGCAGGATGTCCGAACATGCTATTCACTTGACGCCGTCATTCAACGCGTTACTCATGGCGCATGTTCGAAACGAGCTGCCGCTTATCATCGGTCAAGAACGACAAGTTGAATGCGGATTGTGGAAGAGTTTCGTATGAACTCGTTGCGCCAGCACACGCTCAGCAGCAATAAACTCAGCTACGGCTGCCACCTATTAATTGTTTTCGCAGTCTCCTTCCGTGTGGTCGTGACGCACGTGCGAACTCGTCCGGCGTCGTTGGTCGGATGCGACTTGATCGATCGCGCCACGGCCTCTTTTGTCGCCCTGCGAGCGCGCAGAGGCCGGCCACTGGCCGTCACGTTTCGCACGCTTGGTCCCGTATCTCGTGCAGTCTGCTTCGAAAACTGGGAATATATCTCGACTAATTAGTCGCCTATGAGTAATTAACGAGGCGTGCGCTACATTAAGCGCGCCATTAAAGCTCGTAGTATCGCCGGTTGATCGTTGCCCAGCCTCGCCGTATTTTTTTCTTTTTGTCTTTTGTGTTTCTTTCGCTTCAAAGTCGCTGACAAGAGAGCGGCCGTAAATATCGGGTTATCGGCAGTATAGATTGTGTCCCGAGCGATTTAAAGCCTGCTGCTCGTATATATGGCCACGGACGAGGCGGTCGGGACAGTAAAGTGAACGGGGCGGTACCGACGAAATGTAGCAAAACTAAGAGGGGGAATTAATCAGCTTCCTGGAAAGTGTCTCGGATGCCTTCGGGCGTCGCGGACTTGTATAAACAAGGGCACGGGAGCATTGTGTTCTTGGTTGAAGGTGGAATAGTGTCACGATGAAACGAGCTTCGATGTACGGCGCAGTCGATTGTAAACTTGCGCCGCAACGAAGCCGGGCAGGCTTTGTTCTTGTGAAGGTTGCTCGTATCCTTAGATATATACGATGAAATCTTATTCAAGCTTGCGCTCGGCCAAATGCTCAGGAAGCGTGGCTTGGCTGCTTGAGATGGAACGGCCGCCTTTAATTAAGATGGAATCCGCATATCTTCTGTATAATTTTCATTTGACAGCTTGAAGTAACATTGGGAGCATGACGCGACACTTGCTTTATAAATAAATGCCGTAATTCGAGTCGCGCAATTAGTATTGCGCCTATTATTGTCGCAGTTTCAAGTTAAAAGGCAACTTATTATTTTACAAAACACGAATTATGTCGATTAAAAGATCTAAATGTTTTAGCAAGAAAAAAAAAAAAGTCTGTGATGGAAGCCAATCTCGGGGATGAGTGTTCGAATTGTCCATTTCCGGGCGGATGATTTACTTACCACAAGAACGCCTTCTTTACTTGAGCTTCGTAAGACGTTCTGTCGGCCTACATATGTGCCTTAATCACCAAAGCGCGAGGTATGTTAAAAGTCGCACCAGTAAAATTCCGTATAACGTCGCCAATAGGGTATTGTCAGGGGGGTAAAGGTGGGTGAGGAGGAGTGGCAAATCCCGTGCGCCGACACCCGGGGTCCCGAGTGAACGATGGCAAAAGAGAGCGACAGAACACGAGAGAAAGAAAGCAACGTTGCCATGGGAAACGCGAAGAGTGAAAACTCTCAGCAATA
Organism: Ixodes scapularis; assembly: GCF_016920785.2. Classification (NCBI taxonomy): domain Eukaryota; kingdom Metazoa; phylum Arthropoda; class Arachnida; order Ixodida; family Ixodidae; genus Ixodes; species Ixodes scapularis. The sequence goes on along the minus strand of NW_024609846.1, from coordinate 181,872,459 downwards.
TAAACAGTGATAATTTAACGTTGTAAACTAAATTTTGAGCTATTCTAACGCTTATAAAAAGCAATAAAGTCATTACGCTTCATTAACTTCCCTTCTGTCGAAATCTCGGAAATCTGGTGGTTGCGCAGTTTCGTATTCCTCAACCGCGCCCACCCGCGCCGCACCGGCGAAGCCGGGTATATGATTTAGTTTAGCGTTAACGCGAGGCCGTACATCTGCGCGCTATGCAGAAAGAAAGCTTCGAAAGGAACGCGAATATCTTTCCACCGGTAAGTTCGTGGATTGTTGAAGTTCACGAAACTGCTCTGATGATGTAACCGTGTTTGGGACCCCGAGGGTCTGCCTGCATGATCCGCCGCTTGCGGCAGCCAGAGTGTATGGGAAAATGGCGGACCTTTTCCTCTAGAGTTAGTATGTATGATCTCTATGGGTATTGTACTCGTATCTTAAAGCGCATTCCCATCGAAAACTATATCCCAATTCGGGCGCTCTGTAAATGTCTCTTCACCTTGTGGAGCGGTGCAGTGCGGAGAAGCCCATAGTTCTCGAACTTCGTGGTTAAATCTATGGGACGACACCACGAGGGTCCTCTTGTTTTCGAAACTTCGAGTGAACGTCGCTATGTCCAAACGTTTCAGAAAGCTCAAGCCGCAAGTAAAGAAGGCAGATCGCGAGGTGAGAGACCTCGGCTGCCCTTTGTTCGTGCAATGGCGGCTGGCGTTTTGAAGCAACATTCTATACAGCACAGGAAAAACTCCAATCGTGTACGCTTTTTCAACATTCGTTTTCTGGAGTCAAAATGAATTTAGAGATCTGCGAACGTGAAAATGTGGTTAGAATTCCCGAATGTAGCTAAGAATGCAAAGAATTTTGTCGTAAAACCAAATCTAAGCAGAGATTAGAACTGAGTGTCACCAGTGTTATATTGCTTACTGGAACATATTTGCCTGAGAAAGCGGCCTCAAAATAAATCGATATCGAGCCACACTCTCTGTGTAAGTATCACGACCCCAAATATTTTCATTGAGTGAAATGTCACAATGTTGTCTCATCAATTTCCCTACGAGACATGGCTAGCGAAAGAGTCGACAATGTAGGGTATGGCGTCGCCCGTTCGAATGTCCCCGGACTCAAGCTGACTTCCACCCCCCCCCCCCCCCCCATTGCCGGTTCTTGTTGATTGAATTGAGAGACGTAGAAGCATAGGGATTGAGTAATTTATTCGCACGGGTATAGGTAGCAGCGTAGCGGAAAATTTAACGCAGGTTCAAGGAGCACAGGTGGTTAGACTGTCACGCCAACCCACTTGGTACTCCTGATTGGTCATCATCCGCACAGGAACATAAGGCCAATCTTAACAATCGTGAAACGCTCCATACCAGAGACAGAAGTAAGAAGATGTACGAAGACGGTGAGTGCGGTGATTAAAGTTGACGGGGCGCAGTCGTCCACGACACCGCGCGCCGGCATTTATTGTTGAACGCGTTTGTCGAGTCTAGTTTTTTTCCGGCGACTCGGACACTTCCGTGAATCGGAAACGACGGGCAAAGAGAGTCAAAGCGGCGGGTCGGTCGTCGCTTCTCCGAAAAAGCGACGACGTGGGGTGCACCGCAAACCGATCGACCGACTAAGCACGAGCTTGCAAACGCAGAGCCCCTTTTTATTTTTTCTTCTTTCTGCCAGTTTTTGTTTTTATCTGTGCCCGTGTCTCTGTGAAGCAGCCCCGAATTTATTCGCCATGTAAATTGAATCCCCTCGGCTCAGCTCCGTCTCGCTCGGTAAAGCTCCGAGAGACAAAATAACGACTGTTTTACGTACGGTGGGGTGCGCTCCCACCCAAGGAAAAAACAAGAAAAAACATGCGGAAGTAAAAAATGAAAGCACACATTCATGCACACGCGTAAAAAATCGCGTCCTGGCGTAAAAAAGGGGCGTAGATAAAATATATAAATAAAACGCTCGCGCGTCACGCGGCGCGTGAAAATGTTTCCCAGCGGAGGTACTACTATACTGCTCCTATCTACTACTATACGACTACTTTGGAGGTTTCAAAAGCGCATGCGCCGGTTTTTAAAACGCGGATAAAAGGTACAGCTAAACAAACAGCTCAACTGGTGGGGGAAGAGAGAGGAAACTGAGGGGAGGGTAGGATGGGGCTAAAAAGAAAGCGAGCTGAAGGACGAAAACAGGGGGAAAAGGGGGGGGGGGGGGGGGGGGCGTTTGAGGATTGATTCCGGTGGTGCGCGGAGGGTTGTTTAAATTTCGCCTGGGGTCATTACCTCGGAAAATGTGCAGGGAGGTCACCAGGGAACACGTCCCTTCCCTAGCACCGTTACCTTTTCTCTGTCCCCTCCCCCCCCCTCCCCCTTGCAGACTCCTGGTGGTGGTACGGGGTGGCTGCTGGTAGCAGCAAGCCGCCCCTGCCAACGTGGCTGGCGTTCTCCCGCTAGTCGCCTGTATCAGTCAGCGAGAGAAGACGATAGCAGAAGAGGGTAGGTAGGGGGAATTATCCGAGCGCTGGGAAAAATGAAGACCCTATTTATCGACCTGCAGCAAACGCCGAAGCGTCACGTGAATTGCTTGCGATCACCCGGGGTTTCGCGTGGGTACGTTAGTTTGACGATAAGCACGGGGCGAGTTGCCGAATTCATGACGTAAATATAAATCAAAATCATGTCTTCTTTTTTATATATTTTTTTTCTCGCACGTTGTTTTATTTTTAGAATGTTTGTATTTGTAAAGGTTGCAATTTCCGGGGTTACGAACACAAACTAAATGAGGAGGAAGCGTACACGTGTGACGCCGGTATATATTTCTTGGCATAAAAAGAGGAAAGAAAGGGCGTACGTTTACAGCTTTACGAAACAAAAAGACTGCTTCCTACAGTATAACTGGATCGGCAGCCAAACGCAGTTCATATACGCACACAGCAACACGCTGCGTGCGTACACTAAAAGTAAAATTAGAGTATATTTCATATAGCAAAACTAAGTATTGCCGTATGCGGGAAATATACTTCACGCGTACTGCCTCGTTTCAAGTCAGTCTACTTCTAGTACGCTGGTATTTGCAAACGTACTCATTTTTTGAAACGTGAGGAACATCGAACAAAGTAGATTAATCCTCACGATGTTTTTTTAATGATTTAATATTTTGACAACGGCGGTGTATATCAGCAACTCCCTCTTGGGCTAACGTTCATCGAGAGGAAAGCACCAAACCTGTTCTCGAGTTCTTATTGACACATCATTGAGCGTCTCTGAGCTAGAACGAACATGTCACTTTCGGCGTCGGTGATTTTGGTGTTTGCATTTGTTTTGAGTATGGTCTTTGTTTGATGACTGAAGGCTTCTTAAAAATGGCGTTACCTATCCGGATGTTTTTCGTTTTTTTTTATTATTTATTCTCATGATTTCTTTCATTGTCTCGTAGTTCGCGTAGCTTTTATTTGATGAGTGGAGACCGTGGGATGCAACTATCTTGCATGGTAACTTAGCTATCACGAATGTTTGCATCAAGTCGTATTTTTATAACTAATGTATTTCATTGTGTAATGACTTTCATTTCTGATATTAAATATGAAGGCGCATTGCAGTAATTTTCAACTTTGATTACTTTTCTTGTGTGGCATTACTGGAAAACTTCGTCGAATTCACTTCACTGTGAATCATAAAAAGATCATAAAAAGAAAATCTTCGAAATTGTAAATATTATTTTATTTTCGTGCATTATACCTTTTTCAGTCTCAGTTTTTACAATCCTGTGTTTTTCTCAGTAGTATATTTATTTTTCAGTATGCGAATAATGTAACTGATAGAAATTGAGAGTCATAGATTAAAGTCTCGCACGACAGTAACACTTCTTAATGTACTTTTTTTATTTATTTAGCACTTCTTTATGTGAAAACCGCATTCAAGCGACCATTTTACTTGATGTAAAAATTAAATAGCGCTAAGGTTAGACAAAGGACAAAGGACAGAACATGTAGACAGGATTCTGTCTACATGTTCTGTCCTTTGTCCTTTGTCTAACCTTTGCGCTATTTAATTTTTACATCATGCATATCCAACTAGCCCACCTCAATATCTTAGACCATTTTACTGTTCTATTTTGAGTATATGGATGTCAAACTCAAGCCGTGCGAGTATTTAACGCGCGCGGAAATAGTCAGAATGGAAACATCGCCATTTAGATCCACGCTGGTCATTGCCAGTCTACTTGTTTAGAACCAGATTACACAGCAACATTGAGATTCGCGTTGTTTTCTAATTTTTCTCACAACGTTCAGCGGGTGCGTGGTCGTCGAAAGTTGTGTTGCAAAGCGAACAAATCGCAAGTTGGATTTTAGGTTTGTTGCTTTCGCAGATACATGCTCGTTCGCAAACAACGCTTGCGGAGATGTGTTGATGAACGATCGGTCTTGATAAAATAAGGATAGCATTTTAAGCCCTCAAGTCATTTGGGAAGATGCCCCGTTCCTTATAGTCAGAGGTGTGGAAGCAAAGGTCTAAAAACTCTCATTTGAGTTGGCCTGAATGCCACGTTTGATGTGCTCATTGTGAAGTATCTCGTACTCTGAAGTTCGTGCAAAAGGTGTTTCCTCTATCTCATGCTGACGAGAGCACGTAGAAACACATAAAAAAGAAGATAATTTGCGCATGAAAGCAATGTTTTCTTTCAAGTCGACCTTAATGGATTTTCCAGATGAGGTTACAGCTGAAAGTTGTTCGCTCAGGACGGTCAATCTATGCGTATATTTGCAGTACCTAGAAAATACGGCCTTCGTTTCAACGCTACGTTATAAGCGAAAAACCAAACACCTGTCAAAATGTAAAAATAAAAAGACGCACAAATAAAACTGAGATGCCTGAAAAGCTTTGAAATTTCTTATCTCGTAAAAAAAAAAGAAAGAAAAAAAGAAAATGCCGGGGGGGGGGGGGGTGTAACCGACCCTCCGGAAACAAACGATTTATCGCTACTCGTCAACGCAACAGGCACTTCAATCCAAAAGCAAGCAGAAAGAAGAAAAAAAAAAAACTGCATGGCGCAAGATAACTAACATGGAAACGACTAAGAACAACACAGACCTACCGTTAGACACGCAACACCAGTTCCTTTTTTTTATTTTTTCTATTTTTATTGGCGCTTCCTCGGTATAGTGTCAAGCGCTCTATGTGTCCCTCCCGTGTTCGATGCGGGTGACGGCTCGAGCGTGTGCACATCCAATGAGTCGAGAATGTCTCCCTCCCCGTCACCCTCCTCCTCCCAGTGAATCACACGGCCTATCTCGCACTTGACTTCACACACTCCCATCCCCCCCGAGCGCCGTTGCACTGCCTGACTTCGTTGGCCCTCTTTGGGTTCCGATGCATCCCTCTTCTCTCCCTCCTCTCCCTCTCCTTCCAGGCCTGCTCGTGGGAATTCGGAAAGGCAAACTGTGTTGAGAACTTGAGTTGTCGTCTAGGATGACTGTGGTAGAGTGCCGAGGGGACGCGAGGTCAGAGTTTAAGCTATCCAAGCTCGGCTGGAAGAAGTCAGCTAGGATTGCAAAAGGCTTTTAGAAGACATAACCAACTCCTCCCAATTTCCATATTTTAATATTTCGGGCTTTTTGTTTCCGGTTTTCTACTTACAAATTCGGCCAAAAGTTAGTGGGTTTTGGGGCCGGCATACTTTTGTCTAGTTTCTGTGGGTAAACTACTGAGTCGAATAGACCGATCTCACTAAGCGCTCTATGCGTGCGTGACGCCGCCATAATTGTATAGTTTGCAGGAGCCACGCTCCATCCAGTTCACGAGAGAGCTCGTGCCGCCTCGTGCTCTGCACGCGCAGACCTTAGCGAGGATTTCGCTCGTGCAGAAAGACTACAGTTTCCAAGATGCATCGCGGCAGCGGTTGCGTTATGAAACTGGTGGTGAGACCGATCTATTAGTTCACCGGGGTGTGAGTGTCATTGCTACGAGAGGCAGTTCTTACTCTCTGTCACATCAACAAAAAATATAATATTCACGCGTTGCGCTAAGTAAGTCTTACAAGATTTGGTTGTCGAAGGATGAAACGACGCTTTTGGTGTCTGAAACCGAATACGTCTCCATAGAATAACATAAATCTAATCGAAGACGCTCGTACATATATCTGAATTCAGCGCATGAAGGGTAAAATTAGAACCCTTCCGCGAGAAGCCGCACTTTTTCAATTTCCTTTTCTACGATTTTTAAGGTAAATACAGGTAGATGAGGTCGCGTGGATATAAAGTCAGTGTGAAGTTGCTTTTAAATGAGTGCGACTAAACAAACAAACGACTATAAATTATATCAAAGAGCAAATATTAATAAAAAAAAGGGAAACGAACACCGCTTATTGACATATTCAAGAAACTGTATATCTTTTGGTAACGCCAGATAACCAAGTTTTTGGGCGTAAAGCTGACATTCTGTTCGTCGTTCTTTGACTAGATGACAAATAGATGGCGAGCTTTTCTGCGCTTTTTTTTTTTCAGTTTACACTATCGCTAGAGTGTCGCTTTCTAGCAATGTTCATGGTATATGCTGTGTGAGACCTCGAATGTTTAGCACCGGATCTCTTCTTATGCTGAGCCGCAATAGCATTTTAACATAGAGGGATACGTTACAAAAAGGAAAAAAAGTTTGCGATCGCCGCAACACTGAACTGTAGGGGATGAAATTGCAGTCATCCTGCAGGGCTCATAATCCGCCGGGAAAAGGTGCCAGGACCTTTACCGATGACTCCGATAACGATAGCCGGTACTCTGCCGCCGCCTTCGCGCGTGCATCGTATCGTTATCGGGGATATCGGAACGATCTATTAAAACTCTCTACTGCACGGCCTCTAAACGGCGTAAACCACGTAGCATCTTCATTCACGGCAGTATATACCTCTCGTTCCCAAACATGCCCTTCCGTTGCCGATAGGGCTGACTCTCAATTGCTTCTATTGACTTGAGTTGTACTTGTGCCATGCCTGCCAGAAATGTTTGTCAAGTGTTTGCTCAGCGGCACCAGTACATTAAGGGCTTAATCTGCCGGGCAAGTTGGTAATTGACATTGATACGAAAAATAGCGCAAAAAAGACGGGACAAAAAAAACACGAAAAACCACACAGGGCAAGCGCTTGTCCTGTGTTCTTCTTCGTCTTTTTGTCCCGTCTTTTTTGCACTATTTTTGATATGAATGCCATTGAGGGGTTTGCAGCAGGTTTGTTCCGATGCCTCCATGGCCATATACACAGCCGATACTCCGCCGGCGCGCCTTTGCTCATGCTTCCTATACGGTTCTCTGTTATCGTTATCGAGGTTATCCCCGGAGCGATCTTCTACAACTCTCTTTTACGTGTACGTGGCGCGATTTTTCCGCAGTAATATTACATTCAGACTTGTCCGGTACTCATTACAGGTAATGAATTACTTGTAACCGATTACCTTTGGAGTAATTTTGTAATCATTTAAATGAATTTATTACGAAGTAATCGCGAGAGTAATTTCATTACTTTTGGAAGTGGTAAAATTATTTGTAACGGTTACTTTTTTTGCCTCCCCTTCCTGATAGCGTTTTTTCCTTTTTTTTTGGACGGTAAAAAAAAAAACGAAGAAAACAACCCGGTTTTCAAGCAAGCAGGGAAAAAAATGTTGATTTGAAACTGAAATAATCGGAAAAGTAACGGCCAAATAAAAAATCAAAATATAGCATTGAAGAACGCGCGTGCAAGATACGATTTGTTTTAAGCTTTTGCTTTAGAACAGTTACTGCTGCAGAAGCCGGCACGTGCGGCGCGTGGAACACCATTCCCTGCATTCTCCTTGATGGTTGGGTAACTTAGAAATAGGTCTATTGAGTAGATTAGTTATTAGTAGGCATAATTTTCAAGATCAGTACACTCTCAGGTAGATAATAAAAGCTTCTCAAAGGTTTGCCACTGTGAGGCCCACGTTGGCTACGTCTGCGCTCGCACCGCCCTTTCTTTGTCGTCGTTCCAAGCGCTTGCGTGCCATAGTTTCTTTTCCTTCCGCTCTCCCGGAGTGGCGGTCCCGTCGCGCGTGTCAAGTTTTCTCCGGCTCCTCGGGGCGGTTCTGTGTCGTGTGATAAACAGCTTTGCAGGTCATTCAGCTTCACAGAGTGGAATGGCTCATGATTTTTTTCTTCGCAAGATTTATTTTGATATGTTAACGATTGTTTTTTTTTATATATAATGTATTTCTGTGTTACGTAAAATTTATTAACTCAAGTTTTGGTTAAAGGTTTATATTGACGTTTTATTTGTGTTTTTTTTTTCTGCTGCCGTATCTTGGGGGCTTGGATTTAACACCTTTTTATTGTCTAACCCAACATTGTTCTCTGTTAAAAATATTATTAATAGTAGTAGTATTATATTACTATAGTTATAATTTATACTAAGTTATATTTCACGATATAGTAGTTAATATTATACGATATACTACGTAGTTTTCGAGGATATAATAATTAAGTTGTCTTAAAGAATAGAATACACAATTTAAAAAGAATACTATAGCACGTTCGATGAGAAGCACCAACAAAACGCGGTGGCATAGAAACGCTTCAAAAACAAAACAAAAAAAGAATGGAGAACTTTTTCTTCTTCTTTTAAACAAGTTGTCTAGTTTCCGTTCAACTCGGAACAGAATCGTGACTGGAAACAACGGCGCTGGCGACTTCAATTGACCCAGCGCGGCACGTGACGCTCGATTCAGGAAGATAGAACGATACCGTGCCAGAAAGCGTTTGCTCACGTGATCCGAGGTGCCCACGTCAGACCTCTGCGCAAATCTTAAATGCACGCCGCATGTTTCGAACTGCAAATAAAAACAAAATAATCGAACCGTTTTTGTTTTTTTTCAACATTCAGATACATTAAATTTATTTATGTTTTCTTTTTTTTTGCGTCACTGTTTTTTTTACTTTTGAAGCACCCGAGAATAAACTTTAGGATACCGGATAATGTGTAAGAGTTTTAATACTCATCCAAGGAACATAGAAGGGCGATGCCTTCGCTGATGTCAAAAATAGAATTTAGTCCGATGCTTCCAAATTCAAGCAATCCATTCGGCGTCGCCTCTGGTGGTAATCCCCTTTTTCGTGGCCGTCGCAACGACGAAACGAAAATAAATGTAGAACTAAATCTAAAACAAACGGGCAATTTCTGGAAGCACGCGCACTTTCAGAGACAAAGCTGAAGTCGTGCATTGTGTTAGACAGAAGCGTGAATCGAAGCGTTCAAAATGTTTCGACGGACGAATGCGTCGACATACCGTGAATTTTTCGACAGGGAAGAGGCGCGTCTCTCCAACGCAAAACCGTAGGCCATTTTTATTTTTTTATTTTTATATATTTTACGGTGTAACTGTATACAGTAATAGTCCAGATGCGACGTTACGCACGAGGTGTAAAACAGTTATTTCCGACGTGCACCCGCTTAAACTATGAAGCAGTTAAACGATATTTTGGTTTTGCGAAAAATGGATTTCCGTGGTAAAAACAAACAAAACTTGCAGTAATTCAACCACGCTCGGTTTTTTTCACGATTCTCTGAGGCCTATCGTGCTTATTCACACCTTTTCCTTGGCGTTTGGTGCGATGATCTCCCTTAATGTTCGTGTGATATTCGGAACCGATAGTCGCAATAGAATTCTCCTGTTCTCTTCTTGTTTTGTACCCTGGGGAAAAAAAAACAGAAAAAAAAAAGCGACAGTCGAGTTTGAGAGGTGGAAACCAAATATTTTTAGGAATACGATAGAGTAAAAGCGGGCACTGTCAGGCCAGGTGACAATGGCCTTTTTCTCATGCAACGCAGTTAAACGTGACGTCATTAGTGCTCTCCGGTGACGCGCCCAATAAGGCAAGTTTTGGGCTGTAAGGTTTATTTATGTTTTTTGATATCTAAGTTCATAACCGGCCGTCTTTTCTTTTCGTGCTCCACTGAGTTCGACCGACAACACATACAGTAATCGTAGCCTGTAAACAGACTTCTCTACTTTCACAAAACGTCATCACACTCCGATGACGTAATTCTCGTGCCAAAGCCGGGTCTGCACTCGTGTCACATGGACGTTTGTTCGTCGGCTGACAGAACTAGAGGAGGAAAGCAAAATCTGGCCCTCATCACTGTTTTTTTTTTGTTTATATTAATTTGCGTGAGTCAGGCAGACTCAGTGTTCTTCGCCATAGGCAGGTGCAGCAATTCGTATCACCTAAAACCTTAGCACACAATTGAATACACAAAAAAACATAAAATGAACTTGAGTGGGCCTCAGTGTGTGCCATATAGTGAAGCTGTGCAGTACAGCCAGAGCTACAGGGGATAAAGAGAGTAACCCGACCTGTTCAAGAGGAAGGAAAGGAGGAACGGGGGAATCCCAGCCCTTCTTTCCCTCCTCTTGAGCAGGTTGGCATACGCTCTCCCCCCTGTGGCTTTGGCACTACTGCACAGTATTAGTGAGACGGAGCATAGGGATGCCGTTGATGCTCTCCACAATAAATTACGGAAATAAATACATCGAGTATCGCCAAACAGTGTGTTAAAGGTAAGACAGACGCGTGCACATGAATGCACACTCATTTATAAACAAAAATTAACATCTGTTGCATACGCTACGGTCGGGATTTCTGTGGACTACAAAAGAACCGTCTAAACAGGACACATTTTTCTGCAGTTCCCAGCATTCGCTGTACCGGAAGTGGAGGTTTTCCTCCTGTTCCTGTCAACTTTAGAGCATTTGTTTGCTTTTCTTTTTTCCGGGAGGAAAGTTGCTTTCTGTTTTCTTCCTTGAACAAAGGCTTGGAGCTTGCTAATCACGATGTTCTGTAAAGCCGCTCGCGCGCTCTGGGGGCTGTCGTTGAGGTCTCCGCCGTTGTTAGTCCCTAACCTCCCTCCCTAAATCAAGAAAGGGGAAGAGAGGACAGTAAGGAGGCGAGGCGTGGTTTATGTCCTCACTGAACACGTACGCGCGATTCACATTTCTGTTTCTTTGGTTTTTCTTAGAGAAGCGCACTTTTTGTTTGTGCGAATTGTTGTCTACATGGACAGCGCTTTAGTCACAGCGAACGACAACAAACATTTTGTTTCATGATTTCAAGTTTGTCAGTTTCATAGTGTCATGATTGATTGTTTCATATTTATTTTGAAGAGGCAAGACGAAATTTAGCAGCCACCCGTAATATTGCAATAATATAAGGTTCAGGGCGACTGACATTAAAACCATCTTTATGACAAATATATGATGCCACAAGTAACACCTAGAGCCTATAATTTGATCCATATTTAGATACTCTTGAGAACATGAGCGTAAGAAGTTGATCGTCCACCTTTTGCAGTGAGATGCATTTTGAAGAGAAAGGCACGTTCCTGCTTTACGCAACGACTACTCGGATGATATAATAACCCTCGGAATAGAGGGAATAATTTCTATCAATGATAAATTCTCACGCAATATACTGCTTGAAAAATGAAGCTGCAGAATATATGTTGCGGCAGCAGCTAAAACCTTAGTGTAAGGCAAAAAAGACTTATATTGTGAAATCTTTAGAAGCACGGTTTCTCGCTGAAAAATGTATATACTCCAGTATCGCAGTACTAAAAAAAAAAAAAGAAGCAGGCTAAAAAAAGTTAAACATACAAACACACACGTGCATTGTCTTTTCCCAGTCTCCGATTTTTTTTGTTATGAAGTTGGTTCATCGACAATACTCCGTTCCACGATAACTTGGCAAACTGTGGAAGCTACGGCTCCCGCGACCCAATAAGAGCGTCGGAGCGAGCCACGTGACACCAGGTCACAAGAGCGTGTGTGTCACTGCGCCAAATTAGAGGCCCGGAGGAACCGGCCGTCGTCTGTTAAGAAACCAACCGCCCTTGGATGAAGGTTCACCGCCACAACACGCGAGCTCTTCGGGAACTGTTCATGAGACCACCATACGCTCTATTTACCCGCGAATTTTCGGCGGGTGCTAATGCCAGGCCAGGGCGATGTTTTGAGCGGAAGCGGTCGATCACACGGTGGCGATCACCAACAACCACAAAAAGAAAAAAAAAAAAATCGCAAGCGCATACGGTGGTGGCGGCACATGTTGGTTTGGTTTAAATATAATTGAAGCTCGTAAATTGGTGAATATTTAGTCCCATTTTTTTCATTATTTCTCGAGAAAGATAGAATCGCTCGAGTTCAATTGCCGTTAAAAAAAAAAGAAAAAGCCTATAGAACGACTTTTTATCGCGAACGGCACTGTTGCTGTGGCGGCAACGAGACCTCCGTGACCTCGACCATGGAGTGTTATCACGTGTCTTGCTCCGACGCTCTTATTGGATAGCGGGGGCCGCAGCCTCCACAGTTTGCCAAGTTATCGTTAAGCGAAATATAGCAGGCGCTATTTTATTTATGCATTTTAAATTTTTATTTTAGTAGTTCCTGAAAAGATGGAGAGGTCTCGCATTACGATACCACCCCTCTCTCCCCCGCAAATTATTGAACCGCACAAACGCGCACGTCTAACGAAGAGCGGCATCTACCCAAAGCCAAGTTGTGGTTACCATCTTCACCGGTTATCGACACGATTGAGAAGTAAGTGTGCAACGAAGCCTTATGTTTCCGAGCCTGCGGGAAGCGCAGTAAAATTAAAAAAAAAAGTCCGGGGAGATCCTGGGAAGCGGTCACCCAATTAGGGAGCATGACCGGTTGACAGCATATCGTGCCGCGCACGCCAGTGCCAGGAAGACGCGCTGCTCGAGTCGGTGGCCCGGAGGTAGTATCCACCAACGACCGGGGGAGGCCATTAAAAAGCAATTGAGGGAGGGGCCCGTTTCCTCACCTTTATTAAAACGCGTTAAAAAGCCATAAAGATTCCTTGCCGCCGCCGGCCGGAGAAGCGCGGACCTGGGCTGCTATTCGCAGCGCCCACCTTCGCGAAACCGGAGGCGACAGAACGCGTAAAACAAGACGTCGTTTTTTTTTTGTTTTGTTTTTTTCTTAGGGTTTTTAGTACATGCTGCACTTTTCTGGAACTAAAATGACAGCTGTTTTCTCTCTGTTTTGTTTTCTCTTCTACTAACATGTTTAGTAGGTCTTTTTTTCTCGAAGCACGGTGACTATATATTGTAGGAACCCCTTGTGCGCGCTGACAAATGGCGTGTGACAGTTTGTCTTATTTATTTAATTGAGGCGGATTTACTAGGAGTTGATTTAGTACGGCCCAATGGGAGTTTTGTATTATTTACTAGAGGCCCGCTCTACTGCGGATTAATGAACGTTGCGTCGGCGTGAACCCGAGCCTTCTTAACCGTCGGAAGCCTGATCCCATGTAGTGGGTAGTGTTGGGGTAGTGTTGGGACCGGAGCGGCTCGCGTGAGGCGGGTTGTGTAGATCGTGATAGGTGTCGACACTGGCGCATCGCCAGTAGGGTCAGTATAGTGGTGGATATGCGCGTGCACCGCGTGCACGCGCACGTGCGACTGCACGTGCGGACTGCAGTGACTTTGTGCTGCCCTGTCAACTGCAGCGCCGACATTGTTGTTTGCACGCGCAGCCTCACAAGTTCACGTTGTCGAGTCGCGTCAGTCCAGAACACTACCTCATATTCTAGTACACTGTACCCGAAATCCGTGCTGAGTACACGGCATCTTTGCCTTAAGAGACTGGAATAGACCGCTCTCACTAGGCGTTCGGCGCATGCGTCACGCCGCTATGACTTTAGTTCGTATGACGCCGACGGCAGTACACGAGAGGGCTCGTGCTGCCTCGTGCTCCACACGCGCAGAGTTCCAGCGAGGTTGCCGCACGTGCAGAAAAACTAAAGCGCCCTCGATGCATTGCGGCAGCGATGGCCGAGTCGAACTGGCTGGTGAGATCGGTCTGTTCCAATAGACATCTTTTGCGCAATGTCGTTCGATGTGAAACGGCTTTGATGCGGTGTTAACGCTCGGATTATTACTTGCTTTGGCCGAATATTTCATCTAGCTGCCGGAGGAAACCAACTCGTCACCGTTTGAAGGCAGGACGATTTCCGACCAAATAGGCATTCATAAAAAAAAAAAAAAAGTTACTTTTTTTTTTTTTTTTGCACATGCACGAGTAGTTGGTTCAAGCACCCGGTTTTAGAATGCCTCGTCCCTGCGTGAGTGGCAAACATAACATTGTTCAAAACTATGCTTTTGAGCGCCTTTGCCACTGGATGTGCTGCAAGCAACTTGAAGAACGTAAAACTTCCCTTAGTGTTTTTTTTTTTTTGACCTTTAGCATATTTTAGACGCCAGAGTTATACTTTTATTTTGCGATCGATCAAATTTACTGGAGGGACACCCATCCTATCCAGACACCTCTGTTGCGGACAGTTGTACGCATATAATCAGCAACAAATTCCACGCAGCATGAAATAGATTCAGGAAACTGAACACTGATATAAAATACTTTAATAATCTGATTCCCCCCTAAGGCAAACTCAGATATACGCGGACGATTCAATGTCGTTCGCGTCCGGTATACATACGCGCCTAAAACAACGAGACCATCCATAACTAGAAGCAGGAAGAAATGAGGCGCACGAGTCCGGCTTCGTCGCTGCTTCGCACACCGCAGCAAGGCCAGACGAGTGAGCCGAGATCGTCGTGTATCCAATCTCGCAGCTGCCCCGCGATTCGTGTAATCTTTCCAAACAGCGGCACGGCGCGCCGCTGGAAAACTCGGGAGGTATCGCACGCACGTCAAACCCAACCCCGAACCACGCAAACCCAGCGAGCGATTACAGGCAGGAGTAGCTTCTCTCCGGACCATTCAACCGTTCAAAGAAGCGAGTAAACCGATATTTAAGAAAACAAAATAAAGTAAGCAGCAGCCACCCGCGGAGGTATACCTCTCTATATACTTGGACGAGAGGTCTTCGTCAAACCCTCCGATATAACAACAACAAAAAAATATTAGCTATAGAACAGAAAGTGAATCACGTGACTACCGACGTTTGTCACGTTATAAAGAGTCCTGCGGGCTGTTTCTTTTTTAATTTTCTATTTCGTTGCCGGTTCTGGAGGCAGCGTGGCTGGTAGCCGCACCGTCGCTTCTTTTCGTGCCGCGTCGTTTCATCATGGCCGGACCTGAGTGCGTTCGTGTGTTGGTGCGTGTGCCTCCCATTTGTGAACCCGGATGTTGTGCCGATCCGTGCGTGAGCGCGCCGACGACCGAGCGAGCGGTTGCCGCCTTCCTTCCCCTCGCCACCTCGCGGTGCGTCGTCTCGTCCGGTGCGCCGCCGGTCTCCTTCGGACGAGAAGCGCACCTTTCGCCCTCCGTTGGTCGGGTCCTCCGGGCTCCCGCCGCTGCCTCGTCGAGGAAATTAAAAGACCAGACTCGCCCCGAGCCTCGCCTTCGTTTTTGGCGAGGCGGACGCGTCCGCTACGCTCTTCTTTTTCGCCGCCCGTCGTGCCATCCGGGGGCGACCGCTCGCGATACCCCCTCCCGGCTCGGCAGTGCCGTACTCCGTTTTCACCTTGCGACAAACCGCAGCGAGCTATTTGAAAAGAAAAATGTCGGTGGTTTGCACGACGCAACAGTTGTCCCCGTGACTGTGTCGTAACTACGTGCTATGAGCGTCTCACCCAGGTTGCTGTGCACGTAACCTACGCAACCGTGTGAACCAGACATTCCGCGTTTATCGACGTTCATGAGCGCCGTTGAAGGACGAAAGTCCTATCATCGCTTCTTCGAAGAAAGTCGAGCCTCTGGAAGCTCGCATCGCCGCAGGTTCCAACCGTGGAGGATAAAAAACGGGGCGAGCCATTTTGAGTCCAATGCCCGCTTGCATATATGCCCCAGCGTTGCGCTTTGTCGCGAATACTCAAACACCCAAACGAAAGTGGTGAGCCTACTGTTGTGTTAGAATCAGTTCTCCCTTCCTAGACACTTTTTTTTTCTACGTGGTTTTATTTTTTCAACAAATGTAAGTAGTAAAGGACTGTGGGTGCGCAGGCGAGCTGGTGGCAGCTAATCTTGTTGTTTAACACACGAGACTGTGGTGTAGAAAACAAAAACAAAAACGTTTAGTCGAAGGAACAAACACGGAAAGGCGTTCTAATTAAAAAAGGCAACATACATATTGTCATGGTCGCCTACAAAGCCGAGTAGTTCTACGGTTGTCTGCAAAACCAAAGGATTTTTTTGTTTTTCTATAACGAGAGGAATAGGGGCTTGTTTCGGCGTGCTCCGTGCGTGCGTCCGTCGCGTGTGTTTTGGTCGAAACTGATGGTTCGCTCGCGGAAGTGCTCTTCGGTCAATTTCGATTAGTAGGGCCGTGAGGGGCGGCTGTTTATTTTTGTGCTCTCTCTCGCTATTAACGGCGAGAGGCGCCCCCCGGGGCATCCGGCTACTCGCGTACGCCGAGTACGACGCGTGAACTCTGCTCGTGGATGGATGGGAGCACGAGTACGGCTCGCTCGTGCAACGCGCGCGACGTTCTACCCACGTATATACTCGTTACAGTTGTCGTGAGGGAGAGGCAAGCTCTATCTCCTTAAAACCTAAAAACTATCAAAGAAAAAAAAATGCTCCGCCCACAATATTAGCGTTTTATTTTACACCCGACAGGCCTCTGTGGGTGCAAATTTTCTAAATAAAAGATTCCAGAATTCTCCTCTTTTTTGTTACGCCAACAAAATTGTTTGTTCGTAGTGTGTGACGTACTGACAACAGTTCCGTATGGTAGTTGGACGCTCTGTTAATTCTCTCTTTATCTCTACGTGAACACACTCCTTACAAACAAGCCCGCGTTTGTCCACACCGGGCATTTGTCTAAACTAGATTCGCCAGAGGCGAAGCATCTGCGCATGCGCAGTGCCGACAGCAGCGCCACCGAAGTGGCGTGACGTCGGAAACCAGGGCGAGGCTTACATATTTTCTCGCTTTATGATTCGTTCTTCGCCGTTTCTTAGTTGAGGATGTCGCAATTCTATCGGCTGCGGAGGGATAACAAAATGCCACGCCCCGCGATTCTTGGTCTGTCGGCGACAGAATCCCTAAGTGCTGGTGTCTTGGTTCTCTTTAGCTTTTTAGTTTAACGTTGACCGCGGCACCGCGAAGGAGCATGCTTCAACGCACGACGCAGATAACATGACCCCTCCCGTGGCGTTTCTTTTCTCTTCGAGTTATATGCTTTAAATTGCTATAAAAGACCGCGCGAAAAAGAAAATAAAAACGATCTGCGCAATAGGAAAGGCGCATACAAGCTTTACGCAAACATGCGGAAAAACATACCGCTTGAGCGGCGATTTATTAGTTCGGGTCTGTCACGTATCGATTGATGCCCCCAACCTCGGGGGAAGATCCACGAGTCTCTTGTATTAAACGTCCTATTGTCAGTAACAGTATAATAAACACGGCGCGCGCCTTACTGTAGTAACGCTTCTTGGTCCTTGATTCCAGTTTCGAATTTCTCGTTGGTTCATGCCGCAATCTCGTTTCCTACGGAGCGATGATATGACCTTCGGCGCTCGCCTTGCCCAGCGTTTCTTAAGTTATCGGTAAGTATAGAAAGCGAGGTGGTCGACCGGCAGCCGCGACGTGGTATCGCGATTTCGGTTTCCGTAATCCGGAACTCGCCGGAGCCCGCCAATTATCGTGGCCGCGGCAGCGGCGGCATCAGCGAAGCACGAGGCGGCCCTCCCTTTTTACGATACCATCAAGTCCGTTCTAAAGGCTCGTCCGGGCGGCCGTTCTCGGGGCGTCTATCTTGCCGCTTCCAGAACAAGCTATAAAAGGTGTCCCCCCCCCCCCCCCCCACCCCCCACTCCTTCGAACGACCGCCTCGCCGACGCCTAGTGTGAACGCACGCGCAGAGCCGATTAATGTGACACCCCAGGCCGGAGTTCTCGTGGTGACTGATACAGTGATATGTCTCGTTAGTGTAAACACGTATTACTTTCCCGCTGAAAAAAAAAAAAAAAAGAAGAAGAAATCAGTCATAACATGAGTTGTCCATAATAACCAGGCAAAAATCCGTGTGTGTAGTCAGTTTGTCCCAGAATATTTTTGTTCAGTATCCGTATTAAAGGGGCTCAATATCACCGACACAAGACTGGGTTCCAAGCGTCACGCGGAACAACGCTTCCGGTGAGGAGTTGCTCACATATTAGAAAGTTTCAGGGAACCGTTTTCGCACAACGGTACGATGGGCCTTTCGGTACGAACTGCGCATGCGCTAACGCAGAAGGCTCTCACGTGCGCAGTCAGTACCGCAGGGCTTATCGTACCGTACCGGATGTGAAAGGACGGCTCCCTAAAACTGACCACTGCCACAGATGGTCGGTTGTCTGACACAATCGGGCACGTATCGTTTTAAAGTTTATTACCCAGACAAAAAATAATAATAAAAAAATACTAATTCACTGGGTTGTGGATGGATGCGCAGGGCGTCTCATATTTCGTGGAAGAGAGCTTCTGAGCACGCCCAGAACGTGTTCCACAGCATGTATGTTTGTATAGACAAAGATGGCGGCGCGCGCAGAAGGCAACTATTGGAACGGTCGATTTGCTACAAAAAATACCCGACCACGTTTGTACGCACTCGCAGAAAAAACAACATATATATATATATATATATATATATATATAGTTCATTTGTTTGGTAACCGGTACAATTTATATTGGCAAACGCGCGTCTTTGACGTGAGGCTGCTGTGATGCACACCTCACAGCACGGTGCTTGCCCGGCAGTTTCAACTCCCGTAGAACCGGTTCGTATATGCACACGCGCAGTTCCCGCACCTGGTATGGGAAATCGCGCACCACTTTGTAACATCCCATTTTGGTATAGACTCGCTTGTAACGCGACATACAGTTCTCTTAAAAATAGTGAGTTTTAGTAGATATTTCCGATGACTCTGATAACGATACCCGATACTCCGCCGCCCCCGCCTTTACGCATGCGTCGTATCGTTATCGGGTTTCGTTATCGGGGGTATCGGAGGTATCGGAGCGATCTGCTAAAACTCTAATGTTTATCCACTCGGCGTTTCCACGTGATTGTCTTGACATCAAACATTTTAGTCGCGTCAATACTTAAAAGGGGCCGTGCAACGATATTCACTTGGGATATCTTTCACTTTACACGAGCTTGCTGGCACTAGTGGGACCCAACATACTCGCACGCAACGCCACTGACCAAGAAACTGCTTCATTGCGGTGTGATTTCAAGAACAAAAGCGAGCGTTTTCTTTCAATGTCTGCTTCGAAAAACTTGATGCCGTGGCTGGTGGGTCGCAGTATCCCCAGTGACAATATTTGAATGTGACTCATAGATTGGACCCGAGCACTGCATAAGCACTCGATCTTGGGCTCGTGATAAGCAACAGTTCGACGAGCATTCGGGTAATGACTCGTGCTCAGTCGCTTCAATGGCGGCAATAGCCGATCCCTAACAATGTCTGGAAATCAGCACGCGTGTCCTGTGCCTTGTCAACTCCAGCGAGTGGGTATGAGCAACATTGGTGGCATATAATCGGCTCCAGATCACGTGGCCGCTTGTTTTGGCTGCGAGTTGAGGGGGTGAACGCTGCTCGTTTTTCTTTACTTTGTTCTGTGACTTCAATTGCGTGTGGTGAGAAACAAACTCATGTTTCGTATGTCTATAACGTCAGGGATATTCCTAACCGGTATTTGCGCAAAAAACAAGTCCTTGCATCGCCCATTTAATAGTATAGTAATAGTGTCGTTCTTAAAGTTTTATAGTAGTTTTTCCAGTATCCGGGTAATCGGCAGACCCTATTTTTTTTATAAAAGATATAGCAGGTTTTAGAATAGCGTAACGAAATATTTTGCGCAAGCGAAAGAAATGGCGTCGTCTTAATGCGTCTTAACGCGCCTCGTGCTCGGAGCGCGCGCAATGCTAACGATGTTGTTCTTTTTTTTTTTTTGCGTATGTTAAGTATGTTGCTACGCGGTATTCTAAAATATGCTAATGTCTGTACATGCTTCTGAAGAAAAAAAAATTACTGGGAGCTTGGTTTGCGCTGCTTTCTTATTTTGATCTCTTCTAAAACGCGACAGCGGCTATTGACGAGGTTTTGCAGCGGATCCCTGGAGTTGTTTTGTTAGGTCGTTTCTCAGCCGAATGGAGTTTGAAAACTGGATTCAATTTAGCGTAGAAATGTTTTAGCAAAATGTAGCTGTTAAATGTTAGAGGGAACGTTTCTCTGCGGCGGACGATATATTGTCACGTGTCAACACGTGGCACTAGTATATCAGTTGACACCATAGCGTCACGTGACGTTACGAGAGGCGACACCATGATAAGAGATTATGATGTTATGGCACGTGAAACTGCAGTGTATATTGTCGCTTGTGCATGTTACGGAAGCGCAAGATCAGTATCTATTGTTTTAATAAATTATTTGAAATAATTATTAATGAACGAAGAGGGCGTTGGTGCGGGTCAAGATTACAGAAAGAATAAACAAGTAGGACGAAGACGACACAACCACACCTTCTATCAACGGACATATAGGAATTCCAAAAGCGAGCTACAGATTAATGGCGGGAACATCGATGAAAGTGGAAGTAACTAAAAGGAAAAAAAGGGGGAGAGTCGATAAGATAAAGTTCAAAGCCAGGTCGACAAAGTCGGCACTGATTTAGGAAATTCAACGTCAATCTTTAACAGAAGCAGTGAGGAATTAGAAATAAATGTCCGGTCGGCTTTTCGGGAGCTAGCTGGACTTTGGTGGAGATATACGAAATTGACAAAGATTGTGTAATCTTTGTCAATTTCAAAAAATAATCTTCTGTACAAAGATTATTTATTAAATATGATTTATTATGTTCACCTAACGACTCGGAAGGCTGTGTGCTAATGGTCAAGTTGGTTAAAGGGATGCTGAATCGAAATCTGGATTCCCCAAAACAAGCGGCAAAAACGTGCAAGGGGATGCTACAAACACCAAAACATCACTCATACAGCGATATCTCTAACGGATGACCGTATTTTTCAAAAAAAAAAAAAGAGGCGCATTTGCCAGAAATGTTGACGTCATGTTTCTCCGAGAAGAAAAGGGAACGGCCTCGCGTCTTCTCCGCCTCGCATCCTTGAGAGAGCGAAGAGAAGAGAGGAGGAAACTAGGTATGGTCACGCGCCTCGTGGGCCTGGTTCAATCTCGACTTCTTTTTCCAAAAATACGGCCGTCCATTTGAGGTATCGCCTTACTAGTAGTGTTGTAGGGATTGTAGCGTCGCGCCTACATCTCCAGCATTGTTTTTCTGAAATCCAAATTTCGGTTCACCATCTCTTTAAACATACCGACATATGTGTGGGTTTTCGCACGTTACGATTTCTCTTCCGCGACAATGTTTTTGGTTACAGTCAGAAAGCCCTATGAGATTAGAATCTGGCGTTCTGCTTCACGTACTGGAAAATTTCTGTGGCGCAAAACGAAGTAATTGAACTGTGACATAAAACCCATGTTCCTTTAAATGGCACCGAGGACGCGCACGTCCTTCCTTCGCCGCCCACGAATGTCCCCGAGGCATCGTTCCGAGAGGCAAACATGCCTTCCTAAAATTCAACCTTTAAACCGGGAGCCGAAACGACACTGTTTTACGCTTTATTGATTTTGCGCAATCGTAAAAAATATGAAAAGCAAAAAGTGGAGAAACGAAACTGGGAAACTGAAGTACGTATACTTACGTGCTTTCGAATATCGACAGTACTGAAAAAAGGGCGAGTCAGAGACATAAAGATAAACATTAAAATAAGCGTCTGCAACCACGACGTCGTCTTTCTGTTTTACGAGTTCAGCTGTCCCGAAACTTCTTTTCGCAGAGGTGACACGCCCAAAACAATACCCGTGAAGACACCGCTGTTGTGCTCTGCTGATTATAGCACCCTCCAAATATAAATCACTTCTGCCGATTTGCTGTTGCAAGGGCATAGTTGAAAATAGCACAGTCCTGACTAAGAATCGTTGATCGGATTCATGCTTAAAACGAACAAACCCCTTCAAGGACGTGCAAGCGTGAGTTTGGCTTCAGAGCAGTGATTGAAGTGAGACGAGAAAGCCATCGCACAGGCGGTTCGTAGCTTCTTAAAGGGTGGGAGGCCTTTGTTACTTCGTTAATTGCCGGCATACCTGCTGTAGGCGATTCTCGTGCCTCCTTGTTACGAAACTCCGTAATTCACCGATAATATCTCCATCTACGTGTTCTTCACCTATACAACTTATAAAACAACAGTAAACGGTAAGACGATGCCTTCAAAACGATGAGCTGCACTGCATATATTCGTATATTACTCTCTATCATACCTTGGCAAACCTCACTCATGAGGGCCCTTGCTCACCCCCATCTTCACAGGTGAGGTGAGGGTAAGTGAGCTTCTGTGGCTAGAAAATTCATGAGTGTGAGGGTGAGTGCACACCGTAAGGTCGTGTGGGGTTTTGAGGTCCATGAAGGCTGTGAGGGCTGTGAGGTCAGTGAGTGCGTGAGGGGTGAGTACGTGAGGGGTGTGAGGGCCGTGAGGGCTGTGAGAGCTGTGAGGCCCATGAGTGCGTGAGGGGTACGAGTGCGTAAAGGCGGTGAGTGCATGAGGGGTGCGAGGGCCGTGAGGATCGTGAGGGGCATGAGGGCTGTGACGACTATGAGTGCGTGAGGGCCATGAGGGTGGTGAGTGCGTGAGGGGTGTGAGGGCCGTGAGGGCTGTGAGGTCCGTGAGTGCGTGAGGGGTATAAGTGCGTGAGGGCATCGAGAGCGGTGATGAGTGCCTGAGTGGCGTGAAGGCTCTCCGTGAGAGCTGCGAGGTCCGTTAGGGCCTTGAGGGCGGTGAGTGCGTGAGGGATGTGAGGGCCGTAAGGGCTGTGAAGACCATGAGTGCGTGAGGGGTATGAGCGCATGAGGGCCGTGAGTGCGCAAGGGGCGTGAGGGCCGTGAGGTTCAGTGAGGGTGGGTGGAGGGCTGCAGGTGAGTGTGACTGTGAGGATGAGGATGAGTGAAGGCGGCTTAAAATGGCCGACCTCTGCTCTCTATATGACTCGTTAGCCCTCGCGAAAAATAGAGATGCTGGGCGGCTTCAATTTTTCTAGCCTCTAATTTGTTGCACTAATAGGATTCGTATTCATTTCCATTAAGGAGCATTTTCTTTAATAACAAGTGTCGCCTTTGTCGCCATCCAGTATAGCGATGTTGCCTCCCTTTTAGTGAGTTCATTTGTTTCCGATTTGATGCAGAGTCAATACGTTGTTGCAGCGATATTTCTTATTGGATATGCGGTAAGTCTAGGATTCAGTGGTACTAATTGCCTTTATTACCTGAATTGTTCTTTGGACTGATATTTTCTTCTGATTAATGATTTGGTTGATGCGTGGACTTCAGTGAACAGCCTTCGTTGCACCGGCGATTACACTCTAAGGAATCTAAAGACAGCTCGGCGAATGGCGTGGCAGAAAATAGTTTTAAACCCCAAAATACAGTCTGAGTCATAGATAACAAAAATCCCCCCCCCCCCCCAACCCCCAAATGCTTTACAGGAAAGTAGATACTCCAGATTTATTTGGGTGTACTAATTTGGGCTCGTTGATTTACCCCACACTAAAAACAAAACCCTTCGACTACTTGCCCACACAACATTCGGAGAGCCAATCACCGCAACGTGCGGAGGCAGCCCAACGAATGACGATGCCCAAAACATATGTTTAGACCAAAAAACGATGTCTGAATTTTGATATTAAGCGATGCAAAACGTCACACTTGCATTGCTTAATGTCACAACTAAGAGTACGTTTTTTGGTCTAAACATATGTTTCGGCATCGTCATTCGCTGAGCTGCCTCTGTAAGTTACGGTGATTGGCTCTCCAAGTCTTGTGCGGGAAAGTAGACGCATGGGCCTTTTTTTAGAGTGTATAAAATACTCGATATATTAATGTGAATAAAGCACGAAAATAAAAAAGGACACCGTCACCAAATACATTCCCTATTGATATAGCTCGATTAACTTTCAAAACGCACATTATGAGGTGTTCAATAATGTTGAATATCGGTTACAGGCGAAGATAAATTAGAACGAACATTAGAACAAATTAGAACGATTACGTGGTATTAAACGTGAAGCCATGTACCTTTCAACCACCACTTAGTGATGGGTTAAAGCAAAAATTCCTCTTCCATATTCAGAGCGCGATTTCGACTAATTTCTTAAAAAACTATAAAAGCAAAATGTTCTGATTCTGTGCGACATAAACTTGCACGCAAGACGGCACTATAAAATATGCTTTACGGTTCGGTGCTTTCCTAATATGCACCACGAGTCGGTTGCGAATGTTGGATGACACGGCTTTCGCGACCGCATCCATTTGACTCGTTGCGAAGAAAGAAAGCAAGTCAGAGGAAAGCCTTGGGGGCAAAGCAGTACAAGGCGTCCGCTTTGTGTGCGCCAGCGTCATTACCTGCCGGCTGTCATCCGTGCGTGCTGGCCGACCGTTCAAGGCGAGCCGAGCGACGACCGTTTTGCAGCCTCGACGTCGTCCGTCGCCATCGGCTTGCCGCTTGTCCCGCGCAAACGGCCGAGCACGAACTCAATTTCCAGCAAGTTGGCGGCGGCGGAGACTTGCATGATTTACGCCATGCGCCGTCTGCGAGCGGCCAGCGGCTACAAGTGCCACTTAGGGCTGTAGACGCGGGGAACGAGGGGCGAGATATGTCGCGGAATGAATGGCTGGACACAGGACGATTCAGAGAACTATTGGTTCGTTCAACGACTTAAGAAACCCGAGACTTGGGAACCAGAAAGAGGAGAACACACGCAAAGGTCCCAATTTCGAAGCGTGAGTTCCTCTACGCCTCGGGTTTTTAAGTTGTTGAAAGTTCACCTGCTCGCCTTTTGGTTATTTGATTTTTACATCGGTTCTTTGTTCAGGCAGTATTCACCGCATTTGGCGGAAGTTGATATGACAAGGACGCCACAATATTTGGGGCCCGAGTAGGCTTCCGGTGGTGTATTTATTTATTCTTCAGCAACGCACTGTGATCGGATGAGAGGATTTTTCCCTCGGAGAAGTACCTAAGCTTGTAAGAACCTGCGTAGGTAGTAGTACAAATTAAAAACAAAACAAAAATGAGGATAAAAGAAAAGAAGATGAAAACCGGAAGCGCGCAGGGGTCCGCTGACAGCGCGCGGTATAGCGAGCTATTCACCGCTGTTTGCAACCAAACAGCGGTGAATAGGTGTTTGGTCGAATAATTCCCTCCCCGTGCGCTAACACCGCGAGAGTTATTCGACTTCCTTCGATGGTCCTCGACGCTGCAATATTATTGATGACGCCCCAATAAGGCGGTTCTCATTCATTTTCACTTACATGATTGAATGGAGAATTTTGTTATAGTAATGTCCTATTCTGGCCAGTGAACCGTCGCGTTGGAAAGGAGACACAATTCAACAAAAATGGCAACAAATGAACGACGGAACCAACTTCCAGGATCAAGCATCATGCACTGCTCGAGATAGCATTAATAACAATTGGAAGTTATTTTTTCGTTGACCGGTATTAGCGCCTGAGTTCATTAAGATAAGATACAAAAAAAAAATATATATATATATATATATAGCCACCTCGTTCTAACATGCATACTGCTTCAGAAGAAGGGAAGGGAGAAAAAATGAGAGAGAGAGAGAGAGAGAGAGAGAGAGAAAAAGAGAGAGGGGGGCGCTATTTCTGGATGATGCACAAAGCACTTCTTTTGCTTCCGTTGACCTTCCGTGCCTTGTCTTTCTCCTTTCTGAGCTCAGAGCACGACCCGTTTTCGATTGGGCTCGGCGAAATTGCGGAATTGTGTGCCGCATTCAAGCGTTAAAAAAAAAAAAAAAAAAGGAAAGAAAGGGGCGGGCGTCGCTTCTCGGGCCGCGCTATCGTCGACGAAGGGCTCCTCCGTACAGAAGAACGGTCAGACACGCCGACACGATTAATTACGGCAGAAAGAACGAAGGGGCGAGGGAAGAGCCGAAGAAAGAGCGAGCACCGGAGGGCCGACGAGAAGTGCAAAAGAGCGCCAAAACGGAGGGCCCGTGATACACACCGAGAGCGCGGGGCCTTCCTTCGGAGAACAGCGCCGGCACAACGGAGGAGCATTTGGAGCCCTCCGCTGAGGCTGGACGCAGGAAGGAAGGGAGGAGGGTTAAGGGGAAGATCGTGACTTTCGTGTCAATTTCCGATCGTGTTCTAGCGTCCAGTCACGACCGGGCGAATGGCGGCGGCCGCCTGTGCCGTAAACGGGGACAGTGTCCGGCTCGCGGCGGAGGCGAGGCCGCGGTGCCAAGCCGAAGACGCCCATGGGTCCAAGGAGACGCCGAAGGACCCCGACGTGGACACGACTCCAGGCTGGACGACGGGACGCAGGGCGAAGCGTGCGTTACGCTGTCGTCGGTCGGGACTCGGGCGGGCGACTTGGGGCCGACGGCGTGTTCACCGGCCACGGACGAAGCAAAGTGAGGACTCGATCCGTCCGGTGCATACTCCGTTTCACCTTCCCATGGTACGCCGCAGCCAATCCAGCGTTGTGAACGCGACACGTGATTACGCTCCCCGAGGACTGCCCAAGGGTCCCGTGGCACTCGCACGGTGTTGGATTGGCTTCGATGTCTCGTAGCATCCACTGCGCTTCATCGTAAGCTGAAACGGGGTATAGAAAAGAAAGAAAGAAAAGAACTCGGAGCAGCCAGTCGGCTTCCTCGGCTGCCATATACTGTTGCTGAGTGTAGAGGCGAAACAGTCGATACCTGCAATTACCATGAGTGCTTCGACCTTCGGCCTCCTTTATTGACGAGAAAATTCGTGCTCCTTCGCTGTGTGAACGCAGCAAGTGTTTTTTCTTGTTTTTTTCCTCCAGGCTCCTACTCGCGAGATCTGCATTTATGTTATGACTGTTGCTCTCTTCTGTCTTCTTCTTCCTCTTCTGTCCTGTCGGTGGGATTACTTATTCTGCGAGGAAGAGGGGCCGAATTCGGAGCACTCTGACACCTCGTTGTTGACTACTTCTTGACGCACAGGGCTGTTACAGCTATCAAAAAAAAAGAAAGTACCGCGAATGTCTGGCTCATTCAGTCTTATGGAAACCCGTGTAGTGTTCTAGGAACTGCAGTCTTGACATGGCATTCAGCTTGTGAGCTTCTTCTGGACCCGGGGTGGCCAAACTGGTGCTGAAGTGCAGCTAGCGGCTCCCTGAAAAACATCCTCCTCCGGCCCCCCCCCCCCCCCCCTTTTTTTGTTTTCCCCGGCAAGACCAAAAGGAAAGACATTAAAAAAAAAAGCCGCTTGAGATTTGGTAGCTTTGTACCATCATGCGCACATCGGACGCGGTCCAATTGTTTTAAGAATGGAAACTCACAATAGGGAAACATACTGAGCAATCGATTTGTGCGTGAAACTCGCCATGGGCACCGACTGAGTAGAAAACTAAATGCAAGCAGTACCACACCCTCTTTTTTATTGCGGCTCTTCAGTTAAAATTCTTCCAATTTATTGCTCTTTGAAGATGTCCGCCTGGCCAACCCCGCACTCATTCTCTCCCGAGTGAGAACTTGGACCGCTTCGTGTCGAAAAAGTCGAGCGGGCTACACTCTAACCAAGACGGGATATGTATAAGGATGAGATTCGAGTGTTGTTTTACCCTAATTATACTTTGCTTTAGAGTGATCTATCTTCCCAAGGATGAACTTGAGGTCACAGTTCTCCAAGAGTGCCAACATTTATCATCACGATCCGAAAATGAGAATGACCCTCTTTCTACTATCGTAGTTTTATCTCAAAGTCGTACGAGAAAAAAACAAAAAGGAACGTGCCTTCGATGAATTCGTAATAAGGATAGAAATGACTATCCTGTCTCTGGGAATCAATTGAGAGAGCGTGGGAAGGGTGAAGACGGGGAGGGAGCCAATTCGTTTTCTGCGTTAACGTGCATCGTTTTAAGACACGCCTGGGCAGTTTCCGTAGATCGTTTCCGATGTCCCACAGTGCTCTCCGCGATTCGCTACGAGATAAGACAGCGGCGTCTTCGTTTCGGAGAGCGTTGTGGAGAAATTCCTAATAGGGGGTTTTAATAGACCGTTCGGATACCTCCGATAACGGAACTCGATACTCTGCCGACGCATTTGCGCACATGTTATCAGGTATCGTTATCGGAGGTATCGAAACGATCTACGAAAACCAGCGTTGATGGTAACACGTTACTTTTTACGGTAACATAGTAACGTACTCGTTGGGTCTTCAGAACAGTAATAAATAGAGGACATATGATACTTTTTTAAGTAACGGGTAACGTTTTTACGTTACCCGTTACATTTTCTTTCTCCACGGGCCCCCGTCACACACACACACACAAATAGCACATCAAGTTTTCTTAATTTTTTTGTGTGTGGTTTCATAGGCGCCAGTTATGAATTCCGGCATTCATTCAACGTAATAGGGTTCAAATAAAATGGGAACAGTAACGGAACTTCGGGCCCACTCCCGGCGTACCTTCCGAGCTTCGGTTATGCTTGGCGAGATTCAAACAGATCGGAGTAGGACGCACAACCTCGCAGCGCCCTATTCCGATGTGTTTGAACCTCGCCAAGCACAACCCAAGCTTGGAAGCTGTGCCGGTAGTGGGTTCGAAGTTCCGTCACTGTTCGCATTTCATTCCAACTCGATGGTACCTTCAAAGTCTGAACCGTAAAAAAAGTTAAGGACACTATGGTGGACACTGCGTGAACATAATGTTTCTTGAAATATGGCGTTTAGGCATTCCTGTAACGTGAAGACAGTAAAACGTTTTCTTTCAAAAACTAAAGATATCGCAACTGTAATCTGCAATACGTTTACGTTTTATCAGTAACGGTAACAACACCGCGTTACTTTTATATTGAAGCAACCAAGGTATTTAACGCGTGTCTTTTATTTGAAAGTAAAGAGTAACGCATATCGTTGCACATCGTTAAGACCAGAGACGAACGGAAAGAATGGGGACAGGACACACGTCCCATTTTTTCCGTTCGTCTCTGGTCTTAACGATGTGCAACCTAAACCAGCTCGCCTGCTTACTAGCTTCATCGTAACGTATATCGTTACTTTTTTTTTCCGATAACGACTACAACATTGACTAAAAGTGTCCAATGGGGAGTTTTAACAAACCATTCAGATAGCTCCAATAACAATGTCCGAAACTGCCCCGACGCCTTTGCGCATTCAGTGTATCGCTTTCGGCCATCGCTATCGAAGGCATCGGACCGATCTACTAAAACTCCCCGTTATTACCCTCGGCGCGACGCTCGGTGATGCCGGCTGAGCTCAGCGGTCTGGCGTCACCCATAGCTAAATTACGAGGTCCGCGGCAACACCTGAACGTACGTGTTGCCGCGTTAGTACAGGAGGAACCACGGTCGACCGCTGTGTCCCCCGAGGCGTCCAACACCAACGCGCTCGCGAGCTGGTGATGCGCTGGCCGGCATCAGCGTGTGCGCCATGGATAGGCGACACGTCGCCCGCGGTGTTCACGCAACACCGGGGTATCTACGGCGGCGGCACCCTGGACGTGACAGCAAGAGTTGTGTGCCTAGATTTCGGAGTGCTTCCAAACTGCTCCGTCGGGGACAGGCGGCTTATGGGCCTCGATTGCTCGCAACAGAGGCCTTGGGGAGGAAGCGAAAGCATCGGTCTTCTGCAAGCGTCTCCAAGCTTGCCTCAGCCCCATCTTCCGCTATCCTCCTCATAATGTGGGCAACTCAGGCACGCGATAAGCAACCAAACTGCGCGGGAGGTGTCGGCCATCAAACGCTGTCCATGGTGTCAGTTGCTCCTTCTCTTAAATCTAGGCTCTCTAAACAGCAGCAGCAGCAGCAGCGGCGGCGGCGGCGGCGTCGACCGCCCTGCGTGACGGCACCTCGTGTTTCTCGAGTGCGTGACACTTCCCATCTGCGCTCTCGGCAGCGGCAACTGCGGTGGGCCCTCCGCCGAAGGACAGATTGTCACAGGATCGGCGCCGACACTTTCTCTCCTTCCTATACTCGCCCCGACTGCTTCCTTCGGTTGCATCGCGTATGTCTTCTCGGGGTATACATACCATTCCAAAAGTCACCTACCATTCCAAAAGTCACCTTCTGCTCGCTGCCATCGTTTTCTAATGAGCTATTGAACCCGCATTATAACGATACCACTTTTTTTTTTTTTTAAGTGTTATATATCGAGCGGCATCAGGCGCACGCACCCCAGTGGAGAGGCCCAAAAATTAATTTCAACCACCTTTTTTTCTTTTTTCTTTTTTTTTTTTTACTTGTAGCCGAAACTTCTGGTTAAGCGGCGCCGCCGTTTCTGGAATAAGCCTCCGTCAGATTGCGGGCACCTCGGTCGGGATTCGAACCCACCACCTGGGGGATGAGCATGGGCAGGAGCTCTCTTCAGCGGAATATTATGCGCCGCGAAAGCGTAAATGTCCATCTCCTCCGCTACACTCGGTTGTAGCTTGACTCGGGAAACGGAGACTGCCCGTAACGGGTCGCTCCGCGAAAGAAGTGCACTCCAACGGAACCTTGTCACGTCACGTGTCTCGCTCCGAAGCTCTGATTGGCTCGTTGGGGCCATAGCTTTCGCTGTTTACTGAGTTAGCTCCATTTGCTACGTCTGTGTAGAATAAAGGGGTGTCCAAACAGGGACACTACAAAACGCACGACTCCGACAAATTTTCACGATTTGTCGGCGTCGTGCGTTTTGTAGTGTCCTGTAATTGGACAGCCCTTTAGACGACGTCAAAAAGTTGTGTCATGTAGAGCGTTCCTTTTTCTTTTTTTCTCCATTTTTAGAAAGGATTGCACGTCATAAAGACAGCATGATATATCCGGAGATTAAAGTGGACAATAATTATGCTAAGGAAGTATTTTTGTATTCAGGTGAAAAGAGGAAACAGTTTGGTTTGCTCTTTCTGCTGCTCTTTTTCTGTAAAACCAGCGCATAAATCTGCCACCTGCGTAAAAAAAAAAAAACACGTAATTTAGATTTTTTTTTAAAGCTCTTTGTAATTTTAAGTTTTACAAACGCGTTTTTATACGGAGCGCAAGTTCATCTGCTTCTAAGCAAGCAAAAAGCGCCGAAAAAATACAGGGACACAGACGATGGGAAACAGGACAAGGCGCACTCTCAACTGATGTTTATTGAAAATTCACACGTTATATAGCCACACACAAAAAAAAAAAAAAAGTGACATTGCAACGCCGAGTTTCGACTGGCTCTGATTGGTAAGATAGTGCGTATAGAGAACCTCGATGTTAGCTGCCTTGAAGTCTACCCACTGTCCTTCCAATCAGAGCTCGACGTTTGGACGCCACCGCAACCCTTGCGTAAAAAGCTCACGAAACTCGCCAGCTCGAGAAACGTAGGGCGTGGCGGGTCCTAGGCATCTCATTATGGCTAAGCAGCCGATCAGAGTGCGACATTAGCCGATAAGAACGGCCAAGGTGTAATCATAAAACAAGAAACATTAAAGTTTTTTTTTATTGTTGTTTCTCTTGAGGATTTGGGGGCTATACAAAAAGACAAACTGCGCAATCACAAGATTGAACTTGTTTTGCTATTACTTTAGTACGCGTCGTGAGGCAAAGTTTTCGTGTATGAACGCTGTTTTTGTTTTAAGTAATAATTGTTTTTGGCGTGATACGAAGTTTCTTCGACTTGACCGTATACAGGGTGTGCCGAGTGCAACCAGGCAAGCACAACACGGGTGTCGGCCCAGCGCAACATCCCAATGCGACGCGGCGCGGCACCCTATCGGTGAACGCAGTCCATCACACTGCGAGTGAGCCAGGTGACGTTGTCGAGGGACCATTGTTCGGAGCGAACTGAGTGTGGAGGCCAGAAGAGCCGTACCATATAGCTGGAACGACGACGTTTGGATTGTGGGCGCGCTTTCTTCGTTCTTTTTCGTTCTTTTTTTTTTTTTTTTTTTTGGGGGGGGGGGGGGGAGGGGGAAGGGGGTGCGTTTTCCACGCTCCGACGCGTCTCCAAAACGCTTTATCTGAGATTAAAAAATATATATATATATATTACACGTTTTGAAAGGAAAATAACATCGGTGGGGGTGTCACGTCGCTGTTGTGAGCGACGCGTACGCCATGCCCGCTCCTGAACTTGCGTTCGTCTTCGTTCTGACGGGCGGGGCCCGTGTCCTTGTCGTCTTCTGATACCGGGTGGGAGTCAGTCGCTGCAGCCTCCAGTGACCGCGGTGCGCTGTCCCGGGTATGCACGCGCTCGACTTGGGTTCGGCGATAAACCTCCTGCTCCCACCTGTCTGCCGAAATAAGGGGTGGGCGTTTTAGTCTAGACTGTAAAAAAAACATTGACAAACCTAAAAATAAAAACGTCACGAGCGGATGGCGTTTGTGGACAGCGCTGATAGCTGGAGGGAGGAGCTTCTCGTAGACCTTTGGTTGTCAGAAAGACGTAAATATATCTGTAGTTCATTCACCACTATCCACATAGGCCGGTACAACCTTCGGGCTTCCACCAAAGGATGATGCATCAGTTTCGTCTCAATCATTCTTGAGATGTTCATTGGGTAACAGACTTTGACAGCACGACTTTAATTCACGTCGACTGCTGTCAGCTGAGGCAGGTCTCGGCTTTTGCGGAGATTTTGACATCGACAACTGACTATTCTGCGTCTGATGGCAATGTACAATGATGTCTCATTAACATAGACACCTTTGTGCCCCCCCCCCCTTTTCCACAAAAAAAAAATGACCGCATCTCCACGTGGTGAATGATGCTGAATGGGGCGAAGCTCTGGTGGTGCTGATGATGCTGACTTTGTTCATAGGTAGTGCTGATGGTGCTGATTCTTTTTTCCGCAGCATGCCGAGCTTTTCGTTCGTTTTCATCCATTGTCAGAAAGAGAATGTGTGGTATGGAACGTGATTATATACGCATTTGAGCATTTGACCGGAGCGCCCTCTCGTCTATAAACGTTGAGCCAATGCATGCAAAGTTTAACGCGATCATATACGCATGTGACCGCAGCGCCCTCCCCTGTATAGACGTGAAGCGGCTACATCCCCAGCTCTTGAGGTACTACCACATCTCAGAGCCCCCTACTCCTCCCCCAGTCGCGGCCGAGTGGTTAAGGCGAAGGACTAGAAATCCATTGGGGTCTCCCCGCCATACCTCGGCAAACCTCACTCATGAGGGCCCTCACTCACCCTCACTCACCCTCATCCTCACAGGTGAGGTGAGGGTGAGTGAGTTTCTGAACCAGGAAAATTCATGAGTGTGAGGGTGAGTGAGGGCCGTGAGGGCTGTGAGGGCGGTGAGGGCCGTGAGGGCGGTGAGGGCCGTGAGGGCCGTGAGGGCCGTGAGGGCGGTGAGGGCCGTGAGGGCCGTGAGGGCGGTGAGGGCCGTGAGGGCCATGAGGGTGGTGAGGGCAGTAAGGGGTATGAGGGGCATGAGTGCGTGAGGGGCGTGAGGGCGGTGAGTGGCGTGAGGGCCATAAGCGCGTGAGTGGTGTGAGGGCGGTGAGTGCGTGAGGGGTGTGAGGGCCATGAGTGCGTGAGAGCAGTGAGTGGCATGAGAGGCGTGAGGGCCGTGAGGGCCGTGAGGGCGGCGAGTGCATGAGGTGGTGTGAGGGCCATGAGTGCGTGAGGGCGGTGAGTGCGTGTGGCCCCCTTCAGATCAAGCATCTTTCTCAGCAATTTCGGTGTTAATGACGGGTTGTTCTCTAGCTTTCCCTAGATCGACACGAATTGCTGAGATCAGGTCCTGCTCGAAATAAGCAAGCAACTCGGAGCAATTCGAATACGTTTGAAGCGGCTGCATCCAACCAGGGACGCTAAATTTTCACGTGATACCTCGTGCCGGTGATGATGACACCGAAAGACTTGGTTCTGGTTTGAAATCGATCGTTTTTTGGAAATAAACTGTTTCAGAAAGGTGCATTAGTATTCTTAATGGGCGGTGAGTGGCGTAAGGGCGGTGACGCCGGTGAGTGGCGTGAGGGCGGTGAGTGGCGTGAGGGCCGTGAGGGCGGTGAGGGCCGTGAGGGCGGTGAGTGGCGTGAGGGCCGTGAGGGCGGTGAGGGCCGTGAGGGCGGTGAGGGCCGTGAGGGCGGTGAGTGGCGTGAGGGCCGTGAGGGCGGTGAGGGCCGTGAGGGCGGTGAGGGCCGTGAGGGCCATGAGGGCGGTGAGGGCCGTGAGGGCGGTGAGGGCTGTGAGGGCGGTTAGTGGCGTGAGCGCCATGAGTGCGTGAGGGCCGTGAGGGCGATGAGGGCCGTGAGGGCGGTGAGGGCGGTGAGTGGCGTGAGGGCGGTGAGTTTCGTGAGGGCCATGAGTGAGTGAGGGGCGTGAGGGGCGTGAGGGCCGTGAGGGCGGTGAGTGCGTGAGGGCCGTGAGGTTCAGTGAGGGTGAGTGAAGGGCTGAAGGTGAGTGTGACTGTGAGGGTGAGGGTGAGTGAGGGGCTCAAGGTGAGTGTAGCTGTGAGGGTGAGGGTGAGTGAGGGGCTTAGGTGAGTGTGGCTGTGAGGGTGAGGGTGAGTGAGGGCGACCTAAAATGCCGACCTCTGCTCCCCGCACAGGTTCCAATCCTGTCGACTGCGCAAACATTTTTTTCTTTTTTTAAGAAGACAGATGGGATGGCAATCGATGTGAGCACGGACGCCGGACGGACAAGGCTAGACCGTAAGGAGCTTCGCCCCTAAAAAAATTCTATAATAGCGTTTTCCGTAGCGACGAGACAAAAATGCGTGCATTTTACCAATTTCTCCAAATACCTTTGTCTATACAACTGAATATCTATATCAACGGGGTTCACATTAACGAGGCACGAGCGTGATGCTCACCCCCCTTGCGTGACTAACCTTAACACCGTGGCTTCTGATTTTTTTTTTTTTTTTGCTACATAATTCTTGATTGTTTTGCAGTGCTCTGTATAGGTTGCGAGAATGGACAAATCTCACTAATCGTTCGGCGCATGCGTGACGCCGTCATAACGTTTGTTCAAGGGAGGCAGACGGCCGTACATGTGACGACTCGTGCCGTCTCGTGCTCCACAGACGCAGAGCTCCAGCAATGTTATTGGACGTGCAGAAAGGCTAAAGTTCTCTCGATGCATTGCAGCATCAATGGCGTAGTTAAACTGGCTGGTAAAGTCAATTATCCTCCAAGTCCATGTCTATATTTTTTTTAAGGTTTACAGAGGTTGAGATTGCTTGAAAGAGCTTGATGATTACGACATTGTAGCTAAAGAGCAGTAGAGAAACGCCGAATTGCGTAGGCAGTGTCGCCCGCGCCGATATGCACGCAAATAAAAGGCGTGTTGTGCCACCGAGGGCAGAGCGTAATAGATCACCGCGACGACGTCTCACCGGATCGCAATTCATTCATCACACCGAGCGGACTCTTGCGCGCGGGGATCCGCCCCGCTCCCGGAGTCGATCGGGAGCATCTTCTACTTGTTCTTGGCGGCTTTTTTGTATGTGCATACTCTTGTTTACCCCCCCCCCCCTTTTCCTAATAATAATATAAAAAAGCAAAGAAAAAAAAAGTTGGTAACTATGAACTATATTAACCCCCAAAAACGTCACCCCCCCCCCCCCCCCCCCCCCCCTCTACTTCTCCCTTCGTTGTTTTACGCTTTTTGCATCCACCGATGTCCATTTCTGTTTCCTGCGCATCTCTGAACAGCCACTTAGGCGAGCGTGGCAGAGCTCCCCCCTCCTGAATGCATGGTGCAAGCAGCAGCCGCTCTTTGACTTTTATTAGCTTTGCATTCGAAGCGGAGGGGGATGTATAAAGTGAATCCCTGAAGAATGATGACAATACGATGGTCTTTATAGAGCGGTGCGCACGCGGCTCGTGTTTATACGCCGGGGGGCGTGTGTGAGACATGTTTATGTTGTTGCGCGAGCGAAGGGCGAGGCACAGAGCGAAGGAGAAAGGAGAGGGGAGATGCGTCGGGGGGCGTCGGGAGCTCGGTCGGTGAAAAAAGCAGGGGAGTGATACAGCGATAGATGGGCCTAAGTAACTGGAGCGGAGAATGCACAATGAGGGAATCCGGCAAGTGGTCCCCTGCTTTCTTCGCAACAACCGCGGCGTTGAACGAGCTCTCTTATTTCTACGTTTGTCTTCTCTTTCATGGTGCAACGTTGTTTATATAGTTGTGTTGTTCGAATAATTTTTATTTTTTTTAGAGGGGGGGGGGGGGGGAGGTGAGCGAACGATTCTTTACTGAGGAGCCGCGGCCGACTCTTCTCGATGGGGTATGGTGATTTATGACGTTCCGAAGAGTGATTGACAATCGGCTAGTTTTTCATGGAGATGGGGGGAACGGAATGGCGTGCCCCCCCGGGTTGACGGCTGTCGTCAGCTTCGGCGGAATTGCGTGGCGTTGCTCCTCCATTGCTTGTTTTGCTTGGCCTTTTCGCGGGACCACTGGAAATAGAGGCGACTTCTTCTAGCTGCCCTTTCCTCCGGTCAGACTCAAGTCTGGCCTTGAAAAGGGCGAAAGGCTCGTATACAATGTGGAAGACGATTACGGTAGCAGCGTGGCTCAAACTCCCTCTAAGATTGAACTCGGTTTGAACAGAGTGTTAAAAAATGTGGCGTCCAGTGTACTCAAATAGACATCATAAGTGTATAAAGTAATGAAACGCTGATGTTATTGTTTCCTCACAATGAATAGGTATCGTGCAAAGTTGTCTCGTTGTATACCAGTAGATCGAGGAGGCATTCGGATGTGACGTGACTTTGGGTGTGATTATACTTGAGTCTGAGGCGAAAGCATTGGCACATTCGTGCTGTGATTAATGTGAATATTTTTATGGACATCTTGCACCACCAAGCGATACACAGTCGGAATGGGCTTAATGTTACAACCGTTACGCTGTGAGTCTTATGACGCAGTGCTAGGCATATTTATTTATCTCTTTGCCTCGAATAAAAAAAGGAAACATAGGGAAGCTCTTCCCACCAGTGCTATAGCGCAGCAGTTACTTAGAACTGTGTGCTCCTTAATAATAAATCTGATATCTGTGTTTTTCCCTTTATATGTCCTCTCCATATCCCACTACCCTCAAAGGACTAAGATGTTCGTGCGTCTTTCCATGCAAAAACAAGAAAAGCATGTCCTTTGAACCTGCATATAAGTCCGGGACAAAAAGAAAAAAGAAAGACGGGGCAATGCACCACTTTCTATATGCAGCAAGTGCACACCTCACAATCCTCCAAATATGCTCTCTTTCTGTCTCTCTTTACAAAGTATGTGATGCCATATA
This sequence comes from Ixodes scapularis, assembly GCF_016920785.2. Taxonomy (NCBI): domain Eukaryota; kingdom Metazoa; phylum Arthropoda; class Arachnida; order Ixodida; family Ixodidae; genus Ixodes; species Ixodes scapularis. The sequence goes on along the minus strand of NW_024609846.1, from coordinate 181,835,192 downwards.
TTAAGACGTTAAATTTTTCCAAACCCAGTACCTATTATTTCCCTCTCTCTCACTCTCCCTCTCTCTCTATTTCTGCAGCTCATTCTCTTTCTTTTTTCAGTCAGTTATAACTTATAACCTCTGAAGTAGCGTGGTAATGTGCTACTACACATCCTTATTTCCAATGAGAAGGTAGTACATACCACATGAGTACACCGTCAGCAACAGAATACCCCGCGACGAAAGACCGGTACAACATTCTAGCCGGTTCCTGCATCTCCATCCCGTGCAGCAGTCGATGAGCCCGAGAACAAAGCGGCGTCCAGTGACGCGGCGTACGAGCCACGCGTGCCGCATCCCACTCCGCGCTGCCCATTGCACCACCCACCGAAGAGCTGCTCTCGCCAGTCCTGCGTTTATCGCATCCGGTCCTCCAAACTGACGCCCCTTTCTCCAAACAAACGCCGCGGCAGGCCGCGTGCGCCAAGAGCGGTGCCAACCTGTGTTTATGCACCTCGTCGTCGAACGCGTCATTTCCCTTTTCGGGGTCCGGTTATAAGCGGCTGACCCAGGCCCGACGAAGAGACGGAGGGACCCCTTAAACATTCGGGCCGCCGACCCCCGTGCCCGGACCCGCGTCAGGCGTCAAATTAGTCCGCGACGCGCGGCGATCGCATGCGCCGCTCTTTCCTCGGTCTAATCGCCACTTGTCAGGCAAGAGAACCTGCTCTTCAAAACGAGTGCATCAGTAGACAGCGGGTTGAGAACAAGGGGGTGTGCAGTACTTTAAACGCTGCAGCTCGCATATGCAAGCTGTTTCGGCTGTGCAGAAAAGGGGAGAGGAGGGGAGTTGAGTTTTTGTTTTGCAGTTTAAAAACAAAGACGTCCAGCGCGCCGGTTTTCCCGCGGAACATTCAAAGCGTATTGCAATGGTTGAAAATGTAGCTCAAGGTCCAGGTTTGGTACAAAAAATATTCATAGCACCCTAGCCAGGACTCGTCTGATACACGACGCCAACTTACAAATTCTAACAAGTTCAAAAAGCCTTTTTCAGATACTGCTGCCACTCGAGGGCTCAAGGACCGCAAGTATTAGGGTCAGATCGTTTGTGTAATGTCAAATTTCGACAAAGTAAGCAATCAATGATCGCTGTGAGTGTCAAATTTATTTTAGGCGCTGCGTTTCTCTTTAAACGTATGACGCGGCTTTGAGCCGGCGACCGACGGGAGTGAGAGGGGATTATCGCTTAAGGCTACAATCCGCGCGAAGATCCTTCCGAGTCACTCTCACAGGGACTATATCAAGTTCATCGGATGACACTCACGCCCGCCAAAGTCACTCCGGCCCACAAAAGCTTACAAACCACAACAAATGCGCGAATCGTTCCCCCTCCCCTTTCAAAGCTTCCAAAGAGACGCCGCCGCACATCCGCCACCACTGCCGCAGCCTCAAGAAAGTAGAAGTCACCGGGCGAGACAAATCGCCCCGTTTGTGTCCGGAGGCAGGCGGGTGAAGCCGACCCAAGTTCCCGGAACACAGTCCACTTGCAGTCGCTCCTAGGCGCGAGAGCAGGTCTTCTGGAGATGGCAGGGCTGACCACGCGCTCAAGAGGCCTCCAGCCATCGGGCCACATGTCTGCTGCTCCAGCGCAGCGCGGTGGCCGCAAACAACGCCACGAGTTCCTGGTACACTCGGGAGCCAGACCGCGGGGCCCGAAGAACCCCAAATGAGTATAATGATCACCGATTCTCCGGCGCAGACGGCCTGCCCTCTTTGTCCGGGGCTGCCGCGTCGGGCGGCGGGTACCGGCAAATTTACGCGGAAAATGTCCCGCTAGCCCGTCTGGTCTCTCGCTGCCTGCCGCCGGTCCCTCGTCGCCACCTCGGCAGGCAGCGGGAGAAGAGCTCTTCCCGACGGACCGACGGGGGGTCGCAGACTGCAGCGCGGTTTCCGACGGACTCGCGGAATAACAAAGGCCCCGATGATGGACTGCAGTCCGGTCGGAGAAAAACACACACACACACACGCGCAGAAGGCTGCTGTTGTGTTGGCCCGGGAAGACTAGGTGTCTGGGGCTCTGGGCTACCTGCCGTGATGTCATTTGCGCCGGCTTTTCTCCGCGACCATCGGGTGGTCTGCTTTTGAAGCTCCCGCGCGCGGAGACGTCGGATTTCGCGGGACCCGGTTCTGTTTGCTCGGGGGAAGCTCCTGCTGGCGACACCGGAGAAAAAAAAGAAAACGACGCGTGGTTCTTCGTGTTGTTTGGGGGCTTCGCTCGGGACACGCGGTGGCGATTCTTGGGATTCGGCCGTCGCGCGACCCCCTCGGGGCTATCGATGCCGACTCGGGGAGTCAGTCTGTCACTCGGTGCCGATCGTCGCGGCCGACCGGTCCTCCCGTCCCGAATACTGGACCTGTTGGCTCGTTTCGATTTTCGACCGGTTTTGAGTGTGTGCACACGCGCGGTCCGCGTGGTCTTTTCCATCTCTCGGTATGTCAGCGGAGAACGGGAAGCGATAAATCGGTGGTCGAGACAAAAGACCGGGCAGTCATGGTTGTCAAAGAGTTATCAATGGCCTCCGGACTAAGTGGTAAGTCGGAATTCTCCATTCCCTATTTCGATGTTTGTTTATAGTCGTCATCTCAACAACAGCCACCGTAAAGTATCCCTTGGTTCTTGGCAGGAACATTGGCACGACCCACTTTATCTCGAATGACAAACCATTTGCATTTCATTTAATTAATAGCGACGATGCTTCTCGTACAGTGCAGCTGACGTGTCGCGAATTTTTTTACTGATGAAGGGACTGTGGCGGCCCTGCCTGCTAATAGGACGTGATCCGGTCTCTTTGATTGGTGTATCCTGTTTTCTTATGCCATAAGTTAGCCATATCGACTTTATTATTATTATTATTCTGTTTCTCCGGGCAGCTAATATAGCTGTCGGGAAACTATATGCAAGCTCCATTTTCTAGAAATAATATCGCAACTCTTAAGCCGCGGTCGCGTCGCTAGTGCATCGTACAAAACGACAGTCTGCACACGCTAGGGAGTTTTAGGGAACCGTTTTTGCACTTCCGATACAGTGCGATGAATACTCCGGCACGAACTGCGCATGCGCTACCGCAGAAGACTTTCACATGGGCAGTGCGTACCGGAGGGCCCGTCGTACAGTATCGGATGTGCAAACACGGTTCCCTAAAACTCCCTATTCATCTGAGGCATGTTTCTTGCTTGTATGAGAAGGCTTTAACATTGGTCACACAAAAGACACGGTCTACATACATGTTCTAAGCATGCATACCTATAAAGTGAACATGCTTCGAACATTCTTTAAGCCTAAAAGTAAAAAAAACAAAAAAAAAAACAACTCCAACTAGTATTTTCTTTTTCATTCCCCCAACGGGAAAGTGACAAGCCTCCACCTTGTTTTCTTTATAACGAGTCGTCCATATTTGCCATAGCAAAACGCGATCACGACTGAAAGAATAATTGCGCACACGCTTATCGGACATTGCGTGTATATGACTTCCGTAGCATAAGCAGGCGGATAGTTCTGCTAGCTCCCCGTGAGCCGCGGTCCATGCAGGATGGCACCATGAGTAATTGAGATCCACTCCCGGGAGTACTACCGGAGTGGGCATCCGACTTTGCGCGGGTGAGTTTTCGTCTCTTTTACGATGACAAGGTCATTTAAACTAGTATCGAGCCTATAGTCTGCAAGAGGAAAACGGAACCCATATACTGCCTCTAAGATTTCATTGAAATGTGTAATGTTTTGTTACTGATAACAGTATTAGCTACTCTCGATGTTATAGTCATTCAAAGCAATCAGCAATCAGTCGAGCAAGAAAAAACAAATAGAGGGAACATCGTCTCACATCGGTAAATTTGTTGTTGTACTCTGTACGCTCCAATGAACGAAACAAAAACCTGCGTGGTGGTGCAGTGGTTAGCATAACCGACCGGACTTAGGGAGGCCCGGATTTGAAATCCCGGCTCCTACAAAAAATTTCTCTTTTGGCGACTTCGAAACCTATGCTCCATTCGAACAAGTATACGGTTCATTCATCTGCATGTTTTTGAATAGATCCACCGAACTATACAAACTTACGCCATGTCTTCTCAATATGTTGTACGATCTTTGTTGCACCCAGCAGTAGCAGTGCCTGAGCTCAAGTTAAATATTTCAGTTTCAAAGAGTCAGGTTTCTCTTTATAAGCCACCTGCTCTCACTCAACGACGGAGACATTGACAATCCCGCGCGCTAAAAGCCGTACTTACAGCACTCCATCACGCACGCCCTGCCCTAGAAGCCACTTCTCGCCGAGAACCTCGAAGAAAACCGTCTTCTTTTTCACCCAATCTACAAAAAGGAACATGCACCGTCTGTTTGCACGAGAACAAAAAAACGAAGAGTGTCCCAGCGCCAGTCAACACACACGAACGGCGATCGACGACCATCAAAAGATGGGACTGCGCGCCGCGCGAGGCCTCGGGGGGCCCGACGAGGCGGGTCAAATCCGGAGGAAGAGCTGTCGTCTTGCAGCCGAGGAAGAAGAAGAGCCCAAGAGCCAACAGAGCTGTCCTCGCGGCGCCCTCCCTGCAGGCACAACCCACGCCGTGGACTCAGACAGCGTCACCGCGAAGAGGTGACGACTTCGAGTGACAACCGCAAGCGTCGAGGGAGGGGGGACCGGGTCTAGCGCCCGCCCGCGGCATGCAACGCCGGCGGCCCACCCGCGTGAAAGACAAACACGCACTCACGCACACGCGGCGCGCAGACTCGCACGCACGAACGGAAAGCCCCGGCAGAAGAACACTGCTCTGCAGATGCGTTTAACTCGGTCCAATATTGACACTGGCCATTGTCACCATCCGGAATGCGGAGTGAGGGGCCGGAGGGGGATGGTGGAAGCGGAGGAGGAGGAGAACGCTTCCAGGTCCCGCTGGTGACGACAAAAGATGGCGAAGCTGAGGTGAGGGTACGACCGTCGCTTTCGAGGAGGGGGGCAGCAAAATGCCGCTGCACTTGACGGCGACGAGTCCTTCTGCTCTCCCCAGAAGACGGGCAGCAGCGTCCTTTGTCATCGTCGGCCAAGCGGCGTTTTTGTGTAAACACGCGCTAAAAGGTCGTGGAACCAAAGAGCGGCTGGTCGGCGCTTGTATGCCCCCGTGTCTGCGTTGGCTTTCTCAGCCGCTGTCCCCTTCCACTTGACGCCCCCTTCGCCTCCCGCACCGTCACAGTAGACCGCGGCGGTGGAACGCGCCCCGCTCCTCGCCCTGTTTGCGCAGTTAAAAAGTCATGCCTGACCATCCCGTGCCTTTAACTTGCTGTTGTGCGCTCGTTTCCCTGCGTGGATATTTTTATTTCTGTTTTTAGATTTGTCTGTTCCGCTCGCCTGTGCCTCGGGGTGCACTTCTTTTGGTAATTCGTTCCTCCGGGACATCTGACTTATGTCTGTTTTAGTACAATAACTACGTACTCAAACGTGTCTTCTGTTATTTAGTCACTGTCGTCTATCGGCTTGGCAATTAACTTTCTGGTTCTGTATTATCTTTAATCAACGCGTTACATAATCATTTTTGTGATCACAGCTTCCCCTTTTTGTCGTTCGGGAGCACAAATGCGATTGTCAAAATTAGAGAAGTAAACAAATTAAAACACAATCGCTCGTAGGTTCTCATTCTTTCGCTTTGAAGTTCACTTTGACGAAGCGTTATCTAATCCGTAGATCCGATAGGTATGCAAATTAGGCGGGGGTGCCCTGAGGGAGGGGATGCGTTCCTGTATGCAGCTTTCATCACACAAAGATAGTATTACTTGAAGCCGTAAATACGAGTGCTAACCTAACACCACGAAAACTGTGTAAACATCACACTGAATGGCCCATTCCAAGTATAGGGACAAAACAGAAAAGGGGGGAGTGTTACTTTTTTGCCTACTTGAAATGCTACGTTATGCTTCCATTTCCATGCCATTTGCTGAAAACGTCACGCAAGGTAGATTTTTGTTGTTGTTGTTGTCGCGCCGTTGCTGTTTGTAGGAATTAGATGGTTCCGTTACTGCGTGTGTAACTGGCCTCATTCAGTCCCGCATAGAAAAAAAATTAACTTGTCGATAAGCAGAAGATGCGAGGTACATTCTCGCTTAGCGCCTTGAAACTGCTTTATTCCTTATTTATGAAAAATTAAAGCACTCATTCATACGCACGCTGATTGTTCTGCGCGCACGCGTCAGTGAGGAACGTAATGGAGTACTTTTTAAGGCTGTACGTAGGCAAGCAAACAAGATCATACGCTGAGCGGAATTTAAATACAAAAATCGCTCTCCCCTTTTTTCTCTTTTTCTCTTTCTGACTTGGTTTCGGATCCTTTTTCGACGTTTCTGACCCACAGAAACGACGAAGGCCGTAGTGCTGGATTTTTGGCGTTACCGGACGCCAATGGGGGGAAGAGATTGGTCGCGAAAGCTGCGTCAGCGTTCCGTGAGGAGTCGCGTCCTTGCTGATTGGACACGGGTCCAATCATTGAGATTGAACTCGTGTCCACTTTCACTGACTGGAGTCGTGACAAATCAGTGATTTGACAATCCAAAGTGTCCAATCAATGAAATCAGTGATAACACGAGCCCCAGCAGAACGATGACGCAGCATTCGTGACCAATCTGTGCCCCACGCTATCGTGCGGTATTGATGACGCAGGAAATTTAGCGCTACTGCGTTACTGTCTCCCGAGTATCAACATTCTAAAAATAATTTGATTGTAAAAGAACTCTGCTTGGGAGAAGAGCGTGGTGGTTTAAGCCATGGATGAAGAAAGAATAAAACAATTAAAACAGGGACAACACAACCACATCTTTGTGGTTGTGTTGTCCCTGTCTTAATTGTTTTATTCTTTCTTCATCCATAAAATAACTCTTAATGCTTCTTGGGCTTGTCCATATTTTGCACCCTAAAAAGTTCTTTTAGGCACCCCTAAAAGCATTTTTCGTGAAAAACCAATAAGGGGTTCTTTTAATGGTGCCGTGAGGAGGTTTCTGAAATCGCCTAAATATGCATCGATAGCTCACCCTGCTGGCTCTAAGCATCCAATAAATTCATAACTCATTACGGTACGCGGTTTATTTCCCTATTGAAAAAGCAATCAAAGATCGCAACACACCGAGGTCATCTCCGACAATGGAAAGAGCATGTTCCGAAACTAGGACCACTGTCAGCCAATAGCGAGCGAAGGTTCCTCGCGCCTCCGACTGGTGTAACCGCGGAATGATATCTCGAATGCGCGCTGCTCGTTGCCCGTACAGCCCAGGTATACGATTCAACACAGCCCGCGCGCGCTCGAGAGCTGACGACGGGACACATCACTCCCGTGGAAGACACCCCAAAAAACAAACCATAGTGTTTTTTGTTTGAGACGATCGTTGCAGTATTACGTTCGTTCTCCGCGAAAAATTCACATTTTTCGATTACTCTTTATTTGCTTTTATCATCTACAAAAACATACATATTTTGCAGTAACAGCGTTTGCAATCTCAACGAAACATGGCGTTTTCATTGGTCCCATGTCGTCCTGGCTGCCGGAACAATGCTCCTCCCATCTCCAGAGATAACCTCGATGTGTGTGGTCTTTGATTGCTTTTTCAATAAGGAAATCGGCTGCGCATCGTTAAGATTTATGGATTTCTATGATGCTTAGAGCCCGCAGAGTGAGTTATCGCCATATTTAGGCGATCTCGGAAACCTCCTCAAGGCACCTTTAAGCTCCTTTTCTTACGATGCGAAAGTGTTCTTAATCGCCCACTTGTCTTTCTAGTGCGCCAGGGGGCGATAGAGCTTAACTCGCGACAGAGCCGTTTATACTGAGAGAGTTTGGCCGATGGGCGGAGCTTGTTGGCCGCTAGAACCAGCGGATTTCGCGATAACACAATATGGCGTTACTTCTTTGTCTTGTTCATTCCTGTGAAATCGCGTAGAGTTCCTATGAGGCAGATCCACAATATGGCGGACGGAAGTAGTCATCCCCCGGTTGTCAGACTACGCTGCTGTGGTTGTCAGACTGCCAAAATCTCCTTAAGAAGGCCAAACTCTCTCAGTATAAACGGCTCTGACTCGCGAAGCCAGAGGGCAAAAAATGTCTCAGTTGACCGCAATATTAAACGTGACTTCAATTTTGTAATCCGCCATTCTTCCTCGTTATAAAGACTTGCCCGACGATTTACGCGAGGAAATAACGTACTTCGGTTTGCAAGATGCCTACTCCGTGTCAGCTTACGACGGGCCGCAGCGGTCGAACCATCAAAGCAACACAGTGCCACATAAATGTCACGTGAACTACGAGAGGGGTGCAGCGACACGCGGGGGGGGGGGGGGGGGGGTAGTCACGTGATAGGGTCACAGCAGTGAATAGAGTACTTCCAAAGTTCCACACTGTGCGCGCTGCATTATGGGATCTGGTTGGCCATGGAAAGGAGTGGCATGGTTTTGGTTTTGAACTTTCGATCGCCCCGTTGACGAAGTATAGTGCATCTTAGCACTGCATCAGAATGAAGTCAGCGCTCGCTCGCACCGCAGCCATTCATGTTCGTGACTGACGATCCGCTACACGGCCGGGTCGTAACGATAGGCTTGTCCGAATTCACAGAAGTTTCGATGATCGCTTTAAATAACGTAAGACTCCATTTGATCTCTGCGTCAAACACTGACTACTCAGAAGTGGTGCAATAGTCTCTTGTTCGGCGTTTGTTCAGGTGGGTCAGATTAGGTTCGTAGAGCACGCTTCTCACCGCCCATTTCTGCACTGCAGTGAAGCGAGAACCACGGAGTAGGCGTCGCGATTTTACGTATGTGGCTTCGCCACAGCGCAGCCCCGTACTTAGGAGAAAGGGCCTCTGCAGAGTGAGGCGTTGGACACACAAGCGTCAAGTATATATATATATATATCTTGGTAATTGTTGCGGTTACAGCTTTACCTTCCAGTAAACAATTCTGAATAAAACTGCGTCTGGCACATATGATAGACTACGCTATTCTGACTACTTTTTGTTCAAATTTGAAGTATAGCAAGAGTACTTTCATATTGCGGGAATATTTATAGAGACTCATCCATCAGCTTATTTTTTATATCAACTCGCCAGTTTAGTTATTACCGTTACATACGTTCCATCTCTGCGATGGCACAGGGAAAGGAGAAAATGAAAACTCTATTAGTGTTGGCAATAACCTTGAAGAGGTCGAATGGATTGTCTCTAAGGCGTACTTATTGTCGAAGTGCCGATTTTTGTTATCATGAAGTTCTACATATAAGTTGTAATTAATGTTAATAATCTAATGACAAAAGCTTTTTTTATCTGAAGTAATATTTGCAGTTTTGTTACAACCTCAAGGACTTCAGTGAAACATCATCTGGGGTGCTCAATATTATTCTGTTCTAACATGATTCCCGTGGAATACACTATTTGGTTTACTTTTGGCTCTCTACCTAAAATAACAATTCGCAGCAGTGCACACTTTCCCTCATCATTCAGCCTCTTGTCGTCGAGCCTTGCACTTGCACGCGCAGCAGATTCTTCTGTGTTTGAGGGAATCAGAGATCCCGTGCAAGTGATGCTAACAAAGAAGTTGCGCGGAAGTAGGAAGGCAAATTAGACAATGTCTTCTAATGGACCGGCAAACATACCAATCCTTATGTACAATACTTAAAATTATGTGAATACTATTGAGTGGTAAGTAGATGTTCCGAAAGTTCCTTTTGCTGCTCCAATAAGTGTTCCGAAATGACTCGGACCGATCACATTACTGCGTTCGTCGAGTGCAGTGGAGACCCAGGCGGATATGCGCCGAGAAATTGAGGGAAAAGAGGAGAGGAGAGCGCGCGAGGAACGCCAGAACGCCGAGCTCTGGTTGGACCGATTAGTGGGTAGGCCTAAGGCCATTGTCTGCACTGCACTCGTCGAACGTGTTAGAAAGCGGGACGCAGGCGTCCGGCCGTTTTGGCTCTCGTATTCGAACGCACACGATGAGTACAGTGGGGACAAATGCAGCGAGCCTTCGGTCTACCCACTATAAAAAAGGCGTTCGGACGTCCCTCTCGTCTTCTCCTCCTCTCTCTCAGTTTCTCGCCGCATAGCCTCTCCCCCTCGTCAGCCAACTGTCTCCATCGACAACGAGCATGCAAAGCGCGGAGAAGAACAGCGAGAAAGGGAGAGTCCCCTGGTCGTTGGCACGCGAGCGGCGGCAGTGCGCTCTCCCTGGGCGCACAGTCGTCGTCACGGCCGCCGCATCCGGTTGCTGCCCGGAGCGGAGCGCCGCGTCTAATCCCGAGAAATGTCCTTTCATGCCGCGGGTCAGTCGGGCAGCAGCGATGCCGCCGCCGCTTTTGTGCGCCTGCGTGCGTGTCTTCGCGCCGTAAAAGCGGTCGGCCGGCGCTCGACCCGCCGCCTCCTTTTCTCGGTATCGGACTCGGATGGAAGTAAAAGTCAACGCTTCTTTCCGAGTAGCGTGTTCTACTACCTTCGCCTAATCCAGGCTAATCTACCCGTTCAGTAGTGCCGCTGTCGGCGCGCGATGACAGCGACGACGAGGACGACTCCTTCGTGTGTCGCTCTTGTAAACCTACCAGACGGCGTCTTCTCGGAAAAGAACCACGTGGCGCATTAAACGTTGCGTGAATGAAAAAAAGAAAAAAGAAAAATTGCAAGGAGTCGGAGTTTTCTTTACGCTGCAGTTGCTTTGCTGGTGAGATGGACGTAGATTATTACGAGGGACGTTTGCAGGATCTTCTTAGTGACCTAAAATAATGTTTCACATTCTATATATTTATATATATTTATGCATTGCGCGGTGCCTGCTACAGGCTTCTACTAACTTTTAGGTCCATTACTCAAGTCAGCGAGCCTCTCAAACCTCTATTCGGCATGCAAAAATACATGCACACAATGCAGGAAGTTGGGAACATCAATGGAACTCAGGGACTGAACCTGGGAGCTCACGTGCAACAATGAAGAAGGCGTCATCGTCATGTACCTTCCCGAATTCGTTTATATGTTCACATGATTGAATCAAGGAGCCAGTGAAGCTCAACCACACACGCAAAAAAGAATCTGTCTATCCATTATTTTTTGAGTTGCGATTTACGCCGAGACATTCAGCGTGGAAAATGTCACGATCATGTCCATCGCTATCATTTCTTTTTTCTTCGAGAGCTCGAATGAGGATTATACGATGGAGTGGGGATGTATATGTAAAAAATCATCGCAACATGAACACCTCACAAACATATAAAACCTTGTAGCTGTTATTGTATTTATGGTTGAAGGGGCATAATCATCTGCTTCATCATTTTCGTGCAGTGTAGTAATTGGATTCCCGTGCTCGCTGCGGTTAGTTAAACGCAAAGCGCAAAACAACGATGCCCGTCAAAAAAAAAAAAAAAAAAAAAAAGATGTTGCGTTAAAACGGACAGCGAACAAGGGAAGGAGGGAGTCACGCAGCCCAAAGACGAAGGCCGAATCCCCGAAATGGCGTCCTTGCCAGGGGACGTCCGCGGCCTAATTACGTGGTTTCCGATGACCAAGACATTCCTCCGCCGCAGAGCACACACACACACCAGGGTCCCCCCGGCCGACCACGATGCCACGGCGCTTCCCGGAGCCCGTATTGCTTTCGGAGGACGCCGCAGTTCGCCGAATCTATTACGTCGCGGCGCCTTTGAAACAAAGAAGTCCCTCGCGCAGGTTCGCCTACACACTCCTGTCCCGGATCCCCGCGCCAGAAGAGGGCGCTAAAAACACGAAATGGAAATGGCTTCCTCGCCGCCACCACCCGAAGGACGAACGGACAGACACGACCGAGTCTGTGATAAATGGTCGTAAAGTCCACCTCTGAACACGACACTTATTTCTCGTTCCCGCTTTTGCCCCCGAAACCAGGCTTTCGTCCGGTAATTACAACCTTTGGCTTTCTTAACCGCCGCCGTGCTCGGCGACGCGTCGGCGCAAAGCGGGCGCGCCGATGGGACAATAATTACGGTTTTCTCGGTGGCGTACGAACGTTGCCAGAGTGGCCAGATGACACGTCACCACCTCCGCGAGTGGTCATCCGAGGGAGGGGAGAATGAACTCGAAGCGACGGCCTTCTTTCCCTCGTGTTCTAGCGCGACACGTAGGACACTATCCGTTCTATGTAATCAAAGCACTTAAAGTGAAATAACGTAAAAAAAAGCTTAAAAAAATCACGAAACGTTAGACCAACACTTAGGCAATCATAATTGTGATTTCGCGCTGACTATTCAGGTTGTCAAGAGGGTCGTGAATTAACCGTTAAATTGAGTGAGAGGCAGGCCCTTGTCATGTTCATAAAGTTTCGTTCCACTGAGCGTGCGTACTTCCTTGTGTGGCGATTTCTTCCTATATATAGGCCGAACCTCTAGTATTACACAGTTTAAGAAGCGCATGCAACTTAAGTCGCGCGGAAGAACCGTTTCTCCGGTGATTTTGCAGTACAGTGTGTGCGACTGAGGTTAGACTTAAGTGCGGTGAAGGGTGCCCCTGTAACTGTAGGGTATTTTTTAACCTCACTGAAATAAACTGAATATCAAACATCGCGCGACCAGCTAGCTCATATGGCCAAGACGCGATTCAGCAATTGCTTCATAGCTGATAGTTTTGAATTTCACATTTTGCAAACTAAGCTGGTGCTGCACATACCCACCTTGTCCCGTGAGGGATTTTGATGGCCCTTCGAAGAGGCCATTCCAGCAATGTGCGGTAGAGCCGGCTATCGGGTGTTCGCTACTCCGGGTGACTTGAATTGAACATACTGATTGCCTCGCTCCCTCTGCTCACGTCGGCGTCCTCCAAACATTTAAGCGCGCGTGGTCCTGGACATATTTGGCACAGCTAGTCCCGATACCGTTCTACTTCTAGAGCCTGGTCCCAAGGACGACCCGAACGAACTGGGAGAGGACAGGAGCCAGTAACCCCAAACGACGGCGGTGGTTCGAAACAAAATGACGCCTCAAAGGAGCCTCGATCTTCAAAAGCCCGCGCTCGGACTGTCCGACGACCGTCGTCTCGTCGAAGCAGGCACACGGGGCAGGCTCCAGGAGCCAGGGAAATTGATTTCTGGACGGGTCCTGCTGGTCACACACGGGCATCTTTGCAAATCGGAGAATGTGGGACACCGACAACGGCCGCCTCTCACGAAGAGAAGAAGGCCCTCGTCTCGCGCACCTCGCAAAGAGCAACGTCAAACTGGTTAGAAGAGAGCCACGCACCGCTCCAGGGGAACGACGACAGCAAGAAGCATGACAGAAAACCCATTTATAGCCCGAACGCTGGACACCCGTGTGCTCCACAGCCTCGCATCGAGACACAACAACAGCGACCAGGACGATCCAAACAGCTGAGAAAGAAAAAAAAGAAGACAGTCAAATCAACGCTTCTGAAACGCACAAGGCTGCTCGGCTGTTGTTGTCGTTGCTGTTGTTGCTATTGATGGCCCAGTGTCCCAACGACTGGACGCCTCGCATCGCTCTGCAACGCGTAATGAGAGGAGACGCCGCGGACGAGTCGGAGGCGCCGGCTTGACGGAGACAGTGGCGGCTTCCAAAGAAACCGAACTCGTCGCCAGTGTCGAGACGTTGATTGCGTTCGGCTGGAGCGGCGTGCCAACGGCGAGTTCGCTCCGGCATGCTTGCGGGGCGAGTCCGTGTCAACCCCCGGAGCCAAGTCGTGACAAACTTTGTCGGGGAGGGGGGGCCTCTTCAATGGCGGCGCCCCGGCCGTGCAGGGTAGGTCGCGCTGCGCACGGACGGCAGCCGACTGCCTTTGGACGGCGTCCATTCTTTTTTTTAGTGTTGAGCTCCTTTTTTTTTTTTTTGTATTTCTCGTTTCCCTTTACGCGGAGTGTCCCTGGTGGATGCATGTCGCCACGACGCGCGGACGCTGTTTTATCGCATGACAAGGACGAAGTATAGAGGTGGCTTCGTCCGCGTATACCTGGTCGTTACGTCCGTCCGCTTATTCGTCGGGGTTTAATCGATCCATACTCCCGGGTGTGCTACCAACTGTCCCCTCGGACAGCGGGCGGCTGGAAAGCAGGCGAGCTGGGTGCCAAGTTTTTTTGTTTTGTTTTATTATTGCGTTCGCTCTTTTCGCAAGAGCATGCGGGTCATGCCATTGTGAGTGAAGAATATCCTTGTTGTCCGGCGCGTAATTTTTCCTATACATCTCGCTTGCCCGACTCGTGTTTGTGGCGGAAGTCCTTTCCTGTGTCTCCCGTAAGCATCCTCCTCGTCTCTCTTTCGCTCTGAAGCGACTAAATCAGTTACGCTTAAGGCCGGTTCGCATATATACATCGGAGAACTAAACCAACACCAAGAACAGCGCTGATAGAGTGCTGACTTGAACGTAACTTCACACTGATTCAGCGCTGTATCAGCACTCTATCACTATAACGTGCAGTCGGCACTACTTCCAGCCTCGACTAATAAGGTTGAGGGTAACACTGTGGTATATGTGCGAACAGGCATTTAAATTATATGGCATTCCCTGAATTCCCAAATTTTCTTGTGTGCGCCGCCATTTTTTTCTTCTTCGAGATTAGGATTTTTTTAGCTTTTCACTTTGTCAGAAAGCTCGGTCGACATTGTTTTTGTTCTGACGCGGACTGCACATTTCAACCTTTCTGAAGGACGGAAAAGCGTGTTCTACGATTTCAGGTAAAGCTTCGCCTAATATGTTAACAAAGATTTTAAGCACCACGCTCGCTGAAGTGTCGCTACTCTTGTATTGGTAGCTGTACTACGTCCATAGCGGGGACCTACATCTGGGCTGACTTTCTACGCGCACCGAGTAATAAATAAATAAAAAGGAAGCGAATCTTTTCAGTTTGGTGAATGCTCACGCATGCGTTTCGCGACTTCACGACGACGTTTCTCGGAATATAACCTCTTTTTTCGACACAGTCTAACATTACGGAAAAGGTTCTTCTCTCTCGCAAAGGGAGACGTGTTATTCTGAGGGCAGAATTACAGAGAGTCGAGGCAAATCACATTTGGACTTTGAGATGTCCGAACACGATAAATATAGTATATACGTCTTGAGAGCGACCCACGGCACAGGTATATACGTTGCCAAGCGTGCATTATATACCGCGGACCGTTGCGGAAACTATAAGTGCCAGTTTCTGGCTTTAGAAGGCGCCTCCGCTATAGGAAAGCACGCACACTAGAAGCAACCAGCAGATCTACGCCCACGCTCCTAAACACAATATAGAAAAGGCTGTAAAAACAAGAGAAGAAAATGCAAACTTTTTTTGGTGTCACATCTCTACGCATTCGTAGCGTTCTCGTCTTTTGCCTCTGAAACTTTTTGTCTTAGGGAAATAAGTACAAGCGTCAACCCAGTTGGAACACATATACGCGGGGAATATCTTTGATTTGTATTTATGGCTGCAGTCGATAGCCCGTCTGGTCAAAAAATGCAGACGATAAGTATGTTGCGTGGGGACGCTATCCTATGGCGGAAACAATGAAACCACTTTGTTCAAAGGGGTTTCTTGGGCAGGACAGAAAAATGAAAACGAAGATGTTGCTATAAATGGACGGGGTGAAAGAGGGCGGGGGGGGGGGGGGGGGGGGGGGGCGGTGTTGAATATTATTTTTTCGTAAACATCTTGGCAAAGTGATGAGAGCGAAAAAAGCAGGACTGCTTATTTGTTTTACAAAGTTATATATATAAAGCAGGACTGCTAATTTGTTTTACAAAGTTATATATATAAATATATACACCGGTAATATAGTTAACTTAAACATTTCCGATATGGTCGGTGCGAGGTGGCAAGGCGAATTCTCGATACCAATATGCTGTTCGACGAAAACACGACCCGTTCAGGCCTAAAACGTCGGATTTTTCACTGCAATAGAGACACCAAGAAGGAGCGTGCAGACAGCGATATCCGGTGAGTCAGACGATTAGTATAAGCGCAACCTTCACTGTTACGGATGAAGTCACAACTAGTCGGAGGCTGTCGTCTTAAAGAGCGACCTAAGAAAAACAAGACATGGAAAGCGATCTCGTGGTTACATCGCTGCCAAGGTTTTCTGCATCCGAGGACAGTCACCCGCTGGCAAGTCGGAGAGCGACGAGCACTTGCACGACTTCGCCCCGAGGGACGACACGCGTTGCGCGGCTCTTCCAATAACTCGTTCCCGGGAGAGCGCCAATCGGTTCCGCCAAAGGAAACATTGGTTTTCGCAGAACCGCACGGCAGAAAAGAAAAAATAAATAAACAAAACAAAAAAGGACCAGCGAGAACCGCGAGGTGGCACATACTGCGTCCTCTGGGTACGGGACCCAGTTTAACCAACTACAACGGGAGAAAAAAAAAAAAAAAAAAAATAGGGAAAAAAAAAAAAAGAACCGCTTGACCCCCTTGCCCCCCTTCCCCCGCCTCACTTTGACTCTCAGACCTTAGACAGAAATGGAAAACAAAACAGGAGCGACAAAAAATCACGACACGAAGAGGAATGGCGAGAAGCAGAAAAAAAAAGTAGAAAAAAAAAGAAAAAAAATCAAGGAAGCCAACAAACGAATTGAGCGTGGCAGAGCAAGTACGCGCGGAGACCCAGAAGAAAAGAAACATTGACCGGGTAATAATAATAATAGTAAAAAAATAAAAAAAGAATAAGAGAAGCCGGACATGTTGAAGTGGCGAGCATGCATCAATGTCAAATGTCCCACCTGGTCGGTCTGCGGCTCCACTCGCTCGGAGGGACCAAATTACAGGGATGCTCCGAAACGATTACCTCTCGCCCCCCTCCTCCTTTCCCCCTCCCTCTCTCCCTTCCAAGCGGCGTGACTTTTGTTCCGCCAGGAGCGTGCGTGAGCGTGTGCGTGCGGCCTGGGAGAGCGCGCGGAGCTGTCTCGGTGACGACTTGCTGGATTCGGTTCCTGGGACTTACTTTTATTTTCTTCCTTTCGCGGATCATACAGCCTCGTTTTTAGTTGATCATCTTCTAGTTCGATCGCTATGGATTTTTTTTTTTCTCCCTTTATTGCTTCGGCCAGGCTGCGTTGGTTACGAACTAAGTTTAGAGTCGGTCAACAAGTTTGGTTGCAGCTTCTTCGCAGGATTTCGGAGTACTGAACCTCTAGGTGTTTGTTTCTGGTACAGTCGCAAGGTATATGAGAGGGTATTCCCTCTGCTTTTTAATGCACCTGTAAAGAGACTAGAACTTAGGTTTTAGTCTCTTTACTCCTTTGAGTACTAAAGTTATTTGGTTTTTTTTTTTTTTTTTTGTATTTTTGTTGGCGTGCATGCGCACTAAAATCGTGAGCATGGAGTGCTTCTAGATTGATCCAAATAAACCGACGAAATTCCACATGTAACGAATCGAGGGATAACCGGGATTGCGGAGACGTCAGTCATAGCAGAAGAGCAGATGGAGTGTTGTGGCCCCTATCGTGCACAACTGTACCTCCATTCGTTCGCGACCCCGGCTGTTTCAAGTTTTTGCCCGTACGGTTTCGGTGCTTTATACAAAGCTGGAACATTTGGTGTCGGTCTAAAAATACGAATGAAAATAGAACTCGTTCACGGGAATGACGGATCGAGGCAGTTCTCCTAAATTAGAGCCAACTTTTTTTGTGTCCTTGTATTCCTCGTTTTCAAAATAAAAGAGCGAGAAAGAAGGGAAGGGGTTGTCACACTGGGGGGTGGAGGAAAGTGCGGCTGAGAAGGAATCGATTCATGAAAGCTGTCGCACTCCTTTTGTTTCCCCCTAGCTGAGCAAGACCAAAACCAACTCGAAAAGTTTGGGTCGTTTTTGCCATCCGTCGGGCCTTCGACGTTTACGGTTGTTATTATGACTATTACTGCTAATAAGCAGCTGCGCCGCTCTCCTCTTCGTCTCTTCTTTCTTCTGTTCTTTTCTTCGAAGGAAAGGGGCGCAAGTTACTGTCAGATGCATCCTTCACTCTTATAACCTTGTTTTCTGACCTCCGTCACAATTTTCTTTAGCAGTTAGTACAAGTTACTGACTTTTTCGACGGGGTTTTAGGGCGGTGAAGTGAACGCTCTTGCTGTCGGTGGTTTGGGTTCCGAGAAAAACGATTAAAAACGAACCGCTCCTTTTTTGCCCTTCTTTACTGTGGCACTTTTTTGTTGTTTTTGTTTCGTGCGCGAATACTTTGTTGGAGCTTATTTTTTTGTTCTCGATATTTTTGGGAGGCCAGCAACCAATCTTTCGCGCACGGCTCGACCGTAGTCTGGTGCTCGGAGGGAGAACGTTTTCTCCTTTCAACGTCACTCCAGTTCCGGTCCGGCAACGGCGGCGCGCGCGCAATGGCCGCGAGATCACGTAGGTCAAAGGTCGAGCTGTCATGAGCGAAATCCGCCGAAGGCGAAAGCGGCGAAGCTTCTTCGAGGGGAACGCGTCCTTTGTGTTCGAACTTGGCGCTCTTCGATGCGCCGCCGAAATAGAAGCAGAGAAGCAGCTCGAAGAAGATGAGTTCACCTTTATTGCTTGGGCCAAGGTCGGCGCGGGAGTATCGTCGGAAGGCGGCGGACCATGGATGGCAGCCACAATTTTTCTTTCGATATAGTTGGTCAGCTCCCAACTTTGAAAGGCTGAGCCCATCGCTCAAACCAGGGACGTCACCATTGCCGTGTCACGCCGGGATTGAGTCCGTCTTTGTTGCCGTTTGCGGGGATTATATGTTCATAAGCCAGTTTGACACGGGCGTGACGTTATTCAGAAACATTCAGGATGATTGTGCTCAGTGATGTATGTCGTGAGCAGGTGTGGAAAGCCAAGAGGTTAATGTAGTACTTCCATTGCAGTTTGTACTGGGACATGAAAAGCGAGCGAGAGAGAGACATTAATGGACCGAAGTTTAAACAGAGAAAGGAAGTCAGTTACAAGAGAAGGCTTTCTCAAACTCAAGGTACATAACGGAAAAAGAAACCGAAAGCGTTCGTCCACGGGTTGAGCTGATCGGTAGCGATTAATGTACCAATATTGTTGGTGCATGAAATAGGAGCTGGTCACTTATAAGACGAATCCTTACTTACATGGAACTCAAAGCAGACTAATACTAATACAAATAGAATAACTCTAAAGCGCCGTTCACAGGCTTGTAGCCGAGTAAGACCGAGAGAGACAAGATCGGTTTTAAACCTCTGGCGACGGCGTAGGACCTGCTCCGCAGCAGCGCTTCCGGTCCTACGCCGTCGCAAGAGGCTTAAAAACCTGTATTGTGTATCTTGGTCCTACTCGGTTACAAATGTGTGAACGGCGCTTTACTTTTATGATTCTGCACCATAAACGCGACATCACTTCGACCGTATCGCAGCATGTTCAAAGAGTGGAGTACAGATACAGTTCCGAAGCAAATGAGGACTCTAAGACACGCAGTAAATGTTTTGTCTGGTAACTCGAAAGAATTTACTATTACAAGATAACCAAAAACACTAGTCACCTTGATGGCGTCCATCCTATATCGAAGACAGCCTGATGGCAGAGAGATCCGTCCCCAAGCGACACGATCGTACGACAGCACGACCGCGACGAATCGCCGGCGATAGCGATCGACAATGGGGAAATTAAAAAGAAAACTAAATAAAGCGATCAACGACGTAAAGAAGCGAGAGATACAGAAAAGGAAAGAGACGAGCAGAGGAAAGGGAGAGAGAGAGAGAGAACAAGCGAAAGAGACAGAGAGGGAGAGAAGCCACGCTGGAGACTCGCGTCGACCAATCCCGGATGCGCGACGTCGAGAGAGTCGCCCGAAGCCGAAGGTGTACGACGGTACACGAGGAGGGAGACGAGAGGACGCTACACCCGGAGTAGTCAGCGTCGACGGCGGCGTGTGCGCGCGGGGTGTGTTGTTCACCGAGGGCGAGGGAAGAGCCGGTGGGTGGGAGGGAGGGCCGGGAGATCCCCCGGTGAGGTGAGAAGAAACGGGAGACACGCACAGTGTCGCGCAGTCCCAGGGAGAGGGCAGCCATTCCGCCGCCGCGGCGAGAGAGAGAAGCACAGCAGGCCAGACGGACGAGCGACTCAGGCACTGGAACAGACAGCGGGCGACGTGGACGACGTACGCCCCAGAGCGACCGACCGGACCGCTCCTCCCGAAGACCCGAGGAACTCCCTTGCGGTGCTTGCGTGCGAGTGGCTTCTCTGCCTGACGACGCGCCTCCAACGCACGTCCCTTCACACGTGGTGATCGGTGGTGTCTCCGTGGAGAATCGTCGGTGATCGCATCGGTGATCGCGCGAGGTCTTCTTTCGAACGGTGCCGACTTGGTAAGTCAGGGGACATCGCACGCTGTGGACATCCGGTTCCGTTCATGGCGGTTCTGACGTGGATGTGTGCCGCTGAGAGGAACGTCGCTGTTGTCTCGTTGCGGAAGGTCTTCGAGGCGTCCTAGTCAAGCGGTGAGGAGGACCCTCCGTTGCTCGAGTGACTGCCGGTGGCGGCGGCAGCCGGCGAAGACTCCATGCGGTCGCTGAGTTCCCCGGGGGCGCCCATGGGTGGCGTGTCGCCGCGAAGGCCCGAAGACGGGTTCGGGGAAGCCAACACAGCGACCGCGGACCGCCAGGAAGACCTCAAGTTGTCGGAACCGGGGAGCAAAGCGAGCGCCGATGTCCGAGGTAACCTTTCTTCTGCCTTCCGTCGGGTTCTCTTCCGAAGTGCAGCTGGTGGCTGTGGCGAACGGCAGCTGCGAAGGGGAAGCGTGTACCGCATTTTTCGATCTGTGGCGAGCTTCCGATTCGGTATCGTCCGACGGTTAGGAGAGCTTACACGGACTTTTGATCGTGCATGTTACGCGCTATGTGTAGCTTAGCTGCGGCACTCGTTGGAGAAATATGACAAACATGATCTCGGCTACTTCCAGTTTCCAATTAAAAAAATAAAAGACAGCCAACCCATTTTTTTCCTTTTTTTTTCATTTTCTGGTGAACGATGTGACTGCAGGATCCATGATGCATGCGCACATAAATGAAAACAAAAAAGAAGAAAAACAGCAGAGGACACGATCGGCGTAGACGTGAGGAATTCCTGTGATTTTTTTACACTATCACACAGAACGATACGAGGATCTTAAAACCGTTTTCACATAAACATAAGTTACAATGATCCCGCGTTCAAGGTCGATTCCGGGCTGTATGCGTTCGTATTGAGATTGTTGGTCAAGCACGTGGTACAATCAGCCCCTCCACCCAAACAGGTTTTCTCTCCCCTAATATAAAAAGCGAAGCACGATACATACCACTATTAAGGCGATGCACCTCTCTCAATCCAGGTTAAAGATGAACTATTATTCGTATTTAGGTAACTAAATAATCGGAGCGCCATGGGCGTTAGGAGGTACTTTTATGGATAAAATGTGTGACGGTAGCATAAAAATGACAATGTAATTAACTTCACGTTTTTCAGGAATATTGACAATATATATATATATATGTTATTTTTCGTTTTAATTGATTTTTTTTTTTTTTTTTTTTGAAGTTCAGAGTACATTTTTGTAAGGATAGCAAGATCCTGTTTTAAACGTTTTTCTCGTCGTTATTTTTTTTTTCTCAGCCTGCAATTTGTGCAAATTAAAAAGAAAACTTATGGGAAGGTTTTTTGGTCGTTTTCTCGCTCCCTCGATCCGCCGCTCTCAGCACGAGAAAGAAACTGTGTCTCGCGCCGAGAGCGCTAAGGCTCGATGGCCCGCCGGTCTACCACGCGTGTTCAGCGCGCGACGGCAGGTCGGCGGGGTTCATGCATCCCTTGGTGCCCATTTTATTGACACATCTTTTTTAAAGAAAATAAGAAAAAAAAAAAACGCACTGGCAGTAGCTTAAGGCAAAGCTCGTCCATGGCCGCGGTGCAGCGCGAGAGCCAAAGCTCTGTTGTCCGTGTGTATAGTAGTAGAGCGCCTTTCTCGGCAATGCACGCGCACCACGACACGGCGAGTCCTTCTTGGAGGTATATTGGCCTCGGCAGAGGGGCGATGATTGCCTGCACACAATCCCCGACAACTACGCCAGCACCGACTCCGGACGCCTACGCGCTGCTGGGTAGCGGGGTAAAGTGGAGCGGTTGGCAGTACTGCAAAGTCTGAGGAATTCCGTCTGTCGATCAATCAGTCACATTGTGCACAAACAGTGCTACTGTTGGGTGCTAGTCAGGGCTGGGCAGAAATACTCCAAAAAGTGCCGTACTTCCTGGGCTATAGTCCGCGGACTATGCATGTTTAGAAGTATAAATTTCAGGCTGTGCGGACTGTTTACGCGTGCGGACTATTCAATAATTTTTTTCCTTTCAAGATCGTTCAATATAACGAGAAGTAGCGGAATTTGTGTATGAAAGAGTACGTTACTGATGATTTATGTTTGATACAAGCTTTATTGTGAGCTAAGAAAGCAAACATTTGTCAAGGTGTGCCGTGTGTGAGAAGATTTTCGTCTCGACTAAAGCACCAAATGCGGACTATGCACCATGTGCGGACAGTCTAAGCAAGAACTTTTTTTTTTTTTTACCCCAAATTTGCCCCTGCGGACTATACATCGAATGTGGCCCGGAAGATACGGTATTCGGGAATTCAAATACTGAGATACATTTGTATTTTATGCAACGGGATATTTTTGAAGTACTTCTGCAAAAATTGCGAAAAAATATTCTGGAATACAGATGCAGATGCATTTGATCCCGAGCGGTGCTACGTGGGGAGGGTGTAGTTCGTGGCGAATGCAAATAGCAATTTATGCTTGTGCTCCTTATTTCGTGTCCTTTTGTGGACTTTTTCTTACCTCGAATTCTTTGTTTATCATTGATGCCGCTAAAAAAACGTCACCCCCGGTGAACCACATAGCTACTGAACGGTAAAGACTTCGCGCCATGTTTTACAAGAGGCGTCTGCACGAAATGGACCCTGTTTTTTCGTAAGGGAGCGTCTCAAACTGTCGTCTTATATGATTCTGTGCCAACAACAGTGTGAGGAGGTTGGACAACAGAACCGTACATTTTCTCCTCGTTTACAGCGTTGGCTCGGCTAAATTGGAAAGAGTGGAGGACTTTGTGACAGGAGGTTATTCTGTTGTTCTTGCAAGTAACGTTCTTTACACCAATTTTCATTTTATTTTATTGTTGGTGACTTTGATGGATCATGTTATAGGGCGAGCTCATATAAATTCTGAAGCACCTTGTACCGAACAGATGTTCTTATCTCTTCAGTTTATCGTAAGAACGGCAAACAAATGTAACGATTTACCTAAGTCTGGCAAACTAATTCTGAGATACAAATACAGTTTTCAAATGTGTCTCGATAGAGAGATAGAGGTAATCCAAAGTACCTCTAAAATTCTATCACGATACATTTGTATCGCGATACTGCCCAGTTGTGGTGCTAGTAAGGCTCGGACAGTGAAATACTTCAAACGGCATTTTGAATTCTTCGTCACTCTTTTCCCTTTTATCCAAATCTCCTTCCACTGCAGTCAGTAGCAAACAAACACCAGACCGCACACATCAATTTGTCAGTGAAAACAAAATTAAAACCAAGGCGTGCACGGACCAGACGAAGGAACAGACAGACCTATACCGTTGACGGTTTCCGCTAGACTTTCATATTCCAAAAGGTGGAAGTGAGAAATAGTACACTATATCTCGCGGAAATGACAAAATAGTTCACACTATAGCACACAGGTTCAACGTCAAATGTTTGTGCTGAACCTTCTTATAAACTTGACCACGTCACGTGTCATTTTCTTCGAAACTTATACTAAAATAATCCCAGTTGATATCCCTGCCAATTTTGGTTTTCTTATTTAAATATCAAATTGTGTAGATAAGTTTTATTCCTGCCCTCTGTCGGGACACGTCACTCAGTGGTTTTCAGCGTCGGGAAAAAAATAACTAAGCAGCCTGCCCCCTCCCTTTACTTCATGACGTTTTGTGAACAAATGATAAGGGCGCTAGCTGTTGATGGTGACATAATTAAGTATGAAATACAATAGCCTGCCTTTTTTGATCTGAAGTTCTAATTCTACTACATTGTTCATTGCTTGATGTATAAATACTCCCGGTTTTGACCCAGTGCGGTGGCGCGAGGTTTATAATGCCGCGTTTTCATGGCCTTTAAACGTGAATATGGATGGAAAGGAGGATGCAACGGAAGCCGGCCATTGGAAACCGAATGAACCTCCCCCCTTTCTCGTGAAGCCGTCTTATTTTGACGTTCGGGCGATGAGTCCGGTGTTACCAGTGTCTGTTATATGTGTAGTTTTTCTAAGTTCTTAGCGTGAATCTTCCGATTATTTATGATTTCTTTGTTCTATTGTTCCACACTTAGCAGTCTGATAAACCAATTTATATTATTCATCACAACATAGAAATCAATCCTGGTTTTTTGTTTGTTTCGTAAGGGGGTGGGTTTGTTTTCAGGCGTTTTCGCACATTGGAGGCATTTTCAAACTTAATGCTGCATGTCTTTCATATTGCACTCAGCCGCGACGCAAAACTGTCCCCAATGGGTAAAACCTTTCGCCATATAACGGCAAACAAAATGGAAGGGCACAGGTACCATCTATATTCGGCTGCATATAGCATGTAGGACGTGGAAACGTTTAAAGGGAAACAAACAACAACAAAAAATATCTGTGGAGCGAAGACGAAACGAAGTGACGCGAGAGAAATTCGGCAGCAGCGTACGTTCCCCATTGCCGGCTACAGCAACGACCACTCGGCGCGTTTCGCACCAAACGTCCCAAACGCTGCGCTCAGTGCCGCTCCGGGGCACCAGAGAGAACTTGTATACGATCCGCTCCACGTTGGCGGAAAAAAAGGGACTCTCTTGAGAAACATGCGAGTCGCCTCTCCGATAGACGCGGCGGCGTATGGCCGCGTGAACCACCGCGTGACCAGGGTTGCAGCGAGTCTGGTGTGCGACCCGCGAGCCCGTGACGGCACGCGAACCGGGCCCTTGTTGTCAAACGGCCGAGGAAAGCGCGCGCCCGTTGTGCTGTTGCTGCGCCCTACGCGGAGTAATGACTGGGCGTCCGAGACGTTTCACGTCTTCGTTTTAGAAAGATACCTTTCGAAACTGGGTGCGCCTGGCTTGATTCCCTTTCGTGTTCTCCCCCGAAACCGAAAAAAAGTGTGCTTAGGGTTGCACGCCTCAAGTGCTAGATTACCTTTGCGCCGTGCTGTGGCATGTCGCGAATCGGCGACCATTATTTGTATTCTATGCGTCGTCAACGGACGCAAATGGGGTTCGAGCGAACCACCTTGGATTAGGCATGCACGCGAATGTGACCAGCCGACCTTTCCTCATCGCAAAAAGTTCGTATCACAGTAAAAAAAAAAAAAAAAAAGAAAAGTATGTCAGTTGACTTTCCTGCAGAACACGGAGAAAACCACTCATGGCGAAAAATGGAAGGATCCCAGCGAATGATGAAGCTCATAATATGATTGCATCGGGAAAAAGAAATGCCACATATTTAAAAACAGTGAGCAAGTAAGCGTCACGTTCGTTGTTCCTGCATACGTTGCATTTGTGCTTCATCATTCGCTACAATCCTAGTATGGTTCGCCGTGAAGTGTTCTGGCGTGTTGTGGAGAAAAGCCAACTCATAGGTTTTTAACGGGAAGGTTCTGGATGTAAAAGCACTTTGTATTTTATTTGTATTCATAATTGTTTACGGAAACTACCACCATCTATGTTCAGAGCTGTGGTGCTTTAAAGAAAAAAAAAACAAAAAAAAAACAGCTGGTTTGTAAAGATTAATTTGCGTGTGGTATGAGTATCTCTCTATCTTCGAAGAACTATACTTTCGATGTTTTTCGTCAGCGAGCAGAATTTTTAAAGTAGAAAGCTCCTTCACCCCGAAGGAACGTGCGTACATGAACCGCAGCCGCCATCACGGTCCTTCGAGAAACTGAAATTACTTGAAGAATGGCTAGTCTCAAGCCTAATCTCGCGTGGAACGTTCAGCGCGTAGGCACGGGCGAGGGCAGAAACCGGCAACAACGGAAAAAGGGCAACTGCGTTTTGTTTAGTCATACGCTGTTCATTTTGACCTCCGCCATTCCGTACTTGCTTTCAGTATATCAAAAAGTGCACTTTAAGAAGAAGAAGAAAAAAAAAAATCAGTTTTTGAAAGGTTTTACGACACCCAAAGAACTATTTCAGCTCGTGAAGAACGGTTCCTCAAGGGCAATTGCCTCTTGGTAACAAAAGAAAAGAAGAAAAGAAAAAGAAACTGTTTTGTATTGAAACAGGAGCTTACAAGAATCCCGAATAGCTTTTTTCACGAAAAGCACTTTTAGGCGGTGCAGAAGAGAACCTTTTAGGGTGCAAAATGTGGACAGGCCGAAGAACCCTTAAGAGTTATTTTACGACCGGATTTGTTTTTAGGGTTTGGTGTAGACAATACAATAAGATCATTCTAGATATTTAAGCTTGATAATCTACGATAAAATCGTAAATGTATCTTCTCGAAATATGTGTCACTAGACCGCATCCGAAGACACTTCATGATGTCACAGGTTCCCTCGAATTTTCTGCCTTTGACTTCCGGTTCTGCGCACTTGGAGCGGCCAGCGGCAGCGACGAGAGAAAATATACGTTATATCTGAAGTCGTAACCAATTACATTAGGATGTCTGGTCGGTAAAGAAACGAAAACGCGATTAGTTTAAGTTTCAGCTTGTTGGGCCAATTTGATATTGAAGTTTTGCCATTCTCGCTTTGAATCTTCGTTACTGTGTCGAAAAGAAGACACACACTTCTTAAGCGATAATGGCTCGCGCCCTCTTTCATGACTGCATCGCAGCTCCGTGAACAAATGTTTTCAGCGAAAACAAAATAGTCAAATGTACTAGCTTATGCCCGAACCCGTTCCTGGATGGTATCCGCAATACCTCAAACAGTATTTTTTAGAGAAAGCTCAGAGTCACGGCTACTGTCATGATGAAAGTGTGAACACTTATACAGGTTATCATTTTTATAGTGCGTGCGCTATAATAAAACAGGACCAACTTTATGCCTTTTTCAAACTATGATTGTTTAACGAAGGAGTCAATCGAACGGTTTAAATAAAAGGGCTGATCGAACGAACCCATATACGCTGACTTGTCACAAAAAAAAAAAAAAAAAATATCTACACTCAATATTTTTGTAATCTGTGATGAAGAGTAAAGAACCTTTCAAAATTTAACCACTATAGTACCACGCTATGTGTGCTCCGTGCTGGCAGAGCTTCAATATCGCGAGAGGAGCCTGTGGAATTCTTGGCAACCGGACCTGTCTCTCCACTCACTCCAAGTCCCCGTTTCTAATTATGTAGCAGCGCTCTCTCGTGCGGCTGTTAACCCCCAGAACAACAGCTCCGTTTAGTGTAGATTATACCCCGCCCGGTTAATGGTGCGACTGTTGGCACGACCCCTGCCCATATGCCCACACGAACGCCCGCCACCAAAGAGCGCCGCCATTAACTCCTGCACGTCAGTTTCGTCGTACCCCTGCCCACTCATATGCACCCTTTTGTATCAAAATATGGAGTCTCTGAGACGGAGGCAATTTTACGTTACGAACCCGCTAGACCACTGGGTTTGTCGGCTTAAATAGAAGCACCACTTGCTGCCGTCAGTGGCGTCTTTCCATAGTAGCCTTTCGGACTCTAAGTGGGAACAATGCTCACCTGGCGTGCTCGTGTTGGCGTTGGTCCCTGATGCTGCTTTTGACGTCATAGCGCGCGCGACCAATGACGCTGCGTCGCACGAAGGGATGAGGGAAAGGGGAGGGGGGTGAAACGGCGTGATAACAGTGCTCCTTCTCTCACACCCCTTCCCCCCTTCCTCCGCTGCGTAGGAACACGGGCTGAGCAATAGGGTAGGAGGAACTGCGTGTTAGTTGTGTGCAGGATTTTTTTTTAATGTAGTATTGAACTACTAAAAGTAACCTGTGCCATTGAATTCTTTTGTTTTTCCTTACGCGTAAGGGTATAGTACTTGCGTTCGGTCCGTGCCGTCCTCGTGCGACACGGGTTGCGGCACGTATTACGTTCGCTAATTGGCACCGGCCCGCGTCGCGATCGGCAGCTTTCCGCTTCGAGCATCAATCGAGAGTCAATTAAAAGTAATTATTTAATGAAACGCGGATCGCCGCGCCACAGCGTCTGGCCTTGAAAGCTGTGGGGACGCGCATCTGGACGTCGTCACGATCAGTCTTTGCCGATCGGCGACGGGCATCGGCCAGGTACGGCGCTGGCGAGACGCCACTTTAATCTCTCAATGATCGCGTTTCGCGTCGGCAATTATGGCGACTCGTTGCCGTCGATGTCTCCCTCCGAGTCCCGTCAGAAATTTTCCTTGTGGCGTCATCTCATCTGCGCAGACTGCAGACTCCGAGACACCCCTCGGTGAAAGACGCCGCGACCGGGCGAAGGTTAACTGCCCAGTGCAGTTATTGTTTTGATTAGGTTTTTTTTTTTTTTGCTTGGTATCGATCGCACGACGGCGTTATTTGCATTATACAGCAAGGCCGTTCCTCGCTAGTCAGTTAACCGTTTTCACACTTATGGCGGTTTCATTAAAGCCCCTGGTTGTGTTATGTGGTTTGATCATTCGGAAAAGGATCGTTGACATTTCAACAACAACAACAACAACAACAACAACAACAACAACGACAATAATAATAATAATAATAATAATAATAATAATAATAATAATAATAATTATAAATGTATTCCCACAGTTAAGAAAACGGGCACATCAAAGACAATAAGAGCCTTTTGTGATGCCACCCTACAATGGAAAAATCAAGCATAGCTATAGCGACTGTAAACGACAAAATAAATAATAATAATAATAATAATAGCGATACTAATAATATTAACATATTTTCATTATTATTATTATTTGGCTGAAGAACCGCGGCACCACAGAAAGGCAACAGCGCTTATACCATAAAGGCCCGCTGTGCCGCGTCTAAGTGTGATGATGATTATGTGATGATATAATATGCAGTTGATGAGCACGGGGTGTTCTTCAGATAGTCGCGAAAACTAGGTGCCCGAGTTTCTGAAGTTTGACGGTTCAGGTGAGTCAGTCAGCCATCGAGCCGAGGTGACCTTGCGGGGTCTGGTGGTGCGGTCGCTCACGTCGGTGAAGTCAGAGGGCTCCAGGAGGTAGCCCAGTCCAAGTAGACGTCTCCCAACCCGGAGGCATTCATGCCCAGGGCTTGAAACGCAGCGGCGCAGTCCCCCCGTATAGCTTCCTGTCATCGGGAAGGGGGGGGGGTGGGGGGGGGGGGGGGGATCGGTGGCTGAGTGAGCTAGCGCACACCCACACCTGCCTGTTTCGATCTGGATGGCTATCGTATACCGCCGTGCGGTCATGTATCACTACTGCGTGATGCACGTTAAAGGTGCACAGGCTAGCGATTGTATTGCACTGCCTAAATTTCTCATCTACAGCTAGGAGACAATTAAGTCGCCCGTTGAGGCAGACTAAGGTCTAGGCTGTATAAACATACACACATCCCAATTTTTTGTTTTTCTTCCTGCCATCGGAGAAACGATCACTGTGATCTACGTAAAGGATGTGGCTAATCACGATATTGAGGCTACGTTTTAGTACAAATACGCCACCGCCGTTGGGACACTTCATGCTCACACTATACTTGGGCGGATCGCACATTTGTTTCAAGGCGTCATAAGTTCGTCTTTCACTGAGTACTTTAACTTCGTCATTTGATAGACTTCTTGCGTAGATTTCTATAAAGGGCTCTCTGCGCGTACCGTGTAAAGGGAACGCAGGATCTTTTTTTTTTTTATGTAGTTAAATGACGCAAGTTTAGTTTCGGCGTCGATCTGCTGAAAAGGCGTCGCTATTGTCTTGACTGAGCGCTAAGCTATGTTAAACCTTGCTCTTCGGAGAAAGCAGGAGCGTAGGCTGCAGCATGCATGTCGCGTTTTCTTTGCCAATCCCATTCGAGGCGTCTGATTCAAATGCACCAGCATAACAACTCAGACAATAGACACCCTGTGATAAACTGAAGAAATTTCAGAAGATTCGAACGATGTTAACTAAGACACCGTCTGTTACGTCGTAATATACCCTTTTCAAGAGTAGTCTAATAGCCGCCGCGCGCCTATCATCCGAGTTCACCACTGACTGACCACAAATACTTTGAGCATACATCGGACACAGGGAGATGTGTCAGCATTCGGCGAGCACCCGGAGCCAGTCGCGTACGGTTCGTTCCCGTGAAATAGCGAGTGGCAATGTTGCTCGAAGAGGCTTTGAAAACGGTCTATCGGTTCCTAATTGTTCTTACCAAAGGCTCTAGTTACGTAATCGGCTCTTCACTGCCAATGAGATGATCGGGGCTAACTACACCCTATACTGTGACCTTTTGCTACGTGCTCAAGTCGCACGATTACATTTTATTCCATTCGCTTCGATATGTCTTTACACGAATCGGAACCAACGTGAGACTCGGGCTTTTTTTTTTTAGTTTTGTATTCATAATAGACAAAAGAATAGAAAAAAAAAATGATAGCACCCAAGATTTCCCAGCTGGCGTTATAACATTTTAGTTCCGCACACACTTTGGACAATCGCGGTGCGTTCTACCCTCGAGCCCCGAGGAATCTCTTGATGGAACTGCTGTCACGCGTAGAGCGGGGTTCTATATGACGTGAACGGCCCCGTTGGCATCATAATGTCACAATGAACTGTCGCTGCGCATCACACGACGAGTAATCGAGGCGAGGCTCGTTTGTTCCTTTGTCCTTTATCTATCGAGGGCTTTTTCTCCGCCTGGCTTTGTCATTCGTGTATCTCGGAGAACGCGTCGAGCCGTTCGTTGGGCACGCTGTGCGCGCGGCACCGGTAACGGATGACCTTCGCACTCCAGGAGTTTGCAACGGCGGAGCGAATATCTCGAACGGTACGCATATATGGCTCGCGGACTGACATTCTGTTTCATTGCGCGAAAGTAACTTGGTTCCTTCGTGGCGTAAGAATAATCGGCTCAGAGCGATGCTTTACGCCACAGTCACACTGCTTATACATCATACAAACTCGCTTCAGGCGGTAGGGAGTTTTAGGGAACCGTTTCTGCACATCCGATCTGGTACCATGGGCCCTCCGGTACGAACTGCGCTTCTGCGAGTCTTCTGCGGTAGCAGATGCGCAGTTCGTATCAAAGGGAACATCGTACCGTATTGGGTGTGCAGAAACGATTCCCTAAAACTCCCTACTGTCTACAGACTGTCCTTTGCGCAATGTGTTGGCAGTATGACCGGGGCCTTATCGTACAAGATACAGTCTGCAACGCACGAGTCACCGGAATATCGGGACTTCGAATGCGGCGTGCCAAGTTCGAAGCACAAATCTCGCGGTGACTCGCTTTCGATTTTGTACGCACACTGTCCTTTGTATGATGTATCAGCGGCGGGACCTCGGCTTTAGGCTACTTCAAAGGCTGGTGCGGCGGCTCTAAATCTACGATCAGCTGCGTCATAACCTCTAATTGTTGGCACATATAATTTTAAAAAAAAATGTTTAACGTGTACGCGGAAACGTTGTGTATACTGCGATAGACCGGGGCGGGGGCTTCTATGATAAGGCTACACAATAAAAAGTTATTTCTCTCATATGTCATCGGCACCGGGACATTTGATCAAGTAAAACGTCACGGTTAGCCTCACAGTACAGTTTTCATTTCTGTTTCTAAAGATTGTGATAACAACTAAACTCAAAAATAGTTTTTTTTCTTTTTTGAAGTTTCATCCAGCGATTGGCTTTCCGCTCGCTGAGTGGAAGAGATGACGCAAGAGTATTTTCTAGAATGTTCAAAGGTCTATTTAGTCAATAACACAAAACAAGCAGAAAAACCCTCCAGGGGGAAAAAGATCGTGAACACGCGAATACGGATAACTCTTTTATTTTTTTTTTCTCGTCTTTTCTTGTTATGATGTATTTGTTTTACCTTTCGAGAAACTCCACCGACGCTGTCGCATTTTGGTCATGTTTAGCTTGTTTCATGAGGAAGAGATTTTATTATCACGTGCTTAAGTTCCTCGAATGCCAACTGGCGACCATTAAATTTGATAAATATCTATTTTTTAGAGAAGCAAAACATTTACTATGCTTCGTTTCACCTTCAGTCCAGACGCAGCCTAGGCTACGAGCTCATTGAACCAATCAGACAGCGTCAAAAGCGCACCGTCATGGTGTTCTTCGTGTTTCTGTGCGTATTCTATCATCGCTGGACCAACCATAAACAGAAAATTCATAGTGATTAGCGCTTTTCACGCAGTTTGATTGGTCCCATTACTTCGTAGTGGCGGCTGCGTCTGGACTTAAGCTGAAACAAGGTATAGACGAGACAGACGTGTTCTGTTCACACTGTGCAAG
This sequence comes from Ixodes scapularis, assembly GCF_016920785.2. NCBI lineage: Eukaryota > Metazoa > Arthropoda > Arachnida > Ixodida > Ixodidae > Ixodes > Ixodes scapularis. Next base: position 181,802,793 of record NW_024609846.1, on the reverse strand, counting down.
CTGTTAGCTTTCACTAACTGCCATTTCTTTGCACATGCGATTTTTTTTTTTTGCGATCACGTATATTAATATTTCGAAAAAAGAAGGTAAAGGCTTTAAACGTATTTATGAGACGAGCTTCAGAGCGGGGACCGCTCTTGATCAGGTCCTATATACATATATATATACCACAAAGTAGCACCGCGAAGAAAAGTAGAAATTCGAAACACGCTATGCTTGAAATCCGGAAATCTGGCGATCTCCTTCTAAAAAGCATTGTTTCGCATATAAGCAAAAACAGTATAATAATAAAAAAAAAAGAACACAAAACAAAAACGAAGCTATTTTCTGCCGCTCGGATAAAGCCATGTATATATTGTTTATACAGACGAAAAAAATAGTCTCCCTGAATAGGCGTCTGACGTCACAGCTGTAGATGAGACACCCGATTAAGTGAAATGCACGCAAATTTCCGATGATCTTTATTTAAGACGCTCTCACATTGTTCATACATCATACAGAAGACACGGAGTTTCTCCGCGGACATGCTGGCAGAATTCTCTCTGGACGCGCCTCAGGCATATCCGAATGAAGAGAGTTTGCTTCAGACATATATGTATGGTTCGTATGGAAGTGGGTTTGCTTCACACATACATGTGTGCTTCGAACATGTCCGCTGTCAGTTTTCGTTTGGCCAATGTGAATGGGACGTCATACGAGGAAGAAACACGCGACAGACTGTATGTAGAGTCCAGACTGTTTTTTGTACGATGTACTCGCGGTGTTACCGCTCCTTTAGGGTGTCGATTCAAGAGTCATATAGGGTATAGGCCAAAGCTCCGGCAGGGCAAATCCCGTTCCGCATAATCGAAGAGAAGTGTGTGACCCCAAGCGTTCCCCGTTCTCTGCGCAGCCCTAGACAAGCTGGGCCACCGGCGACCGCAGCAGCCGCACCAACACGTGCAGAGCGGCTGCGGCGGCGGCGGCAGCATGGTGGTCGGCACGGCGCCCGAGCTGGTGCAGGCGAGCAGTGCCTTCGACATGGCGTCGCTGGTGCTGTACGGCAGCCACGCCGTGCCGATCCGGCTCAAGATCCTCCTGGACCGGCTGCTCAGCGTCCTGCCGCACGACGAAGTCATCCACGTCCTGCACGGCTTCGGATGGACCTACGAGGACTACGTGCGCGGATACATTCTACAGGTACGTGCCCATTCCGTCAAGGACTCTCTCTTCCTCTCGAGTCGTCGAGTTCAGGCTGTATGCCTCCTTCACGCTATGAATTTTTTTTTTTTTTTTTCGAGTATCCGTTGGAACAGATTGGCATCGTTTCGTGTCGCCTTTCATAGCTTGTAATCCTTCATATTACCGATGCTCAAAAAAAAAAAAAAAAGAATCGTCGATAAAGAAGAAATACACTCAAAGGTTAGGTGCTCACAATGTCGCTCGTGCGGGACTGTGACGTCTGAAGATGGTTACAGAGGAAAGCGAGGCTCAGCGGAGAGGGTGTCTGTATATGCGAAAGGGTTCCACCGTATGTATGCGCGGGGGTGCGTTCTTAATCCCAACCATGCGCGTTGGTTAGGGCGGTGCGCGTTCAGGCTATAGCGGAGGGCATCTGCGCCAGACGACGAAGAAACGCGGAGCCGGAACTAGTGCTTTTTACCGATTGGCCGGGAGAGGTGCGCCCTTCTACGTCACAGAGCGTTTTCGTGCACCTTCAGAAAAAGTTGAAATCATCCAACTTTCTTGTGCTCACCCGGAAGACGCAACGAATCAGTGTGACGTCGCGAAATACGCAATTTCTGCAGGAAGCGCACGGCCTACGCGCGCACAAAAGCGCATTGGTTTGGATCGCGCTTTAGGAAGGCGTTAGCAGATGACGTCGCTCGAATAATGTTAGAGCTGGAAAATGTATGTGCCCTTATCTTCCGCAAGTTTCCATCCATTAATCGCAATGATTCGTGCTCTCAGTATTTTCACGCGCATTTTGAACTCTTATTTAGTAGCGCGTTCAATAATACCACATGAAATTCAAACGACTTCCTTTGCTAGTTGTGTTAAAACCAATAAGAGTTTCCTGGATTGTTTTTTCAGACATTTTAGCGAAAGTGTCCTTACCCAAGTACGCGCGCGCTCTGGTTCTGATAATACGACATTTTCACGGCACCGAGCCTTTCTGAGTAAGCTCACAGAGAGATTATATGGGATATTTCTTATAGTGGGTGTGCTCAAATATCACAAGTTTACTGACGTATTAGTAAAACTTGTTCCATGATCTTTAAACAGCCTGAAGTCTCATCTAAAAAGGTGCCTGATATCTCCACCGTAAAAGAAAATTCGGCGAGTTTAACACGGCTGCATCCCAGCCTAAAGATTTTTGTTTTGTTTCCTAATCTGCAGCACGAAATTGCATTAATGCACGGCGGCACAAATCCCGTTCATATAAATTCCGGCAATGGTGGGGTTCGAATTCATGTTTTTTAAACCTCCGCTCGATCTTTCGCACCAGGCGCTGCGTTATGGGATAGGCGACGCAATAGGGACTTGTAGTAGATCGTTTTACTCCTCCGCTACGGTATCCGTAGAGAAAACGCCGCAGCTGCGCGTGCGCGCTGCCAGCCTTGTCTGCATAGTTCAAGGTCTCCTGGCGGATTACGGAGCGCTATGCCGGTGCTCAGCGGGCTGCGGAAACGGTCTACTAAAGCTCCCCAATAACTCAATGTTTACCTCAAACGTTCGAGGGTCGAAGCGCACCGCAACCGAAGCGGCCGTCGGAGCGTGGTAAGCGAATAAGGACGAGGAGAGACTATTTGAGGCTTACGTTAATTTCTTCCCTCCTGCCTTCAAACATTCTCTTAGTTAATACCGACTCGGAACGGGAGCCACGCTTCGTTACCTTCAAGTTCATCGTGTGCTTTTCTCAAAATTAACTCCGGGAATTCAAAACTTAACAAAACATATTTGGAAAAAGAAAACAGCTCTCCTGATTGACATCACTGGTGCATTTTCTCAGGACTTCTTTTGTATAGAGTTCCTTTAAGTTGTAAACTGATGGGTTGTGTGTAAACAATTATATATCAAAGTATTGGCTGAGGCAGTGTTATCGTTCTGGAAAATGTTGGGAATATTTACCCACGCCTTTATGAAAAAGAAAAGCGAGATGTGTGAAGGCGTTAGGTTAATTGCCGCTACAGTCATATGGGTAACGGCCTGTATCTTAGGATTTATCGTTTCTTTCCTTTATTAAATGCTATGCGAATGTAGGCATATACATGTCGTATCGACTGGTTTCAATTATTTATAGTTTAATTTATTTTCAAAAATATAATTTGTATACTTTTTTTTTAATGTCGTCAACAAATGAACTTAGCTATAGTGAGAACTCGCTTTATTAAAACAGTCCGTTTTATATATTTCTTATTATTTTTATTGTTCCCAATAATGTTAACTTTCTGCGAGCCTAATCAAACTCCCCCTTTTTTGTTGTATTTTCCGTAGTAGTGTTCAAACACGGCTGCACGCACTTGGATAGGCAAAAAGGTAGTTTCGAACGTTGTCTTTACTGGAAGCCTTTTTAGCCTTTTAATGATGAGGGCAGAGGGGTTGGAAACGCTTGGGAGATGAAGAGGCGACGGAAAATTGTGATGGAGAGGGGGAGTAGAGTCTGTGTGTACTTGCCCCCTAGGTAAGATTGTCTGCCCCTATACTACTCCGCTGTTCCAGCGCTACAGGCTACGAATGTTTCATTCAGATGAACGCGCCTTAGAAAAAGGAGGACAGTGAAGACAAGACAGCGCAGAGTGCTGCTTAGAGCTGAAAGTTTTATAAACACACAATTATTTATAAGCACAATCTCCCTCCTCGGTTAAGAAGGCGAATTCCTTATCGGTAATGTGTCCCGCACCTTTCCTCTCCTGCGAGACTTATATTGAACCCCTCGAATAGCTCTCTCTCTCTGTTTTGTTTTAAGCTTCCCAAAAAGTTTTGAGAGATTTGGTGCGCACGGGCATCGGTTACGGTGAACAGCGAGATTGCCCGGGGGGGCATTTCTGATCAATAAAGCGCATTCGCTTCATACCCGTTTTTCTGAGGCGCTTTGTTCTGAATGGACAGCAATCGACTAGCCCCGTTAGCCATTTTGTTATTCAAGTTCTTTTTTTCTTTTCTTTTTTTCGGGGTGGGGGGGGGGGGGGGGGTGGGGGGGGGGTAGTTAGGACATTTGAGCCGGGCTACGTATTTTTGTTTATATCAGTTAGTATATATACTCTTTATCTCTCCTCGTCTGTATTTCTCTGCTGTTTGAAACCATGAGACAAAATCTGCAACCGGTAGTCTGTGTTGTTGCAGCTATGCATTCCATTCCTCTGCTCGAGCTTTTTACGTTCGAAGTTGATTGTGCCCAGTTTTATCAGTGGCAGCCATTCGCAGATTTGATCAAAACGACTTACAATTGTCAGCTTAAAAAAAGAAAATATATATATTGAAACTTTTATTTATTAATTATTATTTTTTTTTAATTTTTTGTGAAAATGCATTTTGCGACTTGTATCTGCGGAGGTCAGGCTTGAGCCCTCACAGCGCTGCTGCGATGAGGTATAAAACGTGCTTTGGTCAGAATCGCCTCCCACGCCTTGATAAAAACTGTGTGCTGGGCCAGTAAGTTGAGCTCAAGTTTGTTCTCAAGTGTAGTTTCCAAGCATGACGTGCTTAGGGACGTTAAGGAAGGAGTCTCTGGCGGCGGACTAAACACGACTCCATGGAGATTCCCGTCGGCGTATATAACACAAAGTTCAGACAGTCAGTGGTGAAAAAAAAAAAATAATAGCCCTGCCACACGGCAAAGTTAATGTCATTTCCATGGAATTAGATTTTGTGATCGGCCAATCAGCTCGCCATGACTACGAGCCTCGCGCGCGCAGGGCATTTTGGAAGGAGGAGCGCGCGCTGACTCGGCGATCACACAATCACGTTCGATGGAAATTTAATTTACTTTGTTGTGTGGCAGGGGTATTAGACAAGCTAGAAACAGGAGAAGTAAGCTGAGATTTCCCAGCTTACTTCTCCTGCTTTGCGGATGGTGAGTTGTGACTCAGTGTCACAACTCACCATCCTTAGTCGTTGCTCAGTCGTGAGACATGCCGGCTTCAGATGCTCACTTCTGTCAGCGTTACGGTAATTCCTGATTAATTCATAAACCATCGAAATACCTGCTGTGAAAATGAACACAACTGGCTACTCATTGTAGTGCGTAAAACTTGTGACATTTCACCGTACGGGGAAGGTTAGCGTCTGGGTATTGAACATGGCCACTGAGTACTGCACAAGGTTAATATTCATTGTTCTATGCAAATTCCGAACACAAGCATGCTGTGAAAGTAAATAATGATTTCGTGCAGAAAGTCGCAATCAAAATATAACTGATAACGTCTATTTCGGAGTCCTGCTTGATGTTTCTGAAAGCCAAAACAGAGATTAAAACATTTTATTCATTCCGTCTAAAATTAATGCAAACCGACTAAAAGCAAACCGTATGTGCCTTACGTGTGCTCTACCGATTTCTGTATTTGTTACTGTACTCCCTCAAAGATGAAATCGCAAAGCAAGAACTGATCTCAATGAGCTTTTTACAACGCTAACTTCAGCAGCAACATGTTGAGGTATTTCATAATTAGAGAACAATTGTAATTTTTTTTTTCTTTTTAGACTCGGCCAAATTTCTGAACGTCAGTTATTGCTAAAACTGGACACTAGGAAGTTTTAGTGTTTAACCACTTCTACAGAAAATCCAAAGAAAAAAAAAAGGGGGGGGGGGGAGGTTTGATTATGCGCACAAAAAATTAACAATATTGAGAACAATATAAAGAATAAGAAATAAATAAAATATGACTTGATTTTAATAAAGCGGATTCAAATTATGGCTAAACGTTTCTTTAACGAAATTTAGACATTCATATAAATTACCTCGTGCAAATAAACTAAAATAGAAGGGTATCGGTCGATAGTGCATATATAGGCCTACACTTTTATGGTATTTAATGAGGAAAATGTATAATGATTCCAAGGATACAAGACTCCAAATATGTCACCAGAAGGCCAAAGGTGCGATGTTTGGCACTTTTTATTTCTGCTATAAAATATATGAAAGCAGTTTAGTTCAAAGAAAGAAATAGCTGCCATTAGTCACAGAATTACAGAAAAGTTACTGGTGTGTTTTCGTTTTGAACTATTTACAGCAACCAACAGAACTGGGTACAAAAAGCAGCCTAAATATAGCATTTCACCTTTCTTGACTTTAGGAAAGGCAAAAATAAAAACATTTTATTAAATAGAAAAAAGGTGTTTTCATTTATTGCGGAAATAGGGCTATAATATATAGTTTTACGGGGCAAATCAAAATACCCATGCCGACACGCGTGTTCGATTTCAAACGAAGCCACCCACGTATTATTTCCTAACGCAATGGGGCTATGGGCAAGGGAATCCGAAGTGCCGCATGTAATGGTTTGCTAAGATAATGTGCACTTGTAAACCGCGGAATATCTGTAGACATTTCCTGTTAGAGAACAGCATCGGGTACGAAGAATGTCTTTATTATATTGTCCCAGTAACGTGCTAATATATTACGAAGAATATGGTGAGTTTTGTGGCGATTATACGTTCAGTCCTCGATTTCAAGAGCATAAGCCCAGTACGAAATGTTGTGTCATCCCGGAATAAAAAAAACTCTGCCGCATGAAGGGTTCACTGCCAAAAATGAAAGAACGTCTATTTTTCAGGAACATAGCACCATTGTTTTTTTTTGCTGAGTTGTACATCAAATTTGGCACTTTCAGTGTCTGTGTTGTACACAGAACGAAGCGGTGTATTCTATAGGGCACAGGAGATCAAATTCATTTGTAGTCACAATGCTGGATACCTTCCATTTTATTCGTTTAAGCACGGAGGAGAATTTAGAAGTACATGCAATGTTAAAAACAAAAAAATCTATTCTACGTTTGTTTTGACAAAAACGGTCGACAATCCTTTCTAGCAACGCTTTACGTAGAACCAGTCCTTCTTCTGAAAAATAGCAAAAGACTTCAGGTCAGACCTAAAGCAATAACAACAACGGCCCCAACAAAATGGCGTCCCCGCTGCTCCCGCCACAACCGCCTTCACTGATGGCTCGAAATCATCAAGACAGAAGAGCTTCCAACGTGTCCCAAGCCTATCAAGAGAACCCTTCCATCACGCTACTCCATACCCAGGGGTCGGGCGCTGGCGAAACGGACCTTTCAGTGCCACGTCGGCAAGAAGCACCCCTCTTTTCGGAAGCGACGCCAGGGTCTCGCAAAAGTTGTTAGTTCCGTTCTGCCGCCGAGAGAGACATCGGCAGTCGATGGGCCTCCGGAGGGACGCTCGGACGGTCCTTGCCGCGGCCCTCCTGCGAACCCTTTGGGCGGCTTCCCCGCGCGTCACCCCAGCGACGCGGGGAAGTAACCTTTCTTTCCCCTCTGGACCGGTAATGAAGCATTTCCTGAGCGTTGGCGCGTGTCCCCGCAGAACTATCGTCCCCGACGTTCATCCTCCCCATTAGCAGGAAGGTCCCAGTCGGGATACGCTGGTTGCCACCCCTTTCCTTGCTGGGCCCGAGTGTCGCTCCTCAATAAGCTCGGGCTTTGTTCCATAAACCCGCTCCGGATGCTCGGAGCCGGAGGAAAACAAAGTCCTTTCCTGTCGTCTCTTTCTGCGCCATTATTATTTTTGTTCCCCGCTCTTCAAAGGGAAGAGCGAAAACGAACGAGGCGCACAAACAGTCGGAGCGACGCGTCGAGAACTGTAATAAAGATGGCGACGGTGAAGACGAGAGGCATCTGTTTGCAGCGTCGAGCCTAGGCCTAACGAGCCAGATCTTGGCGCCCATAAATATCGGTCGACGTCGCTTCCTTTTTGTCTCCCAACATTTTTTTTTTCTTAATTCTTGAGCACAGACGCTCTTTCTTTCCCTTCTATTGTTTTTTTGTTTCGGCAGTGTGGCTCCGAAACAACTTTAAAGAGTAGCAGACGCTCTTCTAACTTGTTTTTTTTTTCTTATCCTTTCTTGTTAATCCGTCGATACTAAATACATAACTCTTTCGCCTTTGCTTCTTATTTTTGTATTTGTCTTTTTTTACTCGATCGTTTGAATTCAATCATCCGGTTTTTAGAGCGCGGCGCTTAACAAGTCCTTTTGTATCTTGGTTTCTCCACGAATTTGCTCCTTGGGCGACCAGTGCATGTGCATCGAGTGAGCATCAAAGCGGCGACGGCGGCAGCGTCATAAAAAGCCGGGAGTAATTATCGTTAACGCGTTTATTCTTTTTGCTGTTTGCAGCGGACAATTGCCGGACGGCAAAACAGAAAGGAGGAACACATACCCCAGGAACGACATTAAAGGGGCGTTGCGCTCGTTTGTCCTTGTTTGCACGACTTTGGTGAAGGAGTGAAAAGCACAAAGGGCCTCAGAACGAAAGCGACGAGAATCAGCGACAGCAGCCAGTCTGCCTGCCCGGCCGCGTGATGGCGTCAGAATGAACCCAAACAAAACTAACAGCCACTTTAAAAAAGAAAAAGAAATGTAACGCAGAGTTTTCACGAATAAAAAAAGCCGAATGACGTTCAGGGAGTCTATATACTGCGCCGTCGTTTCCTTTTCCGCTCCAAGGACCAGCGTGAAATGACACATAGGATAAACAGAGAAGATGGTCATCGGAAGTTTGGGCATCATTCTTCCGCCCTGTATGCCTCGTTGCCGTCGATGATTTTATTAAGTCCGGACAATCGAACAAAGAAGGACTGCTCGGTTCGTTCGATTTCCTGGGACTCTTCTCCTGAGACTTTCTTCTTCCGCGGAGCGCGATGAAAGCGACGCGGTGACAATTTCGCAGCCGACGCGCGTTTTGTTTACACGGCTACGAAAATGTTTTGTGCTCAGACTGGTTGTTGGACCGTGACAACCTTCGGGCAGTGAGTGTGTGTGTACACAGTCCGGGAAATGTAACGATTGGATGATGGATGCGACCTTGGACGTTAAACGCGCGCGTGTTTGTTCCGTCCTCGTGGTCCGTTTCTATCTGTCGGACGGTGCCCGTCTTGAGGAGCCGTCAATCGCCCTTCAATCGGATCTCGAAAGCGAGAGGAGGCAATGAGCTCCAAGTGTCTCGATTGAACGTGCACCGGAGCGCGCCTTGCGCGCTATTCAAAGCCGGAGAGTACTTTGGAGCAACAACGGAGGTCTTTGATTCCATCCAGTTCGCCGTTCGCTTTCCTTTATATTGTAGCACGCTCTTTCGTGGCTCTTTATGCGATGTCCATGAGTGATGGCAGGGGGACAATTTGTATAACTTAATATATTAATTAATTTTAATTAATTTTATTGCTCGGGTCGTTCCTGGTAGCGCACTATAACATACTGATAGTCAAGTTTCATCACTTATGCCATGTTCATTCTTTTTTTTCTGCGAGTCGTCCGGTGGAGCCCTATCGGTGCTCGGAGGCTTGAGCATCAAATGTTGTACGGTACACAAAACACGTGCTCTATGCGCCGAATATTGGAAGCTTTTATGCGTCTGCTAGACTCCGTTTCAGCTTGTATGAACGCCAAAAGCCAACTAAGTCCACCCAGTGCCCGGAGCCCCCGGGGTCACACCTTGGATCCACCACTGGGTGAAACTGGGTATAGGCCTGTTGATGAACGTGTTGAAAGGATTCCCCGTTACTGAAGGATCGTTTAGTTAATACCCGTCTTGGTAATCGACAAGTTGAGTACCCATTTAAGCGGAGCTCATTCACCCGCTAGCGCCCTTCTCCGTCGCCTCATTTCTACAAACCGGCTCCGGCGACGACGACGAAAACAACTCGTACATGCGCGCGGCTACAGCTGTTCCTCGCCCTTCAACCCGAGACGAACGTCAGCGCAGCTTCACGAAGAGTGGCGGTACCCCCCTCTGCCCGTTGGAAAGGAGCGCGGGCAGACGCCTGCTCTGTACGGCGATTCCCAGAGATCGAATGACCGATCGAGACGACGCTGGCAGCCGCGCATTTTCGCGCGGCGCTCTTTTTTTTTAAACTACGTTTTCGCGCTATGCGTTCCCTTCTTCCTTTTCTTCTCCCTCGATGCGACTCGTCGTGGACGGCGATATACCACGAAACGTCTACTACCTCGAGACATCGACGAGGCAGAATGACGGCACGGGGCAGCTTATAATTGTCCCATCGCGTAGACTATCGTACGTTTCACCTTATGAGACGGACCGCATCGGACGTTACACGGGCCATCCCGGCCAATCCAGCGCTGCGAACGTACCGCGTGACAGCGGACCCAGGCGTCGTTGCACCCGGGCCCCTCTCGAAGGCCACGTTACCCTTACACGAGATTGGATTGGGTTGGATGGTTCGTGGAGTTCTTTTGCAGTCCATCGCGAGGTGAAACGAAGTATAAACACGCGCGCATATCGTAGGTATATACGGCGTTGCCCTCCGGCCCCGCATGTAAGAGAACGCCTCTCGGAGGGTGGATCCCTGTCGAGCGGACAGGGCCGATGCTCAAGGGCAGTTGACCAAGGACGATCTGCGTATGGGTGCAGCAATCGGCCGCGTTCGTTGTCCGTCCGATACATGCAACGCGCTGACTGTCCGGTTGAAACGAAAAGAAAGAAAGAGAAAAAAATGGTGAACGCTAGCTGCTTTCGCATTCCGAACTGCGCTGCCTGCTCCTCGGTCGCCTGGCGGGAGAGAGGAGGGGGCGTGGCTCTTCGGGACGCACAAGACGTGCGGGCGATCTGCGCGCCTTACGGGGCCGGCCGCCTAATTGCCACCCAGCTTCCATTGAAGCCGATCGCTCGCGCAAAAAAAGTGGTTGCTCGCGTGTTGCGTGTGATACGGGCCGGTCTCGAGCAGCTCTGAATAAGAAGGCCGTCCGTACCGCTTGTGTTTTTGATCGCCCGCTCCCGACGAGGCGGTGTTTTTGAGGCACGCGTTGTAGCTGTGCTGGCGTGTGTGTGTGTGTGTGTGTGTGTGTGTGTGTGTGTGTGTATGTGTGTGTGCGTACGCGTGAGGTGTAGGAGGACGAAACCTAGTGGCGTACCGGGCGTCGTTCATTACATCCGCGATGTCGTTTACGCGGCGCGCGGTCTCTGTGGTTTCTTGGTTAGTTCACAAGGGTGAGAGCGCGGCGTTGTCGGCGGTGAGGATTTGTTATTAACGGTCGCTCGGCGATTCCATTGTTTCTCGCCGTTGAGGTTAAAGGTTCGGCGCTTGCAAAGACGCCTTCAACAATGCGGACGGGACTTTTAATTCGGTGCTCGGCTCATTCCGCAGCTTGTATATATGCTGCTAGTCAGTTGGCATTTCTGTTGAGATTAACATGTTCGTTGCTCGCTGCTCAGGCGCTGGTCGGTTCATGATTAGGTTTTTTCCTTCTTTTTTTTATGTAAGGAAATGTGGGGATTGTCTGGTGGTGGGGTAGCAGATCCGTAACTCACGAAGAAAAATATCTTCTTGCCTACTGGCCTGTAGAGCACGAGGGGTGACCGCTCGTGGGCTCGGAAATCCGAGCTCTGCAATGCATTGGCACTAAGAGTCCGAGTTCTGCTGACACGCAATATGTTGCAGAGTAAACCGCCTCCTTTCTGAGAGTACAAAACCTTTTTTTTTTTTTTTTTTAGACTCGCGGTTTGTGTTTTTTTTTGTTCTTCATATTTTAGTAAATGACGTTTGGCCTTATATAAATTTGTGGGTGCATGATGGGTTTCTTCCCCCCCCCCCCCCCCCTTCCTTAACTTCAGACTTAAGCATTTATGAGGAGTTTATTACCTATACTAGCAGCAAACCACAACAGTTGCGACCCTGTCGAACCTTGCAAGAATACATTCAAATCGCTAATTCCCTTTATCCTTCCTAATTAGTCGGATCGACTGTTTCGCAGCAACAATTAATGCTCCTAATAACACTTTAAGCCCAAACCTCGCAGCGGGAACCTTCGCGAGAAAAAAACAAAAAGCAAAGACAATCGAACTAAAACTTGCGATCGCCGTAAGTAGCGGCTCTGTCCAACCGACAATGGACACGGATACCGGGGCGCTAAGTGGAAGGTCCGATCTATGTATCGACTTACTCCTTAACGTCGCCTCGGGGCTGGGAACGAAACGCTGCCAAGAACAAACGCAGGATGTGAGCCACACGACCCGAAACAACGAACCGCCGCCAGGCCCGTTAATCCTTGCGCCAAGAACAAACTTCAAAAGCAAACAACGCAAAATGACTCAGAGGTAAAAGAACGGCCTCCCGACGACGACGCCGACGGTCTTTGGGGAGGTGCGGCCGAAGCCTCCGGCTTCTAGAAAGTACGCACACGCCAGCAGGATCGTGCGCGCGTGGACCTACGCTGCCGTCCAATTAGTGACGCGACCTACGCTGGAGGGTGATGGCCGCACGCAAGCTCGAACGGCTTACAGCCGTAAGTGATAAAAAGTGTCCCCTTTTTTTTTCTTCTTTTAAGTCCTCCAGTTAAAGTACCTTGAGTAGCTTAGATGCGTGTCCACGATTGGGATTCCAGTGCTTTCTCGAGTGAAAAAAAAATGCTGTTTAAGGCGCGGCCGTGGTGTGATCGCGGCTTTGACCCGACATGATTACAGATGAAGTCGGCTTGATGCGCTGAGGCGAAGGAACTGATTCGATTCGTATTTATTTTTCTCGTTAAGTGATAGTTTGGGTCGACTATCTCGCTGTTTCCCCTCACGTCGTTCGTCGAAGCGTGCTTCCCCACTGGTCACGGGTGCTATATGGTGAAACACTTCCTCGAGTGCGCGCTTGTTTTCCGTGTTTTTATTGTTTTTTTTTTTTTTCGTTTGAGCGATGTTGAATGAGCGTGAACATGCCTTCGGGTGTAATCATCGATAGTTGACGGCGCACCTTTCTCCCTCTTTCACTCTTCCTGTCTCTCTCCGGTAATCTTGGGCCTCGCGTAATCTCCTCTTCGTGAATGGAGCGGACCGAACGCATCTCTCGTAGGGCGTGTCCCCGGAAAGAAGTTAAGGCGCTTTGCCTGGCTGAAAGATGACTCAATCACTAGCCTGATTGGCCAGTTGAAGTGGATTTAGCACTTCCACATTGGAGACATGGCGATATAAACAGCAACATAAGACCTACAGAAAGAAGAAAGGAACTAGAAAGTTAAAGCTGTATCCGGCTTCCCATTTTTGGTATGCTCTATGAAGAACACCCCCCTCCCCCCCCCCCCCATCCTCCTCCCCCTTCTCTACCACCGCATACAGGCGCATGGCGGTGCTGTCACTTGTTCCCTAGACTGGTTTTGATTGTGCTCTCCATTAAATATCGTTATTCTAACGTTTCGAACACATGGTACGGATTCGAATGATTCCCGTTCATTGCGACGAAGGGCCGTGACTGATGCAGAAGAAAGAAGGCAATACAATATCCAGAATATCAGGTTATGCTCGCTCTTTTCTTTTCCCTAGCTGCAACGAAGCACGGTCGTTAGCAGAATGGAGTAAACGGGCATTGTTTGTCGTAAACATCACACACACACACACACACACACACACACACACACACACACACACACACACACAGACACACACACACACACACACACACATATCTATCTATCTATCTATCTATATATATATATATATATATATATATATATATATATATATATATATATATATATATATATATATATATATATATATATATACACACGCAGGGTGTCACCAAAAAAAAAATGCACGGTATTTTTTACCGCAAAAATAAACTAGGCATCTCCGAACGCTCATTCTCCGGCCAAAGGTAGAGCTAGAGGCCACAACCAGATGCCAAAGTTTCAGCCCGATCCGATAACTTAATCAAAAGTTATAAGTGATTTTCTAAAAATTTCAATGGGAAAATGGCGCCCAACGGAGTTTTCGAATACATGGGGCTCTATGGCACCAGAAGCCGAAAATGGGCAAAAATGGGCTCCATTTTCCCATTAAAATTTTCAGAAAATCACTTATAACATTTTAATAAGGTATCGGATCGGGCTGAAACTTGGGCATCTGATTGTGACTTCTAGCGCTACCTTTGGGTTAGTTTATTTTTGCGGTAAAAAAAAAAAAAAAAACAGTTTTTTTTTTTGTGGCACCCTGTATATATATATATATATATATTGCAAGGGTGAGAAATAGGATAAATTAAGAGGCAGCGAGGGAGCGACAGATATCGCGAACCGTTTGTAAGCACACAGCGCGGCCTCTCGAGCTGCTCGCACGTTCCCCCGTACCCAACCGTTCCTCGTCTTTATCTTCCTAACACTTCCCGCCGGTCGGGTAAGAGCTGACATAGGTCAGATCAATGGGGGTTGTCCGGACTGTAGAATGGCTTCATCCTGGCAACGTGAACAATGTCTGTGGTCTTCGAGCGATGATCCTGTGGAGGCGTCAGCGGTGACACTTCATAATTCGTGGGGGAAAGGCGACGAACAACACGATAGGGTCCAATGTACTTAGAGAGAAGTTTTTGAGATAGTCCCGGTTGACGCAGCGGTGTGGCTAGGAGAACTATGTCCCCAATCTCGTAAGTGACGGAAGAGTGACTCTCGGCGTGGCGAAGCTGCTGTTGCTGCTGCGACTTGAAGGTGTGGAGGCGGGCAAGGTGACGAGCATCTTGGGCTCGGCAGACGATGTCGGCGGCAAAGCCACTGACTGGGGGGTGGTTGATAAAGGGCAAAACTGTGTCAAGAGTTGTGAGAGGTTCGCGGGCGTATAAAAGGTAGTAAGGGGAGAAGCCCGTTGTGGCCTGGTGTGCTGTGTTGTATGCGTAAGTCACATAAGGGATGACGGTGTCCCAATTGGTATGATGGTCGTCGACATACATAGATATCATTTGTGATAATGTCTTGTTAAGGCGTTCTGTCAGTCCGTTAGTCTGTGGGTGGTACGCGCTCGTCCACTTGTGAACTGTGTTGAAGAGGCGTAAAATCTCCTCAAGAAGCTGAGCAATGAACGGAGTGCCTCGATCGCTGATGATGACTTGTGGTGCTCCATGACGCAGTAGGATCTTATGGAGAAACAAATCCGCTACTCCTTGGGCAGTGGCCTTTGGTACAGATGTCGTCTCAGCGTACCGCGTCAGGTAGTCGACGGCCACAATAACCCATCGGTTGTTGTTGGCAGAAAGCGGAAAAGGACCCAAAAAATCGATACCAATTTTTTTAAAGGGAGTGTCCGGTGGAGTAATAGATTGAAGAGGACCAGGTGTCCTGGTCGTACGGCTTTTCTTCGTTTGGCAAAGGCGACATGTTCGGATGTATCTGTTAATGGTGCGGTACATGCCGTTCCAAAAATAGCGAGCACGGATGCGGAAGTATGTCTTGCTAAATCCAAGGTGACCAGGAGTCGGGTCGTCATGATGCGCTTGTATGATATCTCTTTGGAGTATTCGGGGTACAACAAGCAGCCACGGACGCCCATGTCGTTCGTAGTTTTTTCTATAAAGAACACCCTCGTGAAGCGTGAAAAGGGTAGCATGTCGTTGCAGTTGGCGCGTGGAACGTGTGGCGGTTCCCAATAGGTAATGTATGATAGGTTTTAAATGTTGGTCCGATAGTTGAGCGTCGGCTACGTCAATTGTGTCCAAAGCTGCAGAGAGCAAAGGGGAGCCCTGGGGTTCCTGTCCAGAAGGCTCACTAGGCAGTGGACACCGAGACAAGCCGTCAGCATCGAGGTGTAGCTTTCCAGACTTGTGGACGATGCTGAAGTCGTAGTCCTGAATCTTGAGGGACCAACGTGCAAGGCGTCCAGATGGGTCCTTAAGATTCGTAAGCCAGCAAAGGGCGTGGTGATCTGTGACGACTCGAAAGTGGGTTCCATAAAGATATGGACGAAATTTGGTAATGGCCCATACGACAGCCAAGCACTCACGTTCGGTGATTGCGTAGTTACGTTCGCATTTCGTAAGAGTTCGGCTTGCGTATGCAATCACTCGCTTTGTGTTACCAACGTTTTGAGCCAGGACAGCACCTAATCCGTGACCGCTAGCATCGGTGCGTAATTCTGTGTCGGCGCCTTCTAAGAAATGTCCAAGAATCGGGTCAGAGATGAGGGCCCGCTTAAGAGAGTTGAAGGCGTGTTCTTGGGGTTGATCCCAGTGGAAGGCTCGGCCCATTCGAAGTAGCTCGTTCAGCGGTTCGGCAAGGTTGGAAAATGCCGGTATAAATTTTCGAAAATAGGTGCAGAGGCCAAGAAAACCGCGAACGTCTTTCAAGCTCTTAGGCACAGGAAATTCGGAGACGGCTTGAATCTTGTCGGGGTCGGGGCGAATTCCGTCGACACTGACCAGGTGGCCAAGTACTTTGATTTGCCGCGCTCCGAACCTGCACTTCTTGGAGTTTAGCTGTAGTTTAGCTGCACGGAAACAATCGAGAACTTGGCGCAGTCGGCGTATATGCTCGTCAAACGTCGCTGAAAAAACAACAACGTCGTCCAGATAGCATAAACAAATGTTCCACGTAAAGCCCCTAAGCAAATTGTCCATCATTCGTTCAAATGTCGCAGGGGCATTGCATAGTCCAAACGGCATTACGTTGAATTGATAAAGGCCATCAGGAGTGATAAATGCTGTTTTTGGTTTGGCGTCATCGGAGAGAGGTATTTGCCAGTAGCCGCTGCGTAGGTCCATAGAAGAGAAAAAGGATGAGCCCTGAAGCGTGTCTAAGGTGTCGTCAATTCGAGGTAACGGGTAGGCGTCTTTTTTGGTGACTTTGTTTAAGCGGCGGTAGTCAACGCAAAATCGCCATGAACCATCCTTTTTTTTCACGAGTACTACAGGCGACGACCAAGGGCTGGATGAAGGTTCGATTACGTTTTTCTTGAGCATGTCAGCGACGTTTTCTTGTATCGTTCGGCGCTCTGCTGGTGAAACTCTGTAAGCTCGACTTTTCACTGGAGTTGCCGTACCGGTGTCAATGCTGTGGTTCACAGTCGTTGTCTTCGTGAGGGCACGTCGGTCAAAATCAAATAAATCACTGTACGCGGTTAGCAGAGTGGAGAGAGCCTGATGCTCTGTGTTGGTCAGGGAAGGGTCGATCATCTGAACAGTCTCGCAGCTTGAAGGAGTAACAGAAGGTGACCGCGGAGAGGTGTTGAGAGCTCCCGGAGATAAAGCAGCAAGTGTATGCTCGTCATACGTTTGAATGGTGGCGACACGAGATCCCCGAGGTAGCATTAACACTTCCGCTGAAGGGTTTGTAATGCACAACTGGACTCGTCCTGCTTTCTGTACGGCAATTGAGTACGGTACAAGAGCGGCTTTTTTTTTTCAAAGCTGGTGCGAACGGGCTCGACGAAGCCGCAGGAACCGCTGAAGGGCGCCTCGGGCACGAGCTCGACAAA
Source organism: Ixodes scapularis (assembly GCF_016920785.2). Taxonomy (NCBI): domain Eukaryota; kingdom Metazoa; phylum Arthropoda; class Arachnida; order Ixodida; family Ixodidae; genus Ixodes; species Ixodes scapularis. The sequence continues at coordinate 181,785,403 of NW_024609846.1, read as the reverse complement.
CACTGCGGTCAACGGAGGCAAGGATACGTCCTCTTCGACACGAAGGACAACCGGAGTCAGATGTTCAGATGAAGCTCGCGACTTCCGCAGTCAATAAAAGCATCGGTTGCTGTCAGAAAGTCACACCCAAGGATTACGTCAGCGACACAGTTCGCCAACACTGTGAAGATGACTGTGTATCGGCTACCCCCAAGAAGCACTGAAAGGGTTGAATAGCCAAGGGGTCGCACCAGTTCCCCGTTACCCATCCGTAGCAACCGTCCGTCAGCAGGCGTGAGCACTTTTCGTAGACGACGACGAATATTTTCGGCAATACATGATTTGGCGGCGCCTGTATCCACTAGGGCTGTAAACGTCTTTCCGTCAATTTTAACTTGAACAGTCGTTGGGCTGTTAGAAGGAGGTTTTTTGTCGAGATTGGAGAGTGCAGTCTGACCTCCGGTGTTCGCACAGACTGCTGGCTCTAGTTTGACGTCTCGGTGAATTCGGCAACGGCGTTAAGGGGCGACACAGAGCGTGGGCGGCGAGGGTAGGGTGATGGTGATCGGCCACGGCGATTGGTGATCGGCGAAGGAGTACGTGGGTCGTGTCGATCGTCAGAAGGGTGCGCCTCATTCCGGAAGGTGCGGGAAGTGCCCGTCGCTAAGGGTCGGTACATTGTAGTGTCCACTAGATGGCGGCAGTAGCGTGCGATATGGCCCGGTGTGTGGCAATGGTAACAGATGGGGCGGTTGTCTTCGGTTCGCCAGATCTCAGTTCGACGCCGGGGCCCATAAGGCCGGGAAGATTGGGGCGGCTGTTGAACCGCAGGCCTACAATAGCGGGGGTATGAGTCTTGGGGCATTGAACAAATGAGTGGAGGCGCCGATGGCGCTGGCGGGCAAGCGGCAGTTGGTAGGGCAAGGTGACCTAACGCAGCGCGGATTTCTTGTTGGACAACTTGCTGCATAGATTTCACCTGTGGTATTTCTTGGGCAAGAGCAGCGGCTGGTGTTAAATGAGCGAGGTAAGGACGTAGTTCATCGCGGATGATTGTCCTAATCAATGTAGCTATGTCGGTACTGGAGGCGGTGGCAAGACACACCTCGGGGAGACGCTCGAAAGGTGCCTTAGCGATGCGGGCACTCTGCAGCTCTTCATACTTTTTGCATTCGTCAATGAGCTGCTGTACTGTTGGTGGAGATTTTGGCGCAACGATGGTGAATAGCTCCTGCGAAAGTCCTTTAAAAAGGTGGCGAATGCGGTCATCTTCTGGCATTTCAGGATCAACGCGGGAGCATAGCCGCAGTACATCCTCAATGTAAGAAGTGGATGACTCGGTGCTTGCCTGATAGCGGCTAGCCAACTTCTCCCTTGCTTGCTGCTTACGCTGCTCTGGCTTGCCGAAGGCGTTTGAAAAAGTGGCCTTGAAGGCGTCCCACGAGTTAATTTCTTCTTCGTGATTTTCAAACCATTTCAGAGCGGTGTCTTTGAGGAAGAAAAAAACGTTCGCGAGCTTGAAAGAGTCATCCCAACGGTTGTGGAGACTTGCCCGTTCGTAGGTCTTCAGCCAGTCGTGGACATCGGAATCTGGTGTGCCCGCAAAAAGTGGCGGGTCCCGCTGCCGGTTCTTGACGGTTGGTGGTGTGGTGGCTGGAGCGGCAGTCGGTGCGCGGATGGTGACGCCGGTTTGGGCTTCTTCAGCCATAGTGGTGATCTTGCGACCGCTACGGAGTTCCAGACCGATGTGGTGGGAGAGTTGGAGGGGAGCGAGAGGTTGGGGAGCTAGAGCACCTCCACCACTTGCAAGGGTGAGAAATAGGATAAATTAAAAGGCAGCGAGGGAGCGACAGATATCGCGAACCGTTTGTAAGCACACAGCGCGGCCTCTCGAGCTGCTCGCACGTTCCCCCGTACCCAACCGTTCCTCGTCTTTATCTTCCTAACAATATATATATATATATATATATATATATATATATATATATATATATATATATATATACATACATACATGGATATTACATTTTATCCACAAACGTCCGATATCTTCCGAAGAGTAAAATGACATTCGTAAGGAAATTTCCTTTAGCACTTACTAAATGTCATCATAATTTAGGTAGCACTACAGTCAGGCACGTAGCCAGGGTTTTGGTAGGGGAGGGGGGGGGAGACATAACAAAATGATGTATGAGGGGGAGGGGGGAGGGAGGCCCCAGCAAAATGGAAGCCTTCGGGGGGGGGGGGGGGGGGGGAGGGGACCCGGGCCCCTCGCCCCCGCCCCCCCCCCCCCCCCCCCTGGTTACATGCCTGACTACAGTACAGCAGTCCGGTAGACTATCATCCGAAGACTACTCCGTCACCTATTCGGCGAGCGAATGTTAAAAAAAAAACACCTTTGGCGCGTCGGAACCCAAGGAGGGGCACGCCAATCGAAGGGCAGCACACGGAGAACGCGCGATTTCAACGAGGCAGCCAAGCACGCGCCGTCATTGGTTGAGGTCGTGGGAAACAAAAGCAATCGGGAACATTTCGAGGCTAAAGAAACGCACGACGTGCGCAAAAAGTAGACGCACTTGCACGTCGTAAAGACCATTCCTCTAATCACCTTCTGCGCGCTGCTATGCTGGTCTGCTGGACTGTGCAAGGCGTTCTGAGCATGCGCAATAGTTCTCTTCTGCTGAATATAAGATCCCCCACATGGCTCGTCAGCCCGGTAACTCGGCATTTTTGGCACGAGTGATACCCGATGAAAAGATGTGTATTTCTCTTCCAGTTCTGGACTTTTATGTAATGAGTGCGTTGCAGAACGTTCGCTCTTTCCTTTTCTGATCAAGCGTGGTAATCGCGCAACACTGGAGATAATACACCTCTACAACGTATCCGAGGTAACCCCGTAGGTGTGCCTATACAGGAACGGTCGCACCCCATCACCTCTGATGCGTTCCCCAACGAACGACACAGACAGTCGCGGCAGAGATAGGGGGCACAAAGGAGGAGACCGACACAACGGGACGACGGCGGCGCGACCACAGAAGGGAGCCTCGTAGTCCTCGTCACCGGGCGACAAAGGACAAAGCGAAGACAATCAACAGACGGCTCGAGGTCAGCTCCCAGCCACCGCGCGCACCCCCTCCTCGAGACGACGACGACGACAACGGAGCCGATAAGCGACGGCGCGGCGTCACGCCAAAGACGCCGTTGGGCGCTCGTCGTGCAGAAGGGGGGCGAGGGGACGTGCATCGAAAGAGGAGGACGTCCAGGCATCCCGGAACCGGGCACGTGAGCCGCAATGGGACAGCACTGTGGCACACAAAGGGGGCGACACACGCGGCGGGGACCGCGGGGCTGCTCGCACTCTAATGACACACCTCGGACAGCGGGCCGTAATAATATCATGTCCGAGCTCGTCCCCTTGGCCATTGTCCGGGACGCTTACGGGCCCCGGCATGAGACGTTTCGTCCCGTCGGCGGGGAGGGGACGACGGCACAGGCCGCGGCCACCAAACTGCCCTTCTGGCTCTTTTTCTTCTTCTTCTCCTTTTAGTTGTCTCTTCGGTTGGCCCTCCTCTCTCACCCGGACGACCGCAAATGTTGCAACAAAGGGCGACTCATGTCTTCTGATGGCTCGCCCGCCGCAGCCAGGAATGTCTCCAAATGACAACCAATGGCTCGCCAAGCTTGGCTTCGGGACGCGCCCGTTGTTGTTCGCTTTTTTTTTTTTACCTCCGTTGTTACGTTTACATCATAAGAGCTTCAGTTTCCGTTCCTATACATTTGTCGGCATGTCCGCGTGTGTTTGTGTGTGCGTACGCAACGCGTTTCTTGTGGGCAGCTGCGTCATTCGAGTGGCGACGAGCGCAGCCCGTTCAGCAGAACTTCATTTTATGTCTGTGTATGCGGGTTTTTTTGTTTTTTTTTCCCCTTGGTTTTGTTTAGTTTCGATGACTTTCGAGGCGCTGAGAGGACCACGACAAAATCGTGTCGTCGACTTCGCCGCTGGGCGGCGCACTGCGTGTGTATGTGCGTATGTGTATGTGAACCAGTCCTGCCTTGGCGGACGCACGCTGGTGGGGGTACGGCGGTTGGGTCGTTCGATTTGCAGCTTCGCCTCTGCCGCGTTATTTTATGTTCGGATCGTCGATCCTGCGGCTTTCTGTCAGCGGACTCGATCATCGCGGTGTCGTTTTGCCGCAAATGTTCGATTCGTGATGCGATCATCAAACATCGTCTCAACGTGTTTTCACTTTACTATTATGTCTTTCTTCTTTTTGTTTTGTTTTTTGTTAGATATGTTCAGGACGCCTTTTGTTTATTCTGTCCTTAAGCTCTTTCGTCGTTCTGCTTTTGATAGGACGCGCGTTAGGTTTCCTGAGCATGTGTGCTTACGCAAGTACTCGAATGTTACTTCTTTTTCTTTTAGTCTGTTCGCCACGCCGCGTGTGCTCGGAACGCCAGCTTAACTCTTCCTTCCGCCAGAGGTAAACTTTGAAGCGACATTTGCCTCGGTCATTGCTGCGTCTTTGGTTTGTTTTTGCTCCGCTTTCTTAAGGTGCTACCGTGACTAACGAAGAACGGAACGCGCGTTGCAACGCAGACGCACATTGTAGCCAAAAGTCGGAAGTCCAAGACCAACTTCCCACTTTTTTCAGACCGAGAGATTGTACTTTAAAAATGCGGTGCGCCTATACTTTCCCGCAAAACATTCGGCAGCATACCAGTCACTGCAGCCCACGGAGGGATCTCAGCAGATGATAGCTGATGCCTCCCCGAGATTGTTCGAAACCTATTAGTGCATGGTTTGCAATTACACATATATTAACAAGGTTGTCTTGGGTGTCTTTTTCTCCGCGTTTTTACGCGTTTTGTAACAAAGCATGCTTTAGCGAGGTGCCTGGCGTCCGACAGTAACGAGGAGGCGCCTCTGCTTTTTTGCGTGACACCATCACCTCCCGCCACGGTATACCACACTTTTGAGGCAGTACCGAACGAGGAATTAATCACTGGCGAGACAAGTTTAATGGCGACGAACGTCACAAAGAAGCTCATCTAAAAGCTATATTATATTTAGTGCTCGACTTCTTTCTGGAGAATGCTTCTTCTTATCGGTATTTTGATTCCATTTTGTACGTTGATACCCCTTCCAGTAAGGCGGACGAGGTATCAGTAAAGCACCTTTCTGATTTTCGTGAGTCCTGTGTCATCCATTTGAATCCAATAAATGTCTAAAAGTAAACACCTTGTGTATCACAATTGACGTACTTAAAAAAAAAAAAAAAAAAAAAGGTCTACCTCTTTACTTTTGCTTCCTCTTCTTATGCCACGAGCGCTTAATTATTTGAACGCATACCAAATAATCCAGTAAATGAATTGAAATAACTCCGTTAAAACGCGCGATTTCTGCTTCGCTACCAAGACTTAAATCCTATAGCAGTTGTGTTCCCCCACTCGTGTCGTACTTGTTTTATTTGGCACTATTTAGCAACTCTATCAGCCTCCACATTACAGACTGATTAAGTGGTTCAATCAGTCGGCTAAAGGTTTCCTCTTAATCGGTTCTCGGCTCTACGACGCACTGGCAACCATTTAATGCTAGCGTATACTTACTCGACCGCCTTATTTGCGACTCCCATTCCTCTTTCCTCCGTTTTACATTTCGGCCGCCGGGTTACGCCAGTTTTCGCAGCATATATGCACTCTAAAAGAAGCCCGTGCGCCTACTTTCCCGCACAACACTTGGAGAGCCAATCACCGCAACTTACGGAGGCAGCTCAGCGAATGACGATGACGAAACGTGTGTTTAGACCAAAAAACGCGGTCTGACTTATGACATTAAGTCACGCTTGCATTGCTTAATGTCACAACTGCGTTTTTTTTTTTTTTTTTTTTTTTTTTTTTTTTTTTTTGTAAACATACGTTTCGGCATCGTCATTCGCTGAGCTGCCTCTGTAAGATGAGGTGATTGGTTCTCCAAGTGTTGTGTGGGAAAGTAGACGCACGGGCTTTTTTTTAGAGTGTGTCCTCCACGCACCAAATTTAAATATGAGTGTCTCAAATATTCGTTTCAACAGCGCGTTTCGACGCGACTTTGCTTTATTTCTCTTTCGCTACGACCGTTTGATTTCATTTTTTTTTTTCGTCGAAGGAGAAACCTTTCGCATTTCGCCCAAATATTGCGTTTGCGTGATACACTCTAAAAAAAGCCCGTGCGTTTATACGTTCCAGTACAATACTCGGAGAGCCAATCACCGAAACTTACGGAGGCAGCTCAACGAATGATGATGGTGAAACATATGTTTAGACCCCCCCCCCCCCAAAAAAAAAAAAAAAAAAAAAAAAAAAAGACGCAGTTGTGACATTAAGCAATGCAAGCGTGACGTTTTGCATTGCCTAATATCACAATTCAGAATGCGTTTTTGGGTCTAAACATATGTTTCGGCAACGTCGTTCGCTGAGCTGCGTCCGTAAGTTGCGGTGATTGGCTCTCCGGGTGTTGTACTGGAACGTATAGACGCACGGGCTTTTTTTAGAGTGTAGGCACATGATTGAATCTCCTTTCAATCTAAAAAAAAAACCTAAAAAGCTTTTTTCTTTTTTTTTTTTTGTCTTGTCTTTTTTTGAAGTATGACGTGTTTCAAGGGCATGATAATAGGAAAAAGACGAGCTTGCGCGTTCGAGGAGTTATTTTAGCGTCATATTTTGCAGACTCGGAGAATAGGAAAAGACAAGCGAACAATCAAGTTCATCGGCTCTAGATTTAAACGTTTCCTGACACGTGTGTAAACATGTTCGGTCACTGTACCCCTCTATTGAACAAATAATGCGTGGACATGGACAGGCTTGATCTTTCCGGAAATGAACTCGAGGGGGTATGTGTACTCCCTGTGACAGGTTTTATTAAAAAAAAAAGTTTGATCTGGTCTTAACAAAAACCGTAATTGATGTTTAAAAAAGAAGGTTGTTTAGCTGTTTTATAGAGTTTGCATGGTCACTCAGCTCGTTTATTTACTTGATGTATACTATAACCGCTGCCACGACGCGTCTCTGGTGATGCGACGCCAAGGAATAAATCGATGTGGAAATGTTAGAACTTGTATCAGATTGGGAAAGGCCTCCCGTGGTCCTGGCTCTTGTGTGTTAATTTTTACAGGAGCGCGTGCTTGCTCGTACGTTTATTATTTCGCCTTAAGTAAGCAGCTGTCTCTGCAACTGGTCTTCTCGCTCGAGTGACGAGGTACTAACGGTAGTAATCAACGTGCACACCGAAATTTGGCTTATTTCTTCCGGCACCTTGCCATCTGACCCTTCTTTTACCTCTTCGGGTATACCTCCTCCTAAAACTGAGAGAGCCTGAATGATGGGCGTAGAGGCCATCGCTGAGAAAGAAAGAGGAGCGAATCTCAGGCACACGAGATCCTGAGAGGGACTTCACGTGTTTTTTCGCCTTTGCTTACCAATGGCATCTCAATCATTCCACCCCCCATTATTAGAGAGTTTTTGTAGATCGTCACGATGCATCCGATAACGATACTCGATACTCCCTCGCCCCCTTCGCGCATGGGTCGTATCGTTATGGGGTATGGTTATCGGGGGTTTCAGAGATACTGGAACGATCTACTAAAACTCCCTATCTGTTATTTTTCTAAGGAGCATGCGATCCTTTGTGGCTGATCTCGGACGTGTAGCATTGGCTAATAATATGTTGGTGCCGTTTAACCGCTCAAAGGTAGGAATGGGATGCAGGAGTAGATTGTTTATCTGACCACGATGTGGATGTGTGCGGTATAGGTAACGCCCGTTGCGGGTAGGAAGCATGGTGTGTTCCTAAGCACGCGTCTGAGGCTGCATCTAGGTTTGAGTAGCAAAGAACTGAACCCCCCCCCCCCCCCCCCCCCGCACACACACACACACACATTTTTGTAAAAATCGAAAAACAAAACAACGTAAAATGGGCGTTTTGTAATACTTATATGCCGAATGGCACCCGTAATTTATTTCACGCAGTATACAGCTACAAGTCAGAAAATCATTTTCATGGTTTCACCCTTCTGCTGTAACATGGTGTGGGCATGCAGGGAGTATAGTATCATAATCTAAGCCCTCGGACATTGACAAATAAAATAATGGACAGGACGACACAAAGTTAAGATTTTGTGTATTCTTGCCCGTTGTTTTACGTTTTCTTGTCTCGGAATTTAGATTATGATGTTTCGTAACCGCCTCGGCGGCCTGCATAATTTCGCTTATAGAGAGTACTACATAGCGAATGCCGAAATAGTACGTACCGGCTCACTTTGGATGCTTGTATTTTGTTAAACGCTTGATTCACATGGTGCGATTTTGCTTGTGATTTCGTAGCTGCGACGTTGATCACCGCAGCTTCCACCACTTCTTTTTTCTGCAGCAGGAGCGACGGGTCAACTGCGAAATCGCATGTAAACTTGCACCATGTGAATCGGGCAATACGATGGTTCCTTCCTGCTCACACAAACACCTCCTATGATTTCTAGTTTTCTAAAAGCCTAACGGAGGAAAAAAGAAAAGAAAGCGTAGCCAAATGGAACTTGATCGCGTTCTTGTCTAAACGACGCAAATAAACTAGAAAGAAAAAAATATCCATCGAAGAACGAGTGACGGGGCGAAAGAGGTAGACAAAAGGGGGATCTTCGGCGATTGGCCCTGCCTCGGAGGCCGAACAAAGGGCGTCTTTGTCCTACGGTCCGACTGCTCTCGACGACGGGGACGACGCCGCCGCCGTCGGCGAGACAGGCCCGGGCGGAGGACGCCAAACCGGCCTCTCGAAGGCGAACGGGTCTTTCTCGAGGATCTCTTCATTGTCCTCCCGCGGCCGGCTATTGGTCGCCGCGACGCTGGCCATCGACCCTAAGTGGACAACCGGGAACAAATGACGACGCTACGTCACCCACGGAGGGTCGGCCCACGTCTCCAACATGTCGGAGCGCGACAGCGAGATATTTCCGTGGCCGCCAGTCAGTACCCGCTCCATAAAAATGAAAAGAAAGGAAAGAAGAAAGATAGCAGTCCGTTTATTGTTGCCTCCCCTGGAGCGAGGAACGGTGCACAAGGAACCGAGTTGGATAGGAGAGTCGTTTCAGGTTCTGCGAAAAGACAAGGGGGACAACGCTTCTCTTTGACTTCGTTGCGTCAGGTTGTGAGGCTTTTTCATTTCTATCAGAAGCCCATATAATAAAACTCTCCTTTAAAAATAAGACGCGTACACGTTGTGCCCAAAAAAGTAACTAAGTACCGTTACTCGTTACTCGCTCGAAAAGTAACTAAATACGTTACTCGTTACCGATTCTCAAAAGGAACGCGTTACCTAACCTCAAATCTAACGAGTTACTTTTCTCGTTACTTTGACGAGCAAATACAAAACTGCATTTGTTTCATGCTTTGCTTTGAAAGGCAGTAGCTGCCTTTCGAAGTTTTCATCAGTTATGTTTCTCCGCTTCATTGCGAATACATCTCCGGTGACGCTGAACAGTCCTTCTACTGACTTGCTTGAAAGAAGGGCATGTGCTGTGCTTCAGGGAGAGCTGGTGAATCTGGGATTCCCCTCTTTTGTTCTCTCTGCTTCTAAAGTTCACAGGGAGAGCTGGTGAATCTGGGATTCCCCTCTTTTGTTCTCTCTGCTTCTAAAGTTCACAGGGAGAGCTGGTGAATCTGGGATTCCCCTCTTTTGTTCTCTCTGCTTCTAAAGTTCACAGGGAGAGCTGGTGAATCTGGGATTCCCCTCTTTTGTTCTCTCTGCTTCTAAAGTTCCAAGTTGACAATGGGTTGTGTGCCTTCCCGCGTTGGCAACCCCCGGGTTTACATTCGGTCTGTACACTTTTCAAGAAGGTTCAACCAACGAAGCTTATTGTGTTCGCTAGGTTAAAGTCATTCCCACTTGTAGAGTTCGACGGACGTGTTCAGCGATAAACGTTGCTATACTATCATACTGTTTAGCTGTTTCTTGGGCTGCCCATCTGCCTTTGTAGCAGTAGATGCATACTCATGCAGGTTAGAATTAAAACCAGGCTGTTGAAACGGTGTTGTACACTTGCTCCTCAAAAGTAACGAAATACCTTTACCCGTTACTTGGCCTTAGAAGCAACTAAGTACGTTGCTCGTTCCTTTTATTAAAAAGTAACTAAATACCTTACTCGTTACCGAAAAAAAGTAACAAAGTAGAAGTAACTTTTTACTAGTAACGCGTTACGTACATGTCTGCTGTTTAAAAGACAACTTTGCGTCAGTCTTGCCCGACCTGGCTTACTACGGCTTTTAGAAGCCACGAATTTCGTCATATGCAATCTATAATTTGTCTTATTCTTTAGTTTAGAGTCGGTAGATACCATCTTCAAACACAAAATTAGTAAAAAAAAAAAAGAAGAAAACTTGCCACATTATGTTGAATTGAGCCATGCATCACATTCTTATTACATATGAACTAGTGACACATTCCTGTCTTGTCTTTTTTATGGTGCCGATTAGAGCACAAATAGCAAGTGTGCGGCATAATCAAGTTCATCATTGCTAGAAAAAGAATTTATAGCGAAATAACGAAAAATATTAGATGACTCGAATTTGTATTGTCATATAGTACAATATCCACTATACGACGAACTATACCTCACGTAAATTCATACAGGATTTCGGTCACACTTACATTGTATTCAACAAACTCCCGCTGGCTTTCCTTTGTACGATTTTATTAACTTTCAGCTGCTAAACAAGCTTTTTTTTTTTTTTCGACAGACCCTTACACCTCTTTAAGCTGTGTTCTTCTAAGTTTTTTTGATAAAGTGCTTTTTAACTCCACATATCACTGTAGGCTCTTTCGAAACCGCACAAGGGAAAGTGCAAGATCGGCCAGTTTTCTGGGGAATAAAGTTAGTTCCATAGCTAACGCCGCAATATATGTGCTAGACTCGAGACCGCGCTGTTGATACCTGAATCATCATACCCGATCATCTTGCAAAAGTGACTATAATGACCGAGCTACACTCCCGCGAGAGTAGCTACACCGAAGTGACTTACCGCTTACTAAGGACAAAGCTGTGATTGAGTTAGTAAAGTTAAACAAAGGATGCCAAGCATCTTATCGTCAGAGGCAAGAGGACTGTCAACGACTCGGAATGTGATTAATGTGATTAGCGATACGTTTTTTTAGCACGAGAAACGACAGCCTTTCGTTCCTTCATCCGTGGAACTTGTACAAGGCCGACCGAAAGCTTCTGTCTCGACAGCGTCAGAGAAGAAAGCAATCTCGATGTACGCAGGCGCGGGATTAGGCTTACACTCCGCACCGCGGGTCCTGCCAGGAAAGAGGGTTCGCGGGCTTACGGCGGTCGCGTTCGCGTTTACATGTGCTTTGATACGACGTCTGGAATGCGTCTTCGACTGGTGTGTTTCGGTTCCTATTCCGCCCATATATCGAAAGGCGTCCCGAAGTGGTAACAAATTGCGTCACAGGGGCCGGTGTTTCATGCTGTCAGATGTCGCTATCCTGACGGTTGGCCACGAGAAATGCCGGCGAAAAAGGCCAACCCGACGGAAGGGTCGCTGTCGTCGCAGCATTCCGACTCGTGTCTGCTTTGGTTTCCATCGACTGTCAGGCTGCAGAGCGACCTAGACCAGAAGAGGTGTCTATCTTTGCTGCTGAGTCAGTCAGTACCGCGACAGGCAAATATGCCACTTTTATGACTGCACCGGGCAAAAATTGAGAAACCACTTTTTGAAGACGCATTAAACACGCCAGTCGAAGACGCGTGCTATGCGCAGCGCAAGTTCGTCTGCTTCTTTTGCAAGGGGTGTAGCGACTTCAGAGAGCTGAGCTCTGATGGGCTCTAACTGAAGGATAGTGGGTAGACCTCAGTGCTTGCTAGCTCAGTCAGAGCCAATCACAGCTTAGCGTTGCGACGGCACTACAACCCTAGCAAAAGAAGCAGAAACAGACGAAATAGCGCTCCGCATAGGCACTTTACTTTCGCCTCGTTTCGAGTTGTGCGCGGTTCGAAATGAGCCCACGATGTCAAGCTAAACGGTCCAGTGAAATGCTGACGTGGACGTCGCTTTAAGCTGGAGCGAAGCTGCATGTGAGTCTTTCCGCAGCAATGTTTTTTTTTCTTCTAGAAGCGGTTGCTGAAACATCGTCACTTCGGCTCGTGTACGCGCTTTCACAATATCCAGCAAAAAGACAAACAACAACAACACTGCAAGAAAAGTACGTTATTAGCGATCGCTGAGTATGCATATATATTCGTCAAAAATAAATTAGAGAGTGAGAATAGTATACCATCTGGAGATAATTCAGCAGATATTTGCACTTCCATGAGAAATTTATATAAAAAAGTAAATCACCCTTTCTCTCGAAAAGAAATTCCTTCATCCGATTAGAAGGTGAATGTTATTTTTTGTTTGTTTTTGTCTAGCTAAAAATTGCTTTCGAGTAAAGCAGCTAGACCGGCTCGCAAATGAATCCTTCGCGTCGTCAAGCTTCAAGCATCCCATAAAGCGGCTGTTCAGGACGAGATTTTTTAATGTTTATTTTAACATAGTTTTGATTTTTTTTTTCTGTTTTAAGCTTCAGGGTTTTGGATAAGCTGAGGGGGATGAATCCCCAGACCGAAGGAACTATAACCCGAAAAGACGCACGAACAAAGAACACTACTGTCCCATCGCCTATGCATCACATTCGGGATGAAGAAATCTCCAAAGAAAATGGAGAAACGACAGCCTCCAACCCGAAGTGAAGCTGGGAAAAAAGCGCACTTTGTGCCTCGTCGGTCACGAACTGGAATACAATCGTTAGGGAGTTTTAGGGAACCGTTTTTGCAAGTCCGATACGGTACGATGGGCTCTCCGGTACGTACTGCGCATGCGCTACCGCAGAAGACCCGCGCATGCGCAGTTCGTACCGGAGGGGCCATCGTATACCGTTTCGGATGCCCAAAAACGGTTCCCTAATTCCCTCTTTTGCTGAGGTTATAGTATACGGTACGGTCTCCTTAACTGCATTGACTGCAGTGCCTGGAGGACTGATATTCTCTCGAGTGAATTTGCATTAAAGCGACCTGAAAATAGAAAACAAATTAAGTTCCTTTATTGCACATTCTTGCTGTCAGTGGGTATTAAAAAGCGTCCATGCTGAAGTGCTATGGAAGGAGTGGGTGCGTAGTTTCGCAAAATACTGATTTTACTCGAGCACTCTTGCGAGGTAACCACTTTCAAAAGTCACGCGTTCACGCCCACACCTCCCATGAGGCTACGTTATTATTTACTATTTTACCTATCAATTTTTTAATTATTTATCCGTAACTGCCCAGGCAGCATGCCGACATTGGGCAAGCGTCGGGGGAATATTGCTCACAATATTAGCCCAGCTTCATGTTTCGCACCACGGCCCAAAACTGGGCCAATATCGGTCAACGATCGTTCTAAAAATGGGCCAGAATCGGCAATATCATTCGATTTCTGGGCAGCGATGGGCGAATATCGATTAATATGGCCGCGGCCGCTGCGGTGTCAGCGGACTCGGGCCAAGTCAACGTTACTATAGAATCAACCGATCAGTTGGGAAACTCCCACAGAGCCTGCTCTGAAGAAGTGCCGCCGATCCGTACTCAAGAACCGAGCTAATAGCGATCGTAACGGCCGCTCGGGAACTGCACGTGACTTCTGTTTTGGCTTTAGTCGGCCATTTTGGCTAAGGATGCGCTTAGGTAGGGACGCGCTGCCTGAGATCACCGCTGAGACATGGTTGTATAAAAACAATCTTAATTTTGCCGCAAACCTTGAAAACTAAAGATTTTAGAAAACATCACGCGCCCCCGTTTCGTACTAATCTCCAACAAAAAAAGTTACTACAAAAAGAGTTTTTTCCATTTCTTTGTACGGAAAAACCGAGTTCCAGCCGCTGATTGCCCGGCGCGCCCTCGGCGTGGACCGTGGCAACAGCGGCGGCCGCGGCGATTGGCCGGCGCGATTGACCGCGACTCAGTATCGTTTTAAAGACGTCCAAAAATTCTAATACCGGCCGATATAGCCGCTTCAGACCCTACAAATTACCGGGAAACGACGCTGGATACTGTATATCGGCGTGGCCTTGGCCGACCCAAGTGATGTTCCGCCGACATCGGCCACATTACGTAATAGTGGCAAGATTTTACGATCCAGCGCCAATATCGGCATATCGAAATGATTTTGGCTTGATTTCTCCGATCCAATGCCAATATTGGCGCGATATTGTGTGCTGCCTGGGAAAGTGCTATGGAAGGAGTGGGTGCGTAGTTCCGCAAAATACTGATTTTGCACGATCACTCTTGCGATGTAACCACTTCCAAAAGTCACGCGTTCACCCCCACGTCTCCCATAAGGCTACGTTATTATTTTTTTTATCTATCCATTCTTTAATTATTTATCCGTAACTGCCATATTTCGGTTACTCCTGTTTCCCGTTTGTTATCACCAAACCTTCTATTTTACAGATTTCTCAGCCACTTCCCTATTTCTTCTTTGTTAGTTCTTAGTTCCGCGTTTTTCGCAAACGGTTAGGTTTTCAACCGATACTTAAGTGTTCACACCTACCGGTTTGTATTACAACCGTCATCTGTTGCTCTGTTAGCGCTTGCGATAAAGCGAAGAAAACGAAGAAAAGAATAATTGACAATGGTTATTGTCTTTTAGCACGTCATGGAATAGATGACGGGCTTGCGGGGCGTAGGCACCGACCGACCAGAGTGTCTTGACATTCCAGCCACGTGTCGTGAACCGCCGGGACGGCCGGAATTGTTCGGTGAAAGCGCTGAACAAGACGAGGGAGGCGAGCAGCTTCGTATGACGGCAGTGCAGCTTGAAAGTGCTTCGACACCGAAAGGGCGATTTGAACAAAATACAAAAAAGGACACTCGCCCAACTTTGACACGTGGGAACAATTACCTACACACATCACCACTTTTCTCTCTCAGCTTCGAAAGGTCAAGCAGTAGTATACCCCCATCTGCGTCTCATAAATCGAGAGAAAAAAAAAAAAAAAAATGAAAGGACGAACGTTTTTGGCTGGGTGACGTTTCAAACAGCGGTAGAAACATACAAAAAAAAAAAATGACCGCATCTCCTCGTGGTGAATGATGTTGATGGTGGCGAACCTCTGGTGGTGATGATTATACTGATTTTATTCATAGGTAGTGCTGATGGTGCTGATATTTTTTTTTTTTTTACTGCTCATAGGTAGTGCTGAGTTCCGGGTTGCGTTGGTATGGAATGTATGGTATGGAACGTGGTTAAATACTGATGTGCATTTGAGCATTTGACCGCAGCACCCTCTCGTCTATAAACGTTGAGCCAATGAATGCAAAGTTTAACGCGATTATATACGCCTTTGACCGCAGCGCCCTCTCCTGTATAGACGTTGAGCGGCTACATGCAACGTTTCGTCCATGACAGAAACCCCAGCTCTTGAGTTACTATCACATCTCAAAGTCCCCTACTCGTCCCGCAGTCGTGGCTGAGTGGTTAAGGCGATGGACTAGAAATCCATTGGGGTCACCCCACATAGGTTTGAATCCTGTCGACTGCGCAAAAATTTTTTAATTTTTTTAAGAAGACAGATGGGATGGCAATCGACGTTGAGCACGGACGCCGGACAAGGCTAGGCCCTAAGGAGTTTCGCCCCTAAAAAATGTAGACTGGACCGTTTCCCCTTGAAATTGCAACCTGCGCCTAAAGCCGGGGTCGAATACTGCTCATACGTCATACAAAGTACAGTCTGTAAACACGGGTCGCCGCGATATTCGTGGACGGCTTGCGTTCGTATTCCGCAGTATTGGCTTACGTTCGTATGCCTCAACATCATTCGTGTGGACATGCCATTAAGCTCATATCTTATCTATGCTAACGTCTAAGACGTAAGGAAAAAAAAAACATAAAACGGGACAATTCCTTAGAGATATCTAGGTACGGGCGACTATGTTTCGTTTTGCTTTAAAGAGATACTTCAACGAAATTTGAAATATATTCGTCGTGTTCAAAAATGGGTTGAATATGATCCACAATATCCGCAAATGACAATCGCACGTTTGTATTTCGAGCCGGGTGGCTGTATTTTTTGTTATAAACGGCCCACACTAGTAAGCGCTCGGAGAGGGCCCAGCTTAGAGCACGTGACATCCGACGCAATCGTGACGTAGGTCGTCTCGGGACGAGCAAAGCTACGGCGTGGCTGACGTCGAGGAGATGGCTTAGTCGTTCCAGCCACCGAAGCGGCGGCTTTTGTACGAATTTTGAGTGACGGGTTAATTTTTTATAATCTTGTAGGGGGACAATAGCTACTTCTGGAACACACAAAAGGGATTCTCGGGAAGACGGGAGTTCCTCCTTCCCCTCTTCTCTCGTCGTGGCCGGAGGCGAGACACTCACCGTCACTAGCTGGCAAGGTTCCTAGACGGGCATTACAAACGGGGCGTTAGCGACATCCACCAGGTGCTCTTTGCTAATCGTTTAATTCGTTTTAAAATTCCTTTTCGTGACTTTTTTAACAAGATATTGGTGTGTTCGATGTGATAATGCTCCTTTGAACACATATAGACCATGAAATAAGCAGCTAAATTTTGTTGTAGTATCCGTTTAAGGGGACTACAGTGGGAACAGGAGCGCCGGCGAGGGCACTGCATGAGGTATACATGTCTGCAACCTTCGTTTCGTATATTCTTAAATGAAATGAAAATACCTACGCTATCGAGACATTCGTTGCGATTTCCTTGAGAAAAAAAGCCTCGTTTCCGTCGACGAATCTTACTAAATCTCCATGTATTCGAGAGCTCCGTCGGCGTTCGGCGATGCGCAATTCGTTTTTGCGGTGAAAAAAGGAAACAAAAAATATGTAAATTTGTCTTCGGGGACAGTCTGTATGATGTGATCTCGGCGAACGACGATAGCTAAAAAAAGTTTAAACCTAAAAGAGAAAAAAAACAAAAAAACATCCTGCGCAGCGACACCGAGCATGGTGAAACGTGTTACTCGAGTACCACAGCACAGAGCGTAATATTTTTGTGGTCTATACATATCTTCAGCCTCGTAATATTTTGCCGAGGTACCCTCCTTATAGACTCGAGTCGATTGGATCTCCCGAATGCTTTGCGGAAAAGTAGACTTCCAGGCGTCCTTTAGATTGCTTTTAGGATGGCATATCTCAGCGCCTAGTTCATCAACCGCTCGCTTCACTGAAAGTGCGTTGCGGATTTATTGGTCAGGCTTGGGGCGGTCTGCAGAGAGATCTGACGTTACGGGCGAACAGTTGTTCAGATCTATTTTATTGACATTTGCTATTTCGCAAAAAACTAGGCATTGCATCACACACACACACAAAAAAAAAAAGAAGCTGGCGCAAGGGTTTTTTTTTTTTTACTATTTTGCCTTGCCTTGCTTTGCCTTATAGGGGGTGCGGCCAGCTAAGCCCCTGAAATCAAGCATCGCCAAAAACCGCCTATATAGTCACGATGCTCGTTGTTTTTGTGGGTTTGTAAATACCGGCTAACCAATCACGCAAAAAAAAAAAAAAAGTGCAGGATCGGGGGGGAGGGGGGGGGGGGGGCATTTGTGGCGATTGGTTTAATCGGCGATAGCGATGCCCTGTTGGCTCTCCTCGATTGGCTCCCCTCGGATTGTCTAGTGTATAGACCAACTCGAGTCTCGGATGTCACGCCACTGCGATCTTGTTTATAAACAGTGTGTCGGTCGAGACATCGCGCGTTCATGTTATTGCCGCCGATTTCTTCCCGCCGAATCTGCGCACTTCGAGGGTATTTCTTTTTTTCCCCCTCCGTTATTACCATTGTATCGGATTACATGTCGCGGTATGTATCTAACTCGGCGATCGCTCTGTTGCGTTGTGTACCGGCAGGAGCAGATTCGACGATCTTTCCGGAAGCCTTTCTTTCGATGCGTGTAGCCCATTGTGCGACTCGATCCGACCGAGGACCGTCTTTCTTCTGTCAGACGTCTTCGTCGCACTTCGATCTTCCATTGCGAAGCTGTTATTAAAAGAACGCTTTCAGGGTGTATCGAGACGTACAATAGAGAAAGGTTTCGAGGATAAGCGCATACTGGCAACGCTTTTCCGGAAATCAAAATTTCCTCGAATTTTTTTTATATATTTTTGTTTTCATTAGTATTTTACTGGTAGCGGATCTACGGGTGAAAAGTTGTCACGAAAACTGAACATAAACAATTTTATGTGCCTTTCCCGCTCACGTGGGAAAACTGAGTAAAAAAGAAAAACAGAAGAAGGACATAATCAAGTGTCGCAAAATTGTGCTCGCGCGAGTGTTTAGTCTAGCTTTACTTTATATTTTTGCCTTCTCTGAGGGTTCCCTCGTCTCCACGGCACGGCTCATGATTCCTGCCGGAGTCGGGAGGCCCTAAATGGGGGCGAACGTGAACGCTGTAACGGTACACTCAGTTCATCTCCGCGTCGGAAATGTTTTGTTTTGTGCATGTCTTCTTTTGGGATCTCCACTTCGGAGGTGGTTTCTCCATGTATAACTTCTGTGTCTACGCATGTGCTTGGTATTGTTTGTGACTACTCGTGTGAGCGTCGTTCGGAATGTGTCGTGTATGCGGTTGTTTATGGAATGTTCATTATTGCTTTGGGCTCCGAGCCTTTTGATTGGCTCTAAGAACACCTTCTGCGATTGGTTGCCAAAGTGGCTTCAGAATGCTGCTACACTCAATATAAGCAGCCGCCAAAAGAGATATCAAAAAAAAAAAAAAAACGTATTATCCATACATCCTGCAGAGGGCTTGGCTCCTGGATACCAAGCCTTGAACACCCCCCTGGCTCTGTAGGCCAACCTGCACGTCCGATTCCCTTCGGCTGTGGAGTCTTCCGCCCGCTAACTCCTCAAACTTGGGACCCCTTACGGCTGTCGAGGAGCTCGGCTCGCCCGCCTTTGTGTAGATCTTTGTTTGTCAAGTTTGGCTGTGGTCGGGGCCCCCGCTGGAGGTGTGGTCGAGGAGGACGGCAGGGAAAGTCGCCAAAGGTTAGGAGTAGTGCCCCCAATAGTTTAATCTCAACATATATATTGTGCAAAGTAGTGTAAAGGGGTAATGTCTCTATGTTCATTAAAGAAAAAGTTGTTTGGTAATAACAGAATCGCCATCAACGAAGAAACACACCAATTTTTTTCGTTACACAAGGGTGGGCTGGATACACTATACCTGCTATCCACTTAGAACGGTAATGAGAAAACCCAAAAGTTCAATCGTTATAGGCGATTATCGTTGCATCTGAACTGGCCTCAGGAAGGGCCCGTAATAATTTCCCATGATGCAGGATGGAGCAAGTTACTCAGCAATGCAACATACTGATCACATCATGCAGTATCAGCTTTAAAATAAACACTGTCTTTATGTAGTAGTTTATAGGAACGAGTGTTGCATAAATCGTGCATAAAAAGCAGGAAATCGACCCTGATGCGCTACGTATCCAGTTGCTGCGCGTGCGTGCCGCCTGCGGTTTTATCGCATGTACGACATCGACCAGTAACTGAATCGCGAGGAAAACATCTTGAACGTTAATTGGAGACAGGTGATCATCCGTGATGTCTCAGATGATGTTGTTAACATGTCGTAAATTCCCTAGCCGACATCGCCGTCGCTCTAACCGCCTTCATCAACGGCGGCAGCAGCTATCAAGATCGTGGGGCCGCAACGTTGCCAGGGGGCCGCAAAAGTGGTGTACTTGAAGGGTTCATAGGTTTGGAGGACGAGACTCCAAGCTTCTTTAAAACTTAAGACAGGAATGTTTCAGTATGCTTCGTTTCATCTCCATCAAAACTGCCGAGACTTGCGTTTTCACTGCTACGCTAACGCACGCAGACTGGCCTCTCGCTGTATGGACAAGCACGCAGCTAATTTAACTTTGACCTAAGTGAAATCTGGAAGAGGAGGAGGAGGAGAAGGAGGATAAACTTTATTGTCAAAAAGATACTTATTTTATAGGTGGGCCTTATTGCCACAAGCCTTGCCCGCTCCACCAACTGTCGCTGATCTTGAGCCGACGAGACGAGCAGCGCAGCTTCCCAGGTCTCGTGCGAATTGTCGGTGAAGGGGGAGGGGAGGGAGGGGTTGAGTTGACAGGCCCACGCAACTTGGAAGAGCGACGGAAACTCTGCCTCAGTGTGGGCACCTATCCGGGTATCTGTCCGGGTAAAAGTGTGTGCATGTGCCCTCCTGTATCATGACGCCAGGCTGAGACTTCCTCTCGAGTCAGGGATCGGTCGGACTGAGGGAGCTGATAAACAGCGGCATGACCGATCTGTTCGGGACGATAGGAATAAACGAGCAGCTCACAATTCGTACCTATACACTTTGAAGTCATATTATTTCTCGACTCGTTTTGCTCGCACATTTAGCATTAACACTGGTCTCCTAAGACTAAAGGAGAAAAACCAACATGCTTACAATCAGAGGATTTTTGAACTCCAAAGCGTGATTTACGTTTAGAGTGCTTGACAGATTGTTTTCGGGGTGTCCTTATCTTGTTTGTTTTCCTACGTCACCGTATCTTCTATAATTATAGTTGCGAGATTTCTCGCACGAGATGTTTGAAAGGTTCTTCCGTATCCCCAATTCTCGCTTCGGTTGCATTCTCTCAACTCAATCGCCATCTTTTTATCGTTATATTTTTTTTATCTTATACTACTTGAGTTTTATTCGCTAACTCCGCAGCCAATAATTCAGTTTATAAGTGACCGAGAACTCGGCAACGGCGAACTCGCAGTTGCCTACAAACCGAACAACGATTTGTAGGCAACTGCGAGGTGTAAGTGCTTTAAATCGCGGACGGAAAAGTAGCTATGTTAAATAGACGACCATCGTTTCGTCGCACGTTCACGTTAGCTGCAGCGTCGATACATCTGAGATGTATGCGCGTGTGAGCGTTGATTCGTATATTTCCCAAAGCCACGGTTACATTTCATGCTAATACGCCACGGAAAACACGGTGCACTGTCACTGTGTGAGACGTATCTTTTTCTCTGGTATGGCGATCCTGTCGCATTGGTTATACAACAACTACCTGCAGACATGTTCGAATCACACATATTTATGGAAAAGACGTGCTTCGACCATGCTTGAAACGTGCTCGCGGATAATGATGTCATTATGTCTCCAGCTAACACCGCGTCCTTTGTATGAAGTCGGAGCAGTGCGACCACGAGTTAAAAAACGTACACCGACGCATTTTACGCGCCGTCGACAATATAAGCGCGCTGCAACCTCTTCTGCCTACAGACTATGTCCGAATCGGCAGCGAATAGGTTTTTGGCCATTGTTCTTTTAGGGATTTTTTTTATTATTTTTAATCTTGTTACCGCATATATTAGCTCGGTATTTACTGCAGTTACCAGACCGGGAAAAGATGGAGGTCCGTCAAAATCATTCGACAAAATGTATTTGTTATTTAGCCAAACATTTTTCGACACATTCGTAAGCTTTCGTAGCATAGTATCCCGACAATTCTATACGAGTTTCGTAATGATAGCACAACGCACGTGTCGCGACACTGCTAGATCTTTCGCTTTCCCGGAGGTCCTTAATCGTTAACTTTTAAAACTAAATAACAAAAAAAAAAAAGTGGAGGGGGGAAGAAAAACGCTTTTAAAGTTTGCAAAGCAGTCCAGCGGTCAAACTGTATTCAGCCTATCGCAGCTCTAATTAGTGAAAACCTTCACCCCGCGTGGCCGTCACACAGCTATACTGCGTCGCACGTAGGGATACAACGGCAGTCGACGCTACTAATCTACGGAACCAAACGAGCAGCGCCGACATTGCATCGTCACGCTTGATAAATACGCCGCGATCACGCGCTGTTTTCTATGCGTGATTGGTCGGCCATAGCAAACTCCCCCAAAGACGACGAACGCCGCCGTGCGCTGCTTGTTTGTCTAGATCGAATCGTATAGCGTCGACTGCCGCTGCTCTGGGCAAAAAAGAGAGGACTCTACATCCGATTGATCCCAAAACCGGAGAGTTCCAACTCGTTCCCGAGACCGGCACGCGTGACGTCCAAACGAGGGTTACGCTGGCGAGCCCCCGAAGCGACAGCGCGGGACGGCGGTTACGAACCGCAGAGTCTCAACGCTCGGCGTGCGCCCTTCCAAAGCAAACACACAACGCGAGGGGGAAAGAAAAGGAAAAGAAAAAGAACAGAAACTGTTTTCATGTTTCTTTTCCCCGGAAGCCCGCAGTGTTTGGTCGTCGTCGTCGGAGAAGCGAGGCTGCTCCTCGTGGGCCGGCCGCGTGGGCTCGGTGACAAAGGCTTTGTTTAGCCAGCGGGGCAAAGAGTTTATACGCTGCAGGCCCCCGTGGACGACACACCAGACGACTCTGTTTATTTGCGCTGGCGTGACGACGTGGCCGGCGAGACACAGCGCAGACTTTCTCTAGGGGGCCCTCTCGTAAATCCTGCTCGGTCCGTCTCGAAATAACCGCGAGCTCGCGAGAGCGCGGCCGGCCAGCCGCTTCTTCGGCCGGCCGAGATGAGGGTGGGGGAGGCTCCGGGCTGCTCGCTCGTCGCCGACCGCGCGCCGCTCGTGCACGGGGCTAGCGCGTGCGGATCGGCGCGGCCGAGCTGGTGCGGCGCGTGGCTCGACGTTGTTGATGAAAGGAGGCTTCTTCCCTTCTCCAAATACACGGTCCGTGTCGGGCGCGCATGTAGCCCAAATACGCGCTGCACCCCGCCGCTTTTCCTTGAGCTTCGTCCTTTTTGGGGATCGGTTGCCGAGCGGCGGACTGTGTACGGCACGACGGACTGAGGGATGTGCGCCACATTACAGAGGGGTGGTTCAACCCTTTCCAATCTGGTTTGAGTCGAGGGCCCGGGAAATGATGAATGCGTAACGGGTATGCGTTTTTTTTTCTTTTTTTCTTATTGAGGGTCGTGAACGTATTACCGCGGGAATGTCCACAGCTCCTTCTTCGGAATAGTTTGCGATTAGTATTGAAGGTCTGAACGGGTATGCCATTCCGAATTGAAATTTGCATGACGTCGATTCGACTGCATTCGCTTGGAATAGCGAGCGCTGCATCTGTGTGGCTGTTCGCGAACTGCTACCGCAGGACTCTCTCCTGAGACTCGCTAACTGACAGATCAAGAAACGCAGAGCATGCCGAGTTCTGAGCGTTTTCTTATCGCTTCGCGCCCAATGAGATTGCAGGATTGCCCGATAAGAACGCCGCGGAACGAATCGCGAGGCAAGAAACCTGATAGAAAAAAAAAAACAAAAAAACCACGCCCTCCCTTTTTTAAAGGGATACTGACACCCTGCAAACTTTTATTTATTTATTTATTTTTGCCAGGCGATACAATATGGTGTCGGGAGACTACCCAATAAATATTTTTGCTGCAGAATCGCGTATATTTTTAATAAAGCCAAAACACCCAACTGCTCGAAACCGAAACACGAGCACGGACGCTCATGGCCGGAAGTCACGGGGCTACACCGGACCGCGTTATTTTTCTTTTCTCATCTTTTCGGGCTTGTGAAGCAGACGACGGTGACGACGAATTTGCGTGAACCCTTTGTCGCGCGATTGTTTCGTACTTATATCCCTTCCTCTCGGTGTTTTCTGTGCTTGAAGGTCGATTGGCCGGTACCACGAATGACAGCTCCGAAGTAGCGCGGCCGCACGTCCGTCGCAACGTTGGTCCTTCGTGCGCCGCCATCGCGCCGCCCAGCCCGCTGTACGTCGCGATATTGAGAATGACGTGTACATGTACTTCCTGTGATCTGCGCAACATTTCTTTTTTCGATCAATGTATTTGCAGTTTTTTGGAGGCCACAAGAATAGGGTTCATATTCTTTTGTTCATTTTTAATAGTGAATGCGTGCCTTAGTTGACCACGACTTCGATTATACTTGGTACACATAGTTTGAACGCCACGTGACCATGGAACAGAAAGTGAGCGCGAGTGAAATCGGCCGATTTTCGACTGGTTGTCTCGGAAGGAAAACAGAACGAATTTCGAGCCACAAATTGTGCCCTGGGACGTCGAGCCATTATAGTTAATGTTCAAATAAAACCCTCGGCGAGCATATAATACCCTGTCAGTGTCCCTTTACGCTGCCAGGTATTAAATATGGTTCATGCTCAGCAGTAGACGATTTGATCGGGGGTCGGTTCTCCGCTGGTCCACGATAGAAACGACTATCGCCTGTTTACAGTCGCAAGACGTACAGTCACCTGCATTTAGATGTACGTAGATTTATTTTATTTTTGAATATTTAACGCTACAGCTGCGTTGTTCGACAGACGACGTATGTCACTTGTATTCTGCGTACTTTCTTGCAGTGAAGGACCTGTGTTTGTTCCCACGCTTTCTGCTAAGCGTTTCTTGTTTGTCTTCAGAAGTATCTATCGCGGCCTAGGAAAGTGACGCAGTAAAAAATAGGGAGGCACATGGAATCATAAACGGAGGAAAAGAAATACAAATGCTCGCGCAAAAAAAAAAAAAGGAGCCGTCTTGTTTTTTTTTTTCTCTTTTAATCTCTAGTGGACACAACCGTCTCAAAAAAAAAAAACTGAAAAAGAAAAGTCTCAAGGAAGAAAAGCATATATATGTATGAGTTCTAACCGACCGTTGTCCTTTTTTGTCGACACACGCATACACACCGCGTCAAACACGACAGGTTCGCCTTTCTCGGGCATCATCGCACGAAAAAGTCGAAAAAAGTGCGCATACCGAGCCCACAAAAAGATAAAAGGGAAAATAGTGCATCAGGATAACGACAGTTTAGAGAGCAGTCCACAGCCATGAAAGGGCCTCTCGTGTCCCTGTGCACAACGGACGATCTATTTTTGTTATTGCGCGATTTTCGTCGGCGAAGGACGGCAGGAAGGCGCGCGTGAGAGCTCGGATTTCTCGCCTTTCGCGGCCGAGCAGCCGACGACCACGACAACGGGAAGTGGACGAGCGTGCACCCGCCGACGCCGGCGCGCCAGCACGAGCGTCCGGTCTCGTTCAAAGAACGGGCGGCGGCGACGACGATTCGCCGTCGAGATTCCGCGCGGCCGCCACCGCTGTCCATTTGCGGGACAAAGCTAATGCGGCGAGCGTGTCGCGCTCCTTAAGAGGCCGCCAAGAATGCGACGCGCGGTAAATGGACCGTGCGCTTTGACGAGCCGAGTCGTGTTTTCATGCATCGCGTCGAGCGTGCAAACGACATCTTGTGAAACGAGTCGCATTCGTTCGTTGCGCGAGCGCTGCTCTTGCGCGCTCCTTTGCTGCCGGGAATGCTGTGCGGCATACATCGAGACATTGTCCTGCGCTTCGAGAAACCGTTTTTTTTTTCTTCTTTTTTTGTAATGGCAAAGAGGACAGGAAAACGGTGCGGATGATAGCAAAAATAATCTTTTGGGGGCAGCCATCTTTCTTTGTTTATCTTTTATATATGTTCTTACATATTTGACAATACTAGTCCTAGACAGGGGTATTTAAAAAAAGCTAGTGGCAACCCCCCCCCCCCCCCCCTCCCTCTTTCTTCTCCTCCCACAAACCTGGTCGTTTATGCTACGGAAATTCTGGCTCGGTGTAATTTAACTCTTCTTTATGACTTTCCCAGCATTAATTAAATAGAATACTAGCATAGCCCGCATCAAAAGTCAAACATAATCATGACGTGAACTTTTTTTTTTATTATTATCGTGTTAGCTTTTCTCTTTCTTTTCAATTTTTTGCGAGGACCTCATTTTCGTGAATTCCGCATCCGGAAAAGTATCTCGGACATTTTTTTTTTCTAGCAATATTATCATTCCAAAATATCTAACTATCACTCTAAATTGCAAATTTTTTTGACCGTCAGATGTTTTCCAAACCCACACTTTGCCTAATTTGCGAAATATTGAGCCCGCGAAAGTAAAGTTCTTTACACGTAGTTTGGGAGCAGGCGATATGTCGCAGGGCATCGTAAAGGAGACAGTCTAACGCAGTCGTACCAGCGTGCAGGCAGCTAACCGCTTCGTTGTTATCATTCACTTGCGCCACGACGTATTGCTTTCCGCCTAGCGTTCTACAACCCCCGGCAATCTTCGTGAGCTGCTCGGGCGGTGCGACATATCTCATCGAAAGAAAAACGAGTCTCAAAATAGCCTGTCTGCAACGTACCACCCTGTTCCTACCGCTCTTCCACGTGGCGGCATGAAACCCGACACTCCCCCGATGCTTGCACTCATAACATCCAACGCGTGGGTGTCCGGACCCAAGAGTTCCTACCGAGCGACCTCCGCGCAGGCCAGCCAGCGACATCTGGCGCCGACGGCGCTAACTGCAGCCGCAAGCCGCACCATACACGCGCGCGCGCGAACGCGAACACCCAAACACGGCACTAAATTCGCCCCCACGAGTTGAGCTCCTCGACTCGACTCCGACCGACAAAGCAGGTCCCTTATCAAGCCCTCCCTCGACGACGTCGCATTATATTTTTTGTATCCCTCCGCCGTGGGCTGTTTTCTCCAGTGTCGCTCAGATCCCATAAACCGAGCGGAGTGAGCTAGCTCGAGCCTTCCCCTTTTTATAGCCTTTCCCGTGATCCCGGCGGTCTAAACAGTGCGTCTTCGCGGCATGTGCAACGTCAAGAATGCGCGACCCGAGGGCACCATGCCCGCACACTGCCCGCGCTTGTCCGCCCGACCATTCGCGCTCGAAGCTGTCGTCCTTCGACGCCCGTAAACTAATTTCGGGGCGAAGTTTGGCCCGCGTGCCTGGTTTCTGCAGCGAGTGCCTGCCCCGGGCGTGCTGTGTACACACGGAGACGTCCGGCCGATCTCTTGCAGAAGCCTCGTTGACGTTCGCACCCTTTCGAGGTTCTGGGGATACGGACCGCGTAAACGCCGAGCCGTTATTAATGAGGGCACACCCGCGGAGGCGGGCCGCCTGCAACAACAAGCCGGAGGAGTGGTGGGCTCAAAATCCGCGATGAGATCTTGCCGATTTCAGTGTTGAGATGCTCCCGAGAGCGTGTGCCGAACGCGACTTCTCGACTGGGGTGTGCATAAATAATTCTTTGGTAAATTTACGACCTGTGAGGCTTAAGAGCTTCAAATTTATCGCTGGGACACTCTCTTCTCGGTGTTTCTCCTTCAGCGTTTTATTAAAATTTGGTGTTTCTTTTTTATTATTTCCGGTGAAGGTGCTAATGTGTGTGCACTGTAAGGTTCTTTTATTAAATGTGTTTGGTTGTCTGTTTGCTTGTCCTATGGGTGGTGAAGAAGTCTCCTTGAGGCCTCAGATCGACGGCTGAAGAATAAGAAGATAAGGGCAGGAGGAAAAAAAAAAGAGCGGTTAAACATTTGGGTTAACCAAGGCGGCCTGCTTCGGTCAACTGCTCTGACTTGAGGAAGGGGATGACGAGATGAAAGGCTGACGTTTTGCTAAGAGACTTGACTAGATGACTTAGACGTTCAGAGCACCAAAAGGCTTAGCGCCCTGAAGAAGTCGAAGCGTTTTAGAGGAACGTCGGCTGTCCCTAAATCCTTTAACGCACTTTTTATTCTTTTCCTTGCTTTCTAACAATTTACACTACCACCGTATTCTATTTTGTCTTACGGGTGGCGTGTAGTAAAGGTAACAAATAAAAATAAATAAAAACACGTAAAACAAACAAAACAAATTACCTTCCCAATGTTACCGCGCCCCGGTGATTACGCTAACAGGCAGGGGTAGCCAGACGGACGTCTGCAAATAGCCATAAATAAGAACAATTTTAACTGAAGAGCTGTAATAAAAAGGGGGCGTGGCAGTTTTATTTATT
The DNA here is from genome assembly GCF_016920785.2 of Ixodes scapularis. Lineage (NCBI taxonomy): Eukaryota > Metazoa > Arthropoda > Arachnida > Ixodida > Ixodidae > Ixodes > Ixodes scapularis. The sequence goes on along the minus strand of NW_024609846.1, from coordinate 181,757,609 downwards.
ACTTAATTAATCTCATTTGCTGAACACAGCAAATTCCACCCATAAAAATATTGCTCATTATGTCTCTTCATTGCGCCTCCCCATTCGTGAGACAGCCATCTTGAAGTTCGTCTCGAATGGCGTCGGAGTAGTCGTGAGCAGCTTGGTTAGGTGTTTGTCCGTCAGGGTTGCACGCTAGTTTGATCTTACCACCCACATTGTTGAGGTGAGTGCCTCCCCGCAGTATACGTTGTTCCGGATGTCGCCAGAAATTTCTAGCTAGCAAGCAATGCTGCCACAAGGCTGCCAAAACTCAAGCAGTATTTTAATTCCCCATTGCTTTCCTTGTGATATCGCGGGGAAAGGGGGGTTACGTTTACCACGAACACCATACCAGGGTGTCCCTGGTAAGGGGTGACCACACTGCGGTTCCCGAGCCGCAGTTTGGCCTCCTCTGCGCTACGGCTTACTTATCTAACAGGACAAAAGAATTGAACGAATAATCGAAAAAGGCATTCACTGCATGCGACCGTGTCATAAGTAGAAGGGCGTGCAAATTGGACTTTGACTTGTCGAATTTCTTTGCTGCTATATAAAGAAAACTGTTTTTACACTGCGAAAGTTGCCGTGATGTCCTTATAGGCAACACCTGAAGAGTGCATATTATATCTGCGCGGTTGAAATTGAACACGGCATTCCCGCCTTATTTGTACTGCAGCTTTAACAGGACATACCACTGGGTGCTCGATCGTTTGGTGGCGCGCAGTATGCTCGATACAATGTGATATTGCTCTTGGGCGTAGCAAGAGCTTTGGAAACATCGGTTGTCAAACGCCTCAGATAAATACACTATTCTTTCGCTTCATCTGTGTCCTTCGCGCTAATGCGTTGCGAAATGCTTGCGCAATCGTGGCAGCGACAAAGCTTCAATAAGGAAGCGAAAACAGATTCGCGAACAATCTTGCGAGCAACACATGTGCCGCGAGCGGGTTTCTCAAAGCATCTTTTCCGTTGCCTTTCGCAGGATTCGCACGGCACGGTGCTCGAGCGATGGAGCCTGGCCAGCCGCGAAGAAGAGCCTTTGGTCATCCAGCAGTTCCTGCGCTTCGGCGAAACCCGCGCCCTCGCGCACCACTTCCTCACGAGCGACGGCCTCCTGGGGGGCTCCGACCGGGCCGTGACCGATGGTCACGGTCTACTCCACTCTGACTCTGACATCAAGAAGTTCCTGGAGAGGACGAGCCGCAGCAGCGCCGCCATCACGGCTTCGTCGGCGCTGTTCGCCAGCAAGTTCGCCAACGCCGCCGAAACTGTCGTGGGCAGCCGTAGCGGCAGTGGCGGCCTGGTGCTCACCAGGCCCCCGTCGCTGAGGCACCAGCCGCACCCCCCCTCGAGCGTGAGCTCGGGCCAGTCCGCGTCGCCACCGGCCGCCGGCTGCTCGCCGGCGGCCAGTCCCCTGGCCGCACTGTCCTCGTCACCGCTCAACAAGCTGCAGAACATGCAGCCCTACGACTTCCGGCAAGCGGAGCGCAAGGGATCCAGCCCCGAGATCGCCAGGTCCGTCGCAGACGGCCTGAGGACGGCCGACATGCTGCTTCTACACAACCAGCACCACAACCACAACTCGACTCCACTGTCTTCCCCCACGCACAACAACAACAACAACTTGGGCTCCTCCTTCCTCAACCACAGCTCGGATCTGAGCCTGACAGACGGTGTCTCCGACGACGAGGACACTGTTGATGGCGGAGCCATCAACCTGACGCTGGGAGGAGGACCGGGATCGATGGATTCGGTTTTTGCGGCGCGAAAGGTGAAGCACCTCCGCAAGTCAGCCAACCCGATGAAGCGGCGCTGGAACCCCATGGTGCTGAGTACGCTCACCACGAACCCGGCAACGGGAAAGCGTCGGGTCCAGTGCCACGTCTGCCTCAAGACCTTCTGCGACAAGGGAGCCCTCAAGATCCACTTCAGCGCGGTGCACCTGCGGGAGATGCACAAGTGCACGGTGGACGGTTGCAATATGATGTTCAGCTCGCGCCGTAGCCGCAACCGGCACAGCGCCAACCCAAATCCCAAGTTGCACACGCCGAATCTGAGGCGCAAGATCAGCCCCCACGACGGGAGAACGGCCAACCCATTCCCGCTGCTCCCGCCGTCGACGCTGCTCAACTTTAACAACGCCAACGCTAGTGGGCTCGTGTCGCCGGCTTCGCTGGCTTCCTCGCTGCACGAGAAGATGGGCTCCGTGCAGGAAAGGCTGGCTTCGCTGTGTCCGACGCCTCCCATGCCGGGCTCAAACGTCCTAATGCCGGGGGACGGCGCCCTTCCGCTCACAAAGAAGCTCAAGTTTGACGAGAGAGTCGCCAGTGACGCCAAAGAATCGCCCGAGAAGAGGGACGCTGGAGTGAACCTCTCCGTCGAGAAGGAGAACAAGAACCTCGAGAACAGAACGGGTATGCCAGGACCGAACGACACGAAGGGCGTCCGGAAGAGGAAAGCGCTCAATCCAACCAAGCTCGCGACCATCACGAGTGACGACGACCTTCAATACGCGACGTCGGATGAATCTTCTAGCAACACTTACATCGACCAAAACGGGCTCCTGGAAGAGTCTAAGTCGGACGATGATGATGACGTCGACGATATCACCACTGACGGACACGAAGATGACTCTAAAGATTTCGACGTTGACGATGACCTCGACGACAAGGACACGGATGGCCGTAACACGCCGTCTCCGCCGCTGATCAAGTTCAAGTCCGAGCGCGAAGCTCCCAAATGGAGCTTCGAAGTGGAACAGAACAAGATCGGCGCCGTCGAAGAGGAAGACCAGAAGCCCGACCTGCAGAGCAGCAGCAAATCGCGAACCTCGCCGACACCCAAGAAGGATTCTGTCGAGGACCTGTCCACCAAGCGGGAGGAGGGCACGCCGCCCACACGTATCAAGACCGAGGACGTGACCGAAAACCCGCTCCGGCACCTGGAGTCGCTCTCTCTGGGGGCCTTCGCGGGCCTGGTGCCCACGGCACCCCGCAGCCTCGCCGGCGGCGGTGTCTCGTTCCACGCACCGGGGCTGGGCCTCGCCGATGTCCCTCGAGAGGTCCTGGCAAACAGCGGCCTCCAAGATGCGGGCCTCCTCGGTCGCGACTCCCCGCCCTCCTCCGAGCAGCACATGTCCTCGCTGCTCCCTGTCTACCGCGACGCTGCACTCGTTGGTCCCGGGCTCGAGATCCCGGTGGACAAGGAAAATCCGCGGCGGTGTACGGCCTGCGGTAAGGTGTTCCAGAACCATTTCGGCGTGAAGACGCACTACCAGAACGTGCACCTCAAACTGATGCATAAGTGCACAGTGGAAGGATGCAACGCCGCCTTCCCGTCGAAGCGGAGCAGGGACCGCCACTCGGCCAACCTTAACCTTCACCGCAAGCTTCTCTCGACCACCTCCTCGGACAAAGGAGGCGCGCCGTTCCTCGACAAGGCGCTCTTCCCGTACCCGCCGTCGGACTTCTTCACCAGGCTCTACGACCCGCAGGGCTTACCTCTCAACCTGGCCGACGTGTACCACAGGCTGCCCGCACCGGAGGGATTCGTTCTGCCCCCCGCCTTCGCGGTCGGCCCCTTCCACCACCACCACCACCCGGGCCTCCTGGGACAGCACGGCTCGGCCGCGGACTCCAGGCCGTCCGATGGCAGCCGCGGCGGCTCGCCCGCCAGCGCCACGTCCAGCTCTCCGGGGCCCCGCAGTCCCCAGGACTTGCGGCACGACGAAGACGTCGAAGACGACTCCCGCGAGAAGGACGACCGGTCCTCACCTCCCAAGACTGCCAGGACGTCGCCCGTCGAAGACGTGCCCGTCGCCGTGGCCGCCACGTAGCCCTAGCTCCTTCGCGCGTTCCCACGTACAAACGGACAGCAGAGGCGCGCCGGCGGGACGGCCGTGCATTTCCCCAGCAGCGTCTCTCTCTCCGACTCTTCCCCGTTGTGCCAACAGACTGAGGCAGCTGTGATTTGTGACGTTCTCCCGTGCTGTTGTTTTGTTTTCGTACGCTCTCCTCCCTATCTCCTCGAGCTCATGTACTTCCCTCCGAGAGTAGCGGGACGCGGACTCGAGCCAGGAAGGACTGCTTGCCCCTCGCCCCTCCCCCGGTGTCCCGTGTGCTCCCTTTGTACAAACGACAACACAGACTCTGGGAAGACAGTATTCTGCATTTTCATTCTCCGCCCCCAAGACATCTCGTGTTCATTTTTTCTCGTTTACCGAAGCGCGCGAACGGAAAAAGATATCGCGCGACACGTGCTTCCTGTACGGTTAATAGCGACTTCCTTTGCAATACCGTATATAGATATAAATATATCTGTATAGATATGCACAAAAAACCAACCTGTGTGTAGAAAAAAAAAAGGAAACCACGTTTTTGAAGGACAATCGTCAAACAAATGCGAAGGAAGGCGCTTCTTTTTTTTGGGTGGGTTGGGGTTGCGAGAAGCAGCAGTATCAAAGAGCGCATTTTCTGTTGTCTGAATTCTGTTTAAATTATTTCCATACAAGGGTCAGAGACTCTGTATCACGTTTGAAAAAAAAAAGGTGTTTTAAAGAAAGCATTAAAACAAAAAGAATGGCTCCAGCACCTCAGGTTTTGGAGGCTTTGCCAAAAAAATTGTTGCTCGTGTGATGTTTCGTCTGCTTAGATTGCGTGTGTGAAACAACTAAAAGTGTTCTGTCCTTAAGTTAGTTCTCAAGGCTGTTGTGCATGAGCGACATAAAATGAAACACTTTTTCCAGGTCGTTGTGCTCAACGACTGACATGATTACACTCCCACATTCAAAGTTAAATGCCGGCTATTCGGCCACTTTTGAAGCCCAACATTCTCCTGACTATAATTTGCAAGCCGCTTACAGTTGGAAAAAAGTTTACCACTTCCTGCAAGCTCGTGACCTCGCGGGTTTTTCATAACCAAAGCACGGGCATGATGATTCTAGTCAGGAACCTTTGAGATTTCCACTAAGGTCGGTGCCAGAAACTGCCATATCGGCAAGAACAACTGCAGGTACCACGCATCTTTCGTTTTCTGAAAGAAACGCGCGTATGTTTTTCCCGCTTAGACAATACGTACACAATCCAGACGTCCCTGAGCCTTCGGACGCATTCATATTAATGATGACATTGTAGCTTGCTAACAAAGAGGGGCGAGTGAAACTCTGCAGGCATCACCCTCCGACCGTCGTGTCAAGTCAAAGCAGTAAAAAAAAAGCGCTTAAAACTAAAAATATGGTTTTTGGGTCGATTTTTTATCTCCATGTACAACCGGGAGAACGAAACAAGGGTTCTGTCGTGCCACTTACACCCTGTCTTCCTCTCTTAAAAAGAAAATGTAACAAAAGTTGACACAGAGCATGGTGCAGGTTGTGCTGAGTGTCTGAGCGAAGATATCAGGGATTTTCCGTAGGTCGTATACGCCAGTGCTTTGAGTTGCAAGTCGTACTGTCACTGAGCGCGAACTGAGCACGGGCCCGTGGGGCCTGCAATCCGAAATGTACGATATATAAAACGCCCTTATCATCTATAGGTTAAGGAGCTTATTTGGCCTACTTTCCCGATCATCTCTTTCAGCTCTCTTTTATTTACAGTAGTGGTGAGACCCCTACTGTTGCATGTCCTTCTTTCAGGGTCAGCGTGCTGCCATGGATGAAATTTACAATATGCTTAAAGTGCTTACAAGAAGTTTACAAAGTTACATCTATGAAGATCCCGCAGGGCAAGAACAAAATTGAAGGCTGCCAGCCAAAGGCAACATATACCTCTTGTTCTCACCGAAAAAGATATAAAGTGCTTATATTGAAAGGGACAATTTTCTATGAAAATGCACTCTAAGAAACGGGAACACATACCCTAACCCTACTTTAAGCGTCGATTACAGCCATCACCACCTTCCAGAAAACAAGGCCGTAATGAAGTTTCATCTTCGCCAAAAGGGGCGAACGCGGAACCGAGTTTGAACACGTGGGCTGGGGATCAGCATTCGGCTATCATGAACCTCAGTCCAATCAACAATGTCACAGCATTCGCATCTAATATGTCCCCCGCGTTTGCCTTTCCTTGATGACGCCGAAAATAGAAATAGAACACTATACGGAACGCGAAAAGCGGATGATAAAAATGCGAAAAAACCGCGCGGGCCCATTTTTGCGCCACTAGCCTATAGAACCAGTTGAACGAGCGGCAATATTAGCGCACCACTGCGCTTCCCGCTCGCTTCACATTTTCGTATTCTTATTTAATGGTTGTCCATGCCGTTTAGCGAGTTTCTGATTGTAACCATATCTTTATCTTCAATATTAAAAAAAAAGAAAAAACCCTGAACAAATATTAGTTAATTAGCCGACTTATCGGGACGGCTATATCCCATATTACGTCGCCCTTGCCGTATAACTAACGTACTCATACTGCATTAAGCAGTCACGGCTCTTTTAAAACAGATAACTAAAGCCTAAAAGGAAAAGGAAACACCCGGTATATACACACTGTATTTAATATAAAGCTGCCAGTGCGCCCTCCAACTGTCCTCAGAAATTCCACAAAAGCGTTGTCCCTGCGTACGGTTGATTCGCAGTAGGAGTGAATCCCGAGGCAAGGAAGACGCGGGAAAAATAACATGAACACGTCTCAGGGCACCTCTCTGCAAACGTACCGACTTGAAGATGGCGGACGTTGATCGGCCATGTTCCAAACACTCGTAGTTATAAGAACATTTGTTTGCGAGAGCTAAAGTTACTTAAATTTAGTTTGAAATCGGTGCCCTTTCAGCAGGCTTGTCTTACAATAAATATACTCTTTCACAAGTTTAGCGCCATTTAGAAGCGACTTATCGAAACCATACTCTCTGGTGTTGATTGGCCACTATCGGCCTGCCTCCAGGGCTGTTTCGAGAACGTTTCTAGCTCTACTCGGATGATGCCGTCTCATTGCTGCGTGTCAGGCCACTCTGCAAGCGGAGAGTCAGAAAGCATAATAACGGAAGAAAAGCGATATACTGTTTCGCTGCTCACTCTAAATATCGGCATCTTGCTGCTTTTACTAGCAACGAAGCGCACAGCCGATCCACACATATGTAGTACGGAAATTTACAATATACTACATTGATACGGATAAGATATTCTAGAGCTGGGCGTCGATTAAAATTTTTAACCCGATTGATCGCCTTCGCTTAATGAAATAATTAATCGATTAATCACTTTCGTTCATTTCCATGCGTAAAATTTGTAAAAATCGGTTACATTTTGGTTTGCTTCCGTTGAATGTGTGATAAACGGCGCAGTATGGAATTTCGGTTATAAATCAACCTCGATGTGTAGTTGAGAACAGTTCAAAGACACTCACACCCACACATTATTACGTAAGCTGCCCGAGGCAAAGATGTTCGTTGATATTCTCCGGCAAGGGTGACCTCGTCTGATTGTTCACTATAGCCTCTGCTGAACTGAAAGGACAAACGCACGGCCTTCGAACCGGCCGTAACACGTGTAACCTTCTGCAATTAGGGAGTCCTAGCGAGTCCTTTCCATCCGAACGGTTCGTCCTCGAACGCATCGCGGACGCCACTGCGCATGCGCGCGCGAGTTGTTCGGGGCTTTAGGATGCGCTTTTCGTTCGTTTCTTTCATTCCGGCCGCTGGAGTAGTCATCGCAACGCAGCGAATGCCGTTGACGACTCGAGGAAAATGCAAGATGGCGCTCGACTCCGCCTGCCCATCCGAGTGTTAGGCTTACCACAGCGGAGGCGATTCGCTGTCCTGCTACTTTTTGCGTCATCTGAGAAGTCGAACCAAATGGCTTCGAAGACTAATCCCGGTGGCAAACGGTCGGGAATGCTGTAAACTACGCGCGTGATGAAATTTTAGTTGCCCGGGCTAACGAGCCGCCTTGGCGACCGCGAGCAGACGAAATGATTTGGTTATAAGGCACACGACGTGAAGGATTGTTCAAGAGGACAGACACACATCACCTACCTTTCTGGTCGTTCGGGTACATTTTACTCTAGCTTTAGAGCTCTTGCAATTTTGACCGGTAAACGTTACCTCGGTCGTTTGGCTTACAAAGGTGTGGGCCGTGAAACGCGAGCTAAAGATTTGCACGCTGCAGAATGTTTCAGTTGTTTACTGCGAGATGGCGCCGCCGGTCAAACGCAATCATCATTATCGTTTAAATGGTTGCGCGAGTTTTATGATACGGTAAACCGCGTTAAATTTACATACGGTTTCACGAAACGGAGCAGTTGCACCGTTCATGTTTTCGGAACCGTGTACTCCAAAACCGACTCCCTACTATATGGAGCTACGAATCTCCCTCCTACAGTTTAATTTAGGTTAAGATATTACCTTAAGTCTGACCTTCATACAGGTGTACTCGTTTACGTCTGCGTGGTGAAAGCGTTTAATCTTTACTTTCTTTTGGTTGGTCAAAACTCCACCGATTAAGCGGTTAAAAGTTTAACCGTGATTAAAGCATCAATCGATTAATCGCTAAGTTAATTGATCCTTTGCCCAACCCTAGAAACCGAGGGAAAGGAGGAGACGAGAGCTTGCGGGGACGTCGGAACACCGAGCTCTGGTTGGAATGATTATAGAGGGTAGCGGCAAAGCTAGCAGCCTATGAATTCACTCACTCATCGAACGCGTTCGAACCGAGAGTAGAGACAGAGGTAGCTGTACACCGTTTCACCTTATGTTGTACCGCAGAAAAGGCCAGAGGCGCGAGCTCATAGCGTTGGGAGCTACTCTTAACGCACGAGAGCTTGTGCCGCCGAGATGTGCCCTAGGCAAGGAGCTCGCGCTTGTAGCCTTTCCTGCGGTACATCGTAAGATGAAACGGAGTACAGCTTTTCGTCTACCCCTAACCATTCCCCACAGAGCTCGGCGTCCTAAGAGTCCCCGCGCACTCCCGTGTCCTTCTCTCCCTTGGTTTCTATTCGCATAGGGAGTATTCACTGGCAGCCATATCTGTGTGCGTGGCTGCTGCGCGCATGCCGACGGCGAGCTTCCGGAGTTCTTTTGCAACGTGCATTCCGCACCATCAAGATTACCAGTCTTAGCGGGCTATTAATGTCAGCTCGTTCTGAGTGTGCACTCTAAACATCGCCCTCAAATACGGCGTCCAGTGTAGTACAGTGAACTATACTCCGCGACAACTTTTCTTGGCAATGCAGTGGAAGGTACAGGCCCGCGTCCCCTCTCCCATTTTGAGTGTGCGCGGGCTCTCCTCCTCTCCCCGGAAGCACACTCAAACTGGAAGAGGGGACGCGGGCCTGTACCTTCCACTGCATTGCCAAGAAAAGTTGTCGCGGAGTATAGAGGAAGGGTAGTGAAGTCAAACGCCGACGCGCTCCATGCATTGCTGTGAAGCGGCGAGCGTGGAAAGGGCCCAGATGTACGAGGCGACTCTACGGCAGCATGGGCTGGATAATCCGGCCCCCGGGTGTTCCGAGGGCCTTCAGCGAGCAGGTTCGGCTTGGCGGTTTGGCAGCGCGAACTGGCTTCCGTTCAGATCTTCCCCCCGAGTCTTCTGTCACTTACGTCGAATAAAGTGCACTGCCAAATCGACTGTAACGACGACGACGACGACGACGACGTCAACACCGGTAGCGCAGCAAATGCGAAGCCAAGCATGCGCTACCACAACCCATGCTTTAGTGGAGCCTTTTTGCGCCCTCGACATGAAAAATGGCAGCCGTGAGCGCTCGCTGAGCTCATCGCCCCTCCTCTAGTTCACTTTATAAACTAATGTTGCGGTGAACTAGAATAGGAGTAGTGGAAAAATAGAAGGCCTCCAGGTGAGGCGCTTCGTGTAGAACCTACCAGGTAGCGCTGGTGTTCGATTCTGGAGCACCTCTGCCAGAAAGGTTCGCGCCGAGCGTGGCTGTTTTTGATGTTGGCGGTTCATTAGTGTGGCCTATGTGTGCTTTATGGGTGTTTCAACGTCTATGAATTAATGTGTAAAGCTCACTTGTGCAATGTAGTGAAAACCGGGGTAACCATTCTTGCATGCTGGCGCGTAACAGTCCGCATCCGTCTTCTTCTTCGTTTTCATTGCTTAGCGACAAGACTCGATCCTATGTAATCAATATGCCAAGCTCTTTACATTCATGAAAACAAATTGCGAAAACGACCATATACACCACAGAAACCACCTGAGAACGTACGCGACGCCATATCCCATGCTACAGTAGCCATGTCCTCCGGGTTTCGTCAACAGCGCCACTCGCGGCAGCTGCTGGCTTCACACGACCGATGGGACGCTGCCGACGGTTTTTCAACTGCCCCTATATTCTAGCTCACTGTACTACAGTGTTGTGTAGAGTTGTAGTGGCAAGAGCGGCGGACGCCGCGTGAAGATTTTGCGCGTAGACGACACCGTAGTGCTGCTGTTCTGAGCCCTAGGAACGCACCCCCGTCAGCCTCGTCGCCGGCGCTGCTCGGGGTGTACTAATGTGGTTCAACTGGGGCTTTCCGCGACGCACAACAATTGCTAATATGAGAAATTGTAGGTTTCCCTTTGACACCCGGTAGTGGAGTGTGTGATATCCTCTACTTTCATTATTCGCGTGTTTTTGATGGAAATCATTTGGTTAATATCGACTCCCCCCCCCCCCCCCCCCCCTTTCCCACTACTGACAGGTCGTTCAGCAACGCTATCACTAGCGCTGCACGCTTAAAGGAGTTGTGCAATGACATTGGGTGGGAATATTTCTTACTTTACACCAGCTTCCCGGCACTACTGGGACCCAAGAATACTCGAACGCAACACCACTGACCAAGAAGCGTCTTGTCGCGGCGGAATTCAAAGGATGAAAGCGGAGCTTTTTTTTCAGTCTCTCCTTCCAAAGCCGCCTTTTGCTCCTTCGCAAAATTCGATGACGGAGCTGGGGGGACAATGGCAACAGTACGATCCCCGGGAATGCGTCATCGAGCTTTGCGGTGACGATATTCAAATGCTGCTCACACAGTGGACGCGAAGACTGCGTACGCATTCGATCTGGGCACGTGACAATCGATGCCTCGACATGCATTCGGGTAGTGGCCCGTGTCCAATCGCCGCAACGACGACAATAGCCGAGTCATAACAATGTCTGGAACTCAGCGCGTGTCCTGTGCTTTGCCAACCCCAGCGCTTGGCTATGATCAGCAATTAGCGGCGAGATGTTTCGGTGGCGCCCTCCTATGGTTCCCCCTTGTGACGTTATTACCTTGCGAACAACAAGTTCGATGGTGTTTGTAAATAGCACGGTGGAAGCCTGAAATCATTGCGCTCTCAAGGCAACACTGCCAACACCGTCGAAATTAAAGTTCTTTCGTTCATCTTATTTCAGTCGATGGTATACCCTCTCTGACGTCATAGTCAGCTTTTGGGCCAATCCTGGAAGGCCGACCAATGCGACGCCTTCGGTCGCACACGTCGCCAATGGTGGCACATAATCGGCTCCAGATCACGTGGCCGCTTGTTCTGGCTAAGAGTTGAGGGGTGAACGCTGCTCGTTTTTATTTAACTTTTTTTCTGGAACTTCTATTGCGTGGGGTGAAAAACGAACGCGCGTTTCATAGATCATTAACATCAGGGATCCGTTTTAAGCAGGATTTGCGCGAAGTACAAAAATTGTTGCATCGCCCCTTTAATAGCTGCTAAAGAAACCACGCGATACTAATATAACAAGGAAAAATAGACTGATAAATATCAATAAATCTCGCACCTTTTTAATGGTGAGAGGAACAATAAACTGGTGTATTGTTTTTTGTCATCGTTTTGCTGATGCGGGGACCAGCTTTGTGTAAGGTGCAAGGCCGAGCGCGTTTGTGAACAGCCAAGGTGCACTGCAACTGGCGAACATATAGCAAATTGCCCTTTGTGGAAGGCAGTCTATGGAGAAAAAATACCTCAATTGGGAGGAGATGCAGCATTAAGATACAACATGAACACAAACTTCAACAAAACCTAATATGAAAATAAAAAAAAACAAATATTCTGAACTCACTACTTTATGACTTCTCAAAAGTGGTAATACACTTCATCGACATACACAGCAAGCAGATGACAGATATCCAGCACCATACTACGCAAAAAGACTACAAAATAGTCATAATATATTGCGGCATAGAATCCTAACCTCTTCGCCATGGGCCTCCTGCGCTGCCCAGAGGGTGCTGCGAATAAGACTTGTTAGTACTTGTTTTGGGTAGTACAAATTTTAGCGTCTCATACTGTCACGCATGCAGAAGCGTGCCTGCTCTGGTGCGGAGCGCGAGATCACGATGAAAATGCAAAGACAGAACAAAAATTCGAACGCCGTCAAAGCTAAGACGCTGAGAGCGCGAGCCAAGAGTTTCTACTTTGGAACGCCACGCGTTCCAAAGTAGACATAAAAAAAAAAAAAAATTAAAGCGTCGCGACACAGGTGTTGTGACGTCACCACCCAGAGGTAAGAGACGCGTGCCCTAGCGGTGGTGTCATGAATTCGGCACTTTCGATTCTCTTGCAACGTTGAGTTTGGCCGATTTCTGGCGTTCAAAGTTGTTTTTTCTCTCTTTAGCACCACATAGAATTGAAAAAGCTCGACCAACGTGCCATAAGTAGGGCTATGCTCAATCACGTGAGCTTGTACTACCCAAAATGAGGGCGCTATAGTTTGGTCAAAGCTTCAGCGCAGGAGGCCTATTGACGATGTGCACAAAGTCCCGATGGATAAGGCGCGGTTCAAAATGTCTCTCGCACACCCCTGATGTCTCGGCGAGGCGTTTATCTTCTCGATTAAGATTTTTTTCCCACTGTAGTTTTCGTGACTCCTCCTTTGGCGCACGAAACAGCGACGGCTTACAATCGCTGGTGCCCCGGCAGCCCTTGTTGACTGGGTAGCCGGACTTGCACCCCGGCGCGAAGCAGTGTGAGTGTATGTGTCCGTGTTTTTCCTCGCATTTATGACCGAAGACGGCAATTTCGGAACGGTGAAAACTCCCCACCACTACACCACAAAGAAAAGTGCTACGGTGCTACGTTCGGGAGAAGCGTACCGCCTCAGCTTCAACTTCTTCTTCACTCATAGCACATCTGCCACACATTCTCCTAGGGCTCGGAACTCCAGCGCCACTCGCGGCATCTCCGTTGACCGTCTTCACGTGGCCCATTTTAAGCGGGCGCCGCTCTGGCCACTACATCCTCTAGAACACTGTAACTGTACTAATGTGTCATTTTGGGGCATTTTTTCTTCTTTCTTGCACACTCTCTCCAAGTCTGTCATAGGTTCGTGTAACAAATAGTTCATGCCTTTTCGCATAGAAAGCAACTAGACCAACGCTGAGTTTGCCTCATGGCCACACAAAAACAAACAAACAAAAAACAATATAGCCCCCCTTTTGTTTCCCTGGAAAATTACGTTTAATTATTCGGAAAGTCTGTGTCTGGCGGGGCAGCAAATAAATGAAATAATAATGTAGTCGGTAAGTAAACGGGCGGAATAATCGCTTAATCTATTACGCTATACTCGGCTTCATATTAGTGAGGTTTAGGTAACCGTTTTTGCACACCCGATACTGTACGATGGGGCCTCCGGTACAAACTTCACATATGCAAGTCTTCAGCAGTAGCGCATGCGCAGTTGGTTGTAACGCCGAATTAGAGCGCAGCCCTTGAGGAGGAGGAGGGAAGGGTACTGGGGGGGGGGGTCAACTGACCGGAAAGGGGGGTCACGTGACCTTGGGGGGTCACGTGACCACGTGACAATGACAGTGCCGATGATGTCATGAGTGACGTCACTGATGACGTAATCAGTGACGATGACGATGCGGATACCGATGACGTCACCAGTGATGATGACGATGACGATGCGGATGTCGATGAAGTCATCAGTGACGTCATCACAGATGATGACGATGACGATGTGGATGCCGGTGACATCGGTGACGTCAGTGATGACGTCATCAGTGATGATGACGATGACGATGCGGATGTCGGTGACGTCATCAGTGATGATGGCGATGACGATGCGGATGCCGGTGACGTCATCAGTGACGTCACTGATGACGTCATCAGTGACGATGACGATGACAATGCGGATGCCGGTGACGTCATCAGTGACGATGATGTCATCAGTGATGATGACGACGACGATGCGGATGCCGGTGACGTCATCAGTGACGATGACGTCATCGGGGGGTCACGTGACCTCAGGGGGGTCACGTGACCTCAGGGGAGTCACATGACCGGGGGTCCCGTGACCTCGGGGGTCACGTGACCTTGGAGGGTTATATGACCTTGGGATGGGTCATGTGACCTTGGGGATCACATGACCTAGGGGTCACATGACCTGGGGGTCACGTGACTTGGGGGTCACGTGACCTTGGGGTGACCTTGGTTATGCCGACGGCGACGGTGACGGCGACGCCGCTCAAGGCGGAAACGGGCGCCTAAGAGCTGCGCTCTAAAAGCATAAGATATGCTTGCATTTCCTGAACCAGAATCGGTTTAAAGGCCGACGTACAACCTCGGTTTTCTGCAGAAAAGATAATCATCTTAGCACTCCCCTCTCCTAAGCTTCGAGGGGAGCCAAGCTGGGGCAAGGTAAAAAGTGGAGAGGATATAGGAAAGGAGGAAGCGGGCAAAAGTGGAAAGCGCGAAGTGTACGTCCGCCTTTAACCAGCGCTAACGAACGCGCATGGACTTTGACGACGAGGCGCGGCTTGATTGATTGACTCCATCGCTTCGTGGTGTCGGTTGCGGTCGGACTTAACGGGAAACGGAGCAGAGTTGATTCTTTGATGATTACTATCGCTGCTTCCTCGTGGCCAAACGACCCACTGACCAGCGCAGGCCAATGATGACCGCCTGCCCTTTGGATATCATTCTCCCACATTAGTATTTTCCTCTCTAGCAAGCCTTCTCTCTCCCTCGCTCTCAATGTCTCGCTCCATCCATTTCGATTGTTGTCATTCTCGAGAGAAATAAAATAAAATTGCCTATGTTTGGTTCTCAAAAGAAAAGGTCACGCCAGAAAAAAAGAAGCATATCCTTTCTCAATATCTATACTTCAAAAGTTTATTACGCAACAATTAAAGTTACAGCCACGACGTAAATGCGCAGCTTCCGTCGCACATTTACGCCGCATTCACACTGGCCACTCAACCGCATCCGCAAAGCTGTTGCGCACGCGGTTGTTTAACGATGCGGTATAAATTCACGCGCAATTGATGATGAAAACGAGCGGATCCGCTTCCTGATTGCGATTCGAACGCCGGTTTGCGACGCAGCCTTAAAAATGAGGACTTGGATTCCTGCCGGTCTTGAAATGGGCGTGCGTTGTACTCTACTTTGTTTCACCTTAAGTCCGGAAGCAGCCGGCTCTACGAGCTGATGGGACCGATCAAACGGTGCCAACAGCGCAAGTCACTGGTACCTCCGTAAACACGATTCGTTGAGCGACGATGGAAGGTGTACGGAAACATGATAGACACCATGGTGACAGACCGATCTCACCAGCCACTTTGACTACGCCACCGCCTCTGCATTGCATCGAGGGAGCTTTAGCCTTTTTGCACGTGCGACAACACCGCTTGAGCTCTGCGCGTGTGGAGCACAAGAGTGCCACGAGCCCTCGTCGCATGCATGGCCGTCTGCCTCCTGTTAACTAAAGTTATACACCTTTGGAAGTGGGATCCCGGCTTAACCTCGAACCGCGCGCCAAGGTGAGGCGGACCTACTCTCCAGCCAGGACGTTCGCTGGTTGTCGTACAATGTTGCCAAGCGTCTCTCGCCGAAGCGCACACCACTGAGCGCAGAAAGAAATTGAAAAAAATAACTATAAAACGTACACGTGTCGTCTTCGACCGCGAAAGAGCACGGATAATGAAATAAAATAATAAAATGCCTAAACCGGTAACAAATCGAAAAATTTCAAAAAGACCTGAAGTTTTAAGGCGCTCTTCAGAATCCGCCACAAGTCGCATGGCCTTTGCATCAACGATGGCTGCGCTCGAGGCAGCTCTGGCTTCCACAACATGCAGGAACAGAGGCTGCGATCGTTATAGAGTCAGCTCCCAACCCTTAAAGTTGCCCCGTCCTACAATATGTGATGCTAAGATTCTGTGTGGATACCTCCTCCTGCGTTCCGAGAGAGTAAGTGTGCCGCTAACGTTAGCCATCGGCGATGCAGCAAACGGGACCATCTTGTCATCGCGCACCCCACTGACGTGCCCCTGGCGCACCCCAGCATGGCGGAAACGGTACGGGGCGCCAGCATCGCTCAAAATGGCAGCGCACAGGACCCTTTCTTGCAAACGTGTATAGTCACGGATGCGCCGTGCGCTTAGTGAGATCGGTCTATTGGTACGCTTTTGGCGTTGTATGATTTTTCCCATCAGTCCACAGCGTCAAATCCGCATGGGCTTAAAGTGAAGCGAAGTATAACCGTGCCTGTAATTTCGGAAGCCTAGCCATAGGAGACCATTTCAAGATAGACTAACTTGTCGTTGTTGCTGACACTGAAAAAAATGGTACTAACGCGACTGCAGCGCATTAAGGCAACTGTCTAGGTTGCGTCAGCCATGTCAGGATGTGTTCTCTCAGGTCACAGGCCGTTGTCTGATAGCGCTGGGTACGTGCCAGTACCCGTTACCAAAAAATAAGTAACGAAATAGTGTTACTCGCTAGCTTAGAAAAAAGCGAACGCGTTACAGAGCTCCGTTACCATTTTGCAAATGTAAGGAAAGACTTGTGTCGTTACTTGCTATGACTAACGGACGTTATTTTTACGTTAGTTGGTCGTTACTTCGTGTTTCACTGTTAGTATATGACAGCTGTTTATAATGAACCGCCTCTGTATACTTCGGCAACAATACACCTGCTCAGAGTGGTTATTTATTTATTTATTTTTACTTTTTGCAGCGCCGGAGCATTACAGCAGACAAGTGGGGTGCAAATCCCATTTATATGCTGGAAACTCACACAAACAGCACAACCAGAGAGGGATATTAAAAGATGGTGACGTCTTTCTGGTGACGGTCGCCGTTCAATGCTTCGACAACCTTGCCGCTTGTTAGCGGGGCCAGCTTGTTTGTATGACCTCGGCAGGATGTGTAATGTACATCCTCGAACATGTAACGCTTCGAAAGCGCGATTCCCACAACTGTAATGTATAACGCCAGCACGTTTAGCTAGCCCCGATTGTTTCTCTGGCCTCGACAGGATATGCAATGTACATCCTCTGACACGTGACGCTTCGCGAGCGCGATTCGGAGAATTGAACCTTGCCCGTAGCACCTGTCTGGGAAGAAGAAACTGCCCAGCAAAGAACGACCAAATGGTACGCCACGTAACGGACGCAAAATAGACCCCTTGATGTAGTCAAAGTTAATCCGGTCAAATAAAGGTTACTTTATTCCTTCACAAACCCGTCGCATTTCGAATTAACGACACTCAGCACCCGGCTACCGCTAACACACTTGTTTTTGTTCAAAGCGCGGGAACGTCAACGCTTCCAAACTTAGAGTTGATCCTTTTGGTTGTTGACAGAAATATAATTTATTTGTTCTGAGGAGAAGGATGTGAGTAACTAGGGACGCTGAGGCAAAATCCTTCAAGCGGCGGCAGACTGTTGCCATCTGAACGGATGTCTCTTTCCAGCGAGACGGCTGCTCGGGGTGCGGTGACGGTGGTAGACGCTTAGGGGTTCCGCGCGGTGATAATCTCGCGCCGTTGGGCCCGGTCGTGGAAACGTTAAAAGTATCTTCTAAAGGAGTCTGAAATGACGCTGGTTATACATTGCTTTAGTGGGGCTTCTTTGCCACTTTTACGTAGTGCAATGAATAAAAATTATTTTGTTTTCAAAAAATCATGCAACCATTTTTAATCAAAAGTAACGAGTAACGGGTAACGTTCCTTTGATAGGAGATACCGTAGAATAATAGCGACATTACTTTACTCGTTAGTCATTTGGTGTTCTAACGAGTATGTTAATACGTTAGTAAAAAAAACAACTAACGTGTTAGTTTTAGCACTGGTACGTGATGAAGGAATTAAAAGTTCAGGGATGACAGCTTTGCAGGAAAAGAGCTAATTTGGTACATTCATACGCGATAAAACGGCAAATGTTAGGGCAGGCTGGTGTAGGTTGATCGTGTCCACGTCGATCTGTATTTGTGTCATCATGAAATGCAGTTTTTAGCTACGATTCTTAATAAATCAAAATGCAGGGGATTTGATCAAGTAGAATATTTAGTGATTGCCTACGATATTTACAACAAGTCATAATGCCACTGTAAAGGCTCTACTTACACCGCAGACTGATCGATCTTCCTTCCCTACAACACTGCCTGCGCGTCGGCTTTTCACATCATAAAAGAAAAAAAAAGAAAAAATTCGGGTATTTGGACTAATATCGGCGAATATCAAGATTTCGATAACGGCTCGGTTCAGGAAGGGGCAAACGTAAGGTTCAGATACTTCAAACACCGGCGTGAATAATTTGCCTTATCAATATTGCCTGGAAGAGAGTGCTTGCGCATGAAGCAAAATTAGTGGATCGTCGCGATCCGCTTCAAGTGGCAAAACCGCTAAGGCTCCACGAGATTACCTAGCAGAGCAGTAGGGGTTCCTATCTTGACGTCGCAACAAGCTAGCTTTGTCCTGGCGCTGGTTCCTCCAATAATTCCACTACCACTAGCAATGATGTTAGAGAAAGAAAAAGTATACCTCGTGTTCAAAGGTTAAAGGGACCATGAAATGATTTTAAAATCGAATTTCAGCCACCGCACGTCGTAAAAGGCGTGAAAAGGAACACAAAAACACAAGACTAGGGAGCCAAAAAAAAATTATTTGCTATAGAACTTTTAAAAGAGAACTGGACTCTTTTGCGACTTCTTTCCTTCGAAAGCTCTGCCTTTTCACTACGATGCATACGCAGAATCGGTGCACGTCAGCCGAATCCACATCGCCTATTGGGTAAGAGCCTACCTCACCAGCACCGCGATCGTAAACAATAAATAGCCGGCGAATGTTTCCTGAAAGTTTTGTTAAATAATATTCAGATCCACATTTTGTAGCATAATTAGAGATGTGTGGCGAAAATTGCCAAATTTCATAATGCTGAGAGCCAAGCGCCATCTATCGTGTGGTAAACGAAGCAACTACTGCGCGTGCGCAGTAGGGCAGGGCCAAGTTCAGAACGGTTATTTCCTTTGGTTTCCTTCCTCTCAAAACTCTGACTGACTGAACGTTTATTTTTCTACGTGTTCATCTCGCGCGTGCCGACTTCAAGCAGCAAGAAAGAAATGTACTTAAAACAAACCACGACGAACAAGAACGCTGGATCCACAAACACCCGAGAAGAGCGACAACAGCCGCGAATCCCGCTCCGACGAAACTCTCAGAATATAGGCCTAGCAGGCACTCCGACTCGGCGCAGCGTTGCTTCGTCGCAAGACCGTCTGCCTACGACCGGCTGGCGTACTGAATGGAATATGCCCGCGCTACCCTTGTGGACCCTTCCGTATTATAGTTTGATCGCTGACCTCAATTTTAGGTTAAGAGGTGAGGTCAATCTCTTCCCCTTGTTTTCCGAGGCAGTGTTGACGAACACTCGTCGAAAAGGGACCCTCGTCGATCCTCTCCTTGTTTTGTGTGATATAGAGCTGAAATAAACGCTGTATGGATTACCTTCGTAGCACGGTATGTACACTTTGTTATTGGTATGCCATTTTTATTCTGACAGACAGCACGTCACTGTCGAGCTGTAACAGTTCGTGGGAGGTATACGTGCAATACCGGTCCAACCTTTCTTTGCCAAGTGTCGCGTCAGTATCGAGTTGCAATTGTAAAAGATCGGTCCCGAAGCGCTTACCAACAGCGCGAATACAGCACTTCATCAAACGCGCGCGTCCGCTCCGAGTGTGAACAGGTATTTACGTGGCTCTTGCTGACAGTTCAAACGTATCTTTTTTAACGTCGGCTCGCTCCTGCATCTCCGAGACCGCGAAAAACGCCGCGGCAAATTGTTCCCATCTGCACTTCCCAACAGGCATACCGGCGTATGGGACTAGTCCCATGCTGTCGCTGTAGCGCAACGTATCTCATTGAATTTCGTTCAGCTGCGATGCGGCGATGAGAGGCGCCGATTCAGAAAATACGTCGGTGACATCGGCGCAGTAAAACCCACCGGCGCACCCCAACTCGCTAACGCTCCCATCTCCTACTGCAGAGAGAACTTCCGGTTCCGGAAACATCGTACGTCACGGCTTGTTTTGCGGTCAAGAAAAAGTCGATATTTCATTAATTTTTTGTGTAGAAGTTAATAAACCGAGACGAAAACGGATGCCTGTTCGGCATTCAGTGAACATTGACGGTTTATTGTAAAAGTTATGTGGAAAAAGTAAAAAAGTAATTTCATGGTCCCTTTAACTGTCCTGATGAAGTAGCCCGGCGAAGGCCATATCAATACGTTTTCTGTGCTTCGTCTGCCGTCGCTTGGTGTTCAAGGATTTTCAGCGGGGTGATACCCTTATAACAGATCCATTTCGGTGTGGCCATGGAAACTAATTTACATGAGGGTTTGCTATGGATATACGTGTGGTGCTTGGTTTTACTAATAGAGGTGTCCTTTTAAAGGGGATGAAAGCTCTGTGAGTACCATATTCGCTGCCTGTCTTTCGAGCTCAGAAAACACTACCATATTTGGCTAATTAACTTTTATGGCTTTACGATTTTTGGTGTGTGTTTGAATTGAAGATTTGAAGGTATTAATCATTAGAACATAAACTCTAGGTAAGGTCTTACAGAGATAGATTGATCATCACTTTCTGCTGTCGCGCCGATCAAGCGTATGTCATTTACAGAGGGACGCCGTTAGTAAAGAAAAAAAGTTATTATATCCTTTGAGTGCATATTTTAAACTTTGATGACACTTTAGCTTCGCCTTTACGAGAGAAACGCGATAGCGTCATCGGACCCCATTCGCACTGCGTTCTCATTCACCGTGCAAGCGCGCCTTGCGTAACCTAGTCAGTAGCGTGTCTGGCTCGTAATCGAGGGGCCATAAATTCAGGGCCCGTTTGCTCGAAGCGCTAACCGCGGCTAAAGTTAGCCGCAGTACCTAGAAGAGGGATTTTGAAATCATGTGACTGGTTCGGTAGGGATGCGGGGAAACATGGCGGTGCCCGGTGAGTGAGCGCCGCTCGCTTTAAAACTAATATATTGTTGTAGCTGCAATATCGGGAGTGTTTGTCAGCAACGAATGGTGCAGGTGGCTTTCGCTTTGCTTTACCTCACTTAAATCGCAAAGTATGAGCAATGATCTCGCCGAATTTTTTAGATAGTCTTTCGATTCTGGCCATTCCTAAGCCTAAATTAACGCGTTAATTGTCGCCATGGCGACGTCCTTGGAAAGCGGATTGCATAGACTCAATCGGCCGGGTATTGATAGCACACAAAAGCAGACAGCGTCCTCAATAGATTTCTTTCTAAATTAGTAGTGACGACCGCACATCGGCACGATGCTCATCCAGATCAAAAGAGGCATCAGAATTAACTGCTGGGCGAGTTGGTAAAGCATTGTGGAGGACAAAAGCGCAAAAGACACGGACAAGTAGAAGAACTGGACAGGACAGGACAAAGCGCTACTATCAACTGGCGTTTTAATGTAAAAGAGGAAAACAAAACTGGAATTTTTTTAGTAATGAAAAAGGAAGAGGAAGGCTGCTGGTCAAAGCAAAGTAACTAAGAAAACAAAACAAAAAATATATATATATAAATATATACACACGGCAGAAAACGCACTTAAAACGGTTGTTGGAGTTTTTAAAACATATTATTTATAAAGTTCGTCGACGTTTCAGCCTGAAACAGACCTTTTTCGAGCGTCTCAGGCTGAAACGTCGACGAACTTACGAATAATATGTTTTAAAAACTCCTACAACCGTCTCAAGTGTGTTTTCTGCCGTATATACTTTTCGTTATCCTGCGCTACTTTTTTTCTGTCTCTTCCTATATATATATATAGATTTCTTTCTTTTTTAAGTTATAAAGAAAAACAGGACTGTGGAAATGAGGCTAGAGACAGAAAATAAAAAAAAAATAATTAGGAACAAAAATGTAGAAAAAGAAAGACGTTCAAAGAAATATCTAAAAGAGAAAGAAAAAGGGAAAATTTTAGCGTTTATTAAAAAAACAAACTGAGGTATTGAAGTTCTCTGTCAGATAAGGCTACTGACGGTGCGCTAACGCAAGCGTCCCCTCAGGCTCTGATGATATGAGCCTCAAAGGTCTGCCTGGCTCTCGAGTTGTGGTGTTGCCTGAGGATTCTGGTTTTAGCGAACCCAGGGGTGCATTTGAACTATCGGATATGTAGAGCGAGGTGTCCTGCCGGAGATGATTTTAGCGAAAGGGCGTATTCACGCAGACCGATGTTGACACACCGGCCAGATTGGCCCACGTACACTTTGCCACAGGAGAGCGGAATATTGTGACAGTGGGTCCTGGCCGAACTGCAGAGCCCAGGATCCCTGGGCTCTGCAGTGCGAGCTTTCGCTCCACGCGCTCCACGCACTCCGAGCTGTGGTGCGTGAACACACTCCCTGACTGATTGAGAGGTTTTCGATGAGTCTCAGCAAGTTTTTATTTGAGGCAGATTTTTATTTTTACCATTTAAAAAGCGAATTAGTATATGTTAGGCAGTTATCTTTACTACTCATAGTTCCCTTTCTTTTTTCAATCCCTTATGTTTTCTATAGCGGTATATTGATGATTCCCCTTATTCGAAACCTGAATATTTATCGTAATCATGCACGATACCTCTACTTCTCAGTTCATAGCACTTCACGTTTCGAACTTAAGCCAAATATGTATTAAAAAGAAAGGAAAAAAAAAACGCGTAAACCGGGCCCACTGGAGACAGTACACCTCTCGGAAGACCCAACGTCCCGACCAAGAAAGTTATTAATAACGCCCAACGCGTATACGTCACAACGTTCCGAACATATCCGACCGACACAGCGTCCCGCTGCGTCGGTATAATCAACCAGCTCGCCCCGAGCCGTCCCGCCGGGCAAACGATAGTTGGGCGCGTGCGTGCGCTCAGCGAGGGCACGCTCGCATTGCGACACGTCGGCGGGCGCTGCGTGGACGTCGATTTCACGGCGACGCTGGTGCCGGTGGCGGCGCTGGTCGTGTGCCTAGATTTCAGAGTGTGATCGACTGTTCGTTTAGGGTCACGTGGTTTACGGGCCGCGTTTAGAATACGAGCTGCGAGGAGGAGAGGAAAACGTTGATTGTCTGCTAGTGTTTCCACCTTTTCGCTACAGGCGGTGGCTGAAACTATTCAGGCATACGCTGAGGAAGTCTGTCTCTCATACGCGGCAGACAAATTCGAAATTCTCCTCATCCGGGCGCCAACCAAAAATAAGATACTCCAGTAAATTACCGTCAAAATAGAGGGTAGAACCGTACCCAAGACGGACAGACAACGTATTTTGGGACTATACCTAGAAAAAGACGCCAAAGCTACCTTCACCGTCAGCGAGATTATCCGAAAACAGAGCCAACAGACGGATGAAATTGTCCGAGGCGTCACCAACCGAAGAGGGGGACTCAAGGGGAGGAGACTCCAACCGAATAGCACCGGCTCTGGTAGCCAGCCGGGTACCATATCACATATCGAACTACAGCTTGCGTCGAGGGGAGATCGATTCGCTGAACGCTACTCTGCGCATCACGGTGAAGACGGCAATCGGCCAACCTCAACACATGTCGACCGAAAGACTCTTTAAACTCGGACTACACAGTACCGTAGAGGAGCTCGTCGAGGCTCGAGAGATTGGCCAGAGGACTCTGCTCGGCTTCACGCGGACGGGCTGAGCACCGCTCAGGCGACTGGGATACGACGCGCACTCTACACGATAGGAAGAGGAATCGGAGCGGGAACCGGCCGATCCGACGATAGCCGCGAAGATCCGGACAATGCCGATTCCCATGAACATGCACCCGATAGTACACGCAGGAAGGGGACTGGCCCGAGTCAGGTACCTTCGCGGACGCTATCAGGGAGACACCGACACACTCTATGCAGACGCGGCCTCGTACCCTTCTCCCATCTCGGGCAGGTGCATCGCGGTGTGTATCCCGAACGGTGAGAGACGACCTGCAGTTTCCCTGCTCGGATCACCGTCCGTCGGAGAGGCGGAGGAGGCAGCGATAGCCTTAGTCATTACTCGCACCCAACACACAGGGAGATACGATCCAAGCTGAACGAAACCATACTCACCGACTCTTAGTCTGCTTGCAGTGCCTGGGAAGGAGCACTCCTTTCCGAGTGGAGTAGAAGAATCCTAGCCCAGCTAACTCACGAAAAACTGCCTTTGATTCGGATAATGTGGACTCGCGGCCACACTCTTCTTCGAAGTAATGAGAGTGCAAACTGTCTCGCCCGAGGACTGACCTTCCGAGCAGCCCGGCATGGGGAAGGAGAGTTGGTTGAAAGCAACTCGGCTGGACCCGTATCCGACCGTCAACCGTTAGACGACGGAACCGAAGAACGCGGCCCACAAGGTTCGCCACTCGAAACCTTTATTCCGGTTACAAAATATTACCGATCCGGGCGAAGGACATATTTACCTCCACAGAGACTTAAACAGGCGCAAGACTTCCGAATGGATGCGCATACAAACACTTACTTTCTGAAATTTACACCACCTTCATCTTTTCTTTCCTGGCAGACCGAGGCATATGCCCGGGCTGCGATTCCCCGACCCCCACACTCCATCACTGTATACCTGGGTCTGTCCGACTCCACTCGGAGAAGGGATCCAACCATTACCGAATCCTTCCACATCCTCCTGGAAGACTGCTTCACTCGGCTCGGGCCCTGAGCAACAGCAAGAGCTGATCGCTCGGACCAGAATGATAGCGGTTGCCTGCGGGGTCCTGGACTTGGGGACCTGAACCTAGGGGGGAAACCCTACAAATCAGAAACAATTAACCACCACCACGTTTTTAACCTCTCTCCTCATCGCCACGGGACGTCACGGCGAATGCGACCAATCTGCCCCGGGGCGTCCGCCATTACATCGCAAACGCTGTCCATGGTTTGAGTTACTGCGCCTCTTAAATCTAGGCTCTCTAGGTGGTGGTGGTAGTGTCCGCGGCGACGTCGATCCCCACCGGCTCCACCCATGACTGCTGGGGGGGCGCCCGTGGAGCGGCATAGTGCGTACGCGCCGTATCGGAGGACGTGAGCTCCATTCGTGCCGAGCATGCCCTTCTCCGCACCCACCGATGAAGCGGCAACGGCGGCGGGACGCTGCCGCGTTGCGGTCGAGCCACTCGATCACGGGCTCACCCCGCGAACGCAGCGAGCGACGCGCTGCGAAGGAACTGCACTCTTGGAATGATAATCCGCTCGGTAAAGGACGACTCAGCGTGGACGCTGCTCGGAGAGGACGACTACGCTGTGAACCAGAGTTAACTTTTTTTATTGGGGAAAAAAAAAGATGAAGCTTCCACTGCCAAGTGTCTTATAACTCGTACTAAAACTTTTAATTTCCTCCAACCATGTCGAGTATCGATAAAAAAACAAAATGTTAGTCCGTGCTATCAGAGAGATCACAAACAACCACTATGGCAGGGGATTTAAAGCACCGGTGTAGCGTCTACTTGAAGACACTGTGGGGTTGTCCAAAGACAGACGACCTGAGTTGAACCGCAAGCGTGAACGGTAAGCTGAGCTCATCTCGGAGCGAGTATGACAATGGCTGGAACTTCATATTCTTTACGGCGGGGAACCGGTAGCCGAGTGTGTTAACGTGCAACCCCACCCTTGGTTAGTGTGATTCTGAACCTAAAGATGACGATGGGATCGCCTACCAGACCTGTGCATGAACGCCATAAATCGTGTGTGGTGGCGCTTCGATACAGTGTGGTATTTTTGTTTCTCCTGAAACTGACATCCCTGTCCATTCACTCGTTTCTCCACGCGTGAGCTTTCTGTGCAACGCGGCCCGGCTTCATCAGTTATGGTGAAAAGGGAGGAGTTGCCAGCGTTATTAGATTAGCTCAGTTAAGGGGTATCCACACGAGGGAGAAATCTGCCCCTTTCCTCCGCGGAGCGCGCATCACGTGAGACATACGTCATCCCTTTTTGACGCCTCGCGGCGCCGTTCTACTCCGTGGCGGAGGCGCGGAGGCTTCGTGCTGTCAGTACGAAAGCCCCAGGTGCACGCGGCGGAGCCGGGGACGGAGTTTCCCGGGTTGTTGACGTCACGAGCTCCGTCCGCGGAGTTCTCCTTCGTGTGGATACCCCTTTACGGAACTGCTCATAGACGCTGCTTGCACGAGCAGTACCCCCCTCACTCACCACGACTCGCCTTCCAGCGTTCGACGCGCCGGACGGCTGCTATGGTGACTGCACTGTGTTCTATGGAATACGTACGTTTCGAGGCACAGCGTCTAGATGGCGTTTCGCCGTACTCTGTGAAACACACAGCTACGAAACGAAAATCTAGATGGTGCTTCAAACCACGCGAGGCGGACTGGAGTGAGTGAGGGGGGGGGGGGGGGGAGCACTTCCGCGGTAGTTCCACAACTGAGGTGATCTACTAACGTTGGCAGTTGCCTACGCTATGAGCTCGCGTCTCCAGCAAATCTAATAAGAGCAAGACGTGAAAATCGACCTTGGTCTAATAGCGAGGCACACGCATGACAATAGAACCGACGCGTCGAAAAATTGAGATTGGCGGTGCGCATTTATCACCCCGGCTATCTCGAACCAAATTACATATATTTGAATGTGGGCGGATTCGTATGACCGGTCGGACGTTTTGTCATACACGAGCCTAGAACTGAATAAAAAAATAAAAAGGTGTTGACTTAATAGATGTGTGTTTTCTGGAATTTTAGCTGGGAAATTAAATGTCCTAAGAAGTAAAAACAAATAAAGTGTCTCTTTTTGGTTAGGCGTCTCATTTTAGGTAACAGATATTTATTTTGATCATGAGACTCGAAAACACATAAATATGAACCTTAAAGGAGCTGTGCAACTGTTTCAGTGCTTTGCTTAAATAATCTGGGAGTTGGTGTCTCGACCTTTCAGAAGTAAAGAACCAAAACCGCTTTTGCCTGCATGTCCTAGTTTTTATATTAAAAATGGACAAAAATTTAGTTTTTCGGTGCCTCTCAACTCCTTCACCATCTTCCGACTCACGTGCGTTGTGACGTCAATGGGGGTTGCGCGGGGTTCCGGTGAAGCTCTCTCTCTAAAGCCATCAGTGAGCAGCGAGAACTGATCCGCTCGCGACCGCGTGACCACGTGCTGGCGGGCGCAGCGGGAACAATATGGTGAGAGGAGGAAAGTCTCATCCGGGTCCTGCCTTCCCCGTCCCCCTCCGGCTTCTGGCGGCTGTTCGCGGCAGCAGATAGAGCTGACGGTTTTGTGGACCTAGGATAGATGGCGCTACTGAAACTCCGTGTAAGAAAAGTTTTGTCGATGATACCAGGTTATTGAGGTATTTATGTTTACGTTGGAACGACAAGATTTATAGAAACGTTTCCTTTTATCGAGCAGGTACGTATTCGCACAACTAGCTATCTTTCTACAAGATAAGGATGGCTAGTTGGGCTAGTTGGTTTTGCATCATGGTGTAATACGCCAAAACAACAGGGACAAAAACGGGGGTCTTTCTACAAGACCCCCGTTGACGCCATGCCGCGCGGTTCTCATGGCCGCCGCTCGCGGCTGCAGGTCGGGAAATATTCAAATTTTTTCCTCGTGATTACGCGGCGGGATCGCAACATTTCGGTGAAAGGAGGCGTGTTTTCTGTCATTTTTGACAAGGTAAACAATGACAAAAGTAGAAGATGCCAATTCCTTCAACGCTAAAATGTTTGCACAGCTCGTTTAACTCTTGTAGACCTTCAGTTTGATAAACAGGAAGTATATAGGACTGTCACAAAAGTCTTATGCTTACAACAAAACAAGAGTAATGTAAATGTTAAAGAATTACTCAAACCATTAAATTATCCAAATTACTTTTAGCACTGAGTGCCGGGACAGTTAAATTGACTGCAGCCGATCAAATAGATATATTTTTTATGGATAGCTATTGAGGAGTTTAGGAAGTGTAGGGATATTAAAGGGGCGATGCAACGATTTTTGTATTTTGCGCAAATACCGCTTAGAACTGATCCCTGTCGTTAATGACCTGTAAAATACCCGTTCGTTTCTCACCACACGCAATCGAAGTCGCAGTAAAAAAATAAAGAAAACAAGCAAAGTTCACCCCCTCAACTCGCAGCCAGAACAAGCGGCCACGTGATCTGGAGCCGATTATATGCCGCCAATGTTGATCATAGCCATGCGCTGAGGTTGGCAAGGCACAGGACACGCGCTGAGTTCCAGACATTGTTATGGTTCGGCTGTTTTCTTCATTGCAGCGATTGGACACAGGACACTACCCGAATGCTTCTCGAGCTAGTAATTATCACGAGCCCAAATCGAGTGCCCACGCAATGCTCGGGTCCAATCTATGAGCCGCATTCCAATATCGTCACTGGGCGGTACTGCTACCGCCCAGTTACGTCATCAGGTTTTGCGAAGGAGAGATTGAATGAAAACGCTCGGTTTTGTCCTCGAAATTAGAGCCCAAAAAGGAGTTCCTTGGTCAGTGGCGTTGCGTGCGAGTATCCTTGAGTCCCACTAGTGCCAGTAAGCTCGTGTAAAGTGAAAAACATTCCAATTGAATATCGTTGCACCGCCCCTTTAATTTGGTTGATTTGGGCGCACTAACTAAGGTGGTGTGCAAAACATATGGGAAAAATATAAGCGGTGGAGTGTGACGATATGTCAAATGTCGTTTACCTATGCATAACGCGCGCGCTTATAGACTCGAAAAGCGCTACATTTTACACTCTTGAGCTCATCGAAAACTAAAGCTTGTACACGTAATGCTCAGGCTGTAATGTTTTCATTTTCATTGTATTTAATAACATTCACGCGAAGAGTAAACAGTGTTTTCTGGTTGCTTGCAATAAAACAAGCGTAAACAATTTAAATCTGGTTTGCCAAAAAAAAAAAAAAAAAAAAATCCGGGTGCTGACGGCTGCCAATTTTCTCGGTAAAGGGCTTGCCAGAAAGCGCGCTGACAGCGAACTTTCGTTACTTAATTTTACACCGTCACAGTTTTTTTTTGTTTCTTTTTTACAAAAAACAATCTTTACTAGCGCGAGCGGCCACATGTGAACATTCTGTATTTATTGTGGCACACGCGGCCAGTAGTACAGGTCTTTCTTTGTTTTTGTTTTTCCAATCAGAGTGGACTCGCAGTGAAAATTTTTACCCAAATCAAGAAATGATAAACAATCGTCTGGTCACGTGAAAAGTGGTTGGCACTGCGCATATGCAGAAAGCAAGCTCTGTTTCACCATAAGTGCGAGCGAAGCGGAAACTACACGCGCTAGCATGCTGTCCTTGCAGAACTCTTCCACTGCACAAACGCGTGTGCTCGGCAGGGGTCCCTAACGTTTCTTCGGAAAACGTTACGTGGACAACGTTTCATGGGCACACGTTTCATTGACATATTTTATGATCATACCTTTCTTCGACACTGGGATGTTTCGTGAAACTTGTTTTGTGAACAGATATGCAACTAAGACGTTTCTTCGACAACGTATTACTTTTTGCTAAGTTGTTTCGCTGGAAGGATACCGGAACCAAAGCGAATTCACTCAGGCGGCACCGATAGGACAAAAACAAATTCGCCAGTCCTAATCCTTAGCTTCCAAGCACTACAGACTACTCGTGGAAACGCCTCACTTTGCTCGGGGAAACTTTACCATAATCTCAGGCCCGAGCTTGCGCCGGTCTTCATCGGAACCGGCAAGGGTTCGGCCAGAGGCCCATCCGGATGCGGGCGACAGAGGCGACGTGCGCGGACAGACGCTTTCGACAGAACGTCGCAAATGAGTGTCGATGAAGTAATCGCGGGAATCTTTCGATGAAACGAAGCGTCGATGGAACGCCGCAGTATACAAAACAATCTGTCGATGAGACCTCGTTCGACGAACTGATGGCCGGTCACCGCTCGGCACGCCCGTTCAAAGCACGGAATACGCTCTTATAGCTTTTGCTGTGCCCAAATGCACACAGTTTCCCAGTGAAACGTCGAAATATTCACAATAGTGAAGTTTGTGTAGTTCGTGTATGAATATAAGTATGGGCGCTCGCGCTAGTAAAGCGCTCTAGCGCGCTAGTAAAGAAGGTGCTTGTTTTTGTAAAGCGCGCTAGTAAAGAAGGTGAGGCAGGTATGCATCCAGAAAGTGAGGAAGAGGAAGAGACGAGGGCGTGCGAGGACGTCAGATCGCCGAGCTTTCATTGGAGTAGGTAGACCTAGTGTCACTAAACGAGCTACGCTTCACAGTAACGGAACTTGGCCATATTGTGTCAGGATCATGGTTGCCAGGTATCTGAAGATTTATCTGAAATCACAGGAAACACTTTTCCGTTCTCCACAAATGTTTAAACAGTTCGCGACAGAGCAAATAAATATTCTATGAGCTTCGTAACAACGAATCTAATGCTGAGGAACTCGCACTTTTGATTCATGACGGTCGGCAGTTGACTCTGCCCTGCACAAGCACCAAAATGGCGGCGCCCACAACAATGTCGGGGAACGGAGTGCCGATACTCTAAGCGCAGCTCATTTAGTGGCTTTAAGGTGTTCCAAGCAGCACCCCATGACGATAAATGCAAAACAAGCTATTCTTGAACACATGTCGCCATCTGTATTTGATATTATAAACTGGAACTTGTCGTAACTGAATCGAAAGCGTTCGTGATTAATTAGAGAGCTTCATGTGAAATCTATCGATGTGCAGTTTCTGGAAAATGTAATATCAAAAGATTCTTCGTAATTTAATGTCTCGTTATTTTCGTTAGTTGACGTGATTCCGGTTTTATGGCACGATAAAATAGCACTATTATAAACATTATTTTTTTATTTGAAAATGTACATTATCTGTACCGTACATTGCTTAACTTTTTTAAATTACTATATCCAACAGACCGATTGCATAAATGATCGTAATCCTTTGGACGTTATAAGTCGAGAAAAATAAATAAAATCAGAAACTGTAGTCTATTAAAATTTAAACAATAACCTAACAACTAAAGATAAATATAATATCGTGACAATGATGTACAGTTGAAAACGAGTTCTGTAATTTGCCAGTAACTTTATGACTGTAGAGACCATAGGAAAAAAGTTATAGACGCATTGAGGCAGCTGTGCATGGGCTCCGCCATAACCGGCCTTCAGTTTTTGTCCCCTCTTCTTCCGTTCGCTTGGCTTCATCATTACCACAGCAGGACAGGTTATTGTCATTTTAGGTGTTGCTGTGTCCTTCTCCCCAGCATACATACACCTTTGTGGAGGCTTGTCAACGACTGCTTCAGTGGTTCGACATCTCGGTTAGACAGGAGGAGATCGACTATGGCGGCTCAATCTGGCGCGTGTTTAAAGCGTCTATAAACCTGGGTTCGATCCCCACCCCTGTCCGTTTTGATCTGAACATCGTACCGGCGTGCAGTCGTGTACTGCGTGGTGCGCGTTCAAGATCCCAGGCTAGCGGTTGTACCGGACGGGCTAAATTGCTAACTTACAGCCGAGAGACAGTCGCTAGTTAAACAGACTAACTTCAGGGTGTAAACCTACACGCACCATTTTTTTTTCTTTTTCAATTTTCTTTTCGTGCTCGACGAATGGAACGGCCGGGGGAGAGCTTTGCGCGCCAAGAATCTCGAAGGCCATGAT
Organism: Ixodes scapularis; assembly: GCF_016920785.2. NCBI lineage: Eukaryota > Metazoa > Arthropoda > Arachnida > Ixodida > Ixodidae > Ixodes > Ixodes scapularis. The sequence goes on along the minus strand of NW_024609846.1, from coordinate 181,725,803 downwards.
TCAACCAGACTAGTTCACCTTTCGGCCGAGAGATGGCCGGCACGCCCGCGCGCCCTTAAAGCCTCTTTGATGTGATTCTTGTGTTCGTCTTACAAACAATGTAAGATGCAGCAATGCGCGACTCCCATACTCCGTTCGGGAAGCAATGGCGTAACAGCACTGAATTGAGGGGTTCTTCGAAGCAAATGGTGGGCGCAGCACTCGCCCGAGGCACCTGTCTCGCACGTTTGCAAAGTAATGGTTGTAGCAACGAGGTAGAGGGGCTTAGAGTGATAAACCGGAAGTTTGGAAGCCCGGTTGTTGCCATGTTTTACGCAAATGTGACCACTCGTCACGTGACCTCACAAGAGCCGTGACGTCGCAGGTAAGATGGCAGCGCCCAGAGCTGGCGGATGCGCGTTTGTTTGGTGCGCGGTGGCCGTGATGTGCAGCGCCTTTCCGACGATTTCGGGCTTTTTCGTGCTCGCTGAGGCAGGTATAATGTGAAAATATGAAGGAATGAAACTTTATACCCTTTTTGAGCAAGATCGCTCTGTATCATCTGTATATTAACACCTGTGAGACAGCATCAGCCGTATCGCCGTACCGGTGCTCGGATTCGGGATCTGTTCGAGGATCGATAGAACTTTGAGTGGTTTTAGCATAAAATTTTCGCATCCTCTTAGCTTTGTTTGAACGTTGGAATGTCTGAGAATCGACGCGAAAGGTATACGTCGCGTTAGGGCCTAGGAGAAGTTGTTTCAGGCCTGCGTCACCGAATAACCATAGCAACTTTTAGCGAGGAAGCTCCTGCGATAATCGACAGTTCTACATTCGATCGCTTTTCTTCCTTTTTTGGTGAGTGCGAAGTGCACACTTATTTTCAGCTACGAGGATGACGTTTTATTGAGTGTGGGGATGAATAAATCGTTGCAGGCACCTGCTTCAAAGCTATTCGACTTGCAATAAGAACAACTGTTTTGGTGTATGCATAGATTATTAACTGCACCTTTTTCTCTTTGGTAGGATTTATTGCAGCAATACTTTTTTCATCAAGAGTGCATTGTATTAGTCGGTCAATTATTTTCTTGTTCTAATTACCTGGATAAGATGATTCATATTTGTGTCCATCCCTTGCCTGAAGAGCAGTCTTGTTGAAAAATGTGTCCATTCCTTTCGGTCCCTTCGATAGCTTTTTTTGAAAAGTGTGGGTTGCCTATACTTTGTATCATTGTAACCTGGAAAAGGGCAACCGCCACAGCCCCCTCGAGCCAATCAGAGAGACAGAGCGAAGGTGTGTGACAAATCTGTGCAGACGAGCACTCTGAATGACATGTTGTCATGTGCCTCTCTCCAACGTGCATATTGGCTCACCGAGACTGTAGCCTTTGCTGTTTGCCAAATTGCGATGAAACGAATTACAGTAGCTACTACTCTAATTACCCCAGGCTTTCATACTTTGGTCATTTGTTCGACAAGAATGTTATGTCCGCCATCACTGTGAACTCGGCTCAGCGCCTATTGGACTCGAATGCTGCATTAGCATTCGACGTGAACTGGAGCCCATTGTGTGCTTTACTCAAAAAAAAAAATAATAGATGGTAACAGTTTTGTTGCTTGATGGGGTTCTGCAAAGGGTCTATTGTGTCATACGTATAGGAAGTGTCCTGCTATATAACAATGCATCAACACATACGATTAAAGTATTTGCTCAGAGGTGTGTTCAGGAGAAGTGGAATGAGAGCAGCCCAATGCAACAAGTCTGCCAGTCTGGTGTGTCCCATTAATTAATATTGAAGGGTCAGAGATGCGAGTGTCCTCAAAAGCACCTGCGCGTGTGGTTGAACACAATTCTAGGTGTACAAACTCTCAAGGCGTAAAGGCAAGAGGAAATAGGTTTATCTGGTTAGTGTATCAAATATGTTTATTTTCACTGGATTACATAATTATTGATTCTTAGTTTATAATGCAATTGAATGCAAAGGTGCAAGCGAGCTGTTTGTCCTTTGTCCCCCTTGTTCCCCTTCTCCAGGGAATATTTTCGTGATTCTTAGTTAATGGTTCCAGAACGAGTTCTTTCTGCGAAAGTCTCCTGTCAGGCGTTCAGTCATAATACCTGTGGACCTTGTTGTGGGATGACGCTCCTGGCACGTCGGTGTTCAGTTTGGTCGAGTAGCAACTTTGACCAACTGATGCCGTCTTGTAGTCATACGTCATGTGCACCCACTGACATCTGATGCACTGAAGCTGCAGGGCTGGCTTCTAATCCGCAAAATTTTCCTGGTAGTTTTCTGCATTAATGCAGCAAGCTCGGGCATGTATTGGTTATGTGGCTGTGCCTTGTCAGCAAATTATTAGGTATTGTCCTTGGACGACAATTGATGCGAGATCAACTAACTCTCCTTGCATTGCCGCTCACCTGCTTTGTCGTGCTTACCTCCCGTCCAGATGAAGTAGATCACGAGCTTCGGGGTAATGTCGGCACCAGGGACAAAGACCGCCGAAGATAATCCTCAATCTTCCCCGGACGCTCGTCGAGACGTGGTCGAGGGTCGTTCGGCACGAACCCTTGCAGGCCAATTCATTGGTACGGGCACCTCCAGTAGACATGGTCGGCCTCATGCAGTGGTAGCAGAGTGGTTTTCGGTCGGCTATTCGCAGTACCTCCGTTTTCCTCGGTGTACTTTGTTCAGCGCGGACCTACACTGGTTCTTCCCGATGTCGGGAATGCTACGGCGTTGGGGTGTCTCGTTGGATTGGCATTGAATAGTAACAGGTAGCCGGTGGTTGTCGTTGTGACTTTGTGGCATAAGTCGCCCTCGTTTCGTCAGATGCCGCTTCGCTCGAAGGAGTCTCCAGTTGAAATGCCTGTCGAACTTCTGAAACAATCTCGGCGATCAAAATAAAAGCCGGGCAACTGATGGCAGGAACTAGCTTCCCTCCTGGACACCGTTGTAAATGATGTCACGGATGCCTGGGGGGCTGGCGTCGAAGTTGAAGCTGGACGACGCTGGGGACTTGTTGATAGTGACATGCTCGGGCCTGCAGTGTACATTCAATGTTGGAAGCAACCATTGATATGAACCCTTCGACTGTTGTCGTGGGGTTGCGGACAAGGCTGCTGAAGGTGTTGTCTCTCACATGAGGAACATGGGATTCTTAGCTTCTTCTCTTCTGTAGCATCAGGGTTGGCGTGGGTGCTCAATCAGAAGCAAAACATCCTCCACGAAGGTGGTGACGCTCTCGTTGGGGTTGTGTCCTGGACAGAATCAGGAATTCGGCTCTCTCTCGTCAATGTTGGTTGATGAACATGCACTTCAGCTCGATCTTGCGAACTTCCCACGACGTTAAGGAGGATTCGTGGTGCTAAAACCAGTGCCTCGCAGTTTCTTCCACGAGAAGTATAGGCTCTGCAGGAGCTGGTTGTCCATCTACCCACTGTGGCGGGTGACACGGTCATATTGTCTAATCTAGCCCTCGACTTCTTGTGCACCTTGCGTAAAAGGGCATCAGAAAGCGAGGTGCGACGGGCATGCAAACGATGGTTGGAGCGGACGTGGTTTGCTGCTCCAGGTTTGTCATTGTTGGCTTAGTCAGCTTCAGTTTTTTCTGGCAAAGGACCTAATTCCAGTGGTTCTTGCTGGTAGCAGCGACTAGCTTGGATTTCAAGTTATTCGTGGTGTATTTCCGAGTTTCGTCCTTGTGGTACTCGCTCGCCTGGCGGCTTTTCTGCCGGGCTCGGGATAGGACTTCGTTCACGGCTCGCCGGGGGTTTAAGACTCGGGATAATGTGCCACCCGTGTCTTGTTATCGGGCAACTCGGCTGAGGAGCCGCCAGGGTACACACAGAGTGAAGGGCCATGGGTAAAGTGCGCAGCACCTCCACCAGAACATACAATGACAGCTGAGCATGGCCTAGAACTTTCGAGAATAGTAAATATTGATAGAAAATAGGACTGGAGCAAGCATCCGTGACAATATAACAAAACAGACAGAAAAGAGTCTATCCTGAACACTAAAGAAGCTGCACTGCTTTATCGGCATTCTGTTTAAATAAATCCTCTCCTTCGGGGTCTGGCGACTGCCGTGGACGAGCTGAACTGAAATCGGTGTGAGACCACTTTTCTGGTAATGCGCCGCTGCAGACTGCCATCGCAAAGCGGCGTGAATGGGTGGACTGGGTAGGTAACACGCGCGATAAAATGTCCATTCAGCTTGCAATTCGCGTAGCGAGTGTTGATGGAACTTTGGTGTCGACGAAACGTGTGACAGACCAGCGGAATCAATACCAACTGCAACAGCTGTGCTTCGTGAAGGTGCACGTCTACGCCAGAGCAATTTAGTAGGCAGCGCAGCATCACCTAAAGCACGGCGCAGGAACTACCAGTTTAAAGGCAGCCCTTCGGCGCGCCGCGCACCTGTGCTCCGTGAAAGTGCGCGTCTACGCCGGAACAATTTGGGAAGCAGCACAGTATCATTTAGCAAAGTGAGCCTTCGGGCATCTGAACGAAGCGGCACGACGATTGCACACCGCCAAGCACGACTCACGCAATTTCCGTCACTAAACTGTGTATCCAAATATATTGCACACGCTTTACTGCAGATCTCGCAGGTTCCGATGGTCCACGAGAGCACAAAAACGTCGCCTTAAAATTTATCCTAGCGGTGTCCTAATCAATCCGAGGTCCGAGCAACGTAGGGCCGATTGTCTCCTTCGTGGCAATATCCCCGTAGGTCACTAGCGAAATGCTCACCGTTCCTCCGCATTTTCACGTTATACCAACGTCAGACACCACGCTCAACTCTGAAGTCACTTTCGACCGGCCTCATACGACCTCATATGACGGCTTCCGCGTCTAAAATCAACTCGCCGAGACGGACGACAACGAACAAAGCATCCGACAAGCTCCGGCCAATGCTCCGGCCCAGCTGGGGCCAGCTGCTGCATGGGCGCTGCCATCTTTCCTGTGACGTCACGTCTTTGGTTTGGTCATGTAACGAGTGGTCAAATTTGCGTACAATGGCAGCCGCCTTATGGGGGTCACTTTCGAGTGCAGACCGGAACCCCGGTTTGTCGCTCAACCTCGTTGGGTTGTAGGCACTTGTATTAAGCGCGAAGCATGAATTTTATTAAGGGGCCTTAGCGGCCATCGGGGCCGATGGGCCGGCGCCTGCGTCGGCATGTCGATAAGGAAGGAGCCACGCCACATCACGTAAGTTCTCCAGATATCAGCTTGAGCACGTGGAGATGCCTCTCAAAGTTAGGACACCATCCGAAGAGGGGTATTACAAGGTTTGCCGTGTTGAAGCACAACGTGAATGCCTGCGCTCACTGACCGAGTAACAACGGGCAGTCGGGCGTACGAAGCACGTCGGAGCTCACAGACAAACTCGAAGATATGAAAGTACGGGAACGGGAAATAAAGGCACGAAGACAGGGAAGTAAGTGTTACCACGCTCAATAGCAACTATAGTTGTCAATTCTTCGCAGACTCGGCAAAGAGGGGCAGATTTTAACGTCAAATAATCTTTGGCTTGGTTCTACATCTTTCGCGAAGCGCAAAAGTGAAGCCAGGATAAAAGCGTGCCCGCGAGCCATGACACTGATTGGTTTTGAGTAGGGGGAAAGAGGCCATCGGGCAGTTAAAAAGCGTTTGCGCCAGGTGGGAACCAGAGCCAGACCATTTAGATTATTAAGCCCATTTCCAGCATGTCACGACAGATTGCCGTTTGTTGAGGTGTTATTAACGTAAAACATTGTTTGGCCAAATGTTCGGCATTTCGCATTTCATGAAGCCCAGATAAAGCGTGGCCGCGAGGCTCGGCACTAATTGGTTGATTGGTGGGAGACGAGGAGTGGAGGTCCTTGACGCAGAATGGTTAACGGGGAGGTTAAATGACCAGAAGGATAGGCTAGGAGCACCTCGACCACCTGTGCGCACTGAGGGAGAGGAACTCGAGAGTATGGAAGGCTCTGGAGGATGGCCAGTTTTATCAGCCTCATTAGTGGTAGTTTCGATTCCTTTTAAGAATGACTATCGAGTGTACACATGGAACGTGTTAAACTATATGATAAAGAGCGTCGTGAACGCAGACGTCTGGAAATTCGAAGTATCGCTAAACGTTTATGATGCCACAGAACGTTCCCGATATTTATTTATTTATTAGTACCTTGAAGGCGCTAAAACAAGGCATAACACAAGAGATGGGTAGCTCATATTTGTAGGTCAATAAAAAAAGCACATGCACTGATGAACATGAAAAAAAAGAATCAACAAAACATTAAAACAAAAAATGACAATAAGTTGAAAAACACTAATATTAAAACATACTAGTTAATTGTGGATTTTGAAAGTTCGCCTAAAATTTTTTGAAATACATCTATATTGTCAGCTGTGACTATGTTTGTTGGGCAAAGCGTTCCATTAAATTATTGGGGAAGGTATGGGAGAGTTAGCGTAAGAAGTTGTGGATGCGTATATGGGTTGTATTTTACACATGTTATCTAATTTAAAAAAAATGAAGTGGAAGGAGGAAATAGTTTATTTCTAATTGTTGAATTATGGCGGTAAATCTTGTAAAACATTGTCGAACGAAATATTTTCCGCCTAAATGTTAGTTCAGGGAGGTTTGCTCGTTTACGCAGTTCAGGCACGCTTGTGTAATCGGAAGAAATGAATCGTAACGCTCTTTTTTTTTTGGGGGGGGGGGGAGATATTTTCTAGTTTCTCTTTCAGATAAGTTTGCCAAGGAAACCATATGGCTGCAGCATATTCTAGTTTTGGGCGTACTAATGTTAGATATGTCATTTGTTTTACTTTAGGGGGGGGGGTGGGGGAGTCTTAAATTTTGTCACAGAAAACCGAGTGCGCTGCTCGCCTTAGCAACAATGTGATTGGCGTGGGTGTTCCATGTTATATCGGTGGTTATATGGAGACCAAGGTATTTATAAGATGAGGATGAACCGAGTATAATATCGTTAATGCTGCAGTTATAAGAAGACGGTGACAAGAGGCAAGAGAAGGTGAATACTTTGCGTTTATCTAGGTTCGGTGATATCTGCCAATTATCACACCATTGTGCAATAAATGACAAGTCAGTTTGGAGGGATGAGTGGTCGTCAGTGCACAAGGTAGCGCGGTAGATTGCGCAGTCGTCTGCGAAAAAGCGGATTCTGTAAGAAACACAAAGCGGGAGGTAATTGATGTTGATTAAAAAAAAGAAGTGGTTCGAGCACGCCTCCTTGAGGAACGCTAGATGTTACCCTCGTTCAGGATACTGAGTTATTAACAGTTGCACATTTACAGCGATCAAAAAGAAATTCAGAAATCCCAGTAATGATGAATAGGTCAATCTTTAACTGGTGAAGTTTCATTACAAGGCGGTTATGAGGTACTATGTCGAAGGCCTTCGAAAAATCAAAGAAAATAGCGTCAGTTTGTTGATTATGTTCAGAATTAGAACGACTGTTTTGCACAAATTCGAGCAGTTAGGTTTCGCGTTATAATTATTTCCTGAACCCGTGTTGGCTGATGGTAAGAAGGCTATAACATTCAATATATATCATAACATTATAAAATACATGTTCCAAGAGTTTTGAATGAATGCTGGTCACTTATATAGGATGATAGCTTAAAGGCGAATATCAGTTTCCGGACTTATGTATGGCGATGACACGGCTAATTTTTGCACTCATGAGGGACGTTGCGTGACGGAAGGGATTCACGAAAAATGTTGGTTGAAAACAGAGATGACGCATTCTTCGTACTTTTTAATATTTTTGATTTGATGAGCTAATCGCCAGAACTCAAGGAAAGTTGCAGATTTTCAATAGCGTTGATAACCCCAGAATAGTCGATGGTAATGGTTTCCATTGACGGATGAATAAGGGCAGGAAGTTCCGGAATGTTGTTAAGATGCTATATAACGTTCCACGTATGCAAGACTATTGCCTAGCAATTTGCCATAATTTTCATTTTTTTAAATAAATTTTTGCTAAATTTTGGTCACACCCAGTTGCGTGCTGCCTCTCTAGGTAGTAACACGCGCTGCGCGTGCTGGCAGCTGCCGCGGTATATTTTAATGCAGAATCAAGAGCGAATCGCACTTCGCACTTGTATTTTAGCCTTCCTTAAATTTTCACATCAATTCCAGTTGACCTCATCAACTATGAAGTGCATAAAAGTTTATAAATTTTATCGCGCTGACATATTTCGTATTTACGTCACGTGAAAGCACTGACATCAATACGCCATTTTGTTGTCGGCTGTGTGATGTATGATAGGGCGCGGTAAAAAGACGCGGGGCAAAATGTGACAGTTCGTGTTCAGCGCCATCCCCCTCCTAGACCAGCAATCGAAGTACGTTCAAACTTCACCGAGAGGTACCGTACTACCGTGACCTGTATACTTTGCATGTGTAGAGATTTGGGGCTGTTGGCAGTAGTGTTTCAGAGCAAATAAATACGGAGGTGAGGTTCACGTGTTTACCCACCCCCAAAAAGGCGCAAAATTCAGTTCGAGGCTTCACTTTGAGACGTGCATCCCGGTTGGCACCCGCTATTCTGCCAAAATAAGCTTTACTTTTATTAGCATGTTTTGTTAGCTCAATGTGGACCAAATTTGAGCAATCTGTGGTTGCGGATTTTAAGGAAATAATTATTTACGTAACAGAATACGCGCGGGCAAAACGCGACAATCTGGCATTCTATGACGCTCATGTCAATAACGCACGAGTTTCCTGGTTCCTCCTGAACTATATCCTCTTTCTTCTGGCGTCTAGGCTCATAATGGTCCGAAGGTATAAGAGAGAAACAACAAGGGCTTTGTAGCGCGAAACTGACATGAACGAAGCTCTTGAAAGTGTCAAGCAACAGCGTCACTCTCTCCGCTGTTCTGCACACTCTTTGGCGTACCAAAGGATGCCCTTCAAAGTCGAGTCAAACGACTCGTTAAACGTAAAAAACAGCAACTCTATAAAAAAAAAAAAAAAAAAAAAGGTCTCGGTTACAGAAGGCGCGTTTTTTCCGACGCTTCATGTTACAAGTACATTTCTTCTCTACCTAACGTATCACCAAAAAAAGAAGAAAAAGAACGCAGGTCGGTGAGCAACACTGTTCTAACGTGATCTCCCCAAAAGGCAAAGTTGATACTGGCGAAAGCAACCGAAAACCAGAGTACCACTGCTCCCCCCCCCCCCCCCCAAAAAAAAAAAATAAAAAAAATAAAATAAATAAATCTATAAATAAATAAAAAAAACGAAACCGAAGAGAAAGATAATTAGTGAACCACCGAATATGCGTGCAGTGTCCGAGCGTTCTGCAGACAGCGTGATGCACACCACAAGAGACTGGCAATGGCTGGTATGCAAAAGAACTCTGGAGCCAAGCAGCTCCGCATTCAGTATGGATCGAGTGCATGGAATGCAAAGAGTGTGCTCATGAAGAGTGCATTGGAGCTCACACATTGCGTTTCAAGTGTTTTTGTTGGAAAAACTGAACGCGTATCAGTTTTTTTTAAGTGTGTGTCATTGTTCCCCACTACGTAGACTCATTTTGCCCCACAGGGCGGGGCAAAATGAGACATTGTGTGACTTTCACATATTCTAGTTTTGTTTAATGTTTCGCTCGCTCCAGTTAAGTGTTATTCACTGAGCATAGAGTCAAGACTCCTAAGTCAAGACTCCTAAGTCCTCCTCATTTTTTTCCCGCCTTACCCTAATTGTTTCCGAGTTCCAGGAGTTCGATCATGAAAGCACCACTAAGGACGCCTTATTTTCGCACGTGCCGAGATGCACGTAACAACGAAATTGGAAAGAATATTGCGTAAAAGCGAACGTTTGAAAGCAACACGTAAAAAAAGACGTTTACAACTCCCTGTAGTGGCGAATTAGAGCGCAGCTCGTGAGGAGGAGGAGGGGAGGGTACGGAGAGGAGGGTGCGCTTCTCCTCCTCCATACCCTCTTCTCCTCTCCTCCTCCTGGTCCTCTTGTCCACCTCCCCTCCTCCTATTCCCTCCTCTTCTTCTCCTCCTTCCCTCCTCCTTCTTCTCCCCCTCCTCCATCCTCCTCCCCTTATTCTCCTCCCCTCATCCTCCACCTCGTCCTTCCCCTTTCTGGCTCCCCCTCGGGACGTCACTTGTGATGTCACTCGTGAAGGCCCCGGGAAGTGAAGGTCACGTGACCTTCACTGTGAAGGTCGTGACTCCTGACCTTCGTGGTGACCTTCACGAGTGACCGTGATGTCATTATGGGAAACGTCCCATGATGCAACGCGCGGGTCACTCGTGACCCGCGCGTATCATCATGAGACGTTTCGTCCTCCCTCCTCTCGTCCTCTTTCATTCTCCTCTTCCCTCTCCTCCTCCTTCCTCCTCCTTCACCCCTCCCCCTCGTCCTCCTCCCCCTCCTCCTCCCCGCGCGTTGCAATGGGGGTGTTTGCCAGAGGACCTAAAAATAATAGTATAACCGCTAACACCCTAAAAACAACATGGGGTTTAGTATGCGACAGGTGAGCCATAGAGTTCGCCAACAGTGAACTGTACACGGCTTCTTGCCAGAGCGAGAGCATACGGCTCGTACGCTCGCTTGGTGGCATCTGTAGACGAAAAAAAAACACATTTTAAGTAGGGCTGGACATCTATTAAAAGTTTTAACCCGATTAATCGACACCCTTTAATCGATTAATTGATCTATTAATCGGCCTCATTTGTTTCCATGCAAAATATTGCAAAAGCATTTTTTTTATGAATTTGTTATAAACGGTGCAATCCACAACTTGGATTATGAATTAATCGCGATGTGTAGCTAAGAACAGTGTCAGATACCTTTCACAGAATATTACATTTTCTGGATGGGGCAAAGATGTTCGTTGATATCCTCTGGAAAGTCCGACCTTTCATTGTTCACAATAGCCTCTGCTGCACTAAACAGACACTCGAACAACGTTGAAGTGGCCGGGGACATCTGTAGCCTTCTGCAGTTATTTGGAGTTACAAATATATCGCTCTACAGCTTTCTTTACTCTAAAATTTGATATAAAATTTGCCCTTAATACAGGTGTACTCGTCCACGTCTGCGTGGTGGAAATGTTTAATTTTTAGTCTTTTTGGTTCGTCAAAATATTACCGATTAACCGATTAAAACATTTAATCGCGATTGAAGTATTAATCGATTAATAGGTCCGTTAATCTATCAATTTCTCAGCCCTAATTTTAAGCATTGTTTTAAAGCGCCAACAGCGCACGTAATACGAGCAAGGCGGAAGCGCTGGAGGCTGAATACCCCAGATCGTCGCCGACTGAGTCTCGCTCGGCCAGCTCAATGCCGGTAGCATTTTCATCGCATCGGGGGAGTTTATAAAGAACCAATCGTTTTACAAACACTGGCATGTTAGATGTATTGAACACAACACCCACTTTCCGTGAATGGCAACGAATCGCTTCTACACCCTTTGTCGACAGCGGCTAGGAGGTATCGGGCTGACACTCTTTGTGTGGCTCTCGAACAACTAATGCCCGTGCTCACTTCTGTGAATGTTAGTTATCCACTCATGGACGCTTGTGCGTGAACTGCGGCTTTCAGCACATAGAACACGCACTGGGAAAGCCGCCTAATATCCTAGAATCGTTACAATCGGGTGCCATACCAGGGCGACAGGCTACCAACGGGATCAAAGCGTTCAACTGGACGGATGGATGAATGAAATCTTTGATGATCAATTTCCAGCCCTCTAATAGCCATAGATCAGCAGCCGCCAAACTTTTAAAATTGGACGGCAATGAACCACTCCCCCCCTTTCCCCAAATCTAAAGGCAAAAAAAAAAAAAATCTAAATATTTGAGAAAAAAAAAGTCGGAACTGCTTTGGCCGCCTGCATGACCAAATGGTCGTTCACGTCACAGAAACACCATGCACAAAACACATAACACTGCACATACACATACGCGCGGAAATACGCATCACAGTACAGCAACACAATATCAGAACTTCCTACCTATAATATCTAAACAGTGCCCCGATCCGTATGGTCATGGGTGGTGTCCAAAAGAACAATGAAAACAGGAAGAAATCAACGTTTAAAAAGGAGCTGTGCAACGATATTCAATTGGAATGTTTTTCTCTCTACACGAGCTTACTGGCACACCTGGGACTTAAGGATACTCACACGCAACGCCATTGGCCAAGAAACTCCTTTGTTACGGTGTAATTTCAAGGACAAAAGCGATCATTTTCATTCAATCTCTCCTTTGCAAAATTTGATGACGTAACTCGGGGATCGCAGTACACCCAAGTGACGATATTTGAATGCGGTTCATAGATTGGACCCGAGCATTGCGTGGGCACTCGACTTGGGCTCGTGACAATTGCTAGCTCGAGAAGCATTCGGGTTGTGACCCGTTTCCAATCGCTGCAACGACGACAACAGCCGAGCCATAACAATGTCTGGAACTCAGCGCGTGTCCTGCGCTTTGCCAACCCTAGCGCGTGACTATGATCAACACTGGCGGCATATAATCGGCTCCAGATCACGTGGCCACTTGTTCTGGCTGCAAGTTGAGGGGGTGAACGCTGCTCGTTTTTCTTTAATTCTTTCTGGGGCTTCTATTGCGCGGGGGGGAAAAGGAACGCGTGTTTCATAGGTCATTAACGCTATAGGGATCCGTTTTAAGCGGTATTTGCGCAAAGTACAAAAATTGTTGCATTGCTCCTTTAATGGGGCGAACTTGTGCCGAAAACAAAGTAAAAATAATAAGAGGCGTCGTTGTAGGCGAGCGTCGATGTCGGCGTACACTCTAAGAAAAAAAAGGGTGTAGTCGGGTGCATCGGGCGCGCATGCACCCTTTTCCTGAAAGACGCACTCTGCGTTACCCAGCCAGTGTACTTGTACACCGACAATGAGTATCCTCCTCTCCCTTAAAAACCTCTGGGTGTATTAGTGCACCCCCACGCTAGCCACGCGCCCCGATCAGCTTGTGCTTGGATTCCCCCTTGGGGGTCACATTTTGGGTTGGGCGGTTTCTTAGGAAGTATGGAGCTATCCTGTTCACTCGGAATTGACAGTAGAGTAGACGCTATGCTTTTTTTAGGCCAATCGGGTCTCCGGGTACGATCACGTGACTACAATCTCCAAGCTAGAGACAAGGCAAAGCCCGGCACCTGCCTGAAGGCCAAGGCCACGGATAGCATCCACTGCACTATTAACTTTGGGTCGAACTTCCAAGAGGATATGAGTGACAAATCCTCTCGTTCTGTTCATTAATAGGTTGCCCCTGAAGATAATAAGCCTTTGCGAGTGCGCCCCCTTTTGGCCTTCAAGAAGCTGCAATTTTCATACTCCTTTCTTTTTCTTTCCCTTCCTAAGCTGAACGCATGGAAGAAGGTGCGCAGTTGCCGGACCAATGAACCGGAGGCTTTTTTTCCCCTCGACTCCGCTGTCTGGGCGCGGGTGACGGCAGGAGCGTGATCATGTGGTAAAGGTTTCACGGATGACGTAGTATTTTTTCCGACATCGGAATGTCTGCATGTCGGCTTAGTTTTTTGTGTGCTGTGCTGCGACCAGCGGGGTTGCCGTAGATTTCGTTCGTGACAGCGTATTCGAGTGTGCCAAGATTTCCAGTGTTTGAAAAGTCCTACGCGTATATCGGCAACAACCGATTTCTTCAAAAAAGCCAAAGGAATTCATGTGATGCGTTTAGTGTTCGGTTCGGCAAATTACTGCTCCTGCCCCATCGTGTTGAATCTTCACGGACCCCTTCCCTTTCGTTTTTGTGTTGTTCTGCAGTGCCCGTGTCGACATATATTTCGGATTGCATATTTCGAGTCCGGTATTTTCATCGTAAGTGCTCTTCAACCTACTCCTTTGCAACAATTGACTGTTCCGTTCCGGATTGCCTCTAGAATTAGGCACTGTCTATTTTCTAGCAGCCGGCACAATAATTTCCCCGAAATTCTATCGGCAGTCGCCTGCCATTAGCTGTATACAATCATGTGACAACTGCAGGTGGAATACTGACTTTCTTATTCTCCTGGCGTTTTGTGAAAACACGTTTTCGTTGATACACGTTTTGTAGACATGTTTCATTGACACTAACGTTTCATCGTCACTCGTTACGCGAAATGCACGCTTTAGGGACATTTTGTCGTGCCTGTATCTCTGAGGCGCGTGCTCACCTACTTAGCACCCCCCCCCCCCCCCCCCCCCCCCCCCCCCCGTTCACGCCGCTTCGTGGCGACAGTCTGCGGCGGCCCGTTACGAAAATGTTAACCCATTTGTCCCACCCGTACACGTCCCTTCGCGAGTACATTCTGGGGTGGCTCATAAGAATAAAAAAAGAAAAGAAGCTAATATAGAAAAACTAATCTGAGCAGTCAATGAAACGTCATTCGATGAATGAATGGTGACTGCCGGTGGAATTTCGTGGAAATAATTCCGCCAGCTGCTTGGACAATAGACACTACCTAACACTCACTCCCGGTTCTTGTCTGCTTAGTAATATTCTCAGTTGTGTAACAGCTTCTTCGTACCTCTTCACATTTCACGGATTGCTTGCAAGTTTGTTCTTGTTTACAAAATAAGCTGTCCAATAAACTTCTATGAGATTTAAAAACAATCCCGTGTGTCCGTTTACTTGCCTTTTTGCAATCACCGGGGCGCATACATTTTTAAGGGTTTTCTTGATGTCTTAAATAGGTTTATGAAGTTAGTTATGAAGCGGGTGCATAAAGTGGTGTGACCATGCACATTTGAATCGGGTGCATCTGTGTTCTCTTCGAATTCAATGGGTGTAGTAAGAGGTGTAACAATACACTATTGAACGGGGTGCTCCTGTGTTCCTTTTCAGAGCTGTGTTCCTTTTGAGTGAGGCGGGTTTATGAAGCGGTACAATGGTACACCTTCGAACGGGGTGCATCTGTGTTCCCTTTCATTTCATTGGGTGTAGAAAGAGGTTATAGCCGTACACCATTGAATGGGGTGCACCTGTGTTCCCTTCGAGTGAGATTTCTGTAGAAAAAGGTGTACATGTGCACTACACCAACGGGTGTACACATACCCCCATATTTGGGGTGTACAAGACTTCCCCCAAACGGTGTACTATATGTGACAAGCACATACACCCCTTATGGGTGCACCTTATGGCACCCTTTTTTTTAGAGTGTAGTAGCAGGATCGAGCGCTGGCGAAGAACTGACTTCGTAGAGCCACGCGGAGCGCCTTTTGTAAACGCATGGGTATCGCGAACATTAGAACTAGAATGTTCGGCCTTCAAACTTTCTAAACGACAAGCTTCTCGGACGTTGTAGAAACTATTATTACAACACGAGAATAAAAGTTTCACGACCCTCAGGAATCGAACCTGGGACCTCTGTGTGCAAGTCAGGTGCGTTGCCACTCGGCCGCGCACGCGGCAGTATATGCCGTTCTTTTTCGCACATCGGTTCGCCCAGTAACCACGCTAGTCTTAAGAAAAATATGAAGAGATTAAACAAATATTATTCCTCAATAATATTTGCCTGCATTTGTCTAAGGTAGGTACACATATCCCTTAATAAGTCCCTACAGCATAGTGTATTATATATGATACGCGCCTAACTTCTCGTAACTCGACGTGAGTGAAAAAAAAAAAGCCTTTCGTATTCTGTCTGGGAACTACACCCTGGTGTGGTTGAGAAGTTAACGACACTGTCGGCGCGGGCACAGCTGGTGTGGCATCGCGAACGTGATCGAGAGAACAAAGCGTCGACTGGAGACATGGCGAAAGAAATCCTGCGAGTGAGCAGGAGCTGGGCATTGCTGAAAGCAATATAAGGCTAGGACGCACACGGAAGCTGTGAGTAAGTTAATGTCCGCCACATAAAAGGGAACGGACTACAAATTCAAATCCAAATCCAAATCCCCGCCCCCGCCGTGGGCAGTGACTTCAGTGGATTCATCTTCGGAGGAAATGAGGGAACTGTCAACTGAATTAGCTCTAAAACGCGCGTGCGGCAGGCAGCGCAACAGGGCGCGTTTCACGCACAAAGTTTGTAAGTAAAAAAAAAAAAAACTTTTAGAGACCCTTTTTATGGGAAATGCCACTAGAGGGTGCTCTAGTCCTTGACGTCCCAGAGAACTTCCGGTTTATAAAAAGAATGAAAGGCCACCTTGACACCGCTGTTTGAAATGTAAATGAAACTTTTAATTTACAAATTATCCAGGTGAACGCCAAAATAACGAAGGAGTACGAGATCTGTTAAAATGTTTTGATTATTTTTGTAAACCAACTTGCCTCCTTCAAGATGTAATAATATACAGCCGAAGGCCCTCATTAAATCTCCAACTTTGTTGTCCGTGTAGCATTTATTCTTTCTAGCACTGGTGACTTAAGCAAGCTCAACAGGCTTGCAAAGACGGTACTACCGGAAGTCGCTTGGGACGCAAGTGGCAGTTCATGTTTGTAAACAGGAAAAGGGTCTATAAACCTAATATAACGCTGATCTGAATTTAAAAAAAAAAATACTACGAGGGTGTGCGGTGTTTCTGGGTGACTAAAGGTATGGGAAAGCAACCGGAAAAATCGGCGCCTCAACGTAACCGGGGGTGTACAATTTAATTGGTGCATTTTACCTTGTTAAATTTCAAGGCGTATCGTCGTTCCTGTAAAAAGTTACGCTCACCGTCGTTCCTGTGTAATCTAACGCAAACGACAGCGTCGGCGGTAAAATCGGTCGTCCATGGCGAACGTATTTTGAATATTTTCATGGGTGTTCTACCCTTGCATAACAACGGAGCGCCCTGAAATAGCACAAGGTAAGGTGCACCATAAAAGACACTGCTGAGACAAAAGAACGACTGTTGCGTGCAGACGTCGATTTTTCCGGCCGAGTTTAGCGCGTTATCTAATTGTTTGGGACACTATCGTTCTACTGTGGTGCTTTCAGCACAGCAAGTCTTCAAAATGCGCTGTGAGATACAGCGTGCAGTCACGGAAAATCTTGGCACGATATGGTGATGCTCACTTTTGCTCATTGGAAAGGAAAAAAATTCCGGCATCATATGTTGTTTAGACGCTTCATCATATAGGAACATTAAGTACTCTTTTTTATGCCAGGTATTGAGCGCCAGCATATTTTACGGAGAAACAAAGAGTGAATTCCGGCCAATTCCTTTCCACATTAACATAAGATGAGTAATGTGAAAGAAAAAAGAAACTAAGGATGAAGCAGTTCCTGCAGTAGTAAGCGTCAGAAACAAGAAGTGCCCCAAAGTGGAAAAAATGGTCCCTTGAATTGGATAAACAGAAATACAGTTCGTCAGGCATATAGCGCCACCGCCGAGCGTCAGGACCTGAATACTCCGTTCCAGCTCTTTTTTTTCTTTAATTCCCGTGCCCTGATGAGAATTACAGTGACGTTTGAAGGAACTATCCTGTACTCAACGTTTGGGTTCCGATCAGACCTATCCACGCAGAATGTCCTGCTCTAGATCAAGGAGGACATCATCGAGAGGATCTCTCGTGCGACAACGCAGGCCATGGACATCAAGGACGTCTTCGGCAACGTCAGCCACACGCTCGAGAACCTGGCCTAGGCCGGGTGCGGCCCCCGGATGTACGATTACGTGCGGGGTTCCCTAAGCAACTGCACGGCCACCATTGGCGTCGAGTCCATGCGCACGGGCAGCATCCCGGCCTCGAGCAAGGGCGCCCCACAAGATTCGGTCCTGTCACCCACCTTGTTTAATATCGCAATGCGCAAGCTGCCTCCTCTACTGGAACGGATTCCCCGGATCGAGCACACCCTCTATGTGGGCAACCTGACGATCTGGACTAAGTCGTGATCAGACGGCGAGAAGCAAGACTTCCTCCCTGATTTCATCGAGACGGTGCAGAGCTGCCTTGAAGCCGGCAATCTCGAGTGCGCCCCCGATAAGTCGGAGCTTTCGCTCCTTTTATCTTTGGCATGGCACTGCATATGCCAATTATTCAGTTCCTGTGCATCTGTTACTACCGGAGCTCTAGCATTAGACACAACAAAATTTCACACGTGAGGAACCTGCACCATTGGGAGGAATTGGAGCGGTTCCCTTACTTCAACCATAACGACAAATCTGTAGCTCCAGGTGAAGCTGCGCATTATAAGTGACGCACGGTGAGACTACTTCTTGAGTTTCACGTCAGCAGTTAAACGGAGTTTCAAGAGAAGAAATGCTTTGCGTTGACGAACAGGTAATTCAAGGGACGCTTAATTTCATTTCATATATTTAACCCTTAAATGCCAACAGGGGGCTTTACATAAAGGGGGAAGGCAAATTTAAACACTCAAAATAACACACAAAAAAAGACTAGGATGTTTGTGAACGCGTACAAACAGGACGTTAGGTGATGAAGAGAGAGGAAATGGCAGATCTGGGATGTTATTGCATTCTGTGATGCTCACAATAGGTTCCGGGAGGTTGTTTCAATCAGTAATAGCCAATTGTAAGGGAGGAAATTTGAATATGTTATTCGTAGGCGTAGTCAGTTGAATTTTGAGTGGATGGTCAGTGCGGGGGGGAAATGTGGATGGCCGGTGGGCAGTAGTCATATTTTGTTTTAAAGGAAAATCATAATATATTTTGTGCAGGTGGGTAACACGTGATACTTTTCCCCTGTGTTTTAAAAGAGGGAGGTTTAATTTTGCTTTCATTGCGGTGACACTTGTAGGCTGATAAATGCGGAGAATGAAACGTGAAGCCCGGCTCTGAACAGCTTCCAGTTTTTCTTCTAGATACAACTGATGGGGGTTCCAGAGAATGGATGCATACTCGAGTTGAGGACAGTTGAGAGAATTGTATGCGATGAGTTTTGTTTCTGGCGTGGCCTTAAAGAGATGGCGCTTTAAACTTCTGTTTGCTTTCGCAGATATGTAAGTTATATGAGGCTCCCACGATAAGTTATGGTTGAAGTTGATGCCAAGATACTTGTAGGATGTTACGGCTTCATCTGGTATGGTAGAAAGTGAATAGCGAATATGAGTAATGTTTTTTTTTTTGCAGTGAAGTTAAGAAATTTTGTTTTGGCAACATTGATCTCCATTTGCCATTCTCGACACCATGCTTGAATTTGTGACAAGTCATTTTGTAAAAGGGTACAGTCGGTTACTCTCATTATCTTTTTTTATAAATCACGCAGTCGTCTGCGTATAATCTAATAGTGGAATTCAGAAGATCCGGCAGGTCATTTAAGTAAATTAGAAACAAAATTGACACAGCACGGTTCCCTGTGGTACTCCCGATTTAACAAGTTTTTGTGACGAACAATTGTTGTCTATGACAACGTTATGTGTTCTGTTTGAAAGGAAGTTTTCAATCCAGTTTATAACGGTCGTTTCTACTTTAAGTGCTTTTAATTTTTGGATAAGACGGCAATGTGGGACTTTATCAAACGCTTTTTTTTTAAATCAATCAAGATAGCATGAGTTTCATGTTTTTTATGTAGGTTATGGTGGATGTCCGTTAAAAATTCAAAAAGCTGAGATTCACAGGAGTACGACCGCCGGAAACCGTGCTGGTTTGTAAAGAGCATATTATTCACACATAAATAATTTATTACATTAGAATAAACGACATGTTCTATCAATTTACTTACTACAGAGGTTAGAGATATGGGTCTGAAATTAGTAGGGACATCTTATGCGCCATCTTTAAAAATCGGGACAACCATTGCAGATTTCCAGTCAGCCGGAACAACACCAGAATCAAGGGATTTTTGAAATATGCGGGGTAAGAGTACACTAGATATGTCACTTGTAATCTTGAGCAACTTTGTAGTTATAAGGTCAGGACCGGGAGCCGAGTTAGATGGTGAATTTGATATTAATTTCGAAATTCCGTCATTTGTTACAATGATCTGATCGATTTGGATGGTTATACGATATTCTGGGCAGTAAGAGGGTAATGGAAAAACTTCATCAGTGAACACTTCACTAAATAAAGTACAAAATAGTTCACAAGTTTTTGGCTGTCGATAAACGATTTCCAGAGGCATCAGTCAAGCTGACCGAGTCCTTTACCTGCTTTGGATTTACAGCGGACCAAAACTTTTTGGGGTTTCTTTTCAGTATATATCAAAGATCATAGTTAAAAAACTTATCTTTCGCATTTTTATTTCATATTTGCAAGTTAAATAACACTCTTTGTATTTGAACCATGAAATAGCAGTCTGAGACGCCTTTGGGGAGCCAAAAAGACTTCTTTTTATTTAGCAACCTCTTCAAGCGTGTTGAAAACTATGGGCTCGAAAACGACGTGAGAATGGTGAGTTTCGGAATAAATTTGTCACACAACTCAAGCAATTTAAACTTAAACAAAATCCAGTTTTTATTCAAAGGCATAGAGTAAAATTCCTCTAAAAAGCAAGCTGAAAATAGCAAAAAGTGTTGGTTAATAGCGTCAAGGTTTGCCCTTGAGTAACTGGAAATTGTTTTTGCCCGAAGAGGTTGCTCATATGATGGAATGAGAAGTTCAACATTAATAGATATGTGATCACTTAATGGTTCCATATACACAGTATTTGCAACTAGATCGGGTTTTGAAATTAAAAAAAGGTGAAGCATGGCTTCACCACGACAGGGTTTATTAACAATCTGAGAAGGTACAAAAGAGTATATAACGACAACGAAATCCCGAGACAGTTTTGGAAGGTTCTGCCACGACAAAATGGTATTTTATCGTGTTGAAACTCTAAAACGCCATAAATTTTTATTGCTGAGGCTACGAGGTCTTTGCAGCGCCAGTGAAAGAATCCAGCTTTGGCTATGACTTTGAGGGGTTAGCATTGCCGTGAACAACAAGCAGCTCTGGGGCAAACCAGACCTGAACGCAAGCAGCAACGCGGTCATGAGGCTGGCCCTCACTACCCCAAAACACATTCACCACCAGCCGCACTTCGACACTGGTGTACCTCTCTTCATCTGCAAGTATTTTTAAAGAAGAAGGAAATCCACTGTACCGGCACCGTGCGGCAAACCGACTGCCTGACTGCATACTTTCAAAAGAAAGCGAAATAGAGACAAAGAAAGGGTGTGCAAGGTTTCCGGGACAAAACTACCAGCAGCGATGTTGCGTGAAAACAAGGCAGCCACCCTCCTGTTCACTATTGTCAAAAGGGAAGCTGCAAGTGAAATCAAACGCTACTTTGCGAACGACAGGACGCACAAGACGGTGCCCTGTGCAAACGTTGTGCTCGTTTGTAATGTGCACAAGGGTGGAGCGGCCCACCTAGGCTTGATGCTGGGGAATTATTGAATTAAAATTCATTTAGAAAAGTGGTATCTTCACATTTTTGAAACATAGGATGCTTTTTTAAATATTATGAACCTGACGAGTGAGTGTGTGGCTCAAAGCCTCACACTCACTCGGACACTGGACACAAAGAGAAAGCAAGACATCGCTACTCGAATTCGAATCGTCTGCTGCACAGGCACTGCGCAAAACAGGAAAGCCGCTCGAGAGGAAACGCGCCGCGAGACCCAACTGTGGGCTGAAACTGCCCATCCGGGCAAGCAAGAGGAAGTTCCCGTCGGTGCCGCTGCCGACAACTTATGTCCGCTTAGGAAAAGCACTTATGCCCCCATGCCGATCTGGCTGGATAAACAAGTGTGCTCTAAACTGCACATTGTACTTGCCTCACGAATGTTTCATGGCAGAAGTGCAATGTTGCACTCTGTTTCAAGAGAAAGTGCAACTGTTTCAAGTCCTTTCATTAGAAGCGCAATATCATGATTCTCAGCACTATAGAGTCACAACAATCAGTGACATTACTTAACGTTTTCTAGCACTGCATTAATTTGTACTGTCAGATGGAAAGTGTTTCTTTACAAGAAAGTTTGCATTATTTCACCTACTGTTGTACTCCTAGTTTAGTCTTGCCCCCTTCCAAAAGCATTTTCTTTATGTTCATAAAACATGTTCCTAAGTGCATTTTGTATCATATTATGTCAATATTATGGCAATAAAGTCAGAACCCTATGGTTTTACTGAAACCTAAAGTCGGTGTGGGTCTTCTCGCCTCAAGTGGACGTTGGCGTGAATTTTCAGAGCGAAAATAAAAGTTCGTGCAGTTAGGATTAGTTTAACAAGGTAGAAAAGCAATAAGAAATTTAAAAAAAATGAATTTTAAGTTTGTCGTGAAGTGGCAAGATTGAGGTCACTTTTGATTGCGATTTCTTGCTAGGCCAGCATTTAAGCATACTCCAGTCTTTTTCCTTGTAAAGCAAAGCAATTCCTGCAACTGAACAACTCTTAACTGGCGGTAGTTGAAGCTTGCACTGCTCAGTGTTTTCCTGTTTTATCTAAAGCACAGCAACTAAGTGCTCCAAATACCGGTCGGAGCATTGCGCTTCAGGGGGAGTTTCTCTTTGCGTAAGATGTCCGTCCCAAACCTTGCTTCGGCACCACGAGCTGCAGCAGGAAGCCCGATGCAGAGACTTAAAGAGCAAACTCCGCGCTTTGAATCTTGCTAAGCATACGCACTCGTGCAGTGCAAGTGTCGTTCAGGACAACATGCTCGTATTAGACACTTTGGTTTCACTTCCACTTAAATTTGTAAAGGCAAACTGAGTATGGCAGTGACGGGACGATTTCTTGTCAACCGGAGTTGCCTACCATTACTACCGCAGGCAGCAAAGGTTACAGGCAAGCGAGAGCGCCTCTGCAAAGTGGTTTCGCAGGACAAGCGCTTGCGATAGAAGCTGCACTAGCTCACACTTGGCCCTTCAACTGCGCTGTTACCCTAGCAAGCCTTCGACAACACCTTCAGAATGCATTCTTCAAAAAAACCACAAAGTCACGAATATACCACAACAATGTTTAGCTTTTATTTTAAAAAAAGAGCACTTCTGAAATTTTGAAAATGCGATATACTTTGAGGAGAGCTATAGTCTATTGCAAGACAAGAACAGCAGTAGGAGCTCCGCCTCCACTGCAAGCTCATTACCTTCCGCACTGCTTAGTATGTGCTCGCGCACGCTCACTCTAGCCAGGCTGAAAAGCTTGTGCTGGGGACGTGGCTTCTGCTGCTGTTCTTACATTCTTGCGTCTCCATTGAATCATCTAAAATTGGGAATTTTTTTGTTGGCCCATTTCTAAAGAGCACGAAGGGTTAGTCTAAATTCACGCATGGGTTGGGGACATCTCATATAGAGGTACAAAGGAAAACAAGAGGCAAAGTCAACAATTGGTTTTTTGCTATATCTTTATTTTCCAGATGTGTCGTAGGATTTTATGCCGGGCTTTTCTCGCTGAAAAAAAAAAGGAAGCCTTAGATTGAAACAGCCAATTTTAAAACACGTTTTAAATGAATAGCCAAAAAGGAAAGTTTATATATAGCACTCTACTACCAAATAAAAAATGAGCAGGCTATGAGGAGACTGAACAACCAAAGCAATTACTGTATTTTCCGAGCTATAGTCTGCGGACTATAATGTTTAAAATTTGAAATTTTAGGCTGTCCGGACTATCTACGCGTGCGGACAATGCAGAAATTTTGTTTTAAAAATTTGTTTATTATGGTGAGACGTGACGGATTTTATGAATGAAAGACATTTGTCAAGGTGTGCCGCTGCATGGGAAGATTTGCGTGTCGACTAAGTACGAGGTGCGGACCATGCATGGCGTGTGGACTATGTACCGGGTGCGGACTATTTAAGCAAAAACTTAAGTTTTGACCCCGAATTTGCCTTTGCGGACTATACACCAGGTGCGGACTATAGCCCGGAAAATACGGTAACTTACATGGAAGTGTTGAACACTGGTTGTGTCTCTCGAGTGAACTAATACGCAAAGTGTGAACAGGAGCGATAAAGAAACAACATTTAATGCCAGTCATCTCAATTGTTAGGGAAGTACTTCAACGTAAGATTAGTTTTACATTTCATAGTAAGGGTGCTGAATTCCAGACATGGTATGACAGAAACAGTTTTGATAAAAGCTTAAAATGATTTAGCTTCTCCGAACAGGTGCCTAATAGTTCGCTGACTAGGGAAGAATACATAGGACTACAGAAACGTGAAGAATAAAAATAATAAAGCTGGTCATGAATTGAAACATTCTGAGATATCTGAGCCACATAACTTTCAGCCGCCGTCTCAAGAAGAACACACAAAAAACTTGAGTGATTTAAAAACTCGAAATAATCATGGTAGGAGTTTTTTTTTATTTATTTATTTTTATTTATTCATTCTGCCAGCCGTGAGGCCAAGGCAGGAGTGGTACATATTTTCAAAAACATACCAAGGACACACAAAGAATTCAATAATTCAGTCACATCCCTTGGTGACATGGGAAGAAAGAAACATTTCAATTTCCCTCACAAAAGTTGACACACTTCGAGAGTTGAGTATACATTCAGGCAGCTTATTCCAGAAATCAATACATCGAACAAAAAAGGAGTGCTTAAAATGATCCGTAGAGTATTGATAGGATTGGATATGATCTGACTTAAGCGATTGAACTATATGGGCAGTATTCAGGCTACAGGAGTTTTCTTGATTTTATTAATCACCTTGATTGCAACCGGCGGTAGTCGCCGATTAGGTTAAATTATGACAAAGCCTCTCAAAAAGACAGCTCGTATTTTGTGTCTTCTGGCGAAAGGCGATGCCAAAAAGCCAGTAAGCCGCCATGACTGCAGTCAAGCCGTCCTCCGCATCTTGCACTTCGAAAAGCCGAACTGTATCAACGTGTATGTTCATACTCTTCGCTGCTTTCACATCGTGCCCTGAGAAGACAACGCCGGGTGTCGTCGGGATGGTTCCCTCTTGCATATAAAAGCAGAATTGATTCAGTTATGCCCGTGCCCCACTAGAGCGGCATACAGAAACAAAAGACAGCGACAAGCCTCAAACCCATGCAACATGCTCGCGATGGTACCTTTGGCGGGCGTTTAGTCGTTCGGTGCTCGTGAAGTAAGCACGAGCGATTGCAAGCCTGCCAAAGATACCCTCGCGTGCATGATGCTCGTGTTTGAGCATAGCCTCCTTTATTCTACAAAGCCTCTCAAATCGCGAAAGACTGGTTTGAGGCTTGTCGCTGTCTTTTGTTTCTGTCTGTCGCTCTAGTGGGACACGGGCATTAGAAAACAATAAAAACTACATTGATGAGCACAATTTTAAGCCTAAAATGTTTCTGGCTCCCGTTCTCATCAAACCGATGGCGTGTCCTTTCAGAAATCAACGCCGGAAATCACTTCGAAACAACCCAGGTTTCGAAATAGACATTGGCGTTAGTTTTCTAACTTGAAACAGACTTTGAAACCTGCTGGCTCTCGAAGTCGGGTTTGGATCACAAAGGTGTGCACTGGCGGGTTCAAACTTTGCTGGAGGCGAGCAATCAGATTGCCTGACACCACAATTCTCGGCCGCCAACGCACGCTGACAGGTGTGATCAGATTTTCTGCTCAAGGCTGTACGATCGAGTTTGCCCAGGAGATTTAACAGTGAGAGAACCGCTGGTCGTGTAGAAACTTCTGCTGGGATGACTTGTTTACCGAGAATAAAATGGGAGGAAGAGTTAAACGAGGTGTTCTTTTGTAGATTCCTTGTGCTCCCGGAGCTGTCAATAAATCATGGCTACGATTGTGTATACACGATCTAATTGTGTATACACGAACCTGAAAGGTCGGGAAAAATATATAATTCAAATTTAAACTCAATTTTTTTTTTCATTGTATGCTCCTTGTGATTCTACACACACTTATCCCAGTGGGTTGTCCATTGTTAAAAACAGTTCAGCAAGTCTTTTTTTTTTGTATGGTTACCATGCTAAAACCCTTACGTATTTCGTAATGTATTCTCAACCCCCAAATACGAACCTTTTTGGTGGAACTTTTTGGCGTAGAATCAGAAATCGCAAGGGGCCTCTAACCTGAGGAATGTGGCGGACCGGAAGACTTTCATTCTTCCGCGAGGTGACGGCTCTCACGGCCCCGATGGCGGCGTTTACAAGTAGTTCGAACACCAGTGTCAACTAAACTTGGCTACAAAACTTTACCAGCCAATCGCTTCAGCTTAATTGTTGTTTTCTTCAAGCGAGAACCCCAGGAGGCGAGGACTAGGTCTGACGCGCATCGGACAAAGTCAATGTGAACTCTTATCTGCGCTTCGACGAAGCTCCAAACGACGACACGAAGTTACTTCACGTATCGTCATTTGTAATTTCGTCTTTTCTCCAACGTATCGTTGTCTCTCCAAGTTTTTCCCTAGGCTTCCCAGCCTAAGGAAGGGCTTGGAGATTTTCCTCCCAAAAATGAACCAAATGCCTAAATTTAAGCTGACAAAAAAAAAAGAACATCGTTTACATTAATTATTTTAAGTACGAAAGCCTTTTTTTTTCCCGGCTCTGTGAGGTCGACCTGCCATCGGGATACGAATGCAACATTTTATGTGTTGATTGAGCAATTTAGCCGGTGAATCATAATACCTAACCTTTACTAACACGACCACACGTCGGTGTATATTGATAAATGCTTAGTCCAGAACGCTCGTGTTAATCGATGTGGAAAGCAAGTAAAAACGCGCCATAGGCGCGAACGCTGAATATGACAGCCGAAAAGCAACCCTTTACTGAACCAGACACAGCTCGGGGAGATTTTTCTGGGACAACGAAGCAAGGCTATTGCCGCCGAGTGCAGATCCACCTCAAGCGCCGATCAAGGCCATGCACTCACAGTCTTCACCTTCTCTGAATTCTCACTCAAAAGTGTCCCCGAGCATAGTCAACGCCACCTAGACTTTAAGGCCTCTCCGCTGCTCTTCCGCCCAAGTCGTTATACGGTAGGCCCGGCCGCCTGATATCTCCTCTATTTCCCAGTCGTCCGGCAATGGCGGCGGAGAATATAGGGCGTTTACTGGAATTCGTTTTTCAGTTTAAAATTATTTCCGGACGTGACAGTGCTTGCCGTGTATAGGAAGTATTCACTAGCGGTCATATCTGTGTGCGCGGCTGCTGAGCGCGTGCTGACGGCGACCTTCCGCAGTTCTTTTGCAACGTGCATTCCGCATCATCAAGATTGCCGGTCTTAACAGCCCATTAATGTGAGCTCGTTCTGGGCATGCGCTCAAAACATCGCCCTCAAATATGGCGTCCAGTGAAAACCCCCTATACTGTGATGTGGAAGAAATGGGCTAGAAACTTGGACGGTGAGTTACCGCGGCAACCTAGGACACAAGGCTCGTCGTAACGTGACGGCTGGTTCACACATTTGCAACGGTTGCGTTCGCATGCAACCGAAACGACTGTAACGACAAAGTCACCGGGACAAGTGTTCGCCATACACAGCATGGCAAGCGATGCAAAAGGTAGCTTGGCGAAGCCATCCATGAGTCACGGTTTTTACGGTGTTTTGGTCGTTACGGTCGTTTCGGTTGCATGCGAACGCAACCGTTGCAAATGTGTGAACCAGCCTTAACGTAAGGAGTTGAGCATCGGTTCAACGTCTCTCACAGCACCATTTTCTCACGTTACGTCTAAGTCACCGAAACATTCGTGCCTCGAATGTAGCGCGTCCGGCTATCTCCTTGAATTTGTAGCCACGCTTCATACGAAGCACAGATTTCCCGGTGACTTTTCGTAACGTAACGTAAGAAAACGGGAAAGGTGTGAACCAGCCTTAACAGCACAACCGGCTTGCGTTAAACGGTTTATCCGGCTGCTCGTTCGCTCGCGCTCGCGATTCCCCATCCCCTCGTCTTCTTTTAGCTCCAGACTAAATGTCTCATGCCAGTGGGGCTCATTGTTAGGTTTCAACACAATTATCGAATACATTGAATACGAGGGTCCGAAACAATTTAAGTCTGTGTAGATCGATAAATAAGGGGAATACAAGAAAGTTCTCCGAAGTTATAGATTCTTATTACAAATGAAGAGCCGCATGCAAAGGGCGAGTCGCCATCTCAGCACTTCTCACTTGCAGCACAATGCAAAACAAAAAAAAAACAACAAAGCAATACAGCGAAATTTAAGACGCCACATCCTGGCATGCAAGCAATGCAAATCGTTAAGGGTTATTCTAAATTGGAAGCGCGTTTCAAAACTATGCAACGTCCAAAAAAAGCAATGAAGTAAAGATCCCCCAATTGGCTGCTCACGTCTGGAGCGGCCCATTTAGAAGAAGGGACGCGCTTCTTGCATGCTTAGTGGCATCCAACAAAGTGAAATGGTGCGTAAGGCTCGTGATTTCTCATCACGCGGCGTTAGACGGGCGCAGCAATTTGTGGTGCGACGCCCCGAGGCTCGGTTTGACCCAGGTTTTGCACGAAGACGACGGGAGTGCACGCGGCGACCGGCAGTAGGGATGATTTACTGGCTTTAAGCACGCGTAGTCGCCCCGGGGCTCGTAGAAGAGCTAGTCACAGCGTTTTAGCGCCGATAAGTTAGTAGACGTTCCAAAATGTCCGTCTACGAATATTGCTTTCAAGCGGGAAATTCCCGACTTTCCACTAACCTTTTTTTTTTCTAGAAACGTCCTTGCCCGTTCAGGAGCGACATCTGATATTATGTTGTGGTTGATAGTGTTGGTCTAAACCCCGGCACAAGAAGTAAACACATAACTTTCTGCTTGCTTTTGTTTGTCTCACGGTCATTTTAAAGGCGGTTTCACAAGCTGATTTGCAATATTTTAACGTCTTTCGCCATAAATATGATTTCACATCTTCATGTGATAAGGATACTAAACCACTGTTTCACCAGAATAGACCCATTGCTAAATTACCCAAGTATCAAGGGGAATGCTGGGATTGTAGGTTTATGCACTGCACGCGCTCTTCATCTCCGTATAAAAAATCAAAGTAAACAAAACAAAAGGCGTCGAGAAACGTGCGTGCAAGTAGCCATTTGTTTTAGGCTCTTTCTTTAAACAGTTACTGCGGTAGACGCCATCACATGTGGCGAGAGGATTTCGATGACGCTCAGCAAGTTTCTAATTGTAATCATATATCTATTTTCACTAATTAAAATGTTAATTAACAAATTATACTTAATTTTCCGATCGATCCTTACGATTAGCCCTGTATAATATATCCCCCTGGCCGTATAACTCACCTGCACAAACCGCTAAGTGTAGCTTTCACGGCTCTTTTTAAACAAATATGTCAAGCTTAAAAAACAACACACTTATCGGTAATGACGCACTGCACATATAAACCAGAAATGTGTAACGGCAGTGTATAAACAAAAAAGTACATAATGACAAATTAAAACAAAAATACACAGTAAAACACAAAGAAGCACCATGCTACCCTTATTAACTATGTCATTCCATAAGGAACGTTGGAAGTTTCAATTTCTCGATGTTGTCTACGAATATTGTAACTCACTTCATAAAAAAAGGAACAAATCACCTAATTAGGTTTAACGGAACTGAGCATTGTTTTGTGTTCACGAGATATGCCTTATTCATAGAGTGGGTGGCCTTGTGACGAACACGCGTACACAGCACGCATAATTTGGTTTGTTTGCCTTTTCCATTTAGAGGTACATCTAGCGAAACTAGAGTTCGAATTTACGATGTTAAGATAATGAATTATATCGGTTGTAGTTAATCCTTTAACTCGTATAGCTCTTAATAAAACCATAAAAACCATTTTGAATTTTCTTTTTTTTTTTTAGGAAAAGGTGTTTTCAGGTTTTTTAGGGACCGTTTGTACAGTTCTGTGCAGCTTATTATTTCGTATAAAAACAAATTAACGGGACCGAAACTGACGTTCGGTATTCGCGCTACACGCCCTCTCTTAAAACAGAAGTGACGTCAACAGTGAACCGTTGGTTTCAGAAGAATTTAGTGGAAGTTAGCCTAAAATGCGCGGTGGGCTGTAGCGGCGCTTTGTAGTGAAAAGCGTTCTACTGCGTTGCGACTGCGAGTAACCAGAGAACATTACTGCTTCGTTTGCCGTTTGCCAAGCCACTCCTTGAATAGGACTCTTGCAAAACGGAAGCGATCCTTGCGGCCTAGTGTCGAGAAAAGTGTCTTGGGTACCCTTTGGCTACAGTTTCGGTTTGGATTTGCCAGCCTCAATTCACGACGTCCTGTCGCAACCAAATACAGCGCTCGCATTTTCGAAAAGGAGGCTTTCCTTTCCTTAAATTGATAATGGTGTTGCCTACCAATACGGATAAA
Organism: Ixodes scapularis; assembly: GCF_016920785.2. Lineage (NCBI taxonomy): Eukaryota > Metazoa > Arthropoda > Arachnida > Ixodida > Ixodidae > Ixodes > Ixodes scapularis. The sequence continues at coordinate 181,695,696 of NW_024609846.1, read as the reverse complement.
ATGCTGGACACTTTTTGTTGTCGTTTTTTTTTTGTTTTGTTTTGAGGGAAAGGGAGGGGAGTCTAATAGGATGACCGGTCCAGTATGCTTATTCTCCCATGTGCCTTCGTATTCCTCTTTACATGCTCACGAGCTCCATAGAGTTCGTGAGCATGTAAAGAGGACTACGAAAGCACGTGGGAGAATAAGTACACTGGACCCGTCATCCTGTTCCATCTCCTCTGCTCAATGGGCTTCTTAAATTATCCGTGAGCCAAGAGGGCCATGCTCCACTCTTGGGTGGTAGACAGGCTGCCAGGAAGGTATGAAGGTCCGTTCACACTCTTGCGACCCCTTAAAACTGGGTTCCTTGAAACCTCTTACGAGAGGACACACTGGTGCCTTCTATTGGGTAGTTGTGTCAACTTGGCGGTCCGGCATATTTTCTATTTCTCTCGCGCATTATCCTTTCTTTCTTGGCTCGGAAAACTTTTGTCAACGTTATAAACGAGCCTTTCTTATAGGTATTACGCACATTTGACCTTGAAAATCCCGCAAAACCTTCATTCTTGTGAAATGCAGTTCCAGGGTCACCGCATAGATGGCGCCAGCGTGCCGGTGTGTTCTCTTGTCCTAAGAAATTTTAAGAGGTTTCAACAAGTCTCGTCTCTCTCGGTCGTACTCGGTTGCAAAAGTGTGAACGGGCCTTGAGATGCGGCCAGCCGCACTCCAACTCCTCGCTGTCCTTACGACCACTGGACGTCCATGTTTCAACGGGGCCTCTCGCGATGATGAGAGGTGTAGTAACAATAAGATGTCATTGAACGCTAGCAAGTGTGTTCATGTGTGCTTCACAAGAAAACAAAATAAATTGACTAATCAGTACTCCATTAACAATGAAAATATTAGAATTGAGCCATCTTATAAATATTTAGGTGTTATATTTGCCGAAGACGGAACATGGACAGCGCAGGCGAACAGGGTCGTTTCCAGGGCAGGCAGGGCTCTAAGTGTTTTACAGCGCAGCTTTAAACATCTAAGCAAAGAGCTTAAGGGAGCAGCGTATAAAGCGTATGTTAGACCGTAGAGTATGCCTGTCATGTGCGGGATCCGTCTTACCAGGTTAGTATCAGTGCTACAGACCGTATTCAATATGTTGCTGCTCGGTTTGTCCTGTGAAGATACGATCGTTTCAGTAGCACAACTGAAATGAAAAAGGAACTGGGATGGGTTCATTGTTTTACTCGATTTATCACAACCAAACCGGAATTTGTGCTGCAAAGTTTCGGCATTCATCATCTTACCGTTCTGCTCGTACAGACTATTGTTATTAGGTTCAGCCGTATTTCTCCAGGACAAACATTAGGGAGTTTTAGAATAGCGCACGCTAAAGCTTTGCGTACGCAAAGAATAGCGTCGTCGCCACTGCGCATGCTCCGAACGCAAACCAGGTTTTGCGCTTTGCGCGGGCAATTTTAGCGTGCGCTATTTCTCGGAAATAGCGTGCGTACGCAAAGAGTCTTTGCGCTTCTCCTGGGAGGATTCGTGATGAAAAGTTGGCTAAAGCCAAGACGAGCACAGTTAAAAAAAATGGCGGCTTCCAGGATTATGTCGGCGGCTGCTTTGGCGGCGTCGTGAGTGCGACGTCGGCGGCATCCTCGCGACTGCAATTTTCAATACGGGACGACATTGTACTCGGTTTGGCAGCGATCACCGACAACTTGATGGTTGCGACGCGCGAACATTTCACGGCGAAGGAACGATTTGCGAAGGTCAGTACACGAGACCTCTCTTGCCGAGGCGACGCAAGCGGACACGACCGCTCAACCGCTCGCGTCGCGTTCTCATGTTTAAACAAATTAAAATGCTACTCTGGACCAAAAAACTCGTTTTTTTTTTTCTAAAGTTACAGCATTTCGTGTGTGAAATAAAATATTTTACTGTATCTTGGTGGCGTCGCAAGCGCGAGATGCTTGGGCTTTTGCGTCGCGGCGGAGAAACGCTATTCTAAAACTCTCTTGCGTCGCGTGCGCTAATACAAGCGCTAAATTTAGCGCTAGCGTGCGCTAAAATTGCGTACGTTATTCTAAAACTCTCTATTATAAAACCCTCTTTTTTTTTTTTTTTTTTGCAGGAACCATTGCAGAATGGAATTCATTACTGGCGGAAGTGGTGTGCGTGAGGGTGTGGATCTTTTTTTTTTTTTAATGCATTGTGCCCCCTCTGCAATAATGCCTGTATAGGCGCTGCAGGTTTTCCATGAATAAAGAAAAACAATGGGTGCAATGCGAGCGAGCGCTGACTTTATTTTCATGCTGTGGTGAAATGCGCTACTTCATCAAATCGAAACCATGCCACTCCTCTCCATGGACACAGAGGTCCCATAATGCACGCAGTGATTTTTAGACGGATGCACGACGGATGACTCGGTGACTCGCGGCCGTTTGTCGACGTAACAGAGTCAAACGCATTCAAACGGAACTGTGTGTATGGATCTTGGTTTTTGTCGATAATGTTTATTTCCAATCGCGTTGCGAGCGGTGCTGTCGCATTACAAAGAAGACTAATTGTGGCGTATTGCCGTTAAGTACCAAGTGGGACAGAATCCCCCGACAAGCTTAACGCGGATGCCATCAGCTTTACTAATCCAAGACATGGCACATGTATGGTCCTGCTCGAGGGGAATCGATGTAAAAGCAACAGAGTCAATTGGGCTAGCGCAGGTGCGTCGACCGATGTCCTCGTTCCCACATATTCGCGCACAAGGCTTCAATAAACCACAGACGCAGAAAGGTCTCGTTGGATGAAAGGCTGGATGGATGTGCAGGACAGGAAAGGTCACGACATGCTAGGCGAGGTCTGGCAGAAGGGATATGGATCTGGAGGAGTACCGGAAACTGCAGCGCGTCTGACAGGAACAGTTTGTGTAGCTCCCTTCACGCGTGGAACCCCGAATCGCGCGACAAAACGGATGAAACAGAATAATACATCTTTTCTCTTGTTTTTCTCAGGAGACAAAAAAAAATGAAAGCCGTTTACAAGTCCCTGTAACGCCGGATTAGAGCGCAGCTCTTGAGGAGGAGGATGGAAGGGTACTGAGGGATAGGTTACGTGTTGTGTTGTTACGTGACCCCCCCCCCTGAGGTCACGTGACCTCAGTGGGGGTCACGTAACGTCAGGGGGTCACGCGACCTAAGGGGGTTCACGTGACCTCAGGGGGGGGGGGGTCACGTAACCTCAGGGGATAACCCTCATGACCCTCGTGAGGGTAACCCTCGTGACTCTCGTGAGGTAACCCTCGTGAGGGTAGTCCTCGTGACCCTCGTGAAGGTAACCATCGTGACCCTCGTGAGAGTAACCCTCTTAAGGGTAACCCACGTGACCCTCGTGAGAGTAACCCTCTTAAGGGTAACCCACGTGACCCTCGTGAGGGTAGCCATCGTGACCCTCGTGAGGGTAACCCTCGTGACCCTCCTGAGGGTCACCCTTTTGACGGTAACTAACCCTCGTAACCCTCGTGTGGGTTACGAGGGTTACCAGGGTTACTCTCACGAGGGTTACGAGGGTAAACCTCGTGATCCTCGTGAGGGTAACCCTCGTGAGAGTAACCCTCGTAACCTTCGTAACCCTTACGAGGGTTACGCACGGTTACGCCGACGGCGACGCCGACGGCGACGCAGGACGCAGATGGCGACGCCGCTCAAGCCGGAATCTGGCGCCTAAGAGCTGCGCTCTGAAAATAAATGTTACGTTTTTGCCACACTAAACGCTTTTCAAGTCAGTCACCGCCAAATATTCACGAGTGAAAATCGCTTGGTTAATTGCATAGAGTTGTTGTAATGTACGCTAGACGTTCAACTAGCGCCAGTGTCTATCTGACTTCCGGGAGGCAAACTGAAGCAGACAGCAACCAGTTTACTTTTGCGGTGCTCCTGTGCATTCCTATGGGAAAACGCCCATGAATTTCGTCTCTTCGCTGGAAAATAACATGAATAAGTTTTGTTATTTCGGTTGTACCGTATAGTATGTATCTTTATTGATATTTCGAAAGCATAATTGCTTTAGTTACAGCATTTTTCTTTACCACTGAACGTTGCTAAACTTCGCTATATTTCTGGCCCAAACCTCTGTACTATGGTAGTTATGTAAAAACGAGCGACGATTCTTAGAAAAATAACGATCGAAAGGAATGTAGAGTGTGTTCAAGGTTTGCTAGCATTCCGGTGGCACTTATATATTGCTAATATGGCCGTCCTGTCACTCTATAAAAATGACTGCGTCGTGCACCTTTATAATCCGTTAAAGAACATTCGAATGTAAAAAATAAAGTACGTGGGCTACGAAAGGTATGTCTTTTTATTATTTCCTATGTAAGGCAGTTTTTATCGGGCATCTGTTCACTGGCGTCTCCTTATTTGAAAAAAAATTGGCGCGTGCGGGTGATACTTTGGACCCAGAACAAGCATCTTATTCGCACATATTCATGAGCAGAAAGATTAAAGCAGTATACTTATTTAATAGAAATCGATCTCTATTACATGACTTTCAATTCATTTTCATCGTCTGCATGCACAAGGAGTTACTTATCCAGTGTTACTGCGTAGTTCTTGCCGTCTCTCTTGGTTTTGCAGATGTCCTTCGTACGTTTGGCACGTATAACCCCCATGCTAGAAAGCGCCGACGCCGTGTTCGCGCTAGCAGTGTCCGACAGTGCACAGAAATACATGCACAAAGCGGTTTTAGCACCGTTTTTTCATGCCACGAATTTAAAATAAAAACGCCGTAACCGACCAATTATTTCGTTTGCGTGACGGATAAATGTTCCAATGTGCCTAGTACGTGCGAGTTATTCATGATATTTGCTCTTATAATCAAGCTCAGGAAGATAATGCGCTCGCATTTTCCCATAGAAATGCATTACCGGAAGTCAATTCAGGACTGGTTGCTGTCTGCTTCAGTTTGCAGCAGCACACTATGCCAGTTGAACCTCTAGCGTGCATTATAATAACTCTATGGTTAATTGAGTCCACGCGACAACGGACTGACATAGTATTTTATTTCTATTGTAGTCAATTGTTCTTACAAAAATATAGAGTTTTCGTTGTTAATGATTAAAAAATATAATTTGTTTAAACAACTCGCGTCTGAAAATTAAGACGAGTGAACTCCCTTTGCTACCACCAATCGCCTGACAAGCCTCATTTGGTGCCACGATTCACGTGACTCAAAAGCTTGATTTTTTCAGTCTCGAGCGTTGCTGTCATCAGTCCCAATGTGATTTTTGCTGGATCTGTTAAATCAACTTGTGCGGCGCGCAAGCGCCGCATTGGACTAAAAGTTTGCCAACACTACCTGTGGTACACGTGACTTATACTTCAATCGTTAAACTGAACTTCCACATCGTCTTCAAAGTCCCTTTAAAAGGTCTCGTTTCGAAAATGAGTTTTAGTTGAGACGAGAGATTGAATAATACTAATGTATCAGTGTGAACACAACGGGCGTTGGTTTTTGCTTTCAAAATTATGTATATCGCTGTATCAACCTCACTTCGCTATTACCGAACGCAGTCAAGCCGAATCCTGTCTAACGGAAAACTGAGCACCAGCCGAAGGCTCGCTTTGGAAGTTCTAACGTCTAAACAACCACCGAAGTCCGACCGACGATGGCCGATCTGTGTCCCAGGAACGCCCGGAAGTCCGGATAGCGGCTACACTGGGGCGGTGACAGGGAAAGCTGTGAAGGCACACCAACTCCGTTCTTGTCACGCTTACACCACGTTTCAACCTGGGACGAACCGCAGCGGATGCCACGAGCCATCCCAGCTAATCGAGTGTTCTGAACGTGACACGTGACTACGCACCCCAGGCGTCGTTGCTGTCGCTGCGCCCCTCCCGAAGATCACGTGACGCTCACACGGCATTGGAATGGTTTCGACGGCTCGCGAAATTTTCCGCGGTCCATCGTAGAGTGGAACGGGGTACGGGTCCCAAAGGGGTAGTCCGTGTTCTCTGGCGAGAAACAGGAACTCCGAGCGTCACACTCGGCCAAATACGCGCATCGGATGAATGTGTGGACGCTTTTGTCGGAATCGCTGAGGGGCGCCGCTACGGGTCGTTGGATGTGTGCGTAATGGTCCCAGTGTGTGAACGTAGCGAGAGTCAGCCGAAGCGATTCGTCGGCGGGCAGCACTCCGGCAGAGCCAGCACGAGATCGGCCACTGCCGCGATGCGTCGTCAGCCTCTACGACCGGAAGGGTTGAAGGGAGGGGGCCAGCATTACCCACACCTCCTAGATACTAAAGTCGCAGTGCTGAAGTTCTGCCATCATCTAAAGACGTTGAACGCGGGACACTGATTCGACACGAGTGATCTGGTGGCGTTCGGATGGGATTTGTTTGCTCACTGACTGATTGAACATTATTCTTCGCCGAATGCTGACGCAAAACTTGCGTCCAATCTGTGTCCCGGGATGATCTGTTGTGTTGTAATTATACGAAGAATCGCAACATTCCTCTGGAGAGTTTTGGACCAGATGTGACGAAACGGGCGAGCGGCTTCTCGTGTGACGTCATTGTCTAATAAACGCCCCAGGACGTAGTGACCAAGCGTTTGCGTTAGTTGATCGTGTGACTCGGATTTCGGCGAGACCTTGGGTACTTTTAGCATAGTCACCACAGGCATAAATAAAACGGCACGGAAGTCTCAGTAGTCTGAACTCCAGCGTGAGCTTTCTATACCTTCGAGAATACATTGAAATCCCGTGAGCTTCTAACGTGTACGTGTAGTCAAAGCACGACGAAGGGACACCAGCGCGTGATGGAGGCAGAATATTAAAAAAAGACCCGCTTTTGCTCCTCTTGTACAGTCAGTGATTACACACCTTTCTATAAACCTCTTCTCAGGGTGCGTTCATTTTCGCATTAATGCGTTTTGTACAAACATTTGTGGGCGGACCGCAGTCGCGAGCGCTTGCTTATCTAGCACATCTGCACTGTAATTTTGGTAAACATTGGATTCGTCTATATTTAAAAGCCCCAGTCGCCTCGAGATCCAAACTGAGTTTAGGGGAGGCGTGCTATTTTACAGCGGAGCTGTTAAGGGCTAGTTTCCCCAGGATCGTGTCCCACACAAAGAAATGAAAACACCAAACTCTGGACACCTACCGCCATCTATGAGCGACGGCAGCAAGTCACGTACCTTTTCCACTCTGGCTTGCCGACTTGCGGCCGGCCATTATTTTCCATTGTACAGCTCCTCTGGTCTTCCTTCTTCACCAGAGTGGAAAGGCTGAAAGTCTTTTATGCATGGTTACCTGCGGGGCACGTGGTGATTCCCTCTGTCCACATTGCGGGTGAAGACAAAGAATCCACTTTAACGACACAGAGCACGGGCAAGGGTACGAGGCAGGAGCTGTTAGCAGTTCGTTTAAGTGTGCGAGCGCTGCATTGGCACCTCCCATGATTTTGGCCTCGCATCCAGCATTCGTTTTGCTCCAAGTAAATGTAAAACAAAGCGTAGTTCTGCTTTTCACCACATGAGCCGTGCCGATGGAATCTCAAGGCGGATAGGGAGTATTCTGGAGTATTCAATGGCGGCCATAGATGACTGCTTTGTTGTCAAACGGGTGCTGGCAGTGATCGTTGGCCAGATTTCTTTCCCACCATTAGAACTGTCATTTGTAGCAGATAATAAGTTGCTTTACCCGCGTCTCGTGCTGATAACGACATGAGGATACATTCCAGGCACATAGCCAGGGGGGAGGCCCATGGGGCTCGGACCCCCCTCGAAATCTTCAATTTTGCTGGGACCTCCTCTCCCCCTCCCCCTCATACAGCATTTTCTCATGCGTGCCCCCCCCCCCCCGAAACAAAATCCTGGCTACGTGCCTGATACATTCTATTAGCGCCGAGATGTTTCAGTGGCGCCCACGTAGAGTTTTCGTTTGTGACGTCACGCTTACGATTTGCCTCGCCGTGATGACTCGAGTTGCATTTTCTGGCTACTTATCGTCAGTTACGAACTTCAAGTTCAATGGTGTGTGTAAAAAGAACAAAAAGCTTTATATCTACTCATAAAAAAAAAAAAGAAAACACGGTCAAAACTGAGAGTTTAAACGTTGTTCTCATTTTCGTTGACAAAAGCAAAAATAATCCAAATAAGGACGTCATGTTGAGCGTTTGTCCAATCGCGAATGCTGATCACAGCAACACTTTTGGTTGTGCACGTCGCCTATACTTGCCCAGGCAGACTGCCTCAAAGTGGCAGCGTGAGCTTCTCTTGCCAACTCCGTTCTCTGAAAATACAATCTGCTGAATCTCTCGAGTGTTATTCTAGAACGACACTGATATCGCACGTAAGTCCCCGACATCGTGATCCGCGAACAATATTTGCTAAACCTCCATTCGACAGGCCACAACGCCGCTCAGGAACTGGTGCACTATACGAATATACTCGCTGTGCTTTCTTTGATTCAGGACTTCCACGAATGCGGTCTGAGCAACTTTACAACTTTTTCCCAAATCAAAGGAACCCAACTTAGGCAGAATGGCGTTAACCTCCATGCCCTAGGATGTGGAATAGATTTATTTCAAGGTGGTCCGAACACGTGTCAGCTCGTCGCCGAACCGCCTTCAATTAGGCATCCAAGGCAGTTTCAAAATAACGGAACAATGCAATTCTGCAACGTTTCACAAACCTTTATGGCGGTTAAAAAGTAAAAAAAAAGAATGCAGAAATGATAAAAATAAAAATAAAAGCGTGTCTGACCCCGACAGCTGCAATATGTGGATACGCAATACTTTACCAAGATAGAGAAACTCCGCACGAGGTAATAGGTAATAGTGGGCAGCTGTTCCGCCATTTTTGGGTGCAAGGTCTGGACATCAAACGTTTTATTAAAAATTAAAAGAAAATAAAAACACGTTTCCTCACCTATATGTGAGGAAACGTGTAAGTAAGTATAATAATTTTTGAAGCAGAACATATAGCCAAACGTTATAGATACACTCCAAGACTTCGTCCCCGTATGAAGTGTTTTATATCTCTGTATTACGGATACTTAGAAGGCCCTCAGAGCGCACTTCTTCCAAGAGTCTGCGAACCATAGCACGCCGATGCATTCCACGCGCAGAATAGATCTTATTCAGAGCCTTTTATACTGACAGAGTTTGGCCAATGGGCGGAGCTTGTTGCCTGCTAGAACCAGCGGATTTCGCGATAACAGAAATTGACGTAACTTCTTTCCCCTCTATAATCTTGAGAAATCGCATCTATAGAATTGCTATGAGTCATAGCCCCAAAAATGTCGGACGGAAGTAGTCATTCCCGGTTTTCAGACTACGTTGCCGTGGTTGGCAGACTGTCAAAAGGTCAAACTCTCTCAGTATAAAAGGGCCTAACCTTATTCAGATTCGCAAGCCATATGTCGTTGCACCAACCTTCTTCCGTGGCCAGTGGCCTCCAAGATTTTTGGCGCGCAAAACTCTTCTCCGGCTCTTAGAAACGCTCGGCTGCCAAGCAAAAGCAGCATTGGCGCAGCTTAGAGCCACTAAATAAGCTACGCTTCAGAGTGACGACACTTAGCCATCTCGGGGCTTAAAACCATGGTTGCCAGTTATGTCAAGCTTTATCTGAAATAACAGGAAACGCTTTTCCCTTCTCAAATGTTTAAGCAGTTCGTGACAGAGCAAAGCAATATTACAAGAGCTTCCTTACACCAAATATACATCTGAGGAAGCCCCACTTTTGAATCATGACGATCGGCAGTTCCGTCTGCTCTGCACAAGCACAAAGATGGCGACACCCACAACAATATCGGAGTACGGGGTACCAAAAGTCCAAGAGTAGCTCATTTCATGGTTCTAGCACAGGTTCTCCAGAGCTGCGCAAGGTGGGGAGAGTTCGGGCCACACCAACATCACAAAGGCAAAACTTGTGCACGCAATAAAAACCGACATAAAAAAAAGCATTTTCCATAGTTAGGACATTAGCGGTCCGGCATCTGGACTCGAGCCTAAAGCGCTGGCTCGCCCCGGCTTGACAGGCTTTTGATTCCGTTTCTAGCAAGCAGGCCCTGGTCATCTGCAGCGAGGTAACTGTAGTTTTGGTGAGACGAAGCCCTGCCCGAGAGCACAGCCGTTGCGTGGTGGCATCCGAGAACTGGCGAGAACAGCGACAGAAGACAGAACGAAGCCGATGAGAAAAATAGACACGTATGACTACTCTGTCACGAATGAAACAATGTAGCTTGTTGACGAGACCAAAAAATCTGCCTCCGACACAGGAACGCGATCTCCGTGGGGATAATGAGCATGACGTTTCGTTTCGCCTGCTTAATCTCACAAAAAAAGAAAGCAGTATATTTAGGTCAATTTTTTTTGTGGCTCATAACTGACTCGCTTCCATTTTTTAAAGCATGACATGCTTTTTAACGCTTCCCCCAATCCCAAAATCGTGCCCGTCAGTCCGTCCGTCCGTCCGTGTGTTTCATGATAATTTTAGAGGGGAAACTGATATCTCGAGATTTATACACGAATTTAGTTTTTCAACTAAATTTAGCTGGAAAATTGATGTCACGTGACCTGACGTTACGCTATATACAGGCCCCAATTCAGTTTCCCCGCTAAAAATATCGGAATAATTGACGTCACGTCACCTATACACCAATTCTGCTTCTCCGCTAAGTTTGGCGGGAAAGTGTCGTCACGTGATATATACACCTTGGCAAAATCGGCGGCACGTTACCGATACGTCACCTCTATTTCCCAGCTAAAATTTAGTGGGGGGAAATCGACGTTACGTGACGTGACGACTTAAGAGCTATATAAACATTCATTTTTCAACGCTAAATTTAGCGGGAAAATATACGCGACGTGACACCAATTTTCTCCACAATTCCCTATAATGTTTTTCATGCATTCTATCGGACTTTGAAGGCAAAGGTCACTTCCAATTTTCTATTCAAACTGATTGGGCGGGCACTTTGTCTGAAGTTAATCTGGTGTGCATTTATTCTACATCTTTCCCTGTTTTAAGAGAGCAACCATATAGGATTGCAAACTACCGCTTTCTCGGAAAAGTAATAAGTATGTGTTTTGATGAGAAGCTACGAGTATAATTCCCGCAAGCGGGCGCATTTTCACTGTTCACACAGCAAACATACTTTTGTGGAAAACGTGCGTGTGTCTCCTTCCTTGTGTCCGTTGTTTTTGGCGCCTGACACCATGCTTTCGGACACACTATTCCTGCGTGCCAGCAGGCCCAAGCTACAGTGTACTAGAAATTTCTAGTATGCTGTACCCAAGCTACTCAAGCAAGCGAGCGAACCCGACAAAGAAAGAAATTAAAGTGGCCATTTCCCGTGCGCGGCGTCGCAACGCGCGTGGCCACCTTGAGTTTTTTCAGCTTTTCCCGCTGAATGGAACGGACTGAGGGTAAACCTGAGGAGAGCCCTGCGCGCCACCGAAAATCTCGGAGGCTATGCGTAGTTCCAAACATAGCGGCCCATGCTTGAGGTTAAAGGCCCAGCGCTACTAGGGGAAAACGAGGGATGATGCCGAACTGCAGCTGCGCCTCGACGCGCAATCGACGGAGAAATACTCTACCAAAAAGAAAGTAGGGATTGTGTTTGCTTTTTCTTTTTTCTTTTTAATCGGGTTTTTTTTTACAGAGAATCTCGGAATAACCTTAACGCTTTATTGGGCCTATCAAGTGGCGAAACGGCAGAGCCCACGTTGGCTCTTTTCACTGCGGGCCCTATCAAATTTTCTCGATATATGAGGCTGCATCACACATTGGTGCCAGTTGCGTCCACAACACTCGGAAAAACAGGCGTAAAAAAACACACAAAAAAAACTGGGTTGACGACGTTTAAAGATGAATGCCCAGGTGCCATGTACGAAGCCAAGTGGTCCGTGATATCGGACGATTAAAAAGTAAATTATTATACTGGGATTCCCCTATGATTACGAACCTATTAAGCCGCGTTCACACTGCTATCTATTACATCAGAAAAAAAAAAAAAAAAACAGTCTGCCTACACTATTTGACGTGTGCTTCTTCCTTGTACGACGGTCCTTTCACATACATACATGTATGAAGCAAAGGTCCTTCGAAGGTGGTTGATCGTCGTGCCCGCAGACACTCGCACCATCATGTCTGTGGCGCACACCGTGTCTCGTGCACGAGCAATGCGATTGTGGCGTACGTTGACGCGAACAAGACCAACTGCCCTCGAGCGATGAAAAACTCGGTTTTGTACAAATACGCACCAGTCACCAGCATAACGGAAAAACGAAAGGCCTTTTTTTTTAATATTATTCTTTTTTTATAATGCAGTTACATTAGCCGAGCGGTTCGCGGTTCGTTGGCGGCGAAAACCGTTCCACTCAATACACCATTTGCGGCGCAAAGCGGCGCGGTTTCCGCGAAGCGGCATCTCTACACACACACACACGACGACATCCTAAATCACCACAAATGTGAACTGCCCCGCAGCCATCCTCGTATACATTTACGCGCACGATTTATTTGGTCGCACAAAAACGCGCCGCTGACTGCCGAAAGAGCCCCGAGATGACGGGGCCTTCCCGCTTTATAACTTTTTTGCGAGAGGGATTCAGTTACATGGGGTCGGCACAGGAAGACATACATTAAAGAGGAGGCGAAAATAAATGCCTCCCATAAAGAAACGCCAAAGAGCGCGCTGCGGGTAGTTGGGATCGGTGGTCTCTGAAGTTAGCCAACGGGCACCGTCCTTGTCGTGTGTACCCATTTCGTGGAACGTGTGCGCATTCGGCCCGCTTGCGGTTTCGGGCATAGACTATTCGAGGAATCGTGTCCGCTCAATGAGACACCCAGAGACGACCGAGCGCTGGGCCGGAAAAGGGTTATTCGAGAAGCCTAGGCGCACGTCACGTCTTTGACAAGCTGCGACTGTTCATTCCTCGTTATTGGGTAGCGCGAGGTTTGTACTGCGGACGAAGGGACGACTGCCTTCGCGAACGTCGGTCCGACGGAGTAGCCGTGGAGTTAGCATATGCTGCAAAAGGCATAAGGATTTGGACACGTCGAGTCAATTGAGTGCATTAATAAATCAGAGAAGGACGTTTGCCGTACCGAAAAAGCAAAAAAACAAAAAACAAAAAAACAACAACAAACATTTACGCTATATGTAAGGTGAAACACCGTGACAGATGAGTTGTTGACGTCGGAGCTGCTAAGATATGATTTCAGAGCAGATGGACTAAATGAACGGTGAAGTTGCGAGCGCTCACCATGGAGCTAGTCCGCATAGTCGTTTCTTTTTAAACCGGTTAACACACAGGACCAAAATTCCATAGCGTTTTTGAACCAATGAGGGTGTGTTAAGTAAAAAGCATTTCGTGAACCTGTTAAACAATTTTAGTGGGCACAAACTAGGAGTGTCTTGTGGTAATTGAAGAACACTTCGAAAATCGCGTGCCCAAGTCTGATATCTAGAAAACGACAATACTGCATGAGCATGCATGAACCGTTCCCTTTCGTGGGTGCCTGAACGTCTTATGCAATTGGATACATACTAACACCGCTTTGTGGTCACTGAAGAACACTTTCACAATCGCGCACTTAAGTTTGAAGCGTGTTCACGCCCGCGGTTTTGCCGACTTAACACGCTCCTAGATTTATCCGTTTTATTGCGCGAGATTTTATTTTTGCCATAATTAGCGAAAACGCCTTGTTTTTCTTCCTTTCATTATCAGAAGTGTCATGCTAATGTTTCTTCGTTCCGTCATGGCGTCCCGTGACGACGTATTGTCACGTGCAGTCATGACATCACGTGACTGACCGTGTCACCTGACGTCATAAAGTCACGTTACGTCACTGTGCAACGTGACTTGACATGGCAATGTCACTTCATGGTGTCTGCTGACGCCAGGTAACAGGTGACGTGATGCACAACGTGACGTTAGAATCGTGTCGAGCGAAGTGACGCCAGCGGCGTGACGTCAATGGCAAATCTTTTGGCGGAGTGCCGCAAATGGCCGGCGTCGATATGGAGCGCGGTCGACGTCGCGAAACCCGCGAAGTGTCCCACTAACTGCTATTGCAGTAAATAAGAAACACCGGTGCAACACAAACTGAAGAGTAACGAATCAACATGTACGATGTGTATAGGAACATATATATTGATTCTACTATAACTTGTTTACAAAAAAAGACACCGAGTGGTCAAATGGAGTAATCGAAAAGTACAAAATAAGGTGTATGTTCAAAGCCTTCTGATTATGTATTTTTTATGGTGCCTATGAGGGTGCAGTTTTATACTTAGAGACTTGGGCCGATGGGCGGAGCTCGTGGCCCGCTGAGAAAAGCCGACTTTGCGATAACACAATATGGGCTGTTTTCTTATCGATAGAAGGTCATGGTCAGTAAATTTACTTGATTGAATGTGAACTATCCCTTCCCTCCCTTCCTCTCCCCCCTCGCGAGAAAATAATTTTGTTTTATTACACGGATTACCTACTTCTCTAGGATTAATAAATAACCTCTGGGACTATACACGCGTGTAGCTTAGTAACCACATGGGTTTCCAGCCCATTGACAGTCCTTGGAAAAAAGATTTATTTGCCATCTCAATTCCACTGGGTCCTTCAGAGTTACGCCGACATTACGTTGACAAAATAACCTGTTCACTAAGTACCTGAAGAACAAGTCAAAATTTGGCGTAGACCTTTCGTTGACGATGCCACTGCCGTAAGTTATCCCTCATCGCGCAATCGAGAAAATAGGACGACGGCTGACTTAACCGCCTATCCCGCCCCGAAGAAACCACCTGTGGTCTTCATAATTCAATCAACCAATCACTTTATTTACTTTTTCCAGTGAAAGCATTTTGTCCTGAGAAATTCCTTGATGGTAGAGGCGAACCAGTCGCCTTACAAAGGCCACCGAGGACCAACAAGCTTGTCGACCACCCCGCCGGAACGGCCTAGGCGCGAAAGTCTACATCGGCGCGCTGAACGGACGCCGTCGAGAGCGATCGGGTCGGTCATCGCCAGTGACCTAGGTACGCGCATCGGTGATGGATGTCGGCGTTTCTTGAACCGCCAACACGGCTCGCCCTGGTCGTCGGTCAGCAAGGCGCCTGGCTCGTGACCGTGCCACCAAACACGCTTCAATTTCGCGAGAGTGTCAGGCGGTACCGAGATCAATCGCAGTGAGTGTACCACATGGAGTCGTTATCTTGAACGTCTCGCTGAGACAACGGTCCATGGCGCCGCTCGTGAGTGGGCTGAAATCTCATCTTTTTGTTTGCAAACAGCACTGAACACATTTGTAAAATAATTAATGGGCTCATTGCTGTGTCTTGCAAATAGGCAGATTTGCACCCATGTTACAGGACTACCCTTGACATCAGTTCAGTCACCCTTACCACCAGTTACGCTTCACCACAGTTACCTTAACACACTATCAGACAGCTATTTCAGAAGAAGCGAAGAGTGCGCGTGAACAGCTTTGATGGGCGGTCAAGATGCGCAAGCGCACGTGCGCCCATAGTTTTGACTTTATGGCCAGAAACCGTTGTCGCAGAATATAGTGTTGTGACTGTGGTTACGCGTAACTGCAAATGACGGGGTCATGAAGCAATATCGGGTTGGAATGTTGACGACTTTGCAGAGGCAAACTAGCCCTAGTTATAGAGGGTATTCACTGGATGCCATATTTAAGGGCGATGTTTCGAGCGCATACTCAGAACGAGCTCACAATAATAGGCTGCTAAGATCGGCAATCTTGATGAAGCGGAATGCATGTGGCGAAAGAACTGTGGAAGCTCGCCGTCAGCACGCGCTCAGGAGTCGCTCACACGGCTATGGCTGCCATTGAATACTCCCTAGACACCCCTTTTGAAAGTCATGTGCTGATTGTTAAAAACTCTGAAACACTGCACAATGGCAAAACAAGCGACACTACAGAATATGAGATTCTAAAACCAGATAAGTTGGCAATGGAGTGTCCTTACTAGAGCTTCTAAGGTTCCAATAATGGCCGTGTCTTTTGTGTCCGCTATTGTACAGGGATTCCAAAGCTTTCAACAGTGGACACATTTTCGAAAATGGTCTATACTAGCACAGACCGCCACTAGTTCAGAAGCTTCTTCGTCACGGTGAAATTGCGAGGACAAGAGGGGAGGATTTATTTAACCGCCGAATTCAGAAACCTCACTCAAACTACACTCAAACTGAAGGGCCCCTTTACTTCCTCTAGGAAGGCGCGAGGGCCGGCGCTGGCCAATCGCGAGGACGGATCCGCCGTCGCGATTGGCCAGCGCCGGCCCTCGCGCCTTCCTCGAGGAAGTGGAGGGGCCCTTCAGTTTGAGTGTAGTTTGAGTGAGGTTTCTGAATTCGGCGGTAAGTCTTACATTTGCTAAACCTGATGACGTAAAAGTGAAAAACTTGTGGATATGTTTCTACAGCCTTCAAGTTAGTCTGGCTTCAACAAGCAACTTGTCTCTCAGCTGTAGATGAGCAACTTAGCGAGTTCAGTTTAACCGCTCGCCTGGGGTCTTTAACGTGCACTGCGGAGTAGTGATACACGACCGCACGCCTGTACGATGCTCATCCAAATAGAAAAGGGTAAAAGTGGCCAGGGGTGAACCCAGGATCCTGGGTTACAGTGAACTAGAATAGGAGTAGTGGAAAAATAGCCGGCCTCCAGGTGAGGCGCTTCGTGTAGAACCTACCAGGTAGCGCTGGTGTTCGATTCCGGAGCACTCCTGCCAGCCAAGTTCGCGCCAAGCGTAGCTGTGTCTGATCTTAGCTGTTCATTAGTGTGGCCTATGTATGCTTTAAAGTTGTTTCAACGTCCATGAATTAATGTTTAAAGCTTACTTGGGGAATGTAGTGAAAACCGGGGTAGTCAGTCTTGCATACTGGCGCGTAGCAGAGCGCATCCGTCTTCTTTCCCTTCGTATTCATTGCTTGGCGAGAAGACTCAAACCTATGTAACCACAATGCCAAGCACTTCAAATTCACGAAACCAAATTGCGAAAACGACCATACACACCACAGAAACCATCTGAGAACGTACGCGACGCCATCCATATCCCATGTTACAGTAGCCATGCCCTCCGGATTTCAATAACAGCGCCAGTCGCAACAGTCTACACTTCTTGCTTCACACGGCCAATAGGACCGCCGCCGACGCTTTTTCCACTGCCCCTATATTCTAGTTCACTGTACCTGGTTCTGCAGCGTGATAATTGGGGGATCAAAACCACCCATCTGACGACAGTCGAGCGCGGCTCATGGATTGGACATGAGAACTGCGTGAGCACTCGATTTCGGCCCGTAACAATCCATGCCTCGGCGGACGTTCGTGTAGTGGCTCGTGACCAACCACTGCGAGGATGGGAGTAGCCGAACTCTAACAATGCCTGGAGCTCAGCACACGTTTTCTACGTTGCCAACCGCAGCGCGTGGGTGGGATTAACACTGGTGGCATAGGGTAGGCACCAGGCCATGGTTTCCTCTTGTTCTGGCTCCGAGTTAAGGAGATAAACAATGCTTTTACTTCTCGAATTTTTTTTAGCCACTGATTTCGTTTAGAAATAAATCCTAAGCTAGTTTTATTTAGTTATTAACGTTAGGGAGTGATTCTAAGTAGTATTTACCAAAGTAGAAAAATCGTTTCATAGCTGTTAGGCTATATAGGCATGATTGTTAGGCACGTAGAACTGTCAGGACTTTCCGTCTGATGTAGATGGTAACTAGCACTGAAAGAAAAGGACCTCGTAAATCCGTAAACATTGTGTAGGCAATTTAGTAGAAAATTTCACTTAGAAACATGATACTTCATCTGTGCACGGAAGCTCAACACGATAAGCAACATGAGCTGAGCACGCGCAGTTCCAAAATATCCTGTCGTCATCTTTCCTGAGAAGTTTTGCATTTTCTTTGAAATCGCACAATGCAGCATGCTTTATTGTACCTGGCAACATGTAGAAGGAGGCCTCAGTCCACAGTAGTGTTTCTGTGCCAGTGATAAGATAGGAAAATAATTGTGTAAATATACACGTTTCTAAGAGCCAACAATAGTATTTGGACAAAAATAAAGCTATTTCAACGTAATCTGCTGGCACCTTGTCCTTTGCAGGCGATTTTTTTTATTAAATTAGCTTTGAGTCCTGTAAGGTGATCACTTTCACAGTACTTTTTCTCGCATAAAAGGAACAATTTTAGTTTGATAGCTTTCGGGAAGAACACATGTCCACATACGTTAAGCGGTTTCAGCAAAACTTGGTTTAGCCCTGATATCTGCATTTGGCTCCATTAAAAACAAAACTTTATACTTTCTTGACTCGTTTGAAGGTCAGTAAATACACTGAGAATTAGACCCCGTCACAGTGGCCAACAGCCCAGGTCAACGTAAGAGCTATCAGTGTCCCATTCCGAGGAAGATACATCATAGCGATCACAACAGGCTCCTGCCCATCGAAAACTTAGTCCATGATGTAGTCAACCTTCCTCAGTGCCGCTTCCTCATCAACCACGTGCCGCACGAAATTGGTCCGTTTTTCTATAGTTACGTGATTAATAGCTTCATAAACGAGAGGTCCTTGTTGGGCCATCTTGAACTTCTTGTTAAGGGACCCAACATAAACCTTCATGTCGCCCCTTGCCAACTCGATCGGGCTCAACTGGCAATGGTAAGGTGGGAGCCTTACGACAGTGCGGCCGGCGGCAGCAGCAATCGTGTCAATGCGGTACTTTTCTCCGTCGTGCTTGGTCATGGGCACAATCTTCAACAGCTTTGCCTCGATCATGTCCGGGCTCCAGGTCTCACCTTTTGTTGGCAGCCACGTCTGAATGTGTTTCGTGAGAGTTGACATCTTCGACTCTTTCTCCAGCTTCACCGAATGATATGGAGCATTATCCATCACTACCCCACTCGCTGAGGGTAGGAGGGGGAGCAATGTGTCGACAAACCACTTTCCGTAATGCTTTCCGTCTATATCTTCATGGTAGTCATCACTTGCCTTTATTGCGAGGAAAACTTACCCCGCACCGTCAAGAAACCTGTTCTCATTGCCAACATGACTGACGATCAACCTCCCGCCTTTGCCGCTGTTTTTTTTTAACCCGGTGGAGAGTCCGGAGGGCTAGGCCTCACGCGCACTTATCACGGTCACGTCGGGCCAGACTCTCAAGTGGGTGTACCCTGCGTTCACCCACCTCTCGTCAGTCTAGAAAATAGGCTGTCACTGCCTTCTGAATGCCTGTACCTGTCGCAGGTATTGGCACCGCCACAGCACAATGTTCGCTGTCTCGATCAGATGGCAGTTGCGAAAGCGGCGCGTAAATCTATAGCCCAATTCCTTGCGCATCCAATGGAGGGTTGCTATGGGCACCCTGGGTAGATAGTCGTCGTCCACTTGTAAAGAGCTCGCTTGCTGACACCGCTCAGTGCTGACGCCCTTCCGAAGATGGAATTAGTGCTAGCACTATTCAAGCTTTCTTTCTTTAGCTTACCGAGCACGTTTAAAGCTATCTGCTTGGCTCGCGTGGGATAAAGAGATGTTTTTCCGCGATAGCGGGGCGGGAAAGAGCCAATGTCAGTCATGGCGGCCATGGCGGTAAGGTATACACCTAAATTCGTCCTACTCGGCGCCCCAAGAACAGTCCGTCGACGGATCTCTATCTTGGGGTATATCCACTTTAATAATTATTATTTTGTGTTTTGGCGACACATCCTTTGAACTCGCGCTGAACGGCTTGCGCAAATCGGAACGTCGGCGGAAAATTTGCCGCTGAGCAGTAGAAGTATGTTCTTCAACGAAAGACAATAATGAGACAATTAACACGTTGTTCGATTAAAAAAAGACATAATTTATGACCATTTGAAATTATTTTAAAATGTTTTTGCGCGTCTAAATTGTCAGAAACTGAACAATATCGAGAGGAAACCCGACTACAACTTGGCCCTATGTTCTGGTGCGAACTGCGTGAGCCTGTTGAGACCCCGTGGTTTCCACTGTACTGCACAGTTTTGGTGAGACAGAGTATAATAAAGCGGCGGTGATAGCCATAGTGCTTTCCGACGCATCATACTTTTGCACATGCCTTCAAGTAACACGCATACCGTTCAGTTTGAAACACTTGGACCACTTCTTGTTTAAATGGTTTTTGAAGGTTTTCTACGACATCCAACAAACACATAAAAAACAAACATCCACTAAAGCTCACCGCACAATCCACACAATTCCTACTGCTTTTTTTGTTATTTTTTTAAGTCTGGGGAAGGTACTGAACAACACACATTATGCGCGCAAAAGTAAAATGAGGTTATATAGTGGAAAGGATTTCTCCGCTAATTTAGGCATTATGGACTTCTCGCAGACCGGTTTCGGCCTCCGCAACGTTCTCCTTAAGGAAGACTCGGCAACTGCGCATGCGCACCGCTAGATTTGTCCGCAAAGTTCGGGATTTCGTATGAGGTCGCTGAAAGCGTTGCAGGACGGAGGAAACTATCTACGGATTGCCATGGTGCCACGTGATTCCATGCCATGGTGTCACGATGCCATGGTTGCGATACCCTGGTGTCACGTGACGTGTCTCGTGATGTCACAGTGCCACGTGAACAATGGTCACATGGTCAGATGGCCATTATTCACCGATTAAAATTTACCGCTATAAATATATACGGCTGCCGCCGTACAAGCATCGTTTCCCACTCTCCTGCTGCCCTTTGCAGATTCAGGTTTGCTATTCTGTCCAAATATTAAGGCCTAACTGGCTCCAACTACCGCGGTTTCAATTCGACGCAGAAAAAAAAGAAGAAGACCGGTACAACGAAGCAGCCGAAGGTAAAGATAGAATGTAACGGGTGTTTGTCGGCTGATCGTGATTTATATGGCGCATCTAATAGTGCTCCACGCGGATATACCACGCCGCAATTATCAACACCCGACCGTCTCAATTCCTATCGACACCGATTACGGTACAAAACGGGGACTTGATTTTCCTAATCTTCGCATGGCTGTTTTCGGGTCAGCACGCGGATCACCGCCACCACTCACTCGCGCCAACGCAAGCCAGGTCCCCGCGCATTGCCGACCAGCCAACTACCGACCGTCATTACACGGTTAGGGCAGCACAGAAAGCAACTCGGCATAATCGGTTGGCCGAGGCGCGACTTGGCCCCCAACAGTTTTCGAGATAACCCCCATAAGCGCGGGTAAGCACGCAGCAAGCGCCGAGTCGCGGCTAAGCAGACAGTTTCGACTGCAAGCCTATAACGCGAGTCTCGAAGTCCGCTCACGTTTTTTTCTCCTCCACGCGGTGCGTCGTGATTCCCAGGAGAGCGTGGATACTGGACCGGTTGCCGCGCCGCAGTTCTCAATTATATGTAGATATGCAGTGGCGGCTGGTGCTCCTTCAACGAGGAAACGCAAGGGGTGTGTAGTGGTCGCCGCGGACGCCTGACCGATCTTCAGCGGGGGCCTTGGGGAACAACGGCTCCTCGACTCCGCCGACTGCGTGAACGCGCTCGACAAAGCGATCGGACTCGATCAATTTGGCTGTGGGCCCGACCCCGGAGCGTCTAACGGAAAGTTGGCCGGCTCGAGCTGGCTCCGTGGCCTCTTCGTGATAAATGGAGTCGCGACAGCGCGATCGGTGCGAGTCGGGAGCGAGACGGGCGTGCATCCATTACGTGCGAGGTTTTTCGTGAGTTGCCTTTTCGGAGACAAGTGCGCCGAGTATTTGGCCTGAGGTTGGCTCGCGCTGCGGCGGCGTTCTATCGGAGGAGGTCCTCGTCTTACTGCGCGATCGTGCCCTCACGACGTGATTTCGTTTAGGCGATCTGGCCCCTCTTGAAAGGACGCAGCGAGGGATAGCGGACATGAGTGATCTCGTAGAGCCACGTGATGTTATCACTGTTTTCTCCACGGAGAAAAAAAAAAGTATACCGGTAATGAGACGCGTTAGGACAGCTCTAATGAAGGATACATAACTTTGAAGCATTATTTGTTTTTCTAAAAGGTTGCATGTTGTTGCGGGGTAATCTTTGAATATAAGCGATGGGTATACAGCATCATCATACATCGTCATACATACATTATGAACATTGTCACATGTTGTTAAAGACTTCTGAAGGATTCTGACTAATGTTCAATTATGGAATCATGGTGGCTATACTTTATAAAATTAAAATATCGCTTGAATTGCTGGTATTTCAGCAGCTTACAAAAGAAAGTTACATTTTCTCAGCGACCGTCTCGTAGCTGACAAAAAGCGTAATCGAAAAGAACCGTTAGTATCATGAATGCATTTACACAAATAAAACACGAGATGAAGCAGACAACGCTCGTTTTATTTATTCCTGGAGTTACGGTGGAATGACGAGAGCATTCCTGATACATTTCTACGGTGGAAGGTACTGCGATTTGCAGCTGCAGCACGTCCAAGGTTATACGATTTTCAAATACTTTCCTTAAGTTACTTCATGGCTTATCAGTTGATTCAATGAAGGGCGTTACCGGCGAAGGCAGAGCGTTTCCTACGCGGAGAGCAAGTCGTCTGCTTCAAGCTCAGGAGTTGCGGTGACATCACAAAGACGCCGAGATTTGATTGGCTCTGGTTGTAGGATAGTGGGTAGACCTCAAAGCAAGCTGCCTAGAAGTCTACCCACTATCCTTCATTTAGAACCAATCAGAGCTCGGCGTGCAGACGTCACCACAGCCCCTGCAAATGAAGCAGACGAACTTACGCTACGCATTCACCGGTGGGTATTTCCACGTCAGGTCGTGCACTGATGGTCCAGGTCAGATATTTCATGTTTATGTCAAATCAATATATACGTCAAGACAATGTTCTTGGGAGGAGCATTCAGCTATATGCGAACGCCGTAGCTAATTTTCTTCCGGAGAAAGATATATAAAATTTGGAAGCTCGAGGCGTGGAGATGGCCAAAGTTTCGCCTATGGTATTTTGCACAGTCGTCACTTTCACACCGAAACAAACAGGTCCAGGTAACATATTTCATGTTTATGTCAAACCAATATATACGTTAAGACAATGTTCTTGGGAGGAGCATTCAGCTATATGCGAACGCCGTAGCTACTTTTCTTCCGGAGAGAGATGTATAAAATTTGGAAGCTCGAGGCGTGGAGATGGCCAAAGTTTCGCCTATGGTATTTGCACAGTCGTCACTTTCACACCGAAACAAACAAGTAGTAATAATTTGTTCTACTTATGTTATGAAACGTTTACGGCATGTACGCACAATATTATAAAATATTACAAAAGATGTCTACGTAAAACAAATTACGAAACACGTCAAATAAGCACGTTTTACAGACACATTCACAAATTATTTACCAACAAACTACCTTATGTTAAACTACGTAAAATATATCAAAATTATAATCTTTAAATACATTTTATGAATATATGAAAACAATTATGCTTAACCATTATTGTAGTTTTGTGATTAATGCAAAAAACGTAGCTCATTTCTCTAAATGTGGCAAATTTGCACGTAAATATAAAAAAAAAATAAGTAACTCCACTTTTTTAACTCTCCTTAACCGTCTACAGTAACATGAACTAACTTGTCATAACAAAACATTGAGTAAGAAATGACTCCATTTAAAGAAAAACGACAACAAACCTTTACTCGAATTGAGCTATAGTTTGCCTTCGTTATAGGGGATTCGCCGTACGACGCCAACTCCAAAGAGAGATTTTTCACAACCGACAAAGGCTGCGGTGCTGCTCTATTGTATGGTATAAAAAGTCATGCGGTCCCTAGCTTAGTTCTTTATTTGTCCTTCCTTGCGCTTTCCCCTTCCCCACGAAGGAGAGTCGGCGGACCCTCCCACTGCCGGCATTTGAGAACTGTACGCACAGCACATTAGCGTGGAGCCAAAAGCCCTCACACGCGGAAGGTCTATCACAGTTAAAACATGGCGAGGCAAGTAGTATCTGGAGAGTCGATATCCTGGCGTTCAACATTGTGGGACGACAATCTAGCTTGCCCTTTCAAAGGGAAGCTGAAGCGGTTCTGCATTTGGGGGAAAACACTCTCGCTCTCGCGGATCTTTAGCGCCCATCGAAGCTATGCACGCTAGAGCACTGCACGGGACTACTTTTAAGCCCCGGCCCGTCCCGGCCCCGCTACCTCTTATGAAGTGTTCCACTGGTCATTTTGGAGCGTGCCACGATCAACTTTTTTGGAGCGCGCCTATTTCACTGGGCGATCGGAATCGAGACGGACATCTTCCACTCGTCGTTTTGGACCAGCTCCCACTCCAGATCTCGATCTGGATCAGAGAAAAGTCTCTCCGCCGATTTTGGCGGATTCTACGGGAAGCCAGCTTGGCCAACCCTCGGTAACATGATATAGGAGGTAGGGCGCGGCAGAACCTGAACCTGCGCCGCCTGTGAGCGCCAATAGATCCGCCGCCTTGGAGGGCCACACAACGCGTAGAAAATAAAGATACTTAAAAAAAAAATTGCGATTGAATGAGATTCTCTGCAACTTAATTTATATGACAACGGTTTGGAGAATTGTGAAATCCAATCTGTGTATGCTCATGTGACCTACGTCAGGGATGGTGCAGCAAGCCATTTTAAGAACAAGTAACAACCACACGAGCTGCAGAGCAACAAGTACACGCCAGCGAAGTGTATTTTTTTCCGCAACTGGACATGGCAAGAGTGCCTGCGACAGAATCGGGGGTCGTGTCAAGCATCAGGCAACGTTCTACAACCTCCGACGGCCCACCAAGTCGGTGATCATGTCGTCGTCAGAGATGGTTGCCCCACTGAACACTAAACTGCCGAACGTGAAACTAATCCACCTCCCGAAAGCTGATGTCGAAGCGTTCAGGGAAATGAATCCAAAGGAGTCGGACTCTGTTTCCGTTGTGTGCGGAATTCAGTCCCGTCACTTGTGGCAGTGTACGCGGTCCGACATTTCGCAACCACAGTTGTTTTAGCGAGAACAGTAGACGCAGAAAAAGTATATCTTTGAAAGTAAAGTCTTCTATGGCTGCGAAAAGCAGATCGAGGTCGCGAGCTTGCGGTGCCACTGAGAAGAAAGGAACACTGATCGCTACAGGCAAAAGGGGGAAAAAATGTTCCTCCTCGGAGTGTTAGAAGAGCGTCGTGACCGACTGAGGTCAGCGTGCTGCGGAAAGAATTTACGCAACAAGCGCCGAATGTGCGGACAGAATATTGATTTATTTCACTTGTTTCAATTGTACCCCATTAAACATGTGTCCTTTCTTAACACTATTTAAACCTGGTCGTCAGCAGCCCAGCCTCCCTACGAAGGCTGGGCTCTGAAATTAACTGATCCTAGAAAAAATTGTTGATTTGTGCCTCAAACTGACCTGTAATATTTTGTATGAATTCTTATTTTTCACGACCTCCTGTCACAGTGCTTTCTCTTCACAGACTTCCTACATTTTTCGACCCCTTTCGTGGCCTTGTTCGAAATCGGCAACGTCCTATTGTTTTCTACTCCCGTTACGGAAATTCTGTGTAATTAACGCCCTGCAAAATAAAAATAAAAAAATATTGCAATGCATTTTTGAAGGGCTTGATAGAACAGATTATGAGCTTTGATCTGTGAAAAGTAGAAGACAAATTAAGATGGCCTTCATTTTAAACTGATTTTTCAATTATTGCAAAATCGGTAACCGATTTTGCAATAATTGAGTGTATTGTTTTTTCAGTGTATTGTTTTTAGAAATGCTATTGTTTTCAATTTTAATGACAATTTAGGCAAATATAGAGCAACCGCGTCCAAATATTGTTATAAAATTTGAATTTCCTGTCTTTTAACTTTCGGATTCATAAAGCTCTGAATTGCTTCGTAATCAAAAATGCATTTTTACCTCCTTTTACTTTATGTACTGTCACTACACGAAAAGAAGAAATATCTAGAAGGACGGTTCTACGCAAGTCGCAAAAACGTGCGCGTATACCGACAACGACTTTGTTATTTTGGTCCTTTAAAATAAATTTTATTTTCCGCAAAAAAGTTTGAGTATGTTTTTCCGCTTGCACAACAAGTAAAATATACCTTTTGGTGAAAATTAAAAAAAATTTCGACCGGACATGGTCGTTCAATCCCTTCTGAAAACGTCCAATACAAACAATTTTAGTCAATCGGATTTTTTTTTTAAGTATCTTTATTTTCTACGCGTTGTGCGGCCCTCCACGGCGGCGGATCTATTGGCGCTAACAGGCGGCGCAGGTTGAGGTTCTGCCATGCCCTACTTCCTATATCTTGTTACCGCCAAGTTTGTAGGCTGATCTGTTTGCGAAGTCGCTCCGGTTGCTTCCTTTACGTCGCGTAGACGGAGACGCTACACGGCGGCCGTTGAAACAGGCACCACAAAGAATGTATACAAGGTGGCGCACCTCGATCGCTCCGGCCCATTTGGCCCTTTTCGGGTCGGTTGTACGAATATACATTAGGCATTTTCCCTTCAAAACTGCCGTCCACTTCTTTGCTGTCAATTTGTCTTTTCCTGACCACCACGTAGCAATTTTACGCTTTTTAATAATAATACAGTTGTGAAAAATGGGTATGTGCACGCCCTATTTATGGCAACCGCGTAAGCGTCAATTTGGCCATATTTCTGGATTTATAACTTCAAAGCAACACAAATATTGCATTATGATTTTGCAGATTCTGTTAGTACATATTATAAATGTCAATTTCGGAATGTTTAAAGACAATTAAAGACGCATTTTTTCAAATGATTTTCAAAATAATGCATTTTTAGTTAAATGCCCTTGTGAGAGCAGTTCTTGTAAATTTCCTCCGCCAACCAGGACAACGATATTTCGTGCCCAGATGAACTACATAAAGGGCAACACACTGGAAAACTTTTAAGACCTTAGCTTTTATAGATAAGGAGAAAAACATTGTTAATTTAGAGCGTTATTGCGCGATGTGCCGTGTTTGCCATATTTTTTGCTCAAAATAATTACCCTAATACTTGGTGATTAATACTTTTTGAAAATCTTTCTTCTTCCTATTTGGTCAGCAAATATTTCTAGACCCGTAGCGAGAACAGTGTTTTTGGGGAAGCCGCCTGAAACGTCAACATCATGCGATACGCAAAATGCGCGCGCTTGATATAATATTTGTTCCTGCCAAAGGGCAGATTTAGAAGAAAAAAGTGTTTGATATAATTAGGTTAATAATTAATTTCAGTAAGTAACTCCATAATCAATATATTGAAAGGTACCATTTCGATTACAAACATGGTGGGCATAATTTGGACGTGTTTTGCAAAGTCTGTGTGTGCGTGTGCGAGCGTGTGCGTGCGTGTGTGTGTTTGTGTGCGGGGGGGGGGGGGGGGTGTTGGTCCTTCGCAAGGAAGCACCAATATAAAGCTAAACTAGGGACACCATAACTTTTTACACCTTACGATAGAGCACCGCTGAACAACCTTGGTCGGTTCTAGAAAATGTATCTTTGGAACCGACGTCGAGCGGCAATGTCCCGCTCGAATGTCAAGGGGAGCTGTCAAAAAATTTCGGATACAAGCACGAACCTCTAGAGTGCATTAGCTGTGTGTGGCATCAAATTAGCTACAGCTATACATATGCAAGCACAGAACTACAACAGGATAATAACTGTCCCTGAGGTTATCATCCTGTCCGTCAGCATACAAAGTGCATTAGTAAACAAAAACACCAGGAAGCCAAGAAAAACTTCACTGTAAATAATGGTGCACATCTGAGGCGTGATCAAACTAAACTAGTATGTATGCCTTTACTAAAAAAGAAATAAAAACTACATCAGCACGTCGGGCAGAATTTAACAAAACAATATATAAGGAAGAAAGAATACTCCAGGGTCCCTTAGAAGCTGTCATACGCATTCAAACATACATCCAACTGCTTGGGGAGACGGTCCACAAAACTGGACTGTAGTTGCTCCTTGGGCTATTTGGTCACTGAAGCAGTCTGCATTAGTGTAAAATCTTGTACGTTTAAGGGTGGATACAAACGAAAGTCACACGGTAACATATCGGGACTCTAAGCTTGGTGGTGCAGAACTTTCTATTTTTTCTACACTAACACATTCTGCACAATGGTCGCGACATGCGGACGATCATTGGTATGCAACTGAACTACACCAGACGAAAGCATGCCGGGTCACTTATTTTTAAAGGCTCTATGCAGCTTGTCCAATGTATCTTTATAATGGTTTGCCCTTCACAGTTAGAAATTGTGATTAGTATAAACTTACCGGGCCTGTGACCTATATTTTTTATTTTGGTAATCTGGAATATTTCTATCGCATGCTTGCTGTTTTGATGAAGGGCTCAAAGCAGTGACACAAGGTTTCCTCGCTAGCCACAACGCGTCACAGATGCGCATCAACCTCTGCTTCATGGCGACTTAACTGGAGTAATCTCTAACCTATATCGTTCTTCCTTACGATGGTCGGTCAGGATTCGTGGAATCCGTTGTGAACACACCTTCTGATTCTTCACTTCTTCCTGACATAGCGAACTTGTCTGCCATGGAACGTAACCTTTGACGAAGATCCTCACGTATTGTTTCATTAGTCTTGGTGATAGCCTCATCCGTCGGAGCACATACCCCGGCCCTGTTGTAGAAGATTTTTCGTTTCTTCACGTCCTCTCAAAAACATTTGCACTCAGTTGATGAATCCGGGTCCTTCAAACAGTAAATTCAGTGCACTAGACTATGATGCCAACATCGACATTTGCGCGGCAGGCAAAATCAACATGTGCCAATGTTGCTGCTAGTTAAGATGTATCATGAAGGTGGTATGTAGCCTAGCAAAAGAATATAGGCAAGTGATTTATTTATTCACAATATCCAGCACAACAAACACTGGAATTTAGTCAAAAATGTATAATGACTAGTGGCCAGAAAAATGTTATTTAGCAATGTCGTCTACCGACCTGGATTGCTTCCTGCAGCAACAAGGCTTCCAAATTGCAGCTCTCGCCCATTGGAGCAAGATGGGAATCGATAGATGTACCTTGTCGGGTCAATGAGCAACTGTATAAACATCAGCTTGTCAGCACCTGTAGCTAGCTGCTGTCCTTGTGAAAACACTTTAATTTGCTTGCATGCTACTCTCCATTCATGAAATATTAAAACCCAACTACCCACTTGGGCCAATACCACCAACGATGAGTCGCAGTGTTCTTGCTTGTCAAGATCCAAACTCTTGACACCTGGTTGCCGATAGTGTGACCATAAACCTTTCTCGTCGTGATCGAATGGGGGCTGCGAAGTTGCAACTTTTAGAGCATTTTAACCAATTGTTTTTATGCGACTAAGTGTGCGCATACTCAACTTTCTATTACATAAATCAGAAGTGCTCCATACACTGACCTCGGCTAAATCAAAGGTGTGGAGCAGCACGTGGGATAACAACGTTCAATTCCTTATTCTACTTTTTCACACACACACACAAAACTCGCTGAGGAATTTCACGCCTCTAAGGGTGTATCCTCAAATTCTTGGATTTTTGCCCTCAGAACATCCTCGACAAACTTGAAATTGAAACACTCATTTATATTTTTAGAGATAGGATTCCTGCAGGTGTATGGCCATTATTTGCTGTGAAGATAGGGTAGGCCTTTTTGACAAGACAGTAAGGACGTGTCAGCGAGTGAAGCTTGGATGAATAATGGTGCTGTGTTTTTAAATATATTTTATCTCGCTTGCCCCCTTGTGCTCTTTTGCTTGCGTTCCGAGTTCTCCGTCCCATTGAAAAGCACTACACATTGTCCATCCTAGATACAGCATCTGTCTTATAGCCACTGCAATTGGTGTTCGACATAAAGCAATGCGTATCATTTCTAGAGGTCCTCCTTTTGATAGTCACCGAGCTCTACAAACCACCATGTTCGCGTCATCGTGCAGTTTCCATAATAAGGTTCGTCGGTTTCTTGTTTGCTCTCCACTAAAGAAGAAGACTTGCAAGTTACGAAGTCACTCACTTGATGTCGAAAATTCTGCATTTTCCACTACTTATTGAACTTATCATTTATGTTGGAGCGTGCTCCCACAGCAGACGCGCTCGTTCAACGGGGCGTCACTTTGAGTAAACAGATAATTCTGCCTCACGCTGCCTGTAGGCACAGTCACGCTACCATTTCTCATATAATGACTTCTAAATACGGTTGACCGCTTATTCATTACTACGAAAAGCAATCTTACATGCATCCTTTTCTCTGCAAACACTACTTGTCCGATTGGTGGCCCTCGCAGTTGTGTGTCCGCGAAACGACATACGTTTGCTCGAAGCTAACGGCTGTTTTCGAGTAATAACCTTCAAAACGGCGCGACTTTTCGTACACGTTTGGGAACTGCATTAGAAGAAACGTATTTCAGTAGGGTACAGCCTAGGAGAATATATAGTTCAAAACAAAATGCAGCACATTCATCCACCAACACTTGTTATCTCGACCATCCGACAATCCTTTGCGTTATGTGACGTCACGCAGCAACTACGGATGCTAGCCATTGACACTGGCGAAATTCTGGGTGCAGCTTCGCCTATACACTCATGACATGTTTAAATAATGTTGGGAAATCATATATCAAAATATGACGTCTGTCTATATGAAGGTTCCCTCGACGTAACGAGCGCAGAAATGTAGGTACTTCCGGCTTTGGCCGGACAATACCTTTAAGACCAACCGGGAGGATTGAGGAGAGAGTGGAAGAGGGAGGTGCAGTCGTGGCGTTATCTCCGGCAACAAGCCCCTCCCCCCCCCTTAATTAATAACATCAGCATTAATAACCTACATTTTCGGCATTATCACAATAGACAAATAATAGTCTAATTGAATGCCTATTTTTATAACGGTGGATGGGTCACAACACGCGAAAACCGATGGACTAAGTATTTATTATGGATGCCCAACGTAAAACTTCAGCTTTTGAAGTTCGAAACTATTTTCATGTTCAGTTTTTGCTTTTAAAGCATCATTTTAGCTTTGTTACTAAACTTTAACAGAGACAAAATCTAAACATAGATGCGCCTAAAAGGAATGAAGGCAATAGCTATACGAATAACTTTTGCGCTAGGTAATTGCTACAATACAATTCACTAAAAGAACCTTAAAAAATTTAACTTTCCTATATTAAAGTAGAAAAAGATAAATAAAGGTACGTGAGTATGCACCCTTTCAGCATGACGTCTCAGCCGAGTGCTTGCGAGTTGATGCGCTGGAGGCGATTGAGCCATCGCAGCAGACAGAGCCGGCCGTGCACACTGCGTGACTCATGAACGAACCAGCGAAGGGGTTGTGAGGCGCGCTGATGGATGAGCGGCGGCACTCGCAGCCGCCCTCATCTCTAATCCAGGGAGAAAACTCGACGCGGCAACTGACCTGCATGGTGCATCCGGCGGCCCTCCAGCCATGCACCGGCTGCTCGGCACAGCCTGCCACCAGGTCGCCGAGCCAGCCCGGATGCTTTGGATAGGGATTAGGAGCGTGCGCTCTATAAAACGTCGGTAGAATCAGCGGGTCGCGGAAAAGTATAATTACAAACAAAAAATAAAATGAAAGAGAAACAGGTCGATTGTTTTGACTGTTAATGATTCGTTTGGGACATTCGTTAAATTTTTACTGTCTTGGCAAAACAAATTCTGGTACATGGGCTTATTTTGTAGGGTTCGGGTCCTTGACCTAAACGTGACTATTCCTCGGCAACGAGAAACTGCACAATCGCGGTGTTTGCGGCGGAGTAAATAATTGCGTCAATTTACTTTTCAGCAGCAAAGACGGCATCGAAAGAAACTAGTAATCACTCAGCAAAGAATCTGTATTTTCAGAGGGAAAACAATGCGACAAAGTAAGTGTGGGGTTTTACGGCGCGCCTCAAAATGGTATTTCGAAATACGTGTTAGAAAGTACCCAAAATAAGTTGTCTGCGCAACAACAAATTTAGTGATCTGGTACGCCAACAGCAAATAGTTTCGACATTCGATTGCCACGTGTGTTGCGGAGAAGACTCTAACCACGTGTCGGAGCAAGCAGAGGGATGGTGTCTCTATGTATAACACAAGTGCCACTAGAATTTGAAATTTGAATTACAACTTCATGGCGCTAAGGTACATTATGTACATAGCAGACTCATTTTCTTGAGTAGTACATGAAAAAGTCGTCAGATTAATAAAACAACAGGTTGGATTTTCTGCAATCTGCGAATAACAGCTGTTGCGCAGAAATAGAGCAAATAGAGTGTGGGAGCTTCACTTGTAAAACCATGCAGTTAAGGGTATTCAACACTCCCGAGATTAACGTGACGATTGATTTAAAAATATTTAAGGAGTAAGAAAGAAAAGTTGGCACACTAGCACCAACAACGCAATCACGTTTCCTGAGACTCCACGGACCTGAACAGGTCCGTGGCGTAAAGAAAAGTAATGGAAGAAAAAGGCTTAGCTCCTATGGAAATACAGCGACGCCACCGGTCTCCAAACAACACGGCGCCGTTTCGCACGGGAGACAAGAGATGGCGCAACAAACGCCGCCAACGAACGAGCATACGGCGCCGAGAGCCAGCCTCTTTAGCAGACGAACTTTTCGACTCAAAAGCGGCGCGCGTTCCGCAGGCGGCGATAGTCGTAGAAACAAAAACAGGCGAGGTAACAACAGGCAACTGCAGTTCCTTGTCTGCTAAAGACGCCGGCTCTCGGCGTCGTATGCTCGTTCGCTGGCGGCAGTTGGCGTCGCGACCGCTTGCGCCATCTCTTGTCTCCATTGCGAAACGGTGCCGTGTTGTTTGAAGACCCGTGGCTCCGCTGCATTTCCATAGGAGCTAAGCCTTTTTTTTTTCTTTACTTTTTCCTTGGGTAAGTTCGCTCTTTGCAAATTTTACAAACAAAAATGCACCATCTGTGGGCAACGCTGCACAAAGTCGTAGCGCGATAGGTTAAGAAACAGAATGTTGCTGTCGATTTAAAGAGCTTGGCCTCTCCTTGAATCACCCTGTAGATCCTGAGGCGGTTTGCCATAGAAGATATATTTTGTTCAAAGGGGACCAGATAAAGCCTAAAAAAAAATGTACACGCTGCGCACGTTCTGACGGCGAGGAGGAACCTGCGAAATGTTCGAGTTCAAGCTTCTGCTGCCTGCTCCAGTCGGTGACTGGAGCGGACGGAGCGCAGCCAGCGCCGGCATGGGCCTAACCTTCCTCTGCGGGCCGCTGTAAAGATGACAAAGCGGGATTTTTGAGCACCGCGGGACAGCCCACCCTCTCCACCAGGCGTCGACAACAGGCGCTCGTAAACCAGGAGACCGGGGGCCTCGAGTGGGCCTGGCCGGCTCCTCCGAGTCTGCATAGCTTTCGTTTGTCTCCCCCAGCTCGCTTTGTTTTGCGAGAGCGAGGCTCTTGTTTGCCCCAACACTACGTGCACGCATAAAGGCCAATTTTGTCTTATGTACTTTTTTTAGGGGGATTGGGGGGGGGGGGGGGGGGAGGTTGAAAAAGTGCTGGAATGAAGAAACGATGTTCGCCTCTAGGTAATGCCTTGAAGTACAGACAAACGAAGGTGATTTTTTACTTTATTTATTTAGTCACAATAATGAATCTTACAACGTCTGGGTGCAGGAATGCTCCTGTTCTTCAGTGTTCGTTCAGCTGTTGGGAATCTAGACTGAAACACGGATGAGCACGAATACCTTTTCATCCATTGACGTGCTATGCCAATTGTGGATGGAGGTTGAGTTGTTTGTTTCTGACTAAAAACAAAGAATATACACCAGTATTTCAACCTGCAAATAATTGTCGAACATAGTACATTGTAACTTAAATTTCAAAATAATATCAACCTAAAATTAACACCATCGAATTGAGATCGAATAATTTAACAAAAATGTATTTGGAATTTACTTAGGAATAAATGTGCAAGCAGTCAAATAACGAAATGTTTGCTTCACCTACGTTTTCCGC
Organism: Ixodes scapularis; assembly: GCF_016920785.2. Lineage (NCBI taxonomy): Eukaryota > Metazoa > Arthropoda > Arachnida > Ixodida > Ixodidae > Ixodes > Ixodes scapularis. The sequence goes on along the minus strand of NW_024609846.1, from coordinate 181,661,759 downwards.
GGGCAATTCCTATTTATTGTTGCTCTTCCTCGCCATGTGGAATAATATTTTGTCTAATGGTGGGCGATTAGTTTTCTCTCTTTTCGCGGAACAATTCAGAGTTAACAGTATCCAGTGATACAAACGCTATAAAGAACGGTGACTTCCAGCAAGTTATAATTATGAGGCAACCTTCTCCCGTAGTCTCTGCTTTACGTACAAGCTCACTTTCTTTGTGATCTTGTGTTGAGCGTGAGTGCCACGAACATTATGACCTCTCATCTTGCTAGATTGTGGCGAAAAAAAAAAAAAACATTTTTGATGTAAAGCAGACATGAACTAAATACCGTCACTCGCTGAAAAAGTAACTAAGTACGTTACTTGTTACAAATTCTCAAAAAATAAAAGTGCCTGAGTTACCTTAAAAGTAACGAGTTACTTTTCACGTTACTTTGACGACCAAATTCACAACTGTTATTGTTCCTTTTTTTTTCTGTTTAGTAGTCGTTTCACTTAGGAAGTAGCTGCTTCTCGAAGTTTTCATCAGTTATGTTTCCCCGCTTCCTTGAAAATGCATCTCTGACTACGCTGAAGAGTCCTTTTACCGACGTGCTCGAAGGAACGGCAGTGGTGTGCTTCAGCAAGAGCTGGTGGGCCTGGGATTCCCCTCTCTCTTGTGTTCTCTCCACTTCTAAAGTTCGAAGTTGACAATAGATGATGTGGCTTGACGTGTTGGCAACCTCCGGGTTTGTATTCGGTCCGTACTTGGTTCTAGAAGGTTCAACCAACGAACCTTATTCTGTTCGCTGGGTGAAGGACATTCCCAGCTGTAGAGTTCACTACAGCAACGTTTATCGCTGGACAGTGGACACGTCAGTCGAGCTGTTCGACTGACGTGTTCAGCCATATACGTTGCTGTACTGTCATACTGTTTAGTTGTTTTTCGGGTTGCCCTCCTACCATTTTCGGAATAGACGCATACTCAGGTTTGAATAGAAACAAGGCCGTTTAAACGTTGCTGTACATGTTGCTCCTCAAAAGTAACGAGAATACCGTTACTCGTTACTTGGCTTTAAAACTAAGTACGTTCCTCGTTCCTTTTCTAAAAAAGTAACTAAATGCGTTACCCGTTACCGAAAATAGTAACTAGGTAGAAGTAACTCGTTACTTGTAACGCGTTACGTACATGTAAGGGTATACAGATCATTGTTATTCACGATAATGACATCGGGAGTTAACGCCATTACAGTATAGTCAAACACCAGCAAGGGCTTAGGCAAATCAAAAGCGACCACAAAGTACGCATCCCTATCCCGAACAGTACTACAAAAAAGAGGTCGCGCTGTCAATTTGGAGATCAGACAAACAGATCTGCTGAAGACATGGAAAACCTTAGATTTCGCTAGAATTAACGCTCCGTATCTATACCTATATACTGACCCATTTCGGAAGGCATGCACCTGTTGTGGCAGATTTAAAACTCCCTCAAGCAACATTGGCGGTCGTCATTGCTGGACACGTAGCGTGTGATAGGATCCGAGCTCACGCCGAACTCTAACGCAACCCTCGTGTACAATGCATGATCAGAGTGCGTAATCAAGTAATGACGGACAGACGATGGCGTGGACTTTCTGAAAAGGTCTTACTAGACCCATTTCAAAAGTCCGCGTTGGACACTTGAGGGGCGAGGTAGTAGTTGAGTGGCTAGAAAGCCCATTCAGGGTATCATCTTCACACCTTGGGCGCTCACAGATGTTAAGGAATTTTGCGCTTCATCAGCTGTGTTGCATGAATTCAAGTTTCTCGGGTTTGATGTGCGTACGTGACAGGAATTATGTCACTTTTCTTGTTATAGGATATCGCGGTTTAAGTGTGCGTTTCCAATAAACTTACATTTGTAAAGGCTTGTACTCCATGCAACGAATATGAGGCAAACAATCGATAAACTTTGTCACGTTTTTTGTTATAGGATATCACGGTTTAAGTGAGCGTTTCAATCACCTTTCAATAGTAAAAACTTGTACTCCATGAAGCGAATATCCGGCAAACCATCGATAAACTTAGTCCGGCGTCAAGCCAACTTCGCCAGGCGAAATTCGTCGCGTTTTCGGCATTCTCACCTCCCTCAGTCTAGTTTCACGTCAGCTAGCGCTCGGTGTGTTGGGGCCTCATACTTGAATGTTTGCTGCCGTTAAGCGCTGTAGCTCAAGCGTGTACTTTGTAGCCTTTACCGATCTACACAATACGGTAAGACAAAACATAAATCACAATTCTTTTTTTTTTTTTTTGGGGGGGGGGGGGGGGGGGGTCACGTAGTATTAGTATACTCCGCGACAACTTTTCTTGGCAATGCAGTGGAAGGTACAGGCCCGCGTCCCCTCTCCCTTTTGAGTGTACGCAGGCTCTCCTCCTCCCCCATTTCCGGGGAGAGGAGGAGAGCCTGCGTACACTCAAAATGGGAGAGGGGACGCGGGCCTGTACCTTCCACTGCATTGCCAAGAAAAGTTGTCGCGGAGTATAGTACTTCATTCCACCCTACGAGGAGGTACCACATGTTAAATTGCTTTGGTATGCGTATGAAAGCGTCGCTCGGACACACACATGGAAGCCATACAGCACGTTACTATTAACTGGTTTGCACTAGGACCTGGCTGCTTGAGTTTTTGACTCTATAGTCTATAGTAGGGTGAGACAAAGTGGAGCACAGAACCAGAGGTGGAAACATTACTTTCAAGAAAGAATTAAATTACATTAATTACTTTTCTGAAAACTTCAAAAATGCAACTGAATTACATTACAAATTACCGCAGACTAAAGGTAATGACATTACATTACAAATACTTTCCCAAAGTAATGAAATTACTTTGAAATCACTTCGAAATTACTTTTATATACCTCTAGGAAGTAATTCGTGCTCATTTTGTTTACCGCATACACCAACACGGTGTTTACAAAACAAGCCATCGTTTTCCCACACAGCGCGTGTGCAGGAACCAGACCCGGGAGAAGCGTGGCGCTGCGCATGCGCAGCGCCGCGCGACAGCAGCGCCACCGCAGTGATGTAACATCAAAGAGCTGAGTTGGCCTATACTATGTACCAAAACTCAGACCTCCCCGTTTACACCTCAACAGCCTTACGCGCCTCAAAGTGAACGATACTGAACAGTGGTTTTGCAGGCGCACACGACATAAGTATTAAACATGATGAATAGCTTCTTTAGATGTGACTCAGAAAGACAGTCGACTCACCGATTTCGCTGTTCCTTCAACGGGGAAGGTTTTTACTAAAAGGGGGATATGTTTCCTTCTTCCTAATCTAGAAGTTGTAGTCCATGTCAGTTAATTAGGTCGGTCAGTGGCAACTCGTTCTTGCAATGCGTCGTCACGTGAAACGTTTCCCTTCCGCCTCGGGAGGCAATCTAATTCTATTCTCCCAAGAGCACTATACTCGGCGACAACTTTTCTTGGCAATGCAGTGGAGAGGAGGAGAACCCTCGCACAGCTTTATTCGGCGCTCAAAATGAAAGAGGGAACGCGTGCCTGTACCCTCCACTGCATTGCCAAGAAAAGTTGTCGCCGAGTTTAGTTGACCTTGAGCCACTAAATAAGCTACGCTTAGAGTATCGGCACTATGTTGCTCGACATTGCTGTGGGCGCCGCCATTTTGAGGCTTGTGCAGAGCAGACGAAACTGCCGATCGTCATGATTCAAAAGTACGACTTGCTCAGCACTAGATTCGGTGTTAGGACGCTCATGTAATATTGCTTTGCTCTGTCCCGAACTGTTTAAACATTTGTGGAGGGCGGAAAAATGTTTCCTGTGATTGCAGATAAAGCTTAAGATAACTGGAAACCATGACTTTAAGCCACAATATGGCCAATTATCGCTACCCTGAAGCGTAGCTTATTTAGTGGCACTAAGTTGACCTATTCTTGGTCATTCCTTCTAAGGAGCATTTTTCTCCAATAACCAAACAGCCCAAGATTCTACGCATTGTCACACAAAGGACGTGGATAATTGCTAAGCAGAAGCGTCGCCAGTTGAGGAATGGCGCGACCTTCCTGTATTATGTGCTTTCCCAACAAACGGGGGGCGGTATATGCTTTTAGGCTTATTTCCGGATAAACTTCCCAAGGGAAAGCAGCGAGGCATACCGCGAGCGGCACCTGCTTTGCTTGAGGACGCACAAAACGTTCTAGGGCTTTGACAAAGCATTTGGAATTAACTATTGATTCCGGTCATTTGTCGTTCACAATAGTCGAAGCTTACGGTTTACCTTGCTTGACGAAAGTACAAGGCTAGGAATCTGTTTGCCCTGTCCTCTCAGGTTTTAAATTATGTTCAACTCACTGGTAATGTGCCCGTCGCCTCGTAGCCTATGGGCCATTCATCGCTAAGTTGACGCACTGTCGGCTTAGGGATGAGCGGTGGAAGCTACGTGTTTTTTGGAGCAGTCACTCGTCCATCGTTCGCCACGTAGCCACACTCTCGTTCATACCCACGCGCAGAGAAAGGGACGGGACAGTTGATTAGAGGAAGATGTTTGATTGGTTCTGGTTAGCTTGCAGCTCGATCTGCACTGTCAGCTTAGGGATGAACGAAGCATCGTCGTGATGACGCGAATCCGTGAATCTGTCGTTCCTGGAGTTCGTACACCGTTGCCTTACAACGATGTCTACACGTAAGCTTATCTCCTTCGCCTTTCCAGCCCTCTTTTGTGCGTCTATCCAGCCCTTCGTACAAGGCTTCGCGCGCAGGCGGCCGTCGTTTATTTCCTCTGATGCTCTTTCGCAATATTTCAATATGCAAAATAATTTTTCTCTTTATTTTTAAAGCTTGCAAACGAGCTTTCTAATTCAGGACAAAAGAAGTTTCAAAAGTAATGAGTAATTTCTCGCAATTACTGCCTGAAAGTAGTTCATTACATTACTAAATTACTAGCTTAGAAAAGTAATTCATTACATTACTAAATTACTGGCCTAGAAACGTGATTAATTACATTACTCATTACTCCAAAAACAATTTAATTACTGTAATTCCATTCCATTAACGTCATTACTGCCACCTCTGCACAGAACCATGGAAGTTGCCCCTGAATATTCTCATGAACGAAGCAAAGCTGCGTGATGTATCATAGACAGGACTTCCTGCGCTTCAGAGAATCAATTTTATACCTACTTTAACATTAAAAGGCAAAGAAAAAACATTAAATTTTATGGCAAAGATAGTAATAAAGGCGCTTGCCGAAATGTGCGTAATCTCTTGGATTTGTAAAACAAAACAAAAAAGAAATCAATACATTTTTTACTTATTTCTTGCGTCTCATTGTCAGTACGTAAAAACTTATAACTGTAGCCTCATTATGGCTAGTATATCCATCCCTTTCTTCAAGGTTAAATAAAAATATGTCAGAACTTATTACTGAGAAGTGAGAAGCGAGCGTAAGCCTCAGTGAGGAGGTTCTCCATGTTCAGCGCGAACAAACAACTGTTAACCGGTAACTCGGACTACAGTTCACTCGGGTCAAGACATTGCCGTTGCGACGGCGCAATGCACCGTCACAACCAGAACGTTTTGTCGTTCTCGATCTTCCGCCTATACAAAATGTCAGTGCGTTGCAGACTTCGCGTTGCGTCAGCGACATGTGCACGAGCAATGCCTGGGAAAATAATCTTTGGCGCCCTCGACCGCGCAACCCAATGGCCGGAAGACCTCACGGACCAGTTCTCCGCGTCGCGTCCCATCGAAACAGAAAAGAATCCCTTCTTTGTCCCACAGAGCCAGCCAGCTGCGAGCACAACCGCACGCCAGTCTGCCCTCGCACTCCGCCTCTTCGCCCTTCCTCCCACACTTTCGCCCGCCTCACTCCGTAGGCTGCATCCTCCACCTTCCTTACCCTCCAGCCGTCACCCCGCTCTCTTCCGAACTGCTCTCATTCAGACGTCGCCGCCAATTTCAATCCGACTGACACAAAGGAGAAGCGCTGGACGGCTATGGGTACTGGTGCGGCACGTCTAGAAGACTACCGCACGGACTTGTCCCTTGTGCAAACAAAGTTCAGCAACGGCGGCCTTCGTCCATAGACGTACCTTCTGCTAGTGGCTCCCATAAAAGAAGTGGTGCGCGTCGCCGAATAAGCGCCTCGGTCTTCGCCAAATCCATCAGGCCAAGGAAGCACGAGTCTTCCAAAGAAGGGCGCGCGCCCGGGAGACGGAACCCACGGCGCCCCTACCACAGTCCAGAGACTAATGGAAGCTGGCGGGCAGGTCCGTCGGTGACAAAGCACGGTGCGGACTCTTTGTTCCGGGAGCCGGACTGACACCGTGATGAGGAACGGAATGGCACCTTGATCGATCGTGGCGACGGCGGCGGCGGAGAAATCGAAGGTGAAACGGTCGGAGGCGGACCTCCGTGGCAATTGCTCGCGCGGTCGTAATTGCCTCGGAGCGCTCGTCTGTTCGTCCGTCCGACGTCCCCTCGATGGTATTTCAAAAGAAAAAAGAGAACGAAATGAGCTGACAAAGAAAGAAAGAAGCGCGACCATTGTTGCGTCCTCTTGCCGCCAATGCGGCTTTCCGAGCAAGATGCGTCGTCGCAGCAGCAGCAGCCGGACATGAAGCGTCCTGGTCCGAGGCGCCGCTGCAATCTTCTCGGAAAAGGCGGTTAAGATGACATCCGCTTCGCGGGTTTTGTCTCCGGTGACGGGCGGCCACTCTGGTCTGTCTATCTGTCTGTGCCGACCCGCGGCGTCCCCGGTGGATGGCGTCCCCGAAAGTGGCGGAGAGGAGGGGGCCTGGAAGAAAAGACTTGTCGCTCTGGAAAGGCGACTCGGGGACCTCTTGCGTGTTTAACCTGACCGTACGAGGGTGTCCGTGCTCTGGCATTCCGGCAAGTGTTTTCGCCGCCCCTCTTGAAAGAGGAGAGCGTAGAGCACAATGACGGAGCGCTCAACTGTCCATCACGGCCTGTGTCCCATCGCCGCATCTTGTCACGATGAAGAGCACGCGAGTCTCTGGGCTTAGTCGACCAGAGTACTTCAGAAAAGACAAACAAAATGTCTAGTACCGTGAAAAGTTTCTTGAGCTTTCTGGGCGTCTCCTGACGACAACTGTGACGAAATGCGTCCGTGCGATTGCCCCAGATTTAATAAATTTACATTGATTAGACCACAGCTTGCTGTTCCGTACTTCGTAGGATTTCGCCAGTTTCGTTAAGGGTGGCGAGCACTTAGGAATATATTAGTCGGAACATCCTCAGGTAAAACAGAGGTGAAAGGCAGCTTATACGGAGCTGCCAATAAGCGATTGAAAAGAAAGCAAGATTATTCTGATTCCTTGGAGCGTCTCGTGAGTCAGTCCTCAGATAGCGAACGAAGTATGTTGCAAGAACTCATTTTGTAAGTCGTTTTATCATCACAACACACACCGTAAAAATACTCTGCGTCTAGGTGGCATGCTTCAAAAGGAATGCGGTAATCAATGCCAAAAAAGGAAAGAAAAAAAAAAAAACGAGGCACAAGGTTGTCAGCAGTGAACGGGAAATGGCCGAACGCGAAGAAAGCCTAAGCTTATTTGAAGTGTGGTAACAGCACAAAGAGTGCAAGCGAGCTGGTTATAAACTAACATAGCAACCCAAAAGCGGGAGAAAAAAATGAAAGCCGTTTACAATTCCCTGTAACGCCGGTTGGAGCGCAGCTCTTGAGGAGGAGGATGGAAGCGTACTGAGGGACAGGTGACTCCTTAAGGTCACGTGACCTCATGGGAGGTCGGGTGACGTCAAGGGGGTCACGTGACCTCAGGAGAATCACGTGACCTCAGGTGGCCACGTGACCTCAGGGGTCACGTGACCTTAGGGGGTCATGTGACCTCAGGGGTCACGTGACCGAGAGGGGTCACGTGACCTTGACGATGACGATTTGATGTCGTCATCAGTGACGTCACTGATGACGTCATCAGTGATGATGACGATGACGATGCGGATGACGATGACGTCATCAGGTTGCATGCAACCTGGATTGCATGCAACAGGTTGCATACAACTCGTTGTATGCCAGTTGCATGCAACCTGTTGCATGCAACTCCCGAAGGAACCCGAGGTCCTCCCGAGGTCCTCCCGAAGGAACCCGAGGTCCTCCCGAGGTCCTACCGAAGAAACCCGAGGTCGTCCCGAGGTCCTCCCGAAGGGACCCGAGGTCCTCCCGAAGGACCTCGGGCTCCTTCGGGACGACCTCGGGTTCCTTCGGAACGACCTCGGGTCCCTTCGGAAAAATTTACCCATAATGCACCGCGCGGTTACGCCGACGGCGACGGCGACGGCGACGCCGCTCAAGCCGGAAACGGGCGCCTAAGAGCTGCGCTCTAAAAACGGGACGGACAACACATACTTCTAATTAGAGCTGTGTGCGCTGTCCGTTCATTGTTTGAACCCGCTCTCATGTTACCCTGTCGATCAATAATAATCCTTTTCGAAATTGTTCCTGGCCAATTTGATGACTATTATAATTCGAGTGCATGGCATCCGTCGCACGATAATGGTGTTATCGTGATAGCTGATGTGTGATAAGTTAAAGGATACGCACCGAAACGGATAACAGAAAGCATGTGCATTCTCGACGTTAGCGTAGCCCGATACTGATCTCACTAAGTGTTATACACATGCGTGGTGCGGTGCCATAACTGGTCATAACTGTTGTTCGCAGGCGGCAGGGGCCAGTGGACGAGACAGCTTGTGTCGACTCGTATACTCCGCTCGTGCAGACCCAGGGAGGGGTTGTCGCGCGTGCAGAAAAACTACGGTTCCCGCGTGGCATGCCGGGTGGCGCCATGAAATCAGCTAATGAGATCGGTCTATGGCGTTTATTTCAGCCTTGTGTCTAATTAACCAGTTGGCACACACTCTAGCCACACGCCCCTGGAGGCGGCGAGTCTTGTTTTTCTTTTTTTCAAGGGCTACGCTCAGGTCAGTGCTTCGTACAACGGGATTTTGTTTTTCAATAAAGAAACTGAAGCTCATCGAGAAAGAAATGTACGGTGAAGAATGCGTATGCCCCGTCTGTTTTTGACGCAGGAAATAGGCGCTTCTCGACGAAAATACACAATTTTTTCCGCCATTAGCACGCAAACGTTTGACAGATATTTTGAACATTGAGATGCACTATGAGTGGATGACAGAATCAAAAGGCGATGCAACAATTTTTGTGCTTTTAAGTAAACTACATACCGCTTAGAATTATTCCTTTGTATTTATAACTTATGAAACACGCTTTAGTTCTATTTTCCTTGCAACAGCGACCACATAAAAAAATTTAACAAAAACGAGCAGCGTTTACACTCTCAACTCGAAACCAGAACTTCCGGTCACGTGATTTAGAGCTAGTTATATGTAGGCCGTATACCTCTCGGTTTTAACCGAAAACCACCGACATACATCCGCCGGTGACATAAATAAAAAATCGGCTAAAACCGAATACCCCCTTTTTTTGTATTTTCGAGCAAGCGCTGGTGTTTTTCACCAGAAGGTCCTGTAGATTTAGCCGACAAACGCCGATAAAAATCCACCGGTAACGAAAATAAAAATCGTTAAAAAAAGAAAAAAAGAAACACCGGTTTCTAGATTTGTTTTCTCTCGCAATGTTTCCTATTTTAACTGAAAAAGTCCTACGCAAACTTCAGTCAAACACATTATCTTGCCCGAAATCATGCACTTTGCCTGTCATTCTTTTGTGACCTACGTGGTCTTGAACTTTTGAAGTACAGTAGGTTTACTCCCCTGTTCTCCAAGGTCAGCGGTCCTCTTGAGCCACCGACCTTGAAAATCACTATTAGTGGCCAGAGAGGCCAACCACAGCCGGTGCTCCTGTTCTCTTGAGGTGATAAGAAACGGGAGAACAGTGTGAAAGAGATGTAAATAAAGTTTTAACTGTTTTTCGTCTTCAGTGGTCGTTTACATTCGCAATTTTTTCCCATAATAACTGTTTTTAGTGTCTGCACGAGAGATTTCACCGAAAAGGACCGTTATTCTGGAAACAAATAAACACCGATAAACATCCGCCGAGTTTTGTCGTAATTAAACACCGGAAAGTGTACACCCTGATTAAATGTCACAAATATTTATGATACCCGCGCCTAGAGCCACGCAATGAGCTGCGCTTAGAGTATCGGTACTCCGTTCCCCGACATTGTTGTGAGCGCCGCCATTTTGGGGCTTGTGCAGAACAGACGCAACTGCCGATCGTCATGATTTAAACGTGCGACTTCCTCAGCATGAGATTCGGTTTTAGGAAGCTCATGTAATATTGCTTTGCTTTGTCGCGAACTGTTTAAATATTTGAGGAGGACAGAGAAGCGTTCCCAGGGATTTCAGATAAAGCTGAGATAACTGGCAACTATGATTATACGCCAGAATATGGCCAAGTGTCGTTACTCTGAAGCGTGGCTTGTTTAGTGGCACTAGCCGCGCCGTGGAGTTGACAAAACACAAGGCACACGCCGAGTTTCACACATTGTTAAGTTTCAACTATTTTCGTCATCGCGGTGATATGGCACGAGGCACTACCGAAATGCATCTGGAGGCACTGATTGTCACGAGCACAAATCGAATGCTCAAGCAGTGATCGTGTCCACCGTATGAGCCGCATTAAAACATTAGAGTATTTGAGCAAACCGTTACCGGTGTTCCGCGTACCGTACTCCTCCAGCCTTTGAAGCATGTTTTAAACGGTTTGCTCAAACTCTCTAGGGTATGTTCACTTGTGGCCACTGGTGTGTGCGCGACTCTTAGCGCGTGCTAACGGCGAGCTTTCACAGTTCTGTGTGCCTTTTGCACCATCAAGATTGCTGGTCTTAGCAGCCTATTAATGCAAGCTGGTTCTGAGCGTGCGCTCTAAACATCGCCCTCAAAAATGGCGTCCAGTGAATGTGTTGTCTATTGTCACAGCGGGGATCGCGAAGCTTGATGACGAAACCCTGGGGATAGAATTGTTGACAACGCCAACAATATGATCACCAGAACCTCGTCCTCATTTTTTTTTTCAAGATAAAACCAAAAAAAGAAAAAAGTTTGCCTTTATTTTTGAAATTACACGGCGACAAAGGAGCTTCTCGGTCGTTGGCGTCGCGTGCGAGTGTACTTAAAGGAGCTATGCAACAATTTTTGTACTTTGCGCAAATACCGCTTAAAACGGATCCCTAGCGTTAATGACCTATGAAACACCCGTTCGTTTTTCACCCCACGCAATAGAAGTCCCAGAAAAAATTAAAGAAAAACGAGCAGCGTTCACCCCCTCAACTCGCCGCCAGAACAGACGGCCACGTGATCTGGAGCCGACTATATGCCGCCAATGTTGATCATAGCCACGCGCTGGGGTTGGCAAAGCACAGGGCACGCGCTGAGCTCCAGACATTGTTATGGCTCGGCTATTGTCGTTGTTGCAACGATTGGACACGGACTTGCACGGACACTACCCGAATGCTTCTCGAGCTAGTAATTATCACGAGCCCAAATTGAGTGTCCACGCAGTGCTCGGGTCCAATCTATGAACAACATTCAAATATCGTCACTTGAGTGTTCTGCGATCCCCGCGCTACGTCATGAAATTTTGCAAAAGAGAGATTGAATGAAAATGATCGCTCTTGTCCTTGAAATTACACCGCAACAAATGAGTTTCTTGGCCAGCGGAGTTGCGTGCGAGTATCCTTGAGTCCCACTAGTGCCAGTAAGCTCGTGTAAAGTGAAAAACATTCCTACTGAATATCGTTGCACAGCTCCTTTAAGTCACACTGCGCCGGTTGGCTTGTGTAAAGAGAGAAACCTTCCTGCCCAGGGCCCGTTTGCTCGAAGCCGGTTAACTTTAACCGCGGTTAAAGGTTAACCGCCCTTCCCTACAAGGTACCTAAAAGTACCTAGCCAAGTTTGACGAGGGATGGATGAGCGATAGCTCCGTGTTTTATTATTGGGGTGGTAGCTGGTGTCACCTCCTGGCTGAAGCGAATATAAGTGGCTTCCGTGGAGAAGTTCCCTATAAGTGGGGGGACCCAAAAATGCGCGCTACCGTGTTTTCGCGACACAGCGCGGCATACATTTGAGCTCAAGAAACAATTTTTATTGCTCGTGGTACATGTAATCGGTAAGGTAAAACTAAATTAACCCGTGTTTGGAAACTTTCTAAATATTTGGCTGTCTGAAGTGAAGACAAGCCTCGTTGAAATTTCCTTCCAAGTTCAAAAGTGGACGACGAAGTTCAGTCCTAGAAACGATGAGAAGTGAGCAGTGAAAGGCGGGCGTTACACCGGCAGTATGGTTGGCCAGCATGTAAGAACTGTATATAACACCGTCATAAATTGAAAAACCTGTAATTCGGTTCCAGTGAAAACTGACCTAATAGTAAATTACCCTAACATCGAGGAGAACACTGGAAGTGCAATTCAACGGTCCGCGCGCGCTTGCCTTCCACTTATAGATTATTCGAAGTAAATAATCATAATAAATCTTTGACGAACGCGCTTGCACGGTAAAATTTGTTGTAGGCTTTTTGCTTTAGAATACTTACTATTGCAGACGCCAACACGCGCAGCGTGTGTAACTACAGTCTACCCTGTTTCACCTCATGATGCACCGCAGGAAAGGCTAAAAGCGCGAGCTCCTTGCTCTAGAGCACATCTCGGCGGCACAAGCTCCCGTGCGTTGAGAGCAGCTCCTAATGCTATGAGCTCGCGCTTCTAGCCATCTCTGCGGTACAACATAAGGTGAAACGGAGTGTCGTAGCATGCACCTCGGTGCTTGAAAAATTTAGCAAAAGGTCTATGGGGACGCTGTCTGCTTTTGTGTGCTATCAGTACCCGGCCGATTGAGTCAAGGCAATCCACTTTTCAGAGACGTTGCCATGCCGACAATATCGCGTTCATTTAGGCTTATGAGTTGCCAGAATCGAAAGACTATCTAAAAAAAGCGGCGAGGTGATTGCTCATGCTTTGCGCTTTAAGTGAGGTAAGGCAACTCGAAAGCCTCCTGCACCATTCATTGTTGACAAACGCGCCCGATATTGCAGCTACAACGACGTATTAGTTCCAAAGCGAGCGGCGCTCACTCACTGAGGCACCGCCATGTTTCCCCGCCGTCCTTGCTCTGCCGGTCACATGACCTAAAATTTCCCCTCGTAGGGATATCCGGTTAACCGCGGTTAGTTAACCAGCTTCGAGCAAACGGGCCCAGATAGAACCCAGTAAGAGCTCGGCCTCTCGCACGCGCTCCTTGCCACACACTGCGGGCTAAAGGGGCCTTCACTGCGCGTGCAAAGTGTTATCGAACACAGAAAATCTCGCGCCTGAGGAGGCGCGTCAACTGGCTTCTTACCTGTCACCAACTATGCACGTTTCCACTGTTTACGAAAATCATAGTCCACACGTGCTAAATCGCAGTCCAACCAGCGCTCGCCCGCAATTGCGGCCAGCCCACTGATCTCTGCTGTATAGTTGTCTGGATCGCGGAGCGCGGCCTCGGCAGCTGGGGCCGAGTGTCGCCAGCGGCGGCCATTGATTGACACCAGCCAATGCATGGGACTGTATGGGAAGAACGAGAAAAAGTGACGTTTCCCCCGTTTCTAAGCTGTTGTCGGCACTGAAACCCTTTGGATGCTTTTATATAAGCCCGTGAAATACCTTGCGTAGAAACATTAAAAAGGACAGCCCTCGCAGTTCTTAGAAATAAATATTTTGTGGTCGAGAGTGACTCCGCTGTAGTGGAGCATGAGGTAAGAGTTACCTAGAGTTACCGGGGAGTCAGTGGTGGCTTCGTTTAGTTGGGTTTAACAGACGACAAGCTCGAAGGCTTTGCTACGCGAAATTCGCTCACTCCCAGAAGGCCGCTGTCGAGATGGAACTTTCATCAACTTGTGGGCTTCCCCGAGGACGCTCTCATTGACGGCAAGTTCCTTTGTTTACTCCACTACGAGAGCAAGCTTTCCAGCTCAGCCGTAGGTGCTCCGGTAGGTTTGATTTTTTAATCGGCGTTCGAACATTTGACAAATACCGATTCGATTTCCAAGCACCCGACATAAGGATCGCAGCACAGCATAAAATACTCGCCTCCGAGGACAGCGTACATGCTTGAATATTATTACTTCTGTGCGTTTCTCCCATAGACTTGCGTGTATTGCCTGGTGTCAAGGAGTGGCCGCTGGTGGCGACACCGACGAGCTCCCGATGCGCGATCCGGCCTACTACAATAGAGATCAGTGGACCAGCCAGAAAGTGCGCGTGCATAACACCGACACCGCAATGAACGCGCCCTCAAACGCCTTTATGGAAAGTTTATATACACCTTTTCAATATTTACGAGTCCTCACCCCAGCGCGCGCATGTTCGTCGCTTCGGAAAGCGAGCAAATCACGCGCCATACGCGCAAACAATGAAAACGGAATTGGCCAAGAGCCCTGTTTTAGACGGGTCTATAACTATCGGAATATGGCGGACTGAACGGTGCCCTTGAAGGTAACTTCAGGAAGTTTGGGACCGCACATATGCTTGCTCAGAGAAACAGAAACATGGTAAAGCCGGTGTGCCCACTCCTTGAACGTGTTGAGAATATGCGATCGCGATCATTATGCTTCAGAGAAGCAGGAAACTCCTGGCTGCTGGTGCCTTTGTCTCGTCATTATGGTCTTTCACGTGTGAGATAAAATGTATTAATGAAAACAAAGTTTGCATAAATTCGCATTGGAGCGGAACGGAAAATAAAACTCAAGAAGATTTATATTGTCATTGAAATCACAATGTTAATGTTATTAATACATACATACATACATACATACATTTTATTGACTCAGTGGGACTATTAAAGACATACGTTTGCGGGCACATCAAAGCCAGCAAAGGGCTTGTGGATGACACCCTAAAAAAAAAAAAAAAATAGAAAAGTCCACTTAAGTGATAAGGTAAAGGCATGGCCTTCAATATGAGAACTGAAAGATAATAAAACTTTCCCCACCCCCTTCCCCGCCCCAACCCCCTTTCCCCCCTCCCCCCTCCCCGATTGTAGCACAGAGTACTAATTACAGAAAAAGATACAGCATACGAAAGCAATGTACAAATGAATGTAACAACGTAAATAGAATGAACACTTACAGACGCGAGTCCCAAATAAAGTGTAACCCAATGCACGGAGACCAAAAATAAAATAGAAAAGAAGAGGCAACATTTCGAATCTGCGGTAGCTATAGCAACCAGCACATCAGGATCGTCATAAACGCACACGGAGCAGGCACTAAATACTATCAAGGTTAAGACACTTGAGTTCTTTTTTTAGAGTTTTCAGTGATGTGATATCATAAATATAGTCCTGGAGGGCGTTGAAGACACGTGGCACATAAGATTCGCGCGAGCATTTACCATACCGGGTGCAACAACGTGGCACAACAAATCGAGGAGAGCTGCGTAATGAGCGGGACGAATGTAGCGGTGTCTTGTAATCACTGCTCCAAAAATTGCGAAGGAGGACGGTCTCAATAAAAAGTGAGCGGAAATTCGGCAGTTGAAGGCTTTCAAAAATGTCGGCAGTGGCAGAAAGAGGCGTATTATAGAGGATATTCTTCAGTATGCCTCTTAACAAAGTGTTAACTTTTGCCTGTCAGCGACCTGAACAGATACCAAACACTGTGATTCCGTACCGTAGCACACTGTAGGCAAGCGCGTGGACTAACAAAAACCGAACATTGACGGGCATAAACATCCGTGTGTTATGGAGCATACAAGATATAGTTCGTAATTTACCGCATAAGTAGGACATATGAGTGTTCCAGGACATGTCGAAATCAAAATGAACACCCAAATATTTCACGTTGTTAACAGATTTGATCGGGTCACAGTTACACGGATGGCAGCACGAGGAGTGGAGAATGAACCTGAGAGTAGCTTGGTGTTTTTTAAGGGGATTGCGGAAGCAAACAAGCTTTGTTTTGGAGCTGTTGATGTCAAGAAGGTTATCCGCAAACCAGTCCATTAGATGGGTGGCATTCGTCTGGAGAATGTTGACTGCAGAAGGGAAATTAATATGGCGCGAAGTAAGGAGGGTGTCATCAGCGTACTGATAGATCTTGCAGCCATTGATAGCGCGAGACATATCATTGACAAAGATATTAAAGAGTAGAGGTAAAAGAACAGATCCTTGAGGTACCCCGCTTTTAAAGAAAAGAGAGAGCTTCTAAATTTCCCAGTTAAGACAAATTGAGAACGATTAGTTAGAAAATTCTCTAATAAAGAATAAAACGGACCCCGAAAACCTAAGCGTTGTAATTTTTTTAGAAGTAATTGATGACTGACAGTGTCGAAGGCCTTAGATACATCCAGAAAGAGCGCACAGGCGAACATATTATTATCAAACGTTGAGTAGAGGTAATCTGAGAAATCGTCAAGAGCCGGTTGGGTGCCTCTCCCAGCCACGAAACCATATTGGGTGGGTGAAATAATGTCATATTTATCTATAAAGCCGTTCATCGAATGAAGAAGGTGTTTTTCAAGCATTTGCCCTAAGATTGGTAGAATCGAAATAGGACTATAATTTTCAATTTTTGTTCGCGCACCCCCTTTGAAGAGAGGTCGTACAATGGCAACCTTAAGACCATCAGGTATTTTACCGCTCGTAATGAAGTCATTCAACATAACTAGCAGAACCTTCTTAATCTTATCGAAATTCCGTTGAAGATCATTTGTGCGAATACCATCAGCACCGGGTAACTTGTTGGCTTTGAAACTAAACAAAAGAGAGTAAAGCTCGGCATCAGTTAACGGAGGAAGGAAAGCTGACGCTAGGGATGTATCAGCCAGAGTACATCGTTTGTCAACAGCGGCTCGAGTCACACCAGTATATTTACCAAAGAAGGCATTAAATTTATCTGCTAATGACGAGGTGAGTGAACCAAAATTATTTTCAAGAGTTTGGTCGATAGATTGTTTAGCCCCAGTACCTCGAAATTGGTTAATCAGTGACCATGTTTTGGCCGAGTTAAGCTTGTATTCTTCAAACTTTGATTTAAAATATCGTCGCTTTGCAGAGCGAATGACAGCGTTGACGCAATTTCTGACCTGCCGAAATTCAATTTGCAAATTTGCATTATTAGGCGACTTTCGACATCGGCTCCACAAAACGTCTTTTTCTTTAATTTTCTTAAGGATATTGTAAGTCAACCACTCGTGATGGGGTCTGCGCTTTTTTAAGGTAACAGTTCGTTTGGCAGCTTCAGTGAAGGAGTTAAAACCCTGAACAAATTCTGTATACAGATCAACGCCACTACGGAGCCCAAAAAGCCATCCCAGTCATAAGAGGCAACAGCTTTGTCGAAAGAGACAATGTCAATAATCTGGACCTCCCTGATAATGTTAGACTGAGGTTCAGAGGTCGAAGTGTGTGTTATCCGACAGGAAACAAAGTAGTGGTCTGCCAACTTTTCAAGAATTACAGCGCTGTCAACACGACCGCTTGGTGCCCGTATGCAAATGTGGTCAATACAAGTAGAGACGAGGTTTGTTCCTAGAAATTCTTCTCTAGTGGGGGCGTCAATAACGCATTCCAAACCAAAGTTCGATAAAATATTTAAGTAGTCACATGCGATTGATGCTGTTGTCTTCGATACGTCTATATTAAGGTCGCCTATGATGCAGAGGTGTTGCATAGAGGATAAAGAGGAGAGAGTTAATTCTAGCTCATCTAAAAACATTCTAGCATTATCTGAAGGTGGCCTGTAGAAACAAAGAACAGATAGCGAAAAAGCGTTATTTTCAAGTTTGAGTGGAAGGGATTCAGTATGAGAAAAAACTAAATCAAGGGAAGAAACTTGCCACCTTTGATGGATAAAAGCAGCGATGCCACCACCACTGCGCTTAGGCCGTATTGAAAAAAAATTGGTTGTAATCTTTGAGGGTATATTGACCAAGCATAGATTCCGGGAGATTAATTTCAGTCAAAATGAATGCATCAACATGAAACATTACATTGCGAACAATTACTCGAAAATGATCCCAGTGCTTACGGATGCTCCGGATGTTGACATGTAAGCAAATAAAACTTTTCCCCTCTGGTTTGTCTATTAGTGACTTAAAAGCTTGAAAACTACTAAACTGCGAAAAGTTACTGCTCATACTTTACATAATCTTGGCGATATCCCCTACAGAATTAATCCGTAAGGGAGCTGAGTCTGCATTTTTCTTTGCATAGATTTGAGCGTTTTTTGTCCAGATAAATTTGTATTCCTTCTCTTTCCCCCTGTTCCTAGCCATCCAAAACAACTCGCGGTTGGCACGGGTGAGGTTTTCGTTCAGGAACACATTGGGAAGAGTGCCGACACGGTGGAGGCTCGCAGTCGGCCACGACACCCCATCCACTGCTCCTTCAGAGCAACCGACGCAAAGCTCACCAGGATTAACGGGGCATTGTCAGGTTTTTCTGCCTTTTTGGATGGCAGACGCCGAGCAGAGACAACATCCGAAGGCTTGAAGTGCGAGATGCCGATCTTGGAAGCCAGGTCACATAGAGTCTCACCGAGATTTTCCTTCGGGGTTGATGGCAAACCTTGAATTTCTAAGTTTGTTAGACGACGCTGCTGGTCTGCGTCGTTTATTTCTGCTTGAAGCTGGCGTATGGTGGTTGCTTGTTCGGTTACTGTGGCATGGAGTGCCCCGACGTCCGATCTGAGGTCCTGTGTTAGTTGTTTCTGAGCTGCAGCTTCCACTACCATAGAGTCATACTGCGCTTTGATAAAGGTAACAGACTCCTCAACTTCTTTTACGGTAGTCTGCAGCCACTCCACAGTGGGCTTTAGTTCCAATAGAGCGTCGACCTTGGCAGGTAGTGTTAGAAGGGTATCGACGCTTCCCTTTAAGCTCAGGAGCACATCAAGCTTTTGGTTGACTGATGCCAGCTGTGCGGAGAAAGCGATGTGATCGTTCTGGGAGGCAGCCTCCACCTCCCCTGCGCTCGTGCGGCCATCCCTGCCACGACATTGCTTGCAGCGCCATTTCTCGCGTTTTGTTGCTCCCATCGTTGTAAAGGTAGCATCGGCAATGCCAGCACATTGTCCTAAATGAAGGGACTTGTGGCAGTCAGCACACGTCATGAATTTACCGTCGGTGGGGACGAATGTGCCACACACACCGCATGCAGGCGATTGAGACATGACGAGGCAGCGAGATTTGAAAGGCAAGGAAGATGAAGTTCGTGCTGCAGTAAGAAATCACACGCTCACCGGAGCCGTTCAAATAGAGGATGCCAGCCTTGCTCGTAACTTCAAGAGGGCGGTGATTGTCGTGGCGGCAAAGCGGTGCACGAGGATGACGCGCCGATGTTCGCAGTCAGATGCCCGTTAATGGAATAGTGCTCGCAGGATGGAAAATGGCGGCAGTCGATGCCGTGTCGAGAATCTTGTTGATGTCTGCGCCTGAGATTTCCAGGTGGGAGCCTCACCTAGTGCCGTTGAGGATAGGGGTGTCGAGGGCCTCGAAGCAAAGCTGTGAGAGTAGATTAGGGGCCGCGGGAGGGGAATTCAAGATAACATTTTGCAGAGTGATGGAGACATACGTTTTGACCCCCCAGCTTCTTCTTCTTCCATCCATTATATTAATATTAATATTAATAATTATTAATACTATTAATAATATTAATATCCAATATTAATAATAATAATAATTATTATTATAAATAACTAATACAGTACGTTTTTTTTTATTCCCAGAATTTGCGTGAAAAGAGGATAGCTTCGATATTAAGCTTGACGGGTCCTCCGATACATAGGCAATTGTTGAGCCAACAGTTTGTGCACTGCACAAAAACACGAACAAAAATGCAGTAAAAATGTCGTTACTGGAACCAGGACAACATTTAAAAAACAGTTGTTATGTTCAATGACTCTGAAATTGTTCAAAATACGCTATTCGTAACAACAACAACAACAACATGTTACGTGACCATTTTGTAGGAACTGTACTGAGATCTATGTTATATCAGTTTTACTATGATAATTTATGTCAAACTTTTCTCACACAAAGAATTTAAAAAAAATGCTTTGTTATTTACCGTTAGTATATCATTTCATAATTCTCAAGTGCATTTATTTTTTGTATCCAAGGAAAAAATTAATTAAGCAAGATATGTTTGTATTATGCTTAACATGAGCAAAAAGCGGTGCTTTTCCAAGAAAATATGAGAGCGGAGACCGTTCGTTAATTACATGAAATTCTGTGCAAGCAAACCGAAAGGCAAAAAACGAAAAAACGAAGTATTCGTGGGAGTACACGCACAGCAACGCCAAAGAGAGAGAGAGGGAGGCTGGGAAGCAACACTTAGTCAGACAGAACAAGATTTACATCTAAGGGGCTTGCATCGGCCGGCATATTCGTCTCGTCTTACAAAAAGTCGAATTTCTTTTTTTTTTTTTTTGGTGGGGAGGTTCTAACTAAAATTTTGTGCACTTCAAGATCAAAAGAAAAAAAAAAAGCCATTGCCGTTTGGCGACTTGCAAACTGCTCGAGTTCAAATGCCACCACTCTAAGCCGTCGAAAGTACTTTTTTTTGTTTTCTTGCTTTCCGCTTCTTGTACGAAGCAATAAATATTCTTAAATGCTTGTTTAAGTTATTTTGTTTTGTAGTATAGCACTCATTTATAGCATTCATTTTTTTCCCACGCTAATATGTGCTTCGTGTTTCATGCTTTAATCTTTCTCGCATGCATGTATAGGTGCAATTAGTTTGGCTGGAGTCCTAGGTAGAAAAAAAATAAATCGCCAGTTTATGTCATTCATGAACGTCCAAAGCTTTGTGACACGGTATCCAGTGTCACAATTTTTTTTTTTGTCAAACAGATGTTTAAAAAATAAACAGTGAGCATTAAAAATACAAATATTCTCACAACCTATTCTTTTGTGACGTTGCTCGTTACTTCAAGATGTTTCATTCTCACGCAGGGAAATATATTAATTCCATCTGTTTCTCAATCTACACAAAAACAACAACAACAGCAGGAAGTTGTAACAGCGTACTCATCAAGCTTTTAATCGTGTACCAATGTTTTTTTTTATTGTTTGAAATAAAAAGACTAGTGCTCGGCGAGTACTACTATTCGAATGTAAGACATTGTATGCATTAATGAACCAAGTGACGCTTTCTAAGAAAAAAACAAAAAAAACAAAAGCAGGAAATCATCAAAAAAAAAAAAAATCAGGCCGAAACACCCCGAACTTTAATTATGGTGATACAAAAGGAAACAGGCAGAGGCACACAGTGTGCACATATGACCCACGTTCAACCCACAGATCCCGCAGAGAAAACGCATAACGCCCATCATACGGCGTCCCGCTCCTTTCAAACAGCAAAAAGAAAGTTGGAACAAATGCACACGCCACGTCCATCGGGGAATACGCGCGAGCACTCATTTAAGCGCTGACCGCAGCAACAGCTACAACAGCGACCACGACAAAGTAAATATGGGCATTTAACGCGCACATAATCAATCGCATTCGACGCCCATTAGCAGCAACAACAACTACAAAAACGAGTCTCAAGCCGAGCTCAAAACAAACATCCGCTCGCAAGATGCGACCCGTCCCCGGGGACGCACGTTCGACCGAGGTGAGCCCCAATAATTAACGACGTCAACGGGAGCTAATCACGCTCACATTAATTGATCCAGCTCGGCTATTAGCATAATTAATGTGGACCCCCCACCGAAAGCGAACAACTGCACCCGCAAGCATTCAGGGCAAAAAAAAAAAAGAAACACGACCACAAAACGAAAGAGAATTCTCAGTACCACCGCCGACCGAACAAGAGATGATTAGATTTCGTCCCTTTTTTTCCGTCCACGCTGTTTGGACGCGGCATCTGTGGCACTAAAAGTTGCGATAAAAATGCTTTTTTTTTTAATTAGTTGTAACTTAGTTTTTTTTTTTCTAATTGTCGTTGCTCATTTCATTTTGCTTCATTATAGCGCGGGAAGTGCTCTTCTGTCAAAAGAATAACGGAATGTGCAACGCGGGTAGCGCTGGCACGGTTGTGGGGTTTGGCGAGCCTATTCCTGCCAAAGACGTGTGCTGGGTAGCGCAAATAAGGGCTTAGTTCCAGGTCAAAATGACGCGAGGGATATTGGGTCAGGTAGGTAGCGGCAGCAGTCATCAATTAAAAGCGGCGTCGATGACCTCATCTAGAACCAATGAAGGCTTTAATTGTGTGTGCGTGCGCGCGAGCTCGCGCGCGAAGGTATACCAGGATTGCAGCAACGGCGCGTCATGGGGTGCTGTCCTTGAGAAGAAATACTGTAGTCCTTAAGCTAATTGGGAGTTTTAGTGGATCATTACGATACCCGTTTACTTCGCGGAAGTCTTTGCACATGCATCGTATCGTCATCGGGTATTAGAGAGTTTTAGTAGATCGTGTTTTCAGGTCACGCTAATCGTCGCGGGAGATCGCGCTGCCACATCGATGCATGATCTGAAGCGCGCGCTCGTAGCGGTAGCAGGCCTTTGAAAACGATCTACTAAAACTCTCTATTGTTATAGGTGGTATCACAACGATCTACCAATCTCCTTATTATGTACGTAACATCCGCCAAGCGGATTCGGTCACTGCTTCGATGGCAAGCTTTTTGTAAGTCCCTCTTCTTCCAATACACGAGCCACGCATTACGTCAAACGAGCTGCGAGCTATTTCCCGTAGCAATTTTTTTGTTTGTTTGATGTTCATTGCCATTCCGCTTTTTGTTTTCTTTATTTTCTTTCTTTGTGAATGCAAATTTTCCAGCTTAAAGCAACCAGAACGCATTTTCGGTTGTTTAAAGCTTGTCAGTGCAAACTGTTAACGTTTAGGAGGACACTGAATAAGATTGCATAGAGATTTTAAATAATAAAAAATAAGGACAAACGAACGAAAAAATAGTCAGCAGCAAACCACAGATGACCAAGATAAAGAGCCGGAGCAGCAAACGAGTTACTAGGATAGGAAATGCATTATAGATTTGCATACGTTGCATCTAAGATGTAGAAAAACGAAATACGACAGCATTCGGCGATGCCATCATGGAAACAATTAATTTTTTTTTTCTTCATAGTTTGAAAGAAGACGTTGTGGTTTGAAAGAAAGACGTTGTGGTTTGAAAAAAAGACGTTGTGGTTTGAAGTTCTCGCGGCGGCTTGTCTCAAAGTTGATGACACTATCTCAATGTGGGATGATTATTTTTCACATAAGGTCCTGCCTCTACATTCTAGAACGATGCCGAGGAAACATTAACTCATTATAAGAACTTAGCCACGTCTGAATAATTTCCATCTTTGAAATTACCAAAGAGCATGGCGGCTTGAACACAAAACTGATCGAATTCGGGCCTTATCATATCGGTATGCCGTATCTAATATCAGTAAATCAAATAACATATAAAAATTAGGTTCATAAAAAAGGTGGTACGTGGGTGAATAACATATGTTTAAAACGTATTAAAATACACCTCTACATGCCCAAATAAAAAAAATAAAAAAAAGAATCCTCCGGTTTCATGGACGGCGATTTATTTTAGTTCCGTTGGTGTAACCGTTCTCTCTACGTGACTGCATGTTTTTATTTAGTATTTTGATATTGACAAATCTCAGCTTGTGCTTGTATTCGTAAGGCATTGTATCTTGTCGTTTACTCCTGTAATCGCCTATCCGAGTTAACAGTATCAATATATAAAATGGAAGCCAGCGATCTATGAAAATGAATTTTGACGGTATAGTGAACAACTACATCAAAATGAAAAACGGATAAGACTTTGTTGAGACTCAAAAAGACGCAAGAGACTTAATAACCGCCAGAACCATGCACATATATACAACGAAGAGCCGTCAACTAGAACTATTCAGTAATACCTCTGCATGAAAAGTATACCGTGTAATGACCCTGGTTTCTTTTTTTTCCCCTTTGAATTCGGTGTATTGTTTGTGACGTAATTCGCGATATCTTTTCGCACACGATTTAAATCCTCGACTACTTACGGAACAACTCCGGCTGTCACCACCACAGCCAGAGATGTAGAGTCCTAAATCAACGATATACCTCAATACGCTTCATTAAAAATATAAACAAAACAACAAACCAAAAAGAACCGCTCTCATCAACCCTCCTTTTAACGCGATTCTCTAGTCATTCCCTTATTACCTTTCCAGGGAATACGCGCAACCGAATACCCCCGGCCAGAAAAGCGAGAGAGGAACACACGCACCACACGCGAGCGTGTACACGAGCGCCGAAGACATTCGCAGCAACAGAGCCGGAACTCCGTTGAGTAGGTCGTTTCTTTCTTCCGCGCAGAAAAGAGAGACGCAGAAAAGGAGGTCCCAACGCAGACACGCAGAGAGAGAAGCGAGCCGTCGTAATCATAAAAGGCGCAAAGTATGCGCATCCCAACGTAAATCACCAAGTTCCGCTAACTTCATCAACGCGAGGGAGTACATACAGCGCGAGTCTATACCGCAGGGCAGGCCGGCGCCACGAGTCCTCCCGGCGCAAGTATACACCCCGAGAACAGCGTTCCAACGCGGGGCCCGAGCACGTGGATAGGCTTGGCTCTCCGTCGTCGTCTGCGGCCAAGACGAGATAAAAGACGCACAAAGTGGTAAAGGAGCGGCGCCCGCTTATTCAACATAAACGAGGCGGAACGGCGGAGAGCGCAAGCAGGCACGGCGGCGGTGTGTCCTCGCGCGGGGATGGGGAGAGCGGGCCACGCCGTTAAAGGGCTACTCCACCGATTTTTTCATTGTCTCCGATTTGCTTGAAATTTTGCTAAACTAACCAACAAACATCGCGAAAATAGTATCCCAAATATTAGGTCCAAATATTTGTTTTTTCGCGAAGTTATTGAATTTACAGTTTTGGTCCTCACCGTGTTTTTCAAGCTCGAAGTCTCTACTGGCAACAATGAAAAAGTGACGTCAGTGGAAGGCAGGGGTTCACTCTTTGGGCTGTAGATTTCGTTTTAAACTGATTCGAAGCAGTTTCATGGTGTCAAATGAATGCTTGGGAAGCTCGCTGCAGTACCCGCGCTCCAGCACGGAACAAATGATTGGCATATTCTATTTTTTGGCTGCTTGCTCGACTGGCAAGCCTGCCTGCCACTGACGTCACGGCCCTGAAAAGCGCGCGTATATTTGAATGTTGGTTTTTGCATCATTTTCATTTGCCGATTTCGCAATAACTATTATGAATTTCGCGATTCTAAATAGCATACCGGAGAGAGTAAAGGCCGGGGAGTCAGAAAATATAGTTAGTTGAGGTAGCTCAAAAAATCGGTGGAGTACCCCTTTAAAGCCGAACGGCCGTGCTGCGGGGGCCACACCGGCTTCGGACGTCCTGCTCGGAGAGCGGCAGCATCCTCCGGCAGCCGCCCGTGCACGCGTAACACCCTAGGCGGATTTCGGCCCGCAGACTGGCGGGCGCCAGGTATGACAGGAGTTTATACATTCCGAGATGGCTGTTTGCGTCTCCTCTGCTTCGCCGTGCCCCCCCCCCCCCCCCTTTTTTTTTTTTTTCTTGTTTTCCCTTTTCCCTTATTTTACTTCGGCACACACACACAGGCACCCGATCTCTCTTTCTTTTTTTTCCATCTCTCGACATCTTTGTGCTCTTCTTCGACGTTAGCTCGTGACGCTTTGCTGCTCGCACAGTTCTGGGAATATTGGCTGCGCCGCAAGGCTTCGTGAATGTGTCTTTATTTTATTTATTTATTTATATTTTTTGGGGGGTTTTGGGGGGGGGGGGGCGGAAAGTGTTTTTTGTAATTTGCTTTGCTTGATCAAAGCTTTCATCATTGTAAATTACTTAAATTATGCCGTAAAAATGCGCGAAAGTATTTGGACGAGGTGCAATTCGAATTAACGTTTTTAACACGCCCCACATGAACGAGAGGGACACATTTTCAACACTACCAGTGACAGCCTTCAAAGATGTGGCTTGTCCTGTTTACAAGCTCCATATATTTACATTTTCTTTGTTTTGATTGGTGTTTCCTTCAATATCAAAATTAGAGCACTGTCAAAGAGTGCGACTCGAGTAAAAAAATAAGTGGAATAAAGACTGAAACTAATCGGGTATACAGCAAAATAGAAACAGATATGTGCTTGTTTCCGTGGATGCTTTGCAACCTTAGGTATTAGATCTCTTCGTGATGACCAGTCATCAAACAACTTATTTAAAGTATCATTGAAGAGTTGAACGGTCTCGTAGATATCATAAGCATGCATGAGCGATATTTGTGAGATTTGTGTGCGGCGGCACAAACACCCTCACAGCGTTCTCGTGCGGTCACTTCATGCCACTGGTGTGGAACGCGATGCCGCTCATCACCGAGTGGGCGTTCTTCCCTTCGCGGTAGACGTAGCTCTCGTTGTCCAGGTGCTTAAATACATTCTGCACGTGGGAGAAAATTAATCGGACAGCACAATATTGTTCTTATTATTTAAAAAGCATCCGGAATCAATCAGCGTGCCTGAACAACCTACAGTGCTTGCTTAGAAGATATATGTTCGATTTTATGGTTCACTTGAATTTGCTAATTTCCCTTATATCTTACTGAAATTGACAAATGAGCGCATGGTTACTAGAATAGACAGTAGACATGCCTGCAGTATACAAGGTCTTTAGATGACAAAATATGGCCTGTTGCAAAGTTTATTCACTGAACCCTCAAAACAAAGTATGTAAGTTGGCTTTCAAACTAGTGTGTCCAAATATTTCATACAAATTGTTCATGACGTCGCAGGTTGCTTCTGGTTTTTGGAGTGTTTTCTCTATTTTCGCCTGCACTCTTACAATACGTTCTTCCACCAGCTGAAAAACAAGTCCGAGGAACAAAAAGCTTTATTAGACTGACCATAACCGAAACACCATCTTTGAAACCATCGTGTATTCATCCGTCATTTTTGGAATGTCGGGTAATAGAATATTGGGAACTTCCTGCTGAGTCGACGCTGCAACACGCTTTTTTACCATAATAAGACGAGTTTAAACTTTGCTTTAGAAACTGGTATTTTCCGACTGTCTAGGGACCTTGCAATTTGCATTATCTTTTCATACATTTCTAAGATTCCTATTATTTCGTATAAAATAAATATCGCATTCACTCCCGTAATAGCCACACTATACACTCTAAAAAAAGTCTGTGCGTCTACTTTCACGCACAACACTCGGAGAACCAATCAGCGCAACTTACGGAGGCAGCTGAGCGAATGACGATGCGGAAACATATGTTTAGATCACAAAACACAGTCTGAGTTGTGACATTAAGCAATGCACAACGCCACGCTTGCATTTTAGTCTAAACAGATGTTTCGGCCTCGTAATTCGCTGAGTTGCCTCCGTAAGTTGCGCTGATTGGTTCTCCGAGTGTTGTGCGTGAAAGTAGACGCGCAGACTTTTTTTAGAGTGTACTTACGAAGAAGCCCCTTGAGTCTACTTATTCACAGAACAAACGTACAGCCAATCGTCGTGTTGCGCATAAATAACATAGCGAATAACAAGGTCGAGAACACAATTCTCCGTAAAAATGCAATCTTCACAGATAATATCTTCTCGTGAAGACGTTACATCTGTCCCGTAAATCGATGGCATCATGATGTCGACCGACGTGATTGGGAATCCGCGTGCTACGCGGAAAAGCGAACCCTCAGGTTTTCTTCATAAACAGTGCGGCTGTTACTCGAGTAAATACGGTAAACGAAACCGAATCTGACAGTCGGCTTTATCGCCATACAACTTCTCTTAAAACGGAAGGGACGTCAACATTGTAGCGTCGGTTTCTGTATAATTTATTGGTCATGAGCATACATGGCGCGGTAAGCTGCAGCGGCACTTAGTACTTTGAGAGCATTGTAGCACTTTGCGTCTGCGAGTAACCAGGATATTCCTATTTCGTATGCCGCTTTCCAAGCTAAGCTTCACACGAAGCACAGATGACCCGGTGACTTTAGGCCGTTTTCTCAACGTCGAACGCCTTCAAACACAACTCAGTGAATGAACCTTATTTTTTGCCCACATCGTTTATTGTCAATCGCGTTGCGAGCGACGCTATCGCATTGCAAACAATAATTTGTTGTGCGTCGCTGTTGCCTACCAAGTGAGACAGAACACCGTGATAGGCCTATTAACGCTGACGCCGTCAGCTTTACTAACCCAAGACAAGACACAAGTACGGTCCTTCTCGAGGAGGCTCGGCGTAGAAGCGACGGAGTCTTGGGCGCGTTCAAGGGCGTTTACCGATTTCCCCGTTCCCGCTTGTTCGCGCACTTCAGTACACCACAGGCGCAGAAAAGTCTCGTTGGATGAAAGCCTGAATAGACCCCGGGAGGCACTCACTTGATCGAATTACATTTTAGCGAACGCCCACGTTTCACCGAATGACACTTTAGCGAATAGTCGGACGCCGCGAAGCGGCGTTTTCGGGTGGGCCAAATAGGTTCACATTTTTGTAATGAGCCGCCGCAGACTCTCGTCGCAAAGCGGCGAAAGCGCAGCGCGGCGGATGGGTTAACGCGCGCCCCCGTTATTCGCTAAAACGTCATTCGCTCATGTGATATGGACCCATAGACTCCCTAGAGCCGCTAAATGAGCTACGCTTAGAGTATCAACACTCTGTTCCCGATATTGTTGTGGGCGCCGCCAACTTGGTACTTGTGCAAAGCAGACGCAAATGCCGATCGTCATTATTTAAGAGTGCGACTTCCTCAGGATTAGTTTCGATGTTAGAAAGTTCATGGAATATACATGGGTTGCACAGACGTCACATCTCATACTTTTGACCACCATGCAAGAGGAGGAAAGGGAAGCTCCTTTTGTAAGAATTTTGAGTGGCGAGTTACTCTTCTGGGAGGAGAATAGCGACGGTTTGTGCAAATTCGGGAGGCACAAAAGAGGGTCCTGATAAGAGGGGAGCTCCTTCTTTCCCTCGTCTCTGGTGGACATCGGAGCGCTCAGTGAAGGACGTCACGTGCAACCGATGTATACCTTTGCTCTGTCGCAAGCTGTTTAAACATTTCTGAAGAACGGGAAAGCGTTTCTTGTGATTTCAGATAAAGCTTCAGATAACTGTCAACCATGATTTTAAGCCACAAAATGGGCAAGGACGCTTTCAGGCAGTTGTGCATGAGCGCCACCATAACCGACCTTCAGTTTTGGTTCCCTCTTACTCCGTTCGCTCCACCTTATCATTACCAACGCTGGGCAGGTCATTACCATTTTAGATTCTACCGCGTCCTTCTCCCCAGCATAGGCCCTTGTGGAGGCTCGTCAACGCCCGCTTCAGTGGCTCGGCATTTTGGCAAGACAAAAGAAGGTCGGCTATGGTGGCTCAATCTGGCGCGCGCTGAAAGCGTCTATACAGAGAGGTTGGTCAATGGGAGGCGCGGGCAGAGCCAGGGCGTGCATGCACCAGACGTATAGAGTGGACTGAGCATGCTCTCTTGGCCAACCAGAAGCCGAAAAAATTCCCCTAGCGATGGTAGCAAGAAGCAGTTAATCGTTTAATAAGCTCTTAAGAGTTAAATGTAGTAACCCTTCATGGTTGAAAATAAAACGCACGCCATGTTTCGATCATGATCATCCAGAAAGATGCACGAAACGAATGCGGTCGCTTAACTCTGTGTTGCTCGGAGAGAGTGTGACCGCTCGGACGGCAGATTCCCGGCCCTCGGCGCTTGGCGTGCGCATTATGTCGATCGTTCTGCTAGTCGCACTCTTACACCATGATTTTGGTTGACTGTGATCGAAACATCACGCGCCCCATATTTTCAATCACCGGGAGTTACTCCGACGCGCTTATTAAGTTTGCTCTTGCGACCACCGTCAGGGTATTATTTACGGCTTCTGGTTGGCCACATTTGAGTTTGTAAAGACGCCCTGAAACACGCCCCGCTCGCTTTCGGCCAATGGCGCCTCTTCATTTGTCTTCCACACTTCCCAACGAATGACCAAACTCTCTACATATACGGCTCTGCCCTGAAGCGTAGCTTATTTAGTGGCACTAGATGAACCTCACCAGCTACTTCGAGTCGCCACCGCTGTCACCAAACAAATTAAACAAATTAGTCGTTAGTTGTTTACACAGCAGGAGTTTAGTCTGCCAGAACATGGCGACATTGCTACCCACTGTAGATAAGCAATTTAACCAGTACAGTACAACTGCTAGCCTGGGGTCTTTAACGTGCACCACGCAGTAGTGATACACGACCGCACGCCGGTACGATGCTTATCCAGATCGAAACGGGCAGGGGTGGGGATTGAACCCAGGATGTCTGGGTTCTGCAGCGCGAGCTTTCGCTCCACGTGCTCCGAACTGGTGTGCGCTAGACCACTCGGCCACCGATCCCCCCGCTGTCACCATGCATTGTGGGATCTGCGGTCTTTCTGCACGCGCGACAACCCCGCTGGAGTTCTGCGCAAGCGGAGCAGGAGACAGCACGAGCTGTTCCATGCACGGGGGCCTACCTCTTGGGAACTACAGTTACGGCGGCATCACACACTCGTGGAATGCTTAGTCACGGCTCTGTGCTTAGTGATATAGGTCTATGTGCAGGAAAGATTGGGACGTGCTAGTGCAAGACTATGTGTGACAAAAGCTCTTTGACATGCACACCGAAAAAAGTCCGTGCGTCTACTTTCCCGCACAACACCTCGGAGAGCCAATCCCCGCAACTTACGGATGCAGCTCAGCGAATGAAGACGCCGAAACATATGTTTAGGCGCAAAAGCGCAGTCTGAGTTGTGAAATTAAGCAATGCAAGGCGTAACGTTTTGCATTGTTTAATGTCACAACTCAGACTGCGTTTTTCGGTTAAACATATGTTTCAGCATCGTCATTCGCTGAGCTGCCTCAGTAAAGTAGTTGAACTGCGTACAAGTCTGCAAAAATATATACATTTCGCCGTTTCTGATTTAAAGAAAAATGGTTAACATCACACGGTTTAAAAGGGAAGACGAACGGACTCCGTTCACTTCGACCAATCACCTGACGGGCCTAAATTGATGTCACGGTCCACGTAACTCAAAAGCTGGATTTTTTTTTCTCAGTCTGGACCGTCGTGTTGTTGTCATCGGTCCTGGTGGGAGTTTCGCTGGACCTGGTAGATTAATTTGTTGGGCGCGCGAACGCAACTTTGGCCTAAAACTTCCCCGACATTACCGGTAGGTCTTGTACTTCAATCGTTAAAATGAACTTCCTAATCGTCTTCATGTCTTTTTAAGCTTTGTCTGAAGTATGTACGTAGGTTGCCGTTTGCTGGGAATGTGAATTCCCGCCATGACAAAGATACGCACATACTCGAGGTAAGAGTGATAATTCGAGCCGTATTTAATACAAACTTTAGGAGATTCACCTGAACGCAGGCGATGATATGCGGTGTTTTCGTTTTGCTTGATGTCACTGATACACATGAGTAGAAAACATCACACACATGAGTGACTGTCGCATGGTTCACATGCGATAGATACAAATTTAACGAAGCGAAGATATTTTATCATTGTAGCAGATTGGGATAAATTTGAAACCTGAGCGCCGAGCGCTGCCAACGATTAATAATACATTTTCTATGAGAAAGTCGTTAATGTTACAAAGAAACACCACAAAAACGTTTTCTCCGAAGAAAAACAAATCTTTCAGGAATTAAACATAAATTTGAGAAATTTAGAACATTCTTGTTAAAACACAAATTTTGAGATAACTGAACGGCTCAAGCAAGGTATGGGCGATTAAAAAAAATTTCTAGACGCAATGAAAAGATAGCGCCTGCGAAAATAATCAGCTGAAAAACAACGACAAACCCTATATAGTTATATTACGTTTCTGAAATCAGAGTTCCAATCTCTCAAACCAGCAATTATATTGATCAGAATTGCCTTCAGCCTATTTGGTTAAAGCGCTTACCTTTGGTACATCAACTTTTTTTTATGACAGTTTCTGCTGCTGTGTAAGAAATCAGGCTTCACCAGGCGACTTTATATGTTACCTCTAGATCGAGATCCTTCTCGCAAATTCAGAGAAAAAAAATAAGATAAAGGTCAATAAAGTAAACGCAAAATAACAAAAAAAATTCTCAGCTGCATTTCTTGGTTCCAAAAGGTTAATTAGGCACGACACCGCATTATATTTATTCTTGTAAATAATATAACATTGACTTGAGCGACATGAAGAAAAGAGATGGCACGTTTCTTAATTGACTTAATATACCTGCCCACGCACCGTCTTCTTGCTTTTAAATGTTACAATATTTATAACCCAAATAAAACGCCGGAAGCGCAGTTAAATTGTCTTTGAAAAGCAATCAAAGCTGTGGTCTTTATTTCTCTTACCTTAAAAGTGACTCACGGATGACTGTTTTCTTTCTTTCTCTCTTGGCGATTGATATTCGAGCCACGGAGTGCTTTAATACTCTCCGTTTTTTCATCTTTTTTTCTTTCTTTCTACGAAGACGAATTGCATTTGGAAAATGTCCTTCGCGCTTTTAAAGCAGTCGTCCCAACGATAGGAATATGAAAGGTCGCTGGCAAAGCAGGCAGATTCGTAAACCCGTAGTAAAACTCGGGAACCCGCCTTACCGGATGTCAAGCTATAGCCAGGGAACTTCAGGATTGTATACGAAGGACGCGAATACGGCACCGACATTTCCGGAGCCCGCGAGCATTTCCCAAACATTGCGTTGTGTGTCTGTTTAGCCAGGGAGAAGTTGGTCAGCCCCAATGGACGTCTGGTGTCCCTGCTGTAGGCGATAAATCTAGCCAGTGCCTTATAGCAACAGGGTCGAATTAAGGTACGGAGCTGCAGCCCCAGGCCCCAAGCTGTCAGGGAGCCCCGTGTTGTGGCAGGTAGCTCCGTGCTAAACCTCGAAAACAAAAACATAAAATAAACAAATATGGTAGTAGGAACATACAGAAGGGCCTCCGGCACCTTGGCCTTCTCGTTCCCTTCCTTTTCTCCAACGGGGAGTCGAAGATGCTATGAAGTTCAGTCTCCAGACCAGTTGGTGTTTATGAGCTCGTTGTTCAAGAGAGCCAGAAACACAAAACGTAGCGCGGCCTCGCATCCACCTCGTCTAAGGGGGCAAAGCGGTCGCCTCTGGCGGTACCGTTGAAGTGGAAAGACGGTCACGGAGTTTTCTTTCACAATCGGCTACCGGACAGTGATGGACCCGCAGTCAAGCGAGTGTTGCCAAGGAAACACTACCCGAGGAACACGCATATAGTATACACTATTCTTCTCTCTTTTTTTTTTTTCTTCTTCCGTTTAGTGGGAGTTTGTACGAAGATCCCTCCAAAACCACAAGTTTAAAACGTGTAATTAAAAAATGGTAGACTTCCCGAACCAACCTCCGTAACCAGAAACGGGAGTTTCGAGGAGCCGGTACTTGGGACACCCCCCAGCAATTTTCGATAGGCACCGACTGTTAGCAACTGGAGCCAGTATCTGATTTGACAGTGTTAGTGAACACTCTTATTTTCACTGACTGATTCGAGCGCTGCAATGGTTTCAGGAACCTTCGAGGTATGACCTTTTCGTTCTTAGCTTTAAGTCATACGTCTAGATTGTCGCAAAGTTCTTATATATTTTATTTAAAAGAGACAAAACTATTACCAAAACTGGTCGCCAAATTTACTCATTCGAAAAGGGGGCATGAAGGTACAAGAATTTGAAACTACCTCCATGATTTTCACAAGAAATACATTGAACGTAATTGTGCCCAAATGGCTGGAGTTGATATTTTAGAATCGTTTGCAACTTCCTTTGCGTTTTAACTTTAGAAGCCTGTGTCCGCTTAGGACACGAGGGTTCAGTTATTAGAGGAGGGTGGACGTAGTGGCTTAATTCGAAAAACACCGCTTGAACCACCGAAATGTATTGCTTGCCTGCGTTGCTTTCTTCACAGTAAACGCCAGTCATTTACTAACAAAGGGCTATTTACACATTTTTAGATATTCCGGAACTATTACAAGACTAAGTGCTCGAAATTTTCGTGGGTGGCAGTTGTCGAGTGTTGAGGCGTGTCCTTTGGGAGCAAACTATTTATTTTTATTAATAATTTTACTGGTGTCTTTTTGGTTACTGCCTAATTCAATCGATATCTCAGTTATCCTGTCACTCAACGTGCTAGAGAGAAGCTCACATATACTATAAGTCTATCTCATGTTAAATTTAGGTAAGCTGACCCGGGCATAAGCTGTATGAATCGAATCGTAGTTCCGATCAAACAAGTTCATTAACGAACCCAACATATTCAGCTGAATTTCTTTTTTTTTTTTTCCAGTTTGCGGTGCCAGGAGCGAAACTTCCAAATATTTTCTCCAACTTTTCAGTTATTTGAGTTTTGTATCCCAATATTATTCCATAAAAGTGCTAGGGGTATCAAATATTTGCGAAGCGGTCTCTAATAAAAGTATAGCATCGGATTCATTGCCAGTGAAGGAAACCTGAATGCCATTAAAAATTTTGGTTGAGAAATGGCTCAACAAAAATCGCAAGACTAACGATATCTGGATTTTAGGAGGTGGTAATAAGGTATACATTTTGCCGTCGTCGTCGGGGTTACCACCACTACCACTATCATCATCATCATAATTATCATCATCATTATCATAGTCATTATCATCACTAGGGGCCTCATAACCAGCCACATACAAGTGCTAGCCTGCGGTTTTAACATGTATCATGCAGTAGCCAAACACGATCGGCACGTACGTCATGTTCATCCATGTCGAGGCGGGCAGGGGTGGTTGATTGAGCCCAAGGTCCCAGGGTACTGCAGCGAGAGCTTTCATTCCACGTACTCTGAGCTGCGGTGCTCTAACGTAGTTGGCCATCAACCCCCCATTCCCCAAGCGTTTATTGCGCTTTTTCACGCATGTCAGGGAAAGCTCAGATTCGAGCCTCAAATTGCTGGCAAGAAAAAAAAAATCAAAAAGTATCTAATATTTGAGTGATGCGTTCGGTTCCAACACTACCCAAAAAAAGAAAAAAAAAAACATTTTTGACACTGATAGTTTGCAGAACACGTCTATTTTTGATTTCTCTTTTAATGGTGGCGTCAACTTCCTGAACGAAGATAGCGTCGTCCTAAGAATACGGGGTAGTCTGCGGTGACACTGTATACACGGACGCGTGGACTTCGGCTGACGTCGACGAAGGCTCTACGCAGAGGCCAAGACTGACCCCGTGCGGCACTTCCGCGATAGCCTAGATACGGAGTAGGAACTAATCCCGCTCGCTCGACTGGCTTTTTGAGGCCTGCTACGAGTCATTTTTTCGGGGTCCGAATGTGTAGTTTGGAAACGGCTGCCGGTCAACTGTGACTAAAGATATACAAAGAAATGACGAATGAAACGGGGAAGACAGAAATTAAGAAGAAACCGCACAACAATATCAAAAGGTAGCCGCAGGCGATGAAAAATCGCATATGATCTCTGCGGTGACTGAGTACGGGTATAGCGTCGGCGTTAGAAAGAAAAAAAAAATGTCCAGTTTGCTTTTATGAACTTGTTTTAATGAACGTAATTTTTACAGCCAAGCTGTCTATTGCTCGATTCTGGCAGATCATCTTTGGGAGACCGACAGTAGACCAACAATTTTGTACAGTTAATGCTGCAGACGCCGGCGCCGCACGCGCGCGCCCCCTTCCCCAGAGCCGTATCTTCCCCACACGCGGTGTCTCTCTCTCCCCTGACATTGCGCAATGTCGCGCGCCCTTCCGCGGCCACCTGCCGAAGATCGCGCCACTGTCCTTATCAGCTAGACTTCAGACTTCACGTGGGTCACACCAGTGTTGTACGTTCCTAAGAGGAGCAGCGGGAGTACGGGAAGCGTCGGCGCGTCCCAGAAGCGAGAATGGGCACGCCGCCAACGTGAAACAGCCCGGCATAGCAAATCCCTCCAGAGCGCCAGCTTCGCTGGACTTCCCTCTTCGCGGGGTGGAAGGGGTCTCGATTTTTATCTTAGAGGTGCCCAAGAGGCGAGCGTAATTTTAATGAATGTTTAGATGAGTCCGTTTTGTAAACAAAACATTTTTTTTTGCTTTGAAGAATAAAGTAATTCAGGCGTCGCCTGACAGTCAATTGGAGAATTAAGACTCAAACTACATATATATATATATATATATATAAACATTTACCGCAAATACGGTAAAGTAAGGTAGACTGAACATGCATTCGTTTTTATTGACCTTGGGTGCAAAATGAGTGAAACTACGTTTATAAGAAAACCATGAAATGACAAAAGACTACGAGAAACATTTATTGAGCTTCGCTAACTGGTAGCTAGGCTCCCAAAGAGATTGAAACAAAAGCAACAAAATACGACCGCTGGGAAATCAATTTTTTTTTTTTTTTTGTCAGACAAAACAAAAAAGTATGTGGATTCTTGGATGTGCACCCGGTCATCACTCGCCCGTGCAGTTACGCCGTTCGGTAAACATCTGAAAGCGAGACTGTTGGCCGAAACGTCACACAAAAGAAAAATAGAAAGGAGCCTCGAAAAACCGGGACAAAGCATTACGTCGCGTCAAGCGAAGGTAAAACTAAAAATAAATTCCTTCCCACGACACAAACGAGCAACCGCGAACAGCAGCCCCACACTTCATTCCACTTCCAGATGAACCGAGGTCGAGGCGAACAGTCGTGGTACGCAGAAAAAAAGACAGTACGTTGTGACTGGTTCGCGACGCTCGAGCGCTCACAACCAACTGTTATACATATATATAAAAAAAAAACATATTTTTGCCACGTGATGATTGGCTCATCTGACGGAAGGACATCCTGACGCGTCACGTTCGTGACGCGCGATTGGTTGACAGCCGAGCGCGGCCTGTTCCTCGGTCCACCTCCGCAGGGGCGAAACCGCGTGTGCTGAACTGTCCCAGAGGCTTATTTATCCGCGCCGCGGCAGACGCCCGCAGTTCGGAATATAAACTCAGGGCTATTTGCCTTCGGAGAGCCCGCGATGTCAGACATCGGGGCGCCCACGGGGGCATAAAGAAAGCGCGAGTTGGAAAAAGAAGCGGTGGCGGGGCCAGGCAATGCCACCTATAGTAGACGAGGCCCGCGCAGGACCTCATCGCTTCTGGATCCCAGACCTGCCCCGAGCGGCAGGCAGGCTGCAGCTCGACGAGGCCAAGGCGCGATCCACTGGTCGACCCGCCACTGAATGCCACGAGGACCGACTGACCCTCAGTCGTATACATCACGAGCAGAAGCGTCGGGCGAGCAAGGAGAACTGACTGGCCCCCTTTCGACGACGACGCTTTCTCATGCACGCGGGTCTCATCGTTTGCGTCGCCGCGGGGGAGACGACGTTCACCATGCGGTGATGATGGTACGCGGAGGAGTCCTCGTGTTTACGCAAAGTGGCGTTCCGCTCGCGTGCGTGTGGGAAAGCGATACTACGTACGACAGATCGCTTGTACCGATGATGCGTTTTAAGGAAGGAGTCACCGGCTACACCAACATAAGGAATTCTCATATTCCGTCAATAAAAGTTTTTTCTCTCTCTCTCCCTCCTTGTGCCACTTCGTTTTATTTTTGTTTGTTTTTGGCGCGACGAGAAATTCAGAACGGGAGTGAGATTCTAAAATATAATGAGTAAATTTAATCTAGGAACGCACCACGGTTGTAGTTAAGAACTGATCGCAGTGCTGTCCGCTATGTATTATCACAGGACAGTCAGGGAGTATTATCAACACCGCCTAGGAGACAGGGCCGCAGTGCTGACATTTTTGCGTCATCAGCGATAGCCAACACTGGACACAAATTGGAAACGAGTGCTGCGTCAGCACTCGGCTTCGAGACAAGTTTGAGCCGAACTTTGACACAATCGTCGTGTCAAATCTGGACCACCGTTGGCCTTCAGTGATAACGTCTTAATCAGCACTACGGCTTTGTTACCTCGGAGGTGTTGGTATTATACCATGTGTACCCGTTACTCGGCGATTTTTAAGAACTAGATGGAAGGGACGGTACCTCTTTGACGTCTAAGGACAAACGTACAAATTGTACATCTATCCAGTTAAGGTTACATTACCCTTGCTTTGTAATTCAAACGTGTTAGGAATATAGAAACAACTGTTCAACAAGCATGTTGAATCGGTTCTACCTCATGTACCCAGGCAGGTCACTGCAGGCCATTTATTATGCGGACAACATGCAACATAGAAAGCGGTCGGTGCAGCTTACACATGACACCCGAATTATACGCGGCGTATTTAAAGTAGATCGGATGAATGTACTG
Organism: Ixodes scapularis; assembly: GCF_016920785.2. NCBI lineage: Eukaryota > Metazoa > Arthropoda > Arachnida > Ixodida > Ixodidae > Ixodes > Ixodes scapularis. The sequence goes on along the minus strand of NW_024609846.1, from coordinate 181,623,520 downwards.
CATGCCGGATATCGAGGCAATTTCATCGGCGAGATCAACATTGTTCGTGATGACAGTGACCTTTACCTCTCCAGAAAACCCTTCGAGAGCAAAATTATCCGGTATTATATGGGTAAGATACGTCCCGTCTCAGGCTGAGAATCTTCCACTTTCTTCATTTTTTTTTTTTATGATTCAATTGGTTGACACGGCTCGAATTTTAATCCTGACACTACCACGAGCAGTCAACACAGACCAAATTTTTTTAAGTGAGTCAAATCGAGAACGACCCGACTTCTCAAACGTGGGAAGGCGAAGCACACCGGGCCATTCCAGACGACTCGTTTATAAAGCGAAGAATTGTCCGTTACCTCGGAGCGTTTCCCAACCGCGTTATGACAAGGGGAAGCGATGGTAACCGGCTCTCTCCAGAGAGCGCATGTGCCCCCGGACGCTCCGCAGCGGGATACCAGCGGAAAACGCGATCGAAGCTTAGGATGCTTTCTTTTCCTTTCCTATGTGTACGCACATGTTGTCGCTGCTGGCCGGCCGAATGCCTTATAAACCGTCTTTATCGTGCGTACTTCTTTTGCGAGTCTGCAGTGCTGGACTGCCCGTTATTTATTCGCGACTCGGCGCCAGGTTATGTCTTTTGTATTTGAGGATGGAAAGTGGCTCCCCTTTGACTCCTACAGTTTCTCTCTCACGTACGTCGGCGGGGAGATAACGTGCCTCGCCCTTTTACGCGTGGAAGTCGGTATTTGACAGCCTCGCGTTATGGTAGTGGGTACTTGTCAGGAGTTCAAACATAATCCCACGTTGGTCACGTTATACTCAGAAAGTGCGCTATCCAGAGTAAAACGCCCCTCTACACATTGGCGTGAAACCCTTCTGACGTGCCTTAGAACTAGGGTTCCGCGTTTTCGGTTTTTATTTTTTGTTTCAAATTCGGCGTACTTTTTTCGGTGTTTATTTTAAGATTCAATTTTCGATTTCTTCGTGGTGTATATTTATGCCCACGAAAGTTTACAGGTTTTTTTCGGTGAATATGAAAGAAACAGCATCGGACACCGGATCAGATGATTCTTGTAACTCTGCTATTCGTGATCCCTCAAGAAATAATGGCACAGATACATTGAAAGTAAAACAAAAAACATCGACACTTCAATTAGCAAATGGGTGCAACTGAAAAAAAAAAAACAAAAAAAAAAACACAGAAGTACAAACAAGTCCGCGCCCAAAAAACATGGAACTTCACCTTCTGCACATCAGGATTACGCGATCTTATTATAGTAAACACATATGTACTTTCCCAGGTTCTGCTTGTTGATCCACGCTCATTCATTCCTGTTAATGACCCTGGGCTTCGAGAATGCCGTCTCACCGTTAACACTGGACACTGGCAGGCTGAGAAGATGAAGCGCTGTCTGATCCAAAATCGGCCGATCAACCAAATGTGGCTACCAAAAGAGACACGGTGCCATGTTTTGAAGCACAACATGTTTCGCGTTCTCACTAAGGTCTGGCTGCAGACCTTGCATCAAGTTAAAAACCTTATACTAGCTCACACCCAAACTTTTTGTTTGGGACCGGGAACTTGACACATTAAGCCCGATCACAGAAAGGACAAAGATGTCCCGCGAAGGACAACCCAATACCTATTTTGTTGCATATTGAACCTCGGAAGAGGGCAATCACGAAGAGGTCACACAGTGTCGAACCTTGCAACGCCCTGTCTCCCCTCCCCCCTTCCTCACCCTCCCCCCGCCCATCTCGAGGCGACCCTAAAAAATTAACCATTTTTGGTTAAAACAGAATTTTAGAAAATAGAGTGGGCTCACATTTATCGTTTTTTGGGGGGTTTTAACCGAAAACGCCGAAAACGCCGAAAACGTCTACAGGAAGGCGTTTGGGGAGCGTCATTGGTAAAGACTGTAGCTATTCAGAACTTTTTTTTTACAATAAAAGTATGTGCGTTTGAGCTTTCCCACACTGTACAGAAGATACGAAAGTTAATATTTAATACGTCCGACACATCACTTCGGAGTCAGATTAATATTTGGCATAGGCCATATTGAGGCATAACCGCAGTAGCACAGTAACTATAATCGTTTGTAGCCGTAATTGTCCATGTTTGTTAAAAAAGAGTTTATCACACATCCCTGAAATAAACAGTTGTTTGTTGTATCCGAATCTGCATCACACTGCTCATATATCATAAAAAAACAGTCTGCAAACACCCTTCGCCGCAATACCCGTGGTTCGAATGCCGCGTGCCAAGTTTTCTCTATGAACTCATTGCCATGCGGCATTCGAAGCTCGAACCTCGCGGTGACTAGAGCACTATATAGCTCCTTCGGAGCAGAGTAGCGCACTCGAGAACGCCGCCTCTCGGCGACTAGCGGCGAACGCCCGGAGGTTCCAACTGCGGTCAGAAATGCATGGAGAACGTGAGAAAATCGTTGTTTCTTCAGTATTGTGGGAATGTACGGAATCGCAATCATTTTTGACATAATAATGGAATATTTTAGAATAATTTGCGATAAGTTTTGTGCCATGCAAGAACGTAACTTCTTTTTTTTTTTTTTTTAATTGCCTGAGCGGCATCATGCAGCAGACGACACGGCGACGTCACACCATTCACGTGACCCGCTCCGGCCAACCCGAAAAGCCCATCTCCGCTGCGAGCAAAAATCGTCTGCTTCAAACGCCATTGCCTTGGAAATTGCCTTCTCAAAATTTGCACACGCATCTGATATTATTAAAACTTTGATAAAGTGTTTAGTACTTTACTAACTTCACGACAGACTAGTTTTGAAAAGTGTGAACTCGCCGTTCATTTTTTAATCAGCCGTGTTGTGTCGATCTCCATGTATTCTCCCATAGGGCGGGCCGCCTCCTGGAACCCTGAGTACCACGTGACTCGCGCAGAGCCGCTCTGTTGGCCATGTTGTCGGCAAAACACGGGGTTCAAAGGATTGCGCTACTCTGCTCCGTAGGAGCTATATAGTGCTCTAGCGGTGACTCGCGCTCAAATCTGTGTGTAGACTGTCGTTTGCATGCTGTAAAAACAATGTGACCCCGGCTTTACGGTGTATGAAAATTTTAATTCGTATCAATATGCTTAAAGAAGAATGCAGCAATGATCATTCCAGAAAAGTGATGATATTGTCGCAAAGTTTAGCTCGCCGAAGGATTTAGTCTAGATTTATATTTATTTACCTTCTCAGAGGGTTCGCTCGTCTCCACGGCACGGCTCATGATTTCTGCCGGAATCGGAAGGTCCCAAATGGGGGCCAACCGCCGCCAACGTCAACGCTGTAACGGTGCCCTTAGTTTATAGAACCCCGCGTAGGAGATGTTTTGTCTTGTGCATATCTGCCTTTAGGATCTCCACTTCGTATGCAGTTTTTCTCCGTGTATAACTTCTTTGTCTACGAATGTGCTTTGTATTTTTTTATGACGGCTCTTGTTAAAGGTCGACGCCCGGACACCATGCCTTGAACATCACCCTGCCGCTGGAGGTCAAACTGCACGTCCGACCCCCTTCGGCTGTGTGGTCTTCCGCCCTCCAGCTCGCAAACTTGGGACCCCTTACGGCTGTGGAGGAGTTCGGCTCACCCGCTTTGGTGTGGATCTTTGTTTGTCGAGTTTGCTGTGGTCGGGATTCCCGCTGAAGCTGTGGTCGAGGAGGACGGCAGGGGAAGTCGCCAGGAGTTAGGAGTATTCCCCCCAAACATTTATTGACGAATTGTCCATGTTCGTTGAAAAAGAGTTTATCACATATCCCTGAAATAAACAGTTGTTTGTTGTATCAGAATCTGCATCGAGGGAGAAAATTCTTATTTCATACGCGACAATATGTCTCTTTCAATTTTGGGGGGAACAGAGTGATATAATGTTGACCTGTTTCTGATAAAGTACATGCATGAATAGCATAATTTTAGCGAGCGTCTCTAGTAGCTTCGTTCGTGCGGATGTTGCAAACTACGCCCCTGTAAATGGGAACCAACTGCAAAACATTTTTTGATCCTTGATGCTTCAGATCGCTCAATTCTGTACGACGCACGTTTCAGTTTAAGACAGAAAGCACAATATCAAGGCCACAAAGTGCAGATAACTCAAAGCGTAAAGGGAAAAAATATGTAATTAGCCGTCACCGCCGGGTCGCCCCCTTCCACGGCGCTTTGATCATTGGGGCCATGCTAGCAAATCGCATGACGTCAGTGAATCATCCGATTGACCGATGAAAGTGCGATAAATACCTGAAGTACCAGATTTAAAATGGCAGCCTGTGGATCTTTTGGCACCACCGTAGTCCTATGAGGAATCCGGTAGTTGTATATCGTCTTACTGAGGATTAAGGGCGTTTTGCCCCACTGCAGGGGTGGGCAAAATACATCCAAATATGTATTGAAATACAAATACAAAACACTTCATCAAAAATGTATTTCATTACAAATCTAATTACATTTCCCAAAAAGCATTTAAGTACAAGATACAAATACAACCAAATGTATTTGGTCTCCTCCAAATACTTTTCCAAATACATTCCTCAAAATTTGCGTCAGCGACTTCAGGGCACCTGCAACGGGTTTCTGGGTATCTCATTTTAATTTTGCATCGCACACTCGGGCGTTAGTATGCGAGGCTCTAGTGACGTAATAGAAATATAATCACAAAAAAAAATGCAATCAGCTTGGACGTAATAGGTGAAAAAGGTACACAGCTTCAAACAGCTTTTTTTGTCGATTACATTTTGGTATAGACCAACAAAGAACCGAGACGACCAAGACGCGCAGCACTAGCTAAAGAATTTTTTTATTGTTGCAACTCGCACCAGTCACGAAAATCTGGACGACCCGCGCATTTAGAATGTTCCAGGCAAAAATATGGATGGAAATCAGGCTGGAAAGCATCACAAGTTGTCACAGGCACTTATTTAGCCAGTTTGCCTGTGAACGTCGATTCCGTCACTATTCTTGCCCTGGACTAGCACCGTAGCACCGAGACACTGCATTTGGTGCAGAACGTAGTTTTCTTCCTGCTCTGGACACGTCTTAGGATGAGCAAAATGAGTTGTGACAATAAATTTGAGGGATGTGTTTTCGCCCACAAAATTGTATTTAATTACAACTGTATTTGAAATACCCACGTTTTAGTGTTTAAATACAGACGTCAAATACATTACCCAATTTGTAATTAAATACAAATGCAAAATACACAAAGTATTTGAAATACGTATTTCAAATACGAATATTTTAAATACTGCCCATCCCTGCCTCACTGCACGTGTGCCAGACAGAAAACGTGGTTTGACGATGCGGAAATCGGACATGTACACTGCTCAAAAAAAGAAAATGGACCAGTGCAGCGCATGGCCTCGCTAGAGTAACTGCGTATGATTCGCTTAAGACGCGTATACAGTTACTCTAACGCGTGCATTCAGCATGCACAGTTACTCTAGACTAGAGTAATCACAGGGCTGCGCCATTTGGTTGATCTAGTAATTGCTAGAGTCGGTGTATCTATGCGGGACCACGCGTTCCACAGGTCTATTTCGTTTGGTTGAGCACTATACGTTACGCGTTACTACTAACGAGTTACTTCTACCTAGTTACTTTTTTCGGTAAAGACTAACGTATTTAGATACTTTTAGAGCGCAGCTCTTAAGCGCGAGACACATGCGCGAAAAATCCATCCGATCCGACGTCCGATCCGGCAATACGACTGCCTGATCCGAAAAATTTGGTCGCCTCAGGCGTCGGATCGGCGATCCGACGTGCGTCCAACGCGCCAGATAGTTTCGCACGGCGGACGGATTGTCGGATGCGTCCAGCCAATGACAGCGCAGCTAGCGCGAACGTCATGATGACGTACGGGGTCTGGCGGGACGAAGCGAACGCTATAACGGGGCGGGCGAGGGGAAGCCGGACGCGTGAATCCCGCTGACCCATTTGAGAAAGATGGCCCCAGCAAAGAATGCACGCGCTAGCGAGAATAGACTCCCTAGCGAGAACAAGCTCCTAACTTCGCTCGTGCGAGCTAAACCGTCAATCTGGGACCAGAGATCTATGAACGCGGATCTCCGCTGAAGTGCTTGGATCTCCTGGGCGGAGCCGAACGGATCGTCGTGTCGCATGCAAGGTCGGAAGCGTGTGTCTCAAACTGTCGCGGGCGGCAATTCGGAGCGGCGTTCGGACCGTCGGATCGGACGTCGGATCGGACGATTCTGCCGTCCATGTGTCTCGCGCTTTAGTCGGCCGTTTCCTGCTTGAGCAGTGTCGCCGTCGTCGTCGACGTAACCGCGCGTTGCATTATAGGACGTTTCCCTTAATGACGTCACGTGTGACGTCACGAGTGACGTCACAAAGGTCCCGAGTGAAGGTAACGACGATGGTCACGACCTTCACAAGGCCTTGACGAGTGACGTCACGAGGGAGGAGGGATGGAGGGTGAGGAGTAAGGCGAGGAGGAAGGGAGGAAGAGGGTAGCAAAATGAGAGGAGAAGGGGAGGGGGGAGGATGTAGGAGGGGAGAGGGAGGAGGAGAAGGAGAGGAGGGAGGAGGAGGAGGGACATACCCTCCTCCCCATACCCTTCCTTCCTCCTCCTCAAGAGCTGAGCTCTAATTCGGCATTACAAGGTCAAGTAACGATTAACGGTATTTTGTTACTTTTGAGGAGTAACGTTGTACAAAAACGTTTACACAGCCTCGTTTTAATTCGAACCTGAGTACGCGCCTATTGCGACAAAGGCAGATGGGCAACCTGAAAAACACGTAATTCCTGAACAGGTAAGCCAAACTCTACATGTGGGAATGTACTTTACCAAGAGAACACAATAAGGATCGTTGGTTGAACATTTTACAATCGTGTACAAACCAAATGTAAACCCGGAAGTTGCCAACGCGGGAAGGCACAGAACCCCTTGTCAACTTTGAACTCAAGAAGCGTAGAGAACAATAGAGAGAAGAGAATCCCAGATTCACCACCCTTTTCTGAAGCACAACGCTGCCGTTCCTTCGAGCGCGTCAGTAGAACGCCCCTTCTACGTAGCCGGAGATGTATTTTGAAGGAAGCGGAGAAGCATAACCAATGAAAACTTTGGGATGCAGCTACTGCTTAAGTGCAACGACTAATGAAACGAAAACAACAAACCATGAAACAAAAGCAGTTGCGTATTTAATCGTCATAGTAACGAGAAAGGCAAATCGTTGCATTTGAGGTAAAGTATGACGCGTTTCTTTTGGGAATCGGTAACGAGTAACGTATTTAGTTACTTTTTGAGCAAGTAACAAATAACGGTACTTAGCAATGGTGAGGGTGCAGGCTAGCTGGCGTAAATTGAGAACGACACGGACAGAGAACGATACGGACACAGAACGACACGTGTCGTTCTGTGTTTGTCCCTTGTCCGTATTTCCAGTCTCGGGTTTACAACTATTCTCAACGGTATTTAGTTTTGTTTGGTTTTTGCACTGTGTGGCGGGAATGCAGAACCTCTGCATCCATTTGCGCACTGCTTTCTTTCGTCTGGTCTCTGGCTATGGCTCCCACATCCCCTTTTCTTTTGCACACATTTCAATCTCTCATTACTCAAAACAGTTGAGCGAAGATAAAATTCCAGAACTGCCAGAAAACTGTCCACTAAGTCAGTCGTCTGACTGACTTCTTTCCCTGTCTCTTCTATATTTGGTTGTTTCAAGGTTTTTTCACACAAGGCTCAGGTGTTCTAACGTAATGGTAAATTTACAACAGGTCTTCTGCGCCCCCACTGTGTTTTCGCGAATCATTCGCCCTTCTAGCAACCCTAAACTGCACCAATCGCTTTAATGAAAGAAAAAAAAAAAACGGCAACTTATGCTTTTGCATTGAGTACCGTAGGCTCAACAACATCGCACACAAGGACGCATATCCACTGCCAAGGATCGACGACACTATCGAAGCTCTGAACGGGGCTAAATATTTCAGCACTATCGGTCTGGCGTTTGGATATTGGCAGGTAGAAACGTCGACGAAGTCACGAGAGAAGACGTCATTGGCCACGTAACAAGGACTCTTCGAGTTCAATGTCTTCCCATTTGGGCTCTGCAACGCTCCTGCGACGGGTAAACGCTTGATACAGATGATCGTGGGGAAGTTAAACTTCTGCTTGTGCTACATCGATGATCTTATCATCTTCAAGAAGACGGCGTCCACCATGCGACTCGCCTCCGTGAAGTCCTACATACTTTAAGACAGGCAGGTCTCAAGTAAAAACGTTCGAAGGTTCGCTTTTTCAGAAACAACGTATTGTGCAGAGGCCAGAAAATTTCGGCAGCTGGAGTCGGAACCGACGATGCAAAAACTGAAAAGGTATCGAAGTGGCAGCAGCCTTCACGCGTCAAGGATTTTCGGTCTTTTCGGGGGCTTGTTTCGTACAACTGCGAATTCGCTGCAAACTTCGCCGTAATTGCGGCTCCGCTTCACAAGTTGCAGGAGAAACAAGTCAAATACATCTGGGCTCTTCCATGGCAAAACGCCTTTGAAGAGCTTAAACAACGTCTCACAAACTCTCCAGTTCTGACATTTCCAAACATTTACCTGTCCGTTATTCTGGACACAGACTTAAGTAAAAACGGTATCGGCCCAGTGGTCTCCCGAATACGGGATGGTACGAAAAGGGTCATAGCCTGCGGGAGTCGTACCCTCACATAGCCTGTACGCCTGGACAGTGTGACCAGAAAAGAAATGTTGGCCATTGTTTCCCATTAGATATATTTAAAAACTGCTACGTTTAAAAACGTATGTTTGACATTTTTTTCCCCGTTGTCTCGGGGTTTTCACAGTGTGATCGTGATTACATCGAGCTACCTCAGGTACGTCGAAGTAGGTTAAAGTACCATCGACCTTGCGACGTTCCGAGTCTTGCGCATGTCACAACCAGCGATCGGGCTGCGCGGCTTCTCTCACAAATCGGAAGGGTTTAGCGGGTGCAAGGCCCGAGATCTTGAGACAGAGTTATCAGCAAGTTAACCCCTTCTTTTCCGAACGGGCACAAGGAAAACAAGGTCGCTGACGCTTCGCTTCTCTAATGACGTCTATTTCGGCACTCTTGGGACACTGAGAAGGACATGACGGGTCAAACCCTCGAAGCTCTAGCGGATGCGCTGTGTTTCCGCCCTCATCGGTATTTTCATACGACGACACCCCAGGGCCCACGGAATCGCTTTCTGCACGCCGGTCGCACGGCTCGCCGCAAAGAACAGCAAAACCCGAAGTCGTGTACGCCTACTCCCAGGCGCTACAACCGCGTCGCTGGAGACGGCGTCAGCGTGGCGCAGTCAACCACCCTGCCCGACTACGAAGGCCAAAACCCAGCACGGTGCCAGCCATAGGAGAAGACAGCAAGCAGTCTTGATGACGGCGCCGACGCGCACGTCCGCGCAGGACGACGCAACTGCCGCAGCGGCGGCACGCACGGGAAAAGCAGCAGCGCGCGCTCCTCGACGCCGAGGGAGCAGCAGCGCTCGAGCAGCACGTCATCGGCTGGTTGCTCGCAGCGGCGGCGATGATCAGCGTCATGATGGTAATGGCGGCGCGGGCGACCTCTGACTCCGCGCCCGGGACCGACGGGGGGATCGCATTAGACGCGGGGCGAGGGCGAGTCGAGGCGGGCCCGGCGAAAGCAGGTGTATCCCTTTGCGGTGACATGGACACACGACAGCTCAGCATGCGACCTCAATCTTCGGCTCGGCGGGGGTCCTCCCGCCGGAGCTCTCCCCAGCGGGCTTTCGTCTCGGCGACGTCCAGCCGACCATTGATAGATAGCGCCACCTGCAGCGCCGCGCGGCGCCGACACCGGATGCGCGACCGCCGGCTGAGGACCGCTTTCCGGCCGGCCCACGGTAGGACGGCCCCCATTGAGGGGACCGCGGGTGCCCCGGGCCCCCTTCGAGGGGCCGGACCCTTCCGGGACGGGGTCACCCTCGCCGGTGACCCGTCCGCCGTCGTGACGGCATTCCATTGAGCCGCTCGGCCGCACGCTTTCATTCATCCTCATTGCGATCCAACTGGACTTTGTCTCCAGGCGTGCTCTATCCACGATGACCAAAACACCCTCCCCTCCCCGCCCCTTCTCTCTCTCTGTTCTCAGCGCAGGGGAAGAAAAGGCCTCTTTTAAGATGAAGTGGCCTAGCGCGGCACGCTCCTCGAGTGCAGTCAGGTGTGAGCGTTTAGTCGAAAAGAAGGAACTACGCGCAGAGACCACCCGCAACCCGGCGTGGTGGCCACGTGCCTGTTTTGCGAAACGCTGGACGAAAGGCAATATAGCACGGAATAGTCGAGCTGAAGGGAAAATATTGTACGTGCACTTCTACATCGGTAAGATGTAGAAGTGCACGTTAGATCGTGCGACTAAATAAGATTGAGCATACACGGGGTGCCACGACATTAATGTTTTGTATTTGCGATGCCGTGTACGATAAAAACAAAGCGTTTTGCGAGAAGCGGAAATATGCAGACGAGTTTGTTCGGACACATAATCTAAACCCTGAGACATGGAGAAACAGAGAAACAAGATAACCGGCAAGAGGACACCACGCCCCGCTTAGCTTCACCTAAAGGGACCGCGGCACGAAATCGCAACCGAGATGAAGCAAGACTGAATTGTTCTATTAAATCTGACACAATAAAAAAACACCCAAAAACGAGATACGCCTAGCCAACAGCCAGCCAAGCAGCTATCCGGTGACAGATGCAACTCGTTGAAGGCCGGCACTCCACAGATTTTTAATGTCCAAGAAAACTAAATGAGTCTGTGGCATGGTTGGTTGTGCTGCGCCCTCAGCGAAGTACCCGCCATTTTATAACACCCCAGTGTAATGCATATCTCGAAATGAGGAACGACGTGTTGCACCTGCAGTGAGCAGTGAGCGGTAGTAACGAGAGCGAAATAACGAAAGAAGGCGACAACAGAGATAATCAACCATGCAGAGGTTCTGCAAGGGCCACCGTGCTACCTAGAGGTGAAGATTTGTTGCCGTGGAACACACTGCTTCCAGATTGCTTTTTACAGAAAGTAGCACGTGTGCTGGTGCAATGAAACAGAGTATGTGTGTAAATATAGAAAACCAGAGCCTTGGAGTTAAGTAAAAATATACAAAGGCGTCCGCACTAATATGGTGGGGCAAATGCGACGTCCCATTTACCAAACTGCTCACTATCCTGGGAACCCGTTTTATCCCGGACAACTGTTAGATGTTTGTAAACGCAGCAACATATACATTGTTGTCCATGAACAAAAAAGTACAACGGGGGGGGGGGGGGGGGGGGGTTGAGCTCTCCCCAGGAACAAGCGGCAATGACAAAGAAAGACATTGGCAGACTAGAAGTTTTTGCGCGACACAAGGGACAATGACAAGGGAGTAGACACGGAGAAGCGCAACTTTCAACTAGTTTATTCGTGCCCAATCAACCACAAACATCTAGAAAGAGCATGCGCAGCAGGCTAAACAGAAGAAAAAAAGAAAACAGAGAAAAAGATAGAAATGTCACACACCAAGACACATTCCCCGATAGTCATTATCACGCTAGCAACTCAGATAAAAAATGGACTTCACTCTCAAACAAGGAAATGGAGGTATCACTAACACAGGCACGTTCCTTTATTATATAAAGCGCTTCCATCAGTTCTCTGGCTGTGGTATCTTTGCTTCTATCCAAGATCCTGATCTCGTGAAATAGCCCGTCACACTACAGTCCGCACAGTGAGTTGGCAAGTGTGCATTGCCTTTATTCCTGATTGAATATTCATGTTCCCGTGCGCGGTAATTAACACAAAGTCCAGTTTGACCAATATATACTTTCCCACACGAGAGCGGAATCTCGTATACCACCGCTGTGGAACAATCCACATACGGTCGGGCGTGCTTTTCGTTGCAGCCACTCGTCTTCTCTCTTCCCGAGGAAATTTTCGGACAAAGGCACGCAAGCTTGCGTGGCGCAGAGAACACGAAGGGTACACTCTACCTATTCGCTACCTTCTTGACGTTGTGGGACACTTTATGTATATATGGCACCACTTCTGGTCTACGCTTTCTTTGTGGCGGCTCTGGCAACGTTCTCTGCTTTACTTTTGGTCTTCTGGAGCAGCGTCTCAGCAACCGCCGTAATGATCGCGCAGGGGAATTCCTCTTCTTAGCACAAAGTAGTCAAACCGAGACACATATCAGGTTAATATATCTGTCTTCTTGTTCTGGCCAGCCTCCAGGCAACCCCTTTATTTTTCTAAACAGTAAGTTTGCGTTGCTAGGTTGCTCATTAGTCCTACCGTGACGAGGAACAAGTGAACTGCGACTTCAGTGTTAGTTAGCACGCTGTGTGTGATGAGGGCGTGCTAAACATGCTGTTGAATTGAGATACTAAAAAAAGCCCTGTCTCTGTCAACACTCATAATTCATTTCTTGTTCGGTATTCTTTTGGACTAGTGGGTATTTCGCTATTATGTTTAAGAAATCGCTGTCAACTGCGACAGTTCCCTCGTTTGGAAACTTGCAAAAGTCCATCCATTGTATAAATCCAGCGACAAGCGTTTGCTAACTGATTACAGGCCAATTTCTTTAACATCTCATTAATGCAAATTATTAGAACACATAATCTACGAACACATCATGGTGTTCCTTGAAACTGACAGCATTTTATGTGATCTTCAACACAGGTTTCGACGTGGTTACAGCACAATTTCACAATTTACTGAATTTGCTCATGACATCACACAGTCTTTCGACATTGGCAACCAAGTGGATGCGATATTCATAGACCTATCTAAAGCCTTCGATACCGTTCCTCACTCTAAACGTTTGTACAAACTTAATGTGATACTAAACAACCCTTTCCTCGTTAACCGTATATCAAGTTTTTTTTTTCCAATCACTCACAGCATGTGAGTTTTAACTCGTCCAAGTTTTCTCTTGTTGATGTGTCATTAGGTGTCCCACAAAGCTCTGTTCTCGGTCCGCTTCTTTTCTTGCTTTACATCAACAATTTACCGTGTAACATCGCCACTAAAATACGTCTTTGCGCTGACGACTACGTCCTGTACCACACGATTAACTCCCCTTAAGACCATAACTTCCTCAACAGTTCATTTGGCTTCTGCACCTGGTGTAATTCCTGGCAAATGACCATAAACTTTCGCAAAACCGTCCGAATGTCTTTTTCTAAGCGTACGCTCCCTTCCATCTTCACATAATCATGCAGTGGCTACACACTGAAAAGAGTTTCTGAATGAAAGTACATTGCTCTTTTTTTCTCGCAAGACATGTCTTGGTCAAAGCACATTGATTCCATCTTTAACAAAGCATTTAAAAAACTCGGCTATCTTCACCATACCCCTCGTGCTGCCCCACAAAAAACCAAACTTCTAAGATATAAAACACTAATACCCCCTACCCTCGAGTACGGTTCAATCATTTGGAATCTCTGGAAACAAATGCGATATTAACAAAATCGAATCAGTCGAAAAGAAAGCAGTACAATTTATATTTAGTCGCTGCGACAGACATTTTTCCCCATTCTCTAACCTTTCTGCTCCAAGCTTAAGTCCTCTTCTCAATAGACGTCACACTGAGAGCCTTAAAGTACTATACGGTCTGGTTAACTGGCCACGTCTCACCTCATTAGACACATAAAAACATAAGGCTTCACATAGAGTCATCAACAAGGAGCCACCATAACCTAAATATTTTACCGTTTTATGCACGTACTGGCAGTTTAAATACAGTTTTTTTCCCTAGATCAATTGAACATTGGAATCTGCTACCCGGTAACATCCATTAATTACCTCCAGACGAGTTTCTGTGTGCGGGTTAGCAGTGGTTGATCCTATTTTACGATGTTTAATGTGTTTTTTTTTCTGTCTTACGCAACATTTAATTGTTATTCCCCCTTCCCCCCCCTCCCCCCACACACACACACACACTCCTCCAATAGCCCCGACGGGTAAAAATAAAAATAATAAAATAAATATTTCAGCAACATCTCCCGTCTTCTGATCAAATAGAAGCAACGTTAGTCCAGATATTTACACGACGACTCTAAAACCATGTGTTTCGTCTGCGATGCATGTATCTGTTTTTACTTAGAGCCTTTCTCAATATGTTATAAACTCGGTGATAAAACGAGTACTATTGCATAATGTAGCTTACGCCCTTTCACTAGTTCATCAGCTTCAACCGCTAACAAAAAAAAAGTTAATAAAAAAAAGAAAAAAAGAAAAAGTAACACGACGAGCCGAAACGAGGCGCAGCGATGTTTCAACAACCACGACACTCCTTCTTAAACGTCAAAAAAAAAACGAATAAAACAAAAAACAAAAAAAAAAACAGAAGATGCACGAGGCACGCGCCGAACCATTATTGATAGCCATTTAACGAGACTACCGCGGTGCGAACAGAGCATTCACACACACACGCACACACACACACACACGCAACACGGAACCAGACAGACAGACAAGAACAGGCCGCTGGACTCAAGCGACGATGTTAAAGAAAAAATATCGCAGAAAAAAGTACAGACGACAATCACCGTGCCCTTGGACGCACACCATTTGTCACCGTGGTCGAGGTCACCTTCCCCTGTGTCCTCCCCAACAGAACCTCCTGTATACTCCGTTCACCCTTAGGCTGACAGTGACAGTGCGTATACGCGCTCGCAGGAACGATCCACCGCCTCCTTTGCATCACATGACCTCGCTCTCTGGGCATGGGTATGGGCGGGAGCGAGATCCCGTGGCGAAAAAAAGGAACGCACGGCTGGTCAAAAGTGCACGTTGCTTCCACCACACGCACTGGCAGCTTAGGGGCGAACAGAGTATAGGGCTGATCGGCAACGTGGCATGCTCCGTTGCATGCATGCTCTGAAGATTCTTCGCCGGCAACCACCGAGTCGTCCGGTGATGGATCGCGACGAGTTTGGGACACTCGCTGCTTTGCTGCCCCCCTCCAGAAACAAGTTGAGCGCGTGCGCCCCATTCCAAACAGGTTGTCACTCGGTCGCGATGTCGTAAATCCAAAAATAAAGAGCCGTCGAAGGAGTCCCCCCACGGAAGACCAGCCTGATTCTGTCCGACTCGCGTCTCCACGGGTCCGTGGGTTCCCCCTAGAGCTAAATGCTAATTTAGTGAGTGCTGCGAATGAGCTGTTAGTGGTTAGTAATTGCCCGACGGACGGGGTGTTTATCTTCGCTGGGGAGCCGGTTGGCACGGCGGGTGGCATTAAATACGGGAACGGCCCGTCCCGGTCCGGTTCCCGCTTTCCACTCCGAGCGGATTACGTAGGCGCGACTGTTTTATCATTCCGTCGCGTCGGTGTTTCGCTGGGGTCTTTTAGTGGGGCTGCTGTGGTTTTTCTTGGGCTGGTATATATACCGGCTAGTTTAAATGAGTTTCCCGTAAATTTGTCGCTGCAAGGTCTTCGAAAAATGCGGCATTACTATTCCACCTTCCTTCCTCCTAGCAGCAAACAGAAGAAATGTTCCGATTTGCACAAGCTATGCGACAACGATTAGTTAAGCACGTGTTTCGCCTGTGTGTTTTTTTTTTTTTTTTTTTTCTTTATCGAAGTTTTATAACCGTTCATTTAAAACTTCCACTTCTGATCCTAATTATGGAGACGCTAATAAATTTCGCATCTATTGATAAGTTACACCGCTGTCTAAAAATGCGCTATTCACGTCTTTAGCATTGCGGTTTCCGATAAATCACATCCCTGACTGCGCCGAAAAACGAGGTGAATTATTCATAGGACAATTACGTTCGATGCATGACCGTTGGAGTCACGAGCCACTATCTTGGCAAGAAGTAATTAATGCTCGGATAAGTTAAGTGTCCACATGCCTACGACGCTCGGACACACGAAGAATAACTTTATATTAATCTCTATGCGCACGGCGCTGTCACTTCTGCATTCAGTTTGATCGAAGTAACTGCGGTGTTTTGGGATCAGGGCTGGTCATATAAAATCGTCGACTGCCAATGACTGGGGCTCTCACTGCGAGGCCCGCGACCACGCTTGACAGGCCCCGGAGACAGAACTCGAGATCCGGTGGCTACATGAGGCACGTAGGTCAAGAGATGGAAGTATTACCCCTTGAAGATTACATCTGTTATATTCCCACAAAGAGTACAAGGCAGGCACGTAGCCAGGATTTTGTTTCGGGGGGGCAAGGGGGGGGGGGGGGGGGGGGGGGGGGCGGGGCGCCTATGACAAAATGCTGTATGAGGTCGAGGGGGGAGAGGAGGCCTCGGCCAAATGAAAAATTTCTAGGGGGGGGGGGGGGAGGGGCTGGGCCCCATGCCCCTCCCCCCCCCCCCCCCCCCCCCCCCCGGGCTGGCTACGTGCCTGGTGCAAGGCATAACACATTTCCGAAGTGTTGTGAAAGTTTGTGAAAGTTTACTAGGGATTTTCACGGGCCACGCCCGGTAGGGAGGTAGTGGCAAAAGGCATTTCTGCCTGACTGGGCCTCTACCCCCACAGTTTTACAGAAGTGCAAAAGGTGGCACGGTATACAGCATTGTACCATTCTTTTCTGCCTAAATATACATGCCTGTGTACGGAAAATACATTTCACGCAACACATTAAACAAAATTTTCATTCTTCACACAATAAAGAAAGAATACTCAGGAGTTTTAGTATTCACATGTCCAGTGGTGGACCCAAGCTAACAAAAAATAAACAAAAACAAAACATTTTTACAACGCGTAACAGATGTCTTTGTCTATAAGAATTTGTTGAATCTCTTTCTTGTATTTATAAAATGACTGTGTAAAATCAGTGTAATCTTCCATAGTGTTTAGTGATGCAGGAATCTGATAATAAATTTTCTGTTTTCCATAGTTGGTACGCACCTTAGGAGTTCTACGTTTACTATTTCTCAATAGATAAAGTTGCGAAGCAGATTCATCCACTCCGTAGAATATATTTTTTTTTGTGTATTGTCTGCATAAGTTTGAAATAATAGATTTGATTTGCTTTGAGCATGTTATGCTTAGTAAGATAAGGACTGCTATGAAATTCGCGAATATTGACACGGTAGTTTTCCAAAATTCGCAAAACCTTTTTTGAAGTAGGATTAGTTTACCATGGTTTGTGGACGTGGTTGTTCCCCATACCATAATTCCATAACAGAGCCTCGAGTAAAATAGGGAGTAATATAAGTTTTTGGTAAGCCAATTAGGTATTAAGTTTGCTATTTTATACATGCATCCGACCACTCTTGATAATTCTCCCTTAACTTTTTAATGTGAGTTGTCCAGGTCAGCTTTTCATATTACATCTTAATACATATTAATTTAAGTGGTCGTTAATATAGGGTGCGAATAGAAGGCACTTAATTACGGCTGTTGCTTTTAGTGAGTGCTGATTACCGTCAAAAGAACTCAACTTAGGAAAAAGAAGGTTAAATTAGTTCCCTCTCCCTAGATTTTTTTTTTCAGAATATATTTAAAGGCATGCCGCTGAGATATATTATACTTTATTAGGGCCAGCTGAACTTAGAAAAAAAGGAATACATAGAGGAAAAGGAACAAACGTACCGCTGTCCTTTTTCTTTTTATAATGTTTCGTTTCTGTTCATAAATCGTATATTAGATATTTTATGCCTTATATATAAATTCAATCACCAAAGCTTTTTTTTTTTTTTGTAGTGAGTTGCAAGGTATGAGTAAAGATGAACTTACCGACCAATTACAACTTCGCCGAGAAAAGACAACATGAGTTCCCGCTGTAATCTATCCACCTGACAGTGTGGTGCAAGCAACGAGCTCGTCGGACCAATCAACCGCCACCACGAGCTCGTCACCTGGCCCCGTTTTCTTCGCGTTGCTGCGGGCGGGAGCGTGATAACGTGGAGACGAACAGACATATCTGACGAGCTGATAGCCCCCACCGTATTGTCAGGTTTAAGGGTGAATGGAGTGTAAACGTGCTGCTTTTTGTGCCCCGTTCACCGCTTGGCTGACAGTGCGGTGGAAGCTTCATGATCTTCGAGCAAATGATATATCCGTCTTTCGCCACGTGACCACGCTCCCACCGATACCAACGCGCCAAGAAAGGGCAGGGGGACGGGGTCAAAAGATGAAAGGAAAGGGTTTGTTGGTACGGCTAGAACGTAGCTCCAAATGCACTTTCAGCTTAGTGTCGGGCGGCAGCTGCTGGAATACTGTGTGAGCAGCCGAGGGTGAGATTTCCCGAAAGCCTTCTTTTTCCGTACATCGGTCGCGACAATGGTCACGGTGCGGATCCGGGCTGACTCGTTCTTAGTGACCAGCAACCACTCCTCACCCGCTTCTCTATTTTGTTCCCTGACTGTACCCAACTTTCTCTCACTATTCTTGCTCTTTGTTTATCGTCTAATGCGCGAATGTGAGCATATTCAAAGCACCGATTGTCTTATACACAAAGACTTGGACGTGAGCCGATGGATGAACCGAACCCTATTGGTCGGAAGTTGCTACAGAATTCGACATCAGCACCTACGCTTTCTTGGCGTTCCGTCTGGGACTTGTTGCCGACAAACATGTTGGCGCAAAGCTCGTGGTAATGGTTTCAGTAGGGTGCTGCCTGCTTTTGTCAGTGAAATGTACTGTCCGCAGCGAATGACGAGCTGCATAGCCTTACTATTCAGTTCTTAGTTTTTAAGGATTTTTGTACCGTGTTGTTCGCATGTTCTGTTGAATGTGTTGCTCTCTGCTAGTAATAAGTAACCGGGTTCATAAGCGGGAGTGTGATATTTAAACGGAAGCATGTCGTCAAGCGTGTTCCGACCTAGTTTCACAACTTTCTGCTTGGGAAGCTTGATGGATTGAAAATTGCGTCAATCATAGTGCACTATAGTCCATCCCAAAGATGGCAGATCATATTTTATTGTTGAAACATGTTTTTGTTTAAAGGCTTTGGGTACGACTGGACCACTCGACAGACGTCATATGCAACAGCAGGAGATGCAGTGGAGGGGTCCCAAAGCTTCAGGAGGGGAAGGGGGTGTTAGAAATTTCGTTACCTTTAAATTTAAAACGAACGCCCACCAATAAAAAATCGCCCACCTCACATACTCCCCTTTTATTTCTCCATCGTGGAAGGACGTTCATTCGGTAATTTCTAGTGGTCACCCTTGTAGACAAGCTCTATTAAGGTGTTCAGCACCAGTTTGGGTGCTTGGCGTTGCCCTCCGGGTGTGTCCACTACTTGAAAGTTTAGTTTGGTTGGTCCCTGGGCTGTCAGTAGAGCATTGATGGATTTGCTTCTGAGGCCGGAAAGCGCTGTGCAGTCCCAGAGTAAACGTTATATGTTGGCTTCCACCCAAGTTTTATATCCAAGGCAATCGCTGTTTGTTGACCATGGCTAACTAGTGCAGCGGAATAACCCGCGGAGATGCCATCAGGTTTGTGTCTTCTTCTCAAGAGGCCGTCGTTTTTTGGGAACTTTACTAAATCTTTACAGCTGGTGGCAATAATATTAAACCATAAAAGAAGCTTGGAAAACTATTTCGAGAGACTTGCCACCTACAAACTAAAAGACGTGCTCTGATCGTGATTGGGAAAGTTATGCTCTGCAGAACTTATTGGTTTCCGCGACAATTCGAACAAGGAAGGTTATTGAAATAGGGACAATGACTCAGGCTATCTGGTGAACGATCATGCTTATACTTATAACTCCAAGACAAGAGAAAAAAAAAAAGAAAGAAAGAAAGAGAGAGAAAGAAAGAAAAAAAGGGGCTAACACAACGACTTCTCAAATTGAGATGTCGTTGTGTTGTCCCCTTTCTTCTTTCTCTTATTTTATTCCCTTGTATCCGTGTTTATAAGTTTAACGAAATATTTGCTGTAGAGCACTCCAGGGAAGTACTGGCATAGTGGACAATTTCTAATGTTTAAAGTTATTATCCCCTTTATATCATCAGTTTAAAAACGTTACAATAATACAAACTGCAATTTCCACAATAATAAAAACCCTACCACGATTCTTCTTTCTTTTGCGCTAGGGGGACCTACCAAGATGTTTGTTTTACTTTTTTTTTCTGATTCTGGCATGTGTTGCCAGAATGCGTGCATGACAAAATCGTAATTCAAATTTATATTTTTAGAATTCAATATAGGACAGTTGGAGATTAAAAACAGCGCGGAAAGACGAGGACCAGACAAAGAAGTGACACGGACGTAGCGCTGACTTACAACTGAGTTTATTGAACGCAAACTCGCAATATTTATTTGCGGTGTCACGAACAAAAGAACATAAAAAATTCAGCCCATGTGATGTATCACCAATAAAAATAAAACAATGATAAAAAACATTAAAAAAACATTGAAATAGTAATGAAATGCGCCATGACACAGCCGTACAGAGTATGTGCCAAAAATCGAGCAAGTCACGGAACTAGAAAATTCATCTCTTTGCCTGATAGGGCCACAGAAGGACTGCTTACACATGCTGCACCCAGCCTCGCTATCTCAACAGCCTCTAGAATTTCCCGAGTAAGCTGGTCCCTATGACGCTTAACAACCTCACACCGTTGGAAGTCGGGAAGGCAACCACAGTCGCGGCAATGAATGCCCAGGTGACCAGACACGGTTGTGGAGACGCTGTAAGCGTGCTCTCTCAACCTGTCGTTGAGACAGCGGCCCGTCTGGCCAACGTAGCGCCTGCCACACCGTCAGAGGGAGAGCTCTGCACAACCTGGACAGCTTGTCCAGGTTGTGCAGAGCTGTTAACCCTTCTTCGAGGGCCGCCACGGCTTGCAGTACGAGGCATCGAGATCGCTTCGTCCCGTGTTCGGAGGGGGTTGTTTATTCTCTCCCTCTGACGTGTGGCAGGCGCTACGTTGGCCAGACGGGCCGCTGTCTCAACGACAGGTTGAGAGAGCACGCTTACAGCGTCTCCACAACCGTGTCTGGTCACCTGGGCATTCATTGCCGCGACTGTGGTTGCCTTCCCGACTTCCAACGGTGTGAGGTTGTTAAGCGTCATAGGGACCAGCTTACTCGGGAAATTCTAGAGGCTGTTGAGATAGCGAGGCTGGGTGCAGCATGTGTAAGCAGTCCTTCTGTGGCCCTATCAGGCAAAGAGATGAATTTTCTAGTTCCGTGACTTGCTCGATTTTTGGCACATACTCTGTACGGCTGTGTCATGGCGCATTTCATTATTATTATTTTTTTTTTCAATGTTTTTTTTTAATGTTTTTTATCATTGTTTTATTTTTATTGGTGATACATCACATGGGCTGAATTTTTTATGTTCTTTTGTTCGTGACACCGCAAATAAATATTGCGAGTTTGCGTTCAATAAACTCAGTTGTAAGTCAGCGCTACGTCCGTGTCACTTCTTTGTCTGGTCCTCGTCTTTCCGCGCTGTTTTTAATTTCCGAAGTATGTACCAACTCGCCCAAGCCTCAACTTTAACAGTTGGAGATATGGTAAGTATGTGTCCTTGATCTTTCCAATAGTAGAAAGCAAGGTATCCGGAGCGTGACCAGTTCTACGAACGAAATCAAATATCTTCCTAGGAACAGGACGCACGAAGTCGTCGTGGGCGAAGACGACCTGCGCTGCTGGAGGGCGCTCACCTTTCGGCTCATTTCGCTCCCTTTAAAGGGACACTGACAGGGTATTTATGCTCGCCGAGGTTGTTAGTTGTACGTGACATATGAGGGCTCAACTACCCAGAACAGAATTTGCGGCTCCAAATTCGGTTTCTTTCCGCCCGAAAACCGCCGATCAAGAATTGGCCGGTTCGAGTCTCGCTCACTCTCTTTTTCGCGGTCACGGGCCGTTTTCTAAGGTATCGATGCGACCACCAAATTTAATCAAAGTCGTTGGTCACTGAAGGCACACACTCAATATTAAAAATAGAAAAAAACATGAAACCCATTTTTTGTGGCTTCTAAAAAGCTGTAAATACGTTGATTGAAAAAGAAAGTTCCACAGACAACCGGAAGCATTCTGTGCGTTCGTCGTTTCGCGTATCGTGGGACTCGCGGAGACGGCGATGGCAGCGGACGACGGGCGTGGGACCTCTATTTCAGAACTGTCGTTCGCGGTACCGGCGAATTCTGTCTACCGTTAAAAGAGAAATTTGGGACTGATCAAAAGAATTGGTATTCATCCCGTACGACACGCCCGGCCACCAAGCCGATTTGCACGAAGACGTCGCCGAGCCGTCGCTCCCTTCTCGTGGCTGAAGACATCGCTCGCGCAAACGTCAAGCACGACGTGTCTACTTCGAGTTGAATATGCACGCGTACGATTTCTTTACTAGGTGCGAATGTCCCCAAACCGTGGTGCTTCCCGACTTCGACCCGGGAGTGCTTTTGCTAAAGAAAAATAGACAGCAAACTTTCAAACTTACAGTTTACCGGCTGAATTATTACTAAGGAAAGAGATCCATCAGAAACGAGATGCCCCAGTAGCTCAGTGGGAAAGACGTCCGCTTCACACGCCGTAGGACCGGGTTCGATCCCCCGTGAATTTTTTTTTTTTTTTTGCAAGCAATTTTCGATGTTTACATATCTTTTTCTTTTTTTTACAATCATCACTGAAGAAACAAACAAAAAAATAACAAACAAATGTTGTGGACGAAACTTCGCTGAATTAAACGGTATGGGATTTCCGTTTTGACACCTGCGAACTCAATGTAATCACTTTCCACAAAATGTAAGGAGCATATAAATCAGGTAGCATCCGCTTTCCGAGGTGCCCGTAAATGTTCTACAGGAATCGCAGCCAGCCATTGGTCCCGATCCCGTTGATCTTTCGACAATGCCACTTTTTTTCGGATGCAGGACATGTGAGCCAGCTCTTCACGCAACATCTTGGGTTTATTCTTTTCGGAGCCGATCATGGAAATTCACCACGGGCACTCACTACTCATCTCTAACTCCTCAATGTACAAAACAACTCATCTTGGAGTACATAACAACGAGCGGAACAAACATAACTGCAAAAGAATCGCACGGCAAGCAGTTCCCGCACGCCGCATCGCACGCCGCATGTCGTGTCGTCAGGTGTCGTCTGCTACCGGAGAGGAGAAAAAAAAAGAAAAAAAAGAAACGCACGGTTGGGTGTAGCCACGTGACTTCCGCCAGTCACTCTCTTCTCTCCACTTCTCCGACCGCCGTCGGGTTTCGGTTTCGGTTTCGAGCAGTTGCGTCTTTTGGCTTTATTAAAGAAATACGCTACTCTGTTGCAAAATATTAATTGGGTAGTCCTCCGACACCTTAATAAAGCGCCTGGCAAAAAATAAAAAAATTTTTTTGTGGGGTGTCAGTGTCCCTTTAAGTTATTTACATCTCGTGGTTGCGTGAGGGAAGGAAAGGTGGTGCGCCGGTGTGGTCTCGCGCAAGAGAAAGCGGCAGGAACGTGGTACTTCGACTCGGAACCTCGTGAAGCATAGCCGTCGGTTCAAGAGCGCGTCGGGTTCCTTGACGCCGTGAGGTCTACCACGTTGACGCAGGGTGGGTCCATGACGTCGTGTGCTTCTTTGTCGACATATCGAATGCGTATGCGTGCGACCGTAGCAGCTCGCCCAATGGCGTTCAGGCCGGGGAGACCCGCGAATGCATTAAATTGTATAAAAAAAAAGGAATGTTGGAATGGGTTGCCACATTTCCTATTATCGCAATGGGGCATAAGGGGTTTATAGCCTGCTGCCTGTTATGCCGGAAGCTCCCCAAGATGAACTTCCTTAATTTCGGTTAGCACTAAACTGGGTTCAGATTCTATTGCCGCCATCTGTAAGGGGTGCGAAGCTGAGTTTCATAATAGCGAATGGGCAAGAGTTATTGAGCCACGCTAAAAATAGTTAAAACAAATTATCCGAGTAATCGGCGACCTTTTGTTACCGATTAATTGGTGACAAAACCTAACTTAAACAATTATTTAATCGGTCTAATATGGAGGCTAATGGAAGTGTCTTAAAATCCGCGAAATTTTATGCACAATTTAATGGCGAAAACATTTAACCATATAAAGCATTATTTGGAGATGAATGCATTGATCAGTTAGTACGTTAATCGAATAAAGGCTGGTTCACACAGCACTGCTTTCTTACCTTTTCTTACGTTACGTATAAGTCAACGAAACATTCGTGTCTCGAACGTGGCGTGCCAGGCTATCTCCTTGAACTGGTAGACACGCTTAATATAAATCGCATATGTCCCGCGGTGACTTGTACGTAAGCTTTCGCAAAGTAACGTAACGTAAGAAAATGGGGCTGCGCGAACCAGCCTTCGCTCCGCAGCCCTATACACCAGCACGCCGCCCAGACGTCACATTTCTTCTGTAGCGGTGTTGTCGGCACGACGCATATGCGCTGTGCCGACACCGAGTATGGGCAAACGCTTACATGTTTTTAAGCATAGCGTGTCGGCATATGTAAAACGTTTAGTTTCGTCTAGACGCTTTAGATCCATATCTGCGCGCTTTTTATCACTAAACCTTCTTTCTTCTCGGCGATTGCGGTAGATAAATTGACGTGAACCTAGCGAAGATATGGGGCAGTGTCTATAGAGAATGCTTTGCTGGACCCACCCCTACTTTGTCGTAATGTCAAATAATCGGGACCTTTAGCAAACCGCTGCCGCGTTCCGAGTACCGCACTATTGGCGCATTCACACTGGAAGCGGATCCGTGTTCGCAAAGCGGTTGCAAACGCGGTTGTATAAAGACCCGGCCAGTACAATTGCACGTGCATTTGATGACATCAAATGCACGTGCAATTGTACTGGATCTTTGTACAACCGCGTTCGCAACCGCTTTGCGAACGCGGATCCGCTTCCAGTGTGAATGCGCCATACCGGAGCCTTTGAAGCATGCCTTTAAGCGCGTGCCCCGCGGCCATGTTGTCACCCGGGCGCGCGCTTAAAACCATGCTTTAAAGGCTCCAGTAGCGCGGTACTCGGGACGCGACAGCGGTTTGCTAAAAGTCCTTAATAACGACGCGAGGCTCGGAAGAACCGACGGCGTTATAGGTCCCGTCATTGGTCAGCCCCTGTTACAAATGTACGCTTAACTTTGCTAGTTGGATTGTGAGCCATACGAGGCTGTGATTGGACCTGCAAGCAATTTATGGTGCTGCTTTTAATAATGACCTAAAACAAAAGGAGTAAGAAGACAGTCCTTCAACCGGGTCTTAATTCCTGAGTGAGGGTGGTAACTTTCAACATTAGCTAAAATAACACTAGCATGCGCTCTGCAAAAAAAAAAAAAAATAATAATAATAATAAATACAGGCGGAATTTTTTTGTGTGTATGTGTGTATGTGTTTAGCAACGTTTAGCTAAAATGTAGCTACACTTTTTTTTATTTGACTTTCTTTAGTAATAAATAATTGAGTTTCAGCTTGGAAACATTCAGTTTGTCCCACGCCACAAAACCTCCTTGTCCACCGAATTTGGGGCGGGTCGGTCAATGGTAATACAGCAAGTTTGACGACTGTTTACAGTAATGTTCGTCTTAGCTACGCATATCATCCTCCACTTTAATCCCACTTAGAATCTTTCTTTCTCTCATCACCCACTCTTATGGTTTCAACTCGCTCGTTGACTACCCCTCGTTGACCCCCATCCCTTTCCCCGCAAGCGTGCCCTGTAGTAACCTTGTGGGAAGCCGAGGAGGACGACGGCGCGTGAGGGGGCAGGAGCGGTGGCCGGCGGCCCGGTGCGCGGTACGGAGTGCACGAGGGATTCCGCCAGGCACGGTCTGGACAACGACAGCGACTGCCAGGCCCAGAACCAAGACGCCGAACAGTAAAACGATTTGAATCAATCCTTGCTCGTGCGACTTCTTGGGAGGGCGTACCAGGCAGGGACCGATTGGGCAGCAGTATAGTAGAGCGACCCACACAACTGGCGCTTCCAACGTGGGGCCCGATTGCTCTGCTGCTTGCTCTGTTCGTCCCGGGGAGTCACACAGATCTATTGAGCGTTCAGCGTGGTGTAGAAGGGTAAACGCTAACGATGCCCCCCAAGACGAGGTCGACCCCCAATAGGGACGAGGACGACTCCTCTGAGAGCGGAACTCAGGAACCGACTGACGCTGCGGGGGCCGGAGAAGGCTCTAGTACGCGAGCATCTCCAGATGCTGGGATTTTACCACCAGCTCCAGCTGGAGGCGCGGCAGACGTCGGCGAGTTTATGCGCGCCATGACGGCGATGATGGAGACGTTCTCGCGACAAATCGCGACGACTCCAGGAGTCGCGAGTGCCGCGCCTATGTCTCTGCCCCGACCGCGGTTGTCCGTACCGACGCCGACCTACGCGGGATATTCCGACGGGAAATCGGTCCACGATTTCTTACAGGACTTAGACGCGCATGTAGTCGCGTTGGGAGCATCAAACGAAACGGCCTTGGTGCAGATCGTGCCAATCGCGTTAACGGGCGACGCGTCGCGCTGGAGACGGTTGCAACGACCGTTTCTATCGATGGCGGACTTCCGGACGCGGTTTAGGGAGGAATTTTTGCCCCCTGATTACGAGATGCGGATTAGGGACGAACTAGCTAATCGCACTCAGCACCCCGACGAGAGCCTCGTGGAGTACGTTCGCGCGCTCCAGGAGCTCTACTCGAGGGCCGAACCATCCGCGTCTGACGCAGAGAAGGTAGCTAGAGCGATACGGCAATGTCACCCTAGATTCAAAGCCTATCTGCGCGGACGGGATTTCGCGGATCTGGAGGCACTTGCCAGAGAGGCGCGAACGGTCCAAGCGGGCTTGCTCGCTGAGCTGCATTACCGCCCCCCTCCGAGGGCCGAGGAGTCCCTAGAGCCAAGATGCGCGTGGGCAGGACGCGCCGCAGACACTCACATTGAGTCGCGGACAGCGTATACGGCCGTTGCGGAGCGCGGTCACGGGGTAACTATAACGCCCCGGGCTTTGGACCCCTTCGCTTACGAGCAAAGGCGCAGGGCAGCCAACGCAAACTCGGCCCGAGTGCAGACCCGTAGGGGTGGCGCAGTGGTCAACCACCGCAGAGGCGCGACTGGTCACGACAGTCGCGGGAATCATGACTCACCGCGGTTTGCCACAGATGAAGTGTCGCGTGAGAGTAACGATGGACAGGTTGCGCGTAACGACCGGCCACAAGTCAGGTGTTACAACTGTCACCGTCTTGGGCACATCAGGCGGCATTGCACGTGGGTAGCGTCTGGTTCTCAGGGTTCCCAGGGAAACGCCAGAGGCCGGCGCCACTAATCAGGTCCTCTGAGTCGAGGTTGCCGGCCGCTGCCAAGGCCCAGTATCAGTGTGCCGACAGGGCGGAAATTGTGGCCGGCGACTGCGTGGCGATGGCCCCGTCGGCGTGTCGGGCTCAGAGCACGACACCTGAGAAAGGCCCGTACGTGCGTGTAGAGATCGGTGGTAGAGAATATTCGGCACTAATTGACACCGGTTCTACCCTTTCTCTAATTGGCGATAATGTGTACGAGGACTGCCGTAACAGGAACCTTTGCGCGCGGGAACTTGTAACTCCGCTGCGTTTAGCGACAGGATTGGCCGAAGCGCAAGGGGCGATGCGCCTTCACCTTGGCCTTGACGGCAGACGAAGGAGGCAACGTTTCGCTTACTTGCCCGGTATGTCGATTCCTGTTATTTTGGGGCAGGACTTCGTCTGTTGTGAGGGCATAATCCTGGACTTGAGGAACAACGGGTATCGTTATAGTGCGTTTTCTCCTCTTATTTCCTTTGTTGCCCCATCATCTCTAGTGCAGGGAATGGAACCGTTCGCTCGCTGCGTCACACCAGGAGCAGGTATTAGCTGCGCGAGTCGTGCCCGGGAACGTCGAAATGATAATTGCGTCTTTCGATGGGCCCGCTGACCAACGTTCGATGTTAGCGAACGCCTTGTCCCAACACGCAGCTATGTTTACCGAGAGACCGGGGCTTACGACTGTTTTACAACATAGGATAGATACAGGAGAGGCCAGGCCGTGGGGGTGTAATCCTAGACCACTAAGCGTACATAAACGGGCCCTCCTAGACGCGGCTCTCGAGGAGATGCTGGACACAGGGGCGGTGCGGCCATCGCAGAGTCCCTGGGCGTTTCCAGTAGTTTTGGCGCCAAAGAAAGACGGCACCGCGCGCCTTTGCGTTGATTACCGAAGACTTAATGAGGTCACTAGAAGGGACGCGTATCCTTTTCCCTCTATTGAGTCTATAATATATTCGCTTGGAGGCGCGAGGGTTTTCACCACGCTGGATTGTAGCAGGGGCTTTCTCCAGATCCAGGTGGTGCCAGACGATGTCCAAAAGACGGGTTCACCTGTTACGGGGGGTTATTTGAGTTTACGCGTCTTCCGTTTGGGTTGTCGAATTCGCCGTCGAGTTTCCAACGGCTCATGGACATCGTGCTGGGCGATGCGAAATTTAACTTCGCCATGGCCTACATGGACGACGTTGTGGTATTCTCCAAGTCGTTCAAAGAGCACCTAACTCATCTCGAGATCGTCTTAAGGCGAATGAGTGAGGCCGGTCTAACAATTAATCCAAAAAAGGTGCAACTGGCCGCCTCTAAGGCAAATCTTTTAGGTTTTGTCGTAGACAATGGTACCTTGAAGCCGAACGATGAGAAATTGAGGGCCATTCTCGATTATCCACCACCGCACGATGTAAAGAGCCTTCAAAGGTTTCTGGGGATGGTTGGCTTTTACCGGCAGTTCATCCCGATGTGCGCGGAGCTGGCGCGGCCATTGAATCTGCTGCTCCGGAAAGGCTCGAGGTGGATCTGGGGTCCAGAGCAGGGTGCTGCCTTCTCGTCTCTCGCGAGGGCAATAGCAAGCACCGCTAGCCTTCGGTTACCAGATCTTAATCGGCATTTTGTTGTGCAGACAGATGCGAGCGACTACGGTGTCGGAGCAGTATTGCTACAGGAGCACGATGGACAGTTGCGCCCTGTGGCATTCGCTAGTCGAACGCTCACACCGTCGGAACGCAACTACAGCGTGACGGAAAAGGAGGGGTTGGCCGTCATGTTTGTTCTGAAGAAGTTCGACCTCTATTTAGACGGTACGACTTTCGTTATTCAGACTGATCACGCAGCACTTACCTGGATTCAGAGGCTAAAAGAGCCCGCGGGAAGGCTGGGCCGCTGAGTACTAACCTTGCAGCGCTACTCGTACACGGTTGAGTACCGAAAGGGATCAACCAACAAGGTCGCGGATGCGCTCTCTCGGGCGCCCCAAGATGGTGGTTGGGAGGAGGTGACGCAACCAGAGTGTAACGAGAAGCGCGGGAAGAACAGGAGAATGTCTCCGGATGCAGGGGTGAGGTCCCTCACGGACGGTTGGGAGGAGGCGAAGCAACCGGCACTCGTAGCAGCCTTAGCGCGCGGCACGAAGGAGCAAAGGATCGTCGGTTGGGGTGAAGTGGTCAGCAAGGAAGAGCTTGTCGAGGCCCAGAAAGCAGATGGTTTTTGCCAGCGGGTGTTGGGTAAACTGGCTGAAATTGCGGTTGACACCGGGAAGGCTGGCGGTCGAGTTAATGATCAATTTGATTCATATCTGCTGGGCGAAGACGGCTTATTGCTTCGCTACATCCCAACGATCGATGAAGGGGAGGGTAATGAGTCTCCCTTCAGGGTGGTGATTCCCAGGAAGCTACGGAAGAGGTTTATCGGGTACTTCCACGACTCGGCTCTGGCAGGTCATGGCAGTGGCAGCAAGACTTTTCATAAGTTATGCCGCGCCGCGACCTGGCCGGGGATGAGGCAAGACGCACTCCGATACGCCCGCAGCTGTCCAGCCTGCCAGAAAGCGAAGCACAGAGGGGGCAAGCCTCCGGGCTTGATGCAGTCGGTGGAGAGTCACTACCCGTGAGAGATCGTCGCTTGCGACATCATCGGCCCACTGCCGAGAAGTCCGCGGGGAAACCAGTACCTCTTGGTTATTACCGATCATTTCTCAAAGTGGGCAGAGCTGTACCCACTGAGGAAGCTGGTTTCAGAGCGGATCTGGGAAAAGTTACTGGGTACTTTCCTACGCTTCGGCACACCGAGGTGTCTCATTAGTGATAACGCTAGTTATTTTACTAGTAAAGTGTTCGTGGACTCCTGCTTGGCGCTGAACATAAAGCACAAGAGGAGAACACCGTACCATCCCCAAGCCAATATCACTGAGCGTGTGAATCGGAATATCAAAAGCATGCTGATCGCGCTAACGGAGAGACACCGAGACTGGGATGAGCACATCGCTGAGATGGGTTTTGCCATCCGGAATACTGTGAACAGATCGACTGGTTTCACGCCAGCGTTTCTGAACCTGGGTAAAGAGATCCCGTCTCCGCTGGAGAACGAGTTACGGAGCAACCAAGGAACACCAGGACGCCCGCTCTCTAGGTATGCGGAACAGCTAACGAACCGCTTGTCTGGGGCGCTGCACGATGCCAGAGAGAATCTTGATGCCGCAAGGATCGAGCAAGCGGCGCAGTATGACAGGAGCCATAGGCACTTGGAATTCAAGGTTGGTGACTTGGTCCTGAGAAGAACCCACCCTCTGAGTAACGCAGCTAGCGGTTTCGCCGCATCGCTTGCTCATAGATGGGAAGGGCCCTATGAGGTAAAGACGCGAATGTCACGGCTTACTTTTAAACTCACTCGGTGTGATACAAATGAGGAGTCGGGTCCAGTTCACATCGCGGACTTGAAGGGGTATTACCGTCGCGATGGGGAACATAGTGAATGAAAACTACCGCCGCCGCCACATTCGGCCACAGAAAGTGATGATTTTCCGGTGTCTGACAGTGTTCTTTCTACACAGGATGCCTCCTTGGAGAAACCGCCCCAGGGGGCCATACCCAGGAGGCCCACCGGACGGGCCAGGCCCCGGGGCGGCTGGACCCCAGTGGTCCGGTCGACCAAACCCTCGGGGCGGCCGCCCAGGGAGGCGTCAACACCGGGGATGGCCGAACGGCGGAGCGGGCCAGCGCCGCCCGGGCTCCGCAGGTACCGCGAGCCCGGCAGCCGGCAGGCCTACGCGGCACGGGGCAGGGCCGTCCGCAGCAACATCGCGGCACCAGGCAGGGCCGTCCGCGACGGAGCCCCCGCACCACGGAGCGGGTCCGTCTACGACCGGGGGACCTGCCTGGAGTCGGCCCCCCTGCCACACCGTGGCCACGTAGACGGCGTGGGAGGAAGGAGGGGCGGTCCACTTCGTTTCCCGCCGGCGTTGGAAGCATCAACCCAGACCAACGTCTGGCCAACCCGACCACCAAGTCCCACTCCCGTTCCGTGGCCACACGCAGCCGGCGGCGCCACGGGTCTTGGGAGCGCCTGACACCTGCTGGCTGTGCGGGGTCCCGATAATACATCTGGAAACCCACGAAGCAGGTCGACTCCATTCTGACCTGCTGGAGGCACAGCCCCTCCCGGAAAACGTGGCGGCAGCGGTCCAGACCCTGAGGGCAAGCCGCCCGGACCTCCTGGCTCCCGCTGCCTTGGCCTCCGTCCAGCCAGCCCGGCCTCCCGAAAACCGTGCCGCCGCACCGGCTGCCGCAGCCGCTGTTATCGAACCCGTTACCACGACGGTTCCCACAACTCCTCGGCCAAACACCAGTGAGCACCCGGGGCCCCCCGAAGACCGGGCCTTGAGGGGGGGGGGGGGGGAAGTGTGGGAAGCCGAGGAGGACGACGGCGCGCGAGGGGGCAGGAGCGGTGGCCGGCGGCCCGGTGCGCGGGACGGAGTGCACGAGGGATTCCGCCAGGCACGGTCTGGACAACGACAGCGACTGCCAGGCCCAGAACCAAGACGCCGAACAGTAAAACGATTTGAATCAATCCTTGCTCGTGTGACTTCTTGGGAGGGCGGACCAGGCAGGGACCGATTGGGCAGCAGTATAGTAGAGCGACCCACAACCTCTAGGCAATGTAAAAATAACCGCGTCCGGCATAAGCCACTTTTCAATTACCTTATCATTTTCACCACTGCCATAACTATAAGAAGAAATCTTGCGTGTTACATTGAAAGAGCTGAATATGATTTTATTGAGAATAGGCGACTCATTGCGCAAGCGACCCAATGTCTCCGAGAGAAAGGGCACACCGTGAACAAGCTATAGATGTACATTAAAATTTGCTCCAGCGCATCATATGACTGCAAAACACCCAGCGCCATATTAATTTTCTTTTTTTGCCAGCCCTAATATTGAATAAAAATGCTTGAACAGTAATAATTTACATGCCTGTGACGATGCAACCATCAGCATATGCTGCCTGCTTAGTCACTGTCATACACTTCTTTATTTATTCAAAGATTACCCACAGCTCCTGAGGGAATTATAGCAAGGGGGTTACAAAGTTGAAAAAAAAAAGTCTTTGTTAGGACCAGCACAATTGCACTTGCAATAACCGGTCACACTCTCCACAATAAAAAATAAGAAAATAAAAACAATTTTCATAAATTTCTTCTCTTGGCGCGGTATGAATTGTATAACGAGTTTGTGTTCTGTTTAAATTTACTAATCACCCATGTGTTAAGTAAAGTATTGGCCAATTATATGATTACGTTAGCGCCCTATAGTGTGCCATGTCTTGAGCACGTTCAGAACTGAATCTTTCTTCCGAGAAACTTAAAGGCCAGACGTTAGTCTTTAGACAAAGTGAGGTTGGTTTGTCCCTTTATGGCGACACTAATTCACGCTTTAAACGAGCTATTTTTCCTGCATAATTCGACTGCCAGCTTGAGGTCTTTGACATACATCATACGGCAGTAGTACACGGAGGCACGTCATTTCTTACTGAGATCGAAACGGGCAGGGGCTGGAGTCGCAGCCAAGATTCCTGGGTTCTGCAGCGCAAGCTCCAGTTGCTTGGAGCTGTAGCGCACTAGAGAACGAGAGAGAGAGAGAAAGAGAAAGCAAGAGAGAAAAAGATAGAAAGATACGCAATAAAGAAAATGGTAGGGCGGCCGTACAATTTTTTTAGAAATTGGTTCGAGATAATACAACGTAATCATTGTAACCTTTGCTGTGAGTCTGCTTTCTTCACATCTCAAAATCAAGTCCAGTTTTTTTCGTTCCTTCTTTATTTTTAATTCCTCGTCCCTCTTCTCTCCATGCAACAGTAGCCAACAAACCGAACACAGTTAACCTTCGTGTTCATATTTTTTCCTAGCTCTATACTACCAAAGCCTCACAACTTTGGTGCTGCACTATCAAAACCACAGGCTCAAGAGCCATATACCTCTGGAAGATGCTTCGATTGCACGTGTACTAGCCAAAGAAAAGCACAATTCAAAAGCTAAGCACTCGGGCCTGTGCCCTTTGCAACGATACGCTGACCTTTTAGAATGGGCTTTTTTCTTTTTTTTTGTCTTTGGTTAATTAAAATACAAACCGATACAACAATAATAAATTTTGAGTTGGCTATCCACATCCGCCGCAGACACACTCCCGTGTTCAAGCTTTAAAATATCATGTGGCGGCAACATTTGGTAAACAATTTAACTTCGGCAACTACATGCTAATAAAACAATAATATGCAAAAAAAAAAAGAAGAAAGAACAAGAGAACGTTTAACGTTGCGTCTCGCTAAGACCTTGTCATTGAACGCATAAAACGAACTGCTGCCGTTTAATGTTTGGCGCGAACCCGATCCCGGGCTTCAGAAGTTACTATTTTGTTTAACTGTTTCCAAACTTTGCAATTAGTAAAGTAATTCTCGGTGATTAACTGCGTGTTACATGAACTTTTACCTAGCACCAACCGCCGGAAGACGTCCGATGAACTCTAGCAAGGTTTAGAACACTGTTTTCGGCTCCGCGTCAGGTCACCGTCAACTTAAGAAATGCAGGACGCAGCGAGTTCCAAAGATGGTATATCCCCGGTTCCAACGAGATTATGGACACGCCGAGAAAAACGCCGACGAGCAAATTACAAAACAAAAAGCGGGAGTATTCTAAGATGTCACACCCTGCGTTTTTTCACCATGTTCGCAATTCAATCCCGTTATTTCTTTTATTAAAGAGGAGGAGCTCCGGCGGTATCTTCTTAGCTCCCCCGTACTAACCACATGATATTTATAACTACCCGGACGAACCGACGACATGATATTTATAATCTCTAAATTCAAAATAGTTATTGAGAAAACGGCAAAGGAAGGTTACTCCAAAGAACAACATTCAAATTTTCTCATGCTCCCCAGTAATGTTGTGGCGTGACATGTTGTATAATTTGCCAGTCTAAAAAAACGCAATATTCTAAGTTTTCTTTTTTTTTGCTGGTGTGAGTTTAATTAGCATTGATTTTACATTGTCAAACTTCTTACGACCTTCCGGGGACGAAATGCATCATGCATCTCACGTCACGTTTGCGGTGCTGCCAGCAGAGCCTCTCAACTTCTAAGACCGAATTAAAAGCTTTCATAATTTCGCAAAAATTAATACTTTGACTTTCAAGTAGGGTTATTAGTTTGTATGTGTCTATGAGTAATGTTGAACCAATTTTGAGGTAAATCGGTAATTATCAAAACTTTAACGGAATAACTGGTTTCGCCATGCTTATGAACAACGTTCACGCGTCTGGTTCCAAAAAGAGAACGCGTGTAGCCAATCGTTACACTCCACCGAGTGAGTCTATAGCAGATGACGGGAGGAGGTTAGGTCGAAATAAGGAAAAAAGCAATAAAAATCCCTGCGCGAACTGTGAACCATCTAAATTGGGTAGTAGATGACAAGACGATGTGTAGCAGGCTTCCGTTTCCAGCTCAAATAACTTCTTTTTCTTCCGCGAAACCTTACCTTCTTTCCTTCCTCCTCTAGGATTCTATTCATAGATAACAGTGATTGGATACACGCTTGCAGAGTGGATAAGAACGCGCTCAACCATTAGAGGGACACTGGACCCAAATTTCGAGCTCACAAAACAGGGCTGAAGCGATAAGCAGGACACTGCAGAACCCCAAAACACCACTCATACAGCGCTATCTCTAACGGGTGGCTGTATTTTTGGAGAGAAAAAAAAATGCGCAACTGAATACGGCCAACAAGGCCGATGAGACATGTGACGTCACGATCCTTATTCCCTTTCCTCCTCGCTTCGTCTTGTCGAGCTGATGAACCGAAGCAAGGAGGAGAGAAGCGAGCCTGTTTCCCCTCATCCTCAACTATTCCAGGAGGACCGTGACGTCAGTGTCCTCGCTTGATCGCGCCCTTCTTTTTCAAAAATACGGCAATCCGTTTGAGATATCGATGTATGAGTGAGGCTTTGGAATTCGCGGCGTCCCGTTCGACGCTTCTGCGGCCTTATTTTGTGAAATTCAAATTTCAGTTCAGTACTCCTTTAAACACAAAATAAAAGGAAAAAAAAGCACGCGTAAAGTATACGGCATTGACATGTTTTTTGTATTTTTATGCCTCAAAAAAATCTTCGACCAATATCGCAGTAAAATTTCCCAAATTCATAATATAACAGCTCTTTTTACATAAACAAAAACATAAAAAAATGCTTATTTTCCACACAAAAATATGGAATGCTTTTGATTCTGTTATTCATTATTCAAAGTGTAGTCAATCTCAAATCTTATATACTTGGCGAGATGGCAATGTACGACGCCATCTGGCCTAGGACATGTCCATATGTTGGAGAACATTTTGGCCAATGCATTGACACTGCGCCTGAATTAATGGTACTGACTCTGTCTGCTAGCCTTAACCCGGGGTCACACTGCTCATAAATCATACAAACGACAGTCTGCAAACACGAGTCACCGCAATATCCCTGGTTCGAATGCCGCGTGCCAAGTTTCCTCCTCGAACTCAATGCCTTGCGGCATTCGAAGCACGGATCTCGTGGTAGCTTGCGTTCGAATCTGTATGCAGACTGTCTTTTTTTGTTATGTATAAGCAGTGTGACCCCGGCTATAGAGATAGATCCAATATAAAATAAATAAATAAATTATTAGTTCATGGCGGACAGAAAGGAGGCTCCGCACATAATTACGCTTAATTGCGTGCGGAACGCATTCAGTTAATTATCTCAGTTTGAAGCTGCGAAAGTCTACGCCGAGTCAATTTAGCCTGAACCTTAACATATCGATGTGTTCGCCGCATGTCTGGTAGCGCTTGGAGAGTTTACGCCTTCCGTCCCACGAAAATAAACTTTCACATTTGTTCGCTCTCGTGGCGGCTCCGGGCTTGGTGTGCGGCAAGCTTTGCCGTGCGCTTCCGTGACGGTGGCGGGGCAAACCTTTGTTGATGATAGCCTTTCAAAAGACTGTGCGTTTAAGCACACATTCATGACGTAAGCATCGTGATTGTTTAATATCAAAATAAATTTGTCTTTTTTTTTTTCATCCTTTTCTTTTTATTTATTTTTTTCTGAATGGTTCGGTATCAACAGTGCTGCACGTTTAGATTTCATTGCTTGTCTGCCGCGAGCCAAGGCCAACGCGGGACGTTTGCAAACATGGGTTCCCGACTGATGCCCCATGCGTGCAAACGCGTGCAACATGAGTGTGAAGTAGATTTGGCAGGGCTTGCACTTACGTGCTTGCTCACATGAGCAAGAACATGGCGGCGGCCAGATACCTTGTCTGCAATCTATACATTGACATATATTAAGACTCTGAAGACTCGATTTTTGTTAAACCTACGCTGGTCGTTCTCTGATGATCTTTCGATTTGTAACACAAATCAGAGATCTCAATCTAAACTTTATTTTTAACCGTTATATACGCCATCGTTGCTTCTGAAGTTTGCTTGCGCCGGGCTTGTCAGCCTGTTCACGTTCCTATTGTCTATGGAATCCGCATATCCTCCGGTGCTCATTAGTTTACAATACCTTAATTATATAGCGGCGAGACGTTATTTACAATGAGTTATTCCCATAGGCTTACCTCTCCAGTATTATGAACGCCTTTGAAACAATAGGAACGCATTAAAATTATTAAAGCTAGTTTCAGTCTTGTTTTCACATTTCAAGCACAATTTCAAAAGAACCCCTGACATTCGTTTTATAGTAGTCATAACCATAATAATTACTCATCATAATCGAGTTTCATGGGCGGCAAAGTGCACGTTGCCTCAAGAAGGGTACATTACTGAAGCCTCTATAAGTACCGAGCAACAGCGGCGCGTAGAGATGCAAACGTAAATGTATATAAGGATAAACTAAAAAAACTTGCAGTACCGTGTGGGGACCCACTGAAAAAGAAAGGCAAGACGATACGTCCGAAATACCGAATGAGCTGGTGCTATCACAAATAAAAGGCACCAGCATATGTCCGAAGGTACCACCCGCTGCGAAATCACCGCGTTTCTCTCAGTGAAGTTACAAGACGAGCATTCTGTGCTTTGCGATGCACAACTATGATGCGGCAGAGTCCCGCAGCGTCTAGTACGAACGAAGAGCGCTCTGGTAATCACTCCTCTGACCGGGTCGCGAGATCAGGAGATCATGGTTCTCACACCGGTCAGGTTCGCCGCGGGTGGACTTAAGAGGGGATACGCATCAATTTTACAATTCATACAACTAAACCTATGCCTCTGACCCCGTTGCAATCCACCGTCAACCTGCTTCTCACATACAAATCCATTTAAATGCTCATTGTCTCGTTCCGGACCTCTGCAGCGCGAGGGCAATAATTCATTGTCGTTACAAGGTACCGAAAGCTCACTTCATTACTACTACTTAATTACTCTTACTGGCATTACTTTTCGCAAGTGTGTGGACGGCGCCGTCGAGGCTGGCCGTCGGGAAAGAGAGGTCAGGGACGTGTCATCCTGCTCGTCCGTCGCCAAGTTCAGAGGCTTTCTGGTCGTGAGCGCGTGCGCTGCTCTCGGTCGGGGTGACGGCGGCGCGCCGTGACCTCGCTGCCGGCTACCAGACAGGATATGATCGATACTGGCCGGCTACGGGACGCTCTGTCTCCTGCGCGGTCGCCTAGAGGACACACTGGACATTGCGCCAGAGACGTCTCTCTTCCCACTTGCAACACCGAGCCATGACTTCTATATTTATAAAGAGAAACAGGAAAGCTCGCATTACTCTAGATATAATTAATAGCCACGAGAAAGCCAAACGCGTGAGAAATAGTGGGAAGCTGCTCATGAAGCTCGAGTCAAGGGAAGCGAGCCAATTGGTTGTTATGAATTTTTAGAACCATATTGCCCGTCTTCCTCTGGCCTTCTATAGACGAAGCGCTGCCTTGCTTTAATAAAGATCGGAAGAAGCTAGTTTATTATTTTTTTTTGTCTTCCTCTAAGAAGGCATGCATATTGCTGGTTTTTTTCTTTGGATTTCTATTGACAATGCACTGCCTTCTTCCAAAAAAAAGCAACGCCAAAATCTTTTTTTTTTTTTTTTGGAGGCATGTGGTTTAGAGATGGTCTTTTTGGCGACCGCCGTTTTACTGACCCCGGTTTATCGAATAGCCTCACAGAGAAGCTATGTTTAGAAGAACAAAAAAAAATGTCGGTGAGCCTCCTTTTCGCGAATTCGTCCGCCACCAAGCGGCGTGAGCAGGTGGCCGAGGTGGGTTAACATTCTTGAAATGAGCCGCCGCAGACTGCTGCCACGAAGCGTCGTAAACGGGGAATCTGGGGGAGTTAACACGCGCCCCAGTGATAACGTGCGATAGAAGGGAGCTTTCTTTAAGCTCTGTCCCATTTTCGATAAACGGCATTTCTCTAAACTGAGGCTCCGCTTTCTCTAAACCGAGCTTCGATAAAACGAGCCCGTCCTCTGAAACGTGTTTCGGTAAATTGGCGTTCGACCAACCGCACTAAACCCATTTGTTGTTGTTGTTCCTTTAAAAAGGCAAGCAAAAACAAGTTTTGGTTCAGATAGGGCAAAATAATTCTGGACGAGTTGCCGAGTCGAGGCTTGTTGTCTCGATGCGCGTTTGGATATCAGTCCACGCACAACTAACCAAAAATACTTTCTCTCGACCAATAAAGTAATTTTATCTACCTTTCACATCACGTGCAGAGATACTGCGCTCATACCAGCTTTGCTATACCGGGGACGTGAATGTGGCATTTTCTTTTGGCTTATTGCATGCTTTCTACTGCATCAAATGATTCCCCCCTAACAGTTTACTTTTTTAAAGGTAAGTAATGCGCGAGATGCGAGCAGCCTATCTCGTGCTGTTCGCATCTTTAAAAAGAGTAAGAAGCTTGACAATCCAATACCCATGTTTAAAAGGAAAAGGTACATACAATTAATTTAAGCCACTTTATCTTTCATAGTGAATAATTCCGGTTAACTATACACGTTTACTTTCTAATGCCCAACAATGTATTTATGTGCACAGTAGATTTCCAACCATGCACTTAGTGACGCAAAGCTGAGAGTTTACCATTTATGTACACACGTTTACTTCCAAATGCCCAACAATGTATTTATGTGCACAGTAGATTTCCGCCCATGCACTTAGTGACGCAAAGCTGCGAGCTCATAAAACAATAAAACTCCTCATTTTAAAGTTGAACAATGTGATCTGTAGTTCCAACGAAAAACATTTAGAAATAAAAGAAAAAAGTTCAAAGGTTAGCTGTGCGTTTTATAATCCCCAAATACAACCGAACAGAGTATGAGACTACAATGTTAAATTAGTGTTTTCTACAGTTATTAGAGACTAAAAAAAGTTTCCCGTTTGAAGCTGTTTCACTCATTTTATAACAGAAAAGTAAAACCGACCAGGAACTATATCTCTCATATAAGTGCATAAGGGATTAAAGTGATTCAACTGTAAAATTTATATCTTCTAACATGTTTCTTTTTTTATAATTGAATACCGGAATCGGCTTCTAAACTGTGTTGTTAATTCCTAAAACGTTTGTTATTTGATACCTTTATGAGAACAGTTGTGTCTCCAATAAAAAAAAAAAAAACATTTCACTGAAGTTTGAGTGTGTATTATTTTCGCCATTTTCAGACATTGGGTTCCCGTGTGGGTAAATTTGAGCATCAATAGGCTGATCTCACAAGCCAGCTTGACTACGCCACCGCTTTCGCAGTGCAACGAGAAAACTTTAGTCTTTCTGAACGTTCGAGAACTCCGCTTGAGCTCCGCGCGTGTGGAGCACGAGAGGGCACGAGCCCTCGCATGCACGGTTCCTGCAAACTCAAGTTATGGCGGCGTCAAGCATGCGCCGAACGCTTAGTGAGATCGGTCTATCGTATTACGATCTACTTTCGTCGTGTCCATGCGTTAATGAGACTGATAACTTTGCTGCAGTTGTGCAAGGATATTTTCTAAACATCTGCCGTAATAATCCTTAAATAACGGTTGGTCGTGTCGTTAAAGGCCGCCGTACAACCTCGGTTTTCTGCAGGGAAGATAATCCTCTTAGCTCTTGCCTCTCCTAAGGTGGGAGGGAAGTCAAGTTGGGGTAAGGTAAAAAGTGAAGAGGATATAGGAATGGAGGAACTGGGCAAAAGTGGAAAGCGCGACGTGTACGTCGGCCTTTAAATAAATACAAATAAAATAACGTCAGCGAACGTTACTCACAAGAGTTCTAGAACGGCGCTTCTCCCCGGAAAACAAAAACCCAATAAAGTGACATCTTTAATTGCACATACGAAATGCTGTAACTTGAGTACTTTAGCCTTTTTTAAATAACGTCTAGACTCGTTTGAATTTGAGACTACACGACGCGAGCGGTCGACCGGTCGTGTCCACTTGTGTGCCCCTTGGCAAGAACGGCTCGTACTGACATTCGCCGAGAAGCGTTGGCCCGTCGCAACCAGCAAGCTTGTCTGTTTGCCCTAACAGTGTCACTAAGGGCCGG
Organism: Ixodes scapularis; assembly: GCF_016920785.2. NCBI lineage: Eukaryota > Metazoa > Arthropoda > Arachnida > Ixodida > Ixodidae > Ixodes > Ixodes scapularis. The sequence goes on along the minus strand of NW_024609846.1, from coordinate 181,582,792 downwards.
TTGCACCGACACCGCTTAGCGCAAAGCGGAGCTTAGCCGGGAACCTAAGCTTAGTTTCGGTTTCGTTCGGTTGCACCAAAATCGCTTATCGCTAAACCTAGCACTAAACTACGCTTAACTCGAGCGCTCAACATTGGGCGCTTTGCTTTTGGTTGTTTCTTAATCCTGGATTTAAAACATGGCGGCTGGTTTGTCGCGGTCGACGCGGTGGACGAAATTGGTTGTGCAAAATGTTTTAGGCTACATCAGCGTGAAAGTCTCGACAAAATGACCGTCGATTGCGACAAGGATGCAAAATATTGTCGCGTGAAGTGTTTATCGACCCCTGTTTTCAAGTTGGCTCTCCACTCTCAGGGCGTGTTAGCCCTAACCGAGATACGTACGGAGCTGTGGGTCTGTGGGGCTCACGGGGCTCACGTCTCTCTTCCCGTTGGTTCTTCTGTCAACGAGCATATTCGTATGTACTTACTAATTTTCGCATAACTGTAACGTATTGTTATTTACCACCTCGTTTATTTACACTTGCAGCGCGTATCCTTCAATCCGATCAGCGCGTTGAATAGTGGCAGTACATGATCTCGGCGATCAGCTGATTGTCGACACCTCTGCCGTTCGCATTAGATTGCGGCGCTTTTAAGTAATAAAACAACGAAAATTCAATTTCTTTCGTTTTCTGAGTTTTGAGACAATCTTCAGTGAATTTTCCTAATCTCGCGAGTAGAATCTTGGCTTCAGAAAACTGTATCGTTCCATAACCGTAACTTTTTTGGAGATCGCGATTTTTTAGGAATATTTTGCTTTATATTTTTCATTCGTGGCGACGACAAATCGTAACGACTACTATGCTAGATTCGTTCATTGCTGTATCGGGGCAGGCTAGGGCAGGTGATGCGAAGGGACGACCGTTCTTATCGGCACGATGTAATGTACTATTGGGTTTTTTTTTTTGTTTTTTTTTTCTGAACTCGACAGTGTGAAACTGAAGTCCGTTTCAGGCTGCAGCGGATGTTCAACGACGGTACAGTGCAATTCTGCCACCTTGCCGATAGCAACGAGTACCGTCGATGCAAGGTCTCGTGACCTGACCTCTCGACGACTTCTATTCGACGATTTCCGGGCATTTTCGCAGCTGCCGTGGCGACTTCGTTACTGTTTTGAACTTCATCGGTCTCAAGCATGACTTGATATTAGTAGTCATCTTACCTGCCTACTTATTCTCGATGATGTTTTGTCTTCAGCGATGTAGCGAGTAGAGTGTCCTCGCGTTCGGTGAAATTTGGGGCCCCCGATAGCTCCTTCACCTCAAAATGTGAGCACGAAAACTACTGCCACTGTCAGAATATCCTGTTATCAACCGATATTAAACACGCAATCACAGATGTAAAGAGCATTCGTGTTTATTTAAAGCTTTGACTTCTGTTATTGAAAGTTAAGCGAAACAATGATTGAATTTGGAGACCTTTAACTTGTTACTCACCGAAGAAATACAGCGAAAGCAGGCGCCGACGACGCCTACAGCAGCAGTTTTTTTGTTTACATCACGCGATTCCTCTCCGCCAATCGGATTCGTCCCTCTGAGCGTTCCCTAGTTCGCTCTGCTTGTCCCTACATTCCCTACGCAAAGCCATCGTTTAGCTAGGGGCGCGTGTGTAAAGCCGGGTTGACGTTGGTGCAACCGGAATTTAAACCCGTGCTTATCCGAGCTCGGTTTAGCACGCTAAGCCGACTTAAGAAAGAGCCGCTTTGGGTTAAGGTAAGCGACATTGGTGCAACCGGCCCTAAATGTACACTCTAAGAGTTTTGGAGCGTTTACTTTTCCGCAAAGTACTTGGGGAACCAATCGCTATGATCTACGGGTGGAGCTCGGCGAATGTTGTTAGGCTGAAGCCTAAGAAAAAAAGGAAGAAAAAAAAAGGGGTGTGCGTTGTGACACTCAGCAAGGCGTTTCACCATGCTCAGTGTCACTCAGTGTCACAGCACAGACTGCTTCTTTTTAAACGTTATTTCAGCTTCTCCATTCACCGAGCTCCCTTGTATGTTGCAGGGATTGGCTCTTCCGAGCGCTTAGCAAGAAAGTAGATGCTCCAGGTTTCTTAGAGTTTAAGAAATAAACGAAGACACCACTGAATACCAAGTTGCAATTGCGCTTTAATAAATTACGCCATTTCTTTTGTAAACATTAAGGTCGTTAACGTGAAACGTTCTCGGACTACGTGTCCGGCGCTTCGTGAAGCCCAGATAAAAGCGTGGCCGCCAGGCTCGACACTGGTTGTTTTTGAGGGTGGGGGGGGGGGGGGGGGGGGGGGGGGGAGGGGGACGGACGGGCATATCGCAGTGATAAAGCGTTTGCGCCAGACGGAAATCGAACGCAGACTATTTAGATTACTAAGAGAGTGCCTCTCCAGCGCCGTAAATTTAGGCATCCGTGTTTTAACAAAACCATAATTTATTTACAGAAGATCTACAGGTGCGCAGCAATCACGGGCATTTTACGACACCGTATGACGAATTGAGTACAATGGCACAGCAAATGAAATAACCACCAAATGAAACAACCGCTAGGTGACCAGGATTCCTGGGAACTGCCGCTTTGGAGAGTGGCTCGTCTTGTCTTTAGTCCTGATAACATCTCGTACCTGGCAAGAGCAACGCAAAAGCAAGTTTGGGTACCCGATATATCTGAAAAATAGCGTGCGCACCTATAAACCAAAAGTTTCACTTTGCTTCAAAACGGCCGTGAAATATAAACTTTAGAAAACATCATCATTAAAAAAAAATGCGCCATTCTAGGAAACACGTGGACCTTCGAAACGAGAGATGGATTTGAAATTCGTATTTCTTTTTACATCAAACTTCGTTCACTAACACGCGGCATGAGTGTAAAAGCCTTGAACATAATAGCTGAGTAGTTTAGAACTTTAGACCCATGTTGACATAGAAAATTCATTCTAAACTACGATTTAATAACATGCTTTTCGTATAAGAGATGTCAAAAGATCAGGCGCTGGAGAAAATCGGTCATCTGCGTTAGGTCCTTATTTCGAACTACTTTTGTTCACGTTCCGCCTACTGGATAGCACGGCAAAAGAACCGCAGCCCGCACCTAATCTCGTCACGCGACCATCTCCCTCCGCACGATAAAGTCCGTCTGCTATGCACATCGTCACATTGGAAACGATGATTCTGCTGAATGGGCGTGTTAGGTGAGTAGAAATCCTGCTTATTAGTTAAGGTGATTTTTCTTAGGAAAGTTTATCTTTCCAAAGTTCCGTCGGCATTGTTTTTTTTTTTTTTTATAGCTTTCTATGTTTGTGTCGGCGGGGCCAGAGCGGCCGCAATGCGGGAGCGGTTCCCCCGCGGTCGTTAAGAAGCGTCTCGGGTTTCGGGAGTCTGCTCGGACCGGGACCGGGAAAGCCCGCGTTTGGAGACGCTTCTAGCTTTTAGCCGAATGTGCCTGTATATAGAGGGTTTTGCCGCTTAGTGTAAAATTGTCGCTTTTTACCCGATGTAATAATTGAGCTGTTGGCGCCAGCCAGTCTCCGTAAAATGCAGGGGTTGACTCTAGAAAGAATTTGGATTTGGCGGTTGGGGCGCCAGGCTGACAGCTGGCCGACCATTGAAGAACAGTGTACCACGTGGGAGTGGTGAAATTTGAAGGAATTGGTCGGTCCCTGAGGGGAAAGGAGGCCCCTGCGAGTCTACAAAAGGATCCCCGAGGGGATTCTGGAGGATTGGCTTCGATTCAATTTTGGGAGACTGGGAACAAAAGTACGGGGTTTAATTTTGGGATTTTAACTTACTGTTGAGTTGTTTTGTTTAACAATAAACGTGGCCACACTGGCCACTGTAAAGCCAACCAACGTCGCAATGTGTTCAGCGGGATTGAACAACTTTTAGTTTAGTGTTTTTTTTTTTTTATTATTATCAACTTTCCGGGAGACTTGCATCGGGCGAACGTCATTATCGGTCGTCACGGTCCGGACCAGGACGCGCCTATCCCCATACCACGAGGAGGTCCCGGCAAAGGAAGTTGACTGAGCGCAAGCGCGAACACAGTCAGAAGTCAGGAACCGCTTACGCCATTTTCTGAACGCCGTCTGCTAAAGTCCACGCGGCAACGCTGACCAAATCCAGACGCGCCTGTGCGGTGGTCGACGATCGCTTTTACGTCAAAAATGGAGACCAGTGCTGAGCACAGATGGGGACGCGAGTGCGGTCTCAGCGTTGGACTCGAACTCGTGGTCTCACTGATTCACTCGAATTCTAGCCTAACGCTGATGATACACTCGTATGACGGTCTCCAGTTACAGAGGTGTGCTGAAGGCAGTCGCTAGGAGACAGGCATATCACAAATCCTGCGTTAAATGTCAGTTTTACTTTTTCTCGAAGCACGCAGCCTCCTCAGCCCCAAAGGCATTAACGTTTGAAGTACTTATGAAAGTGTACCTTCCTGGTTCCGGACTGTTGGCTTTATTCTGGCTAGCCCCACTGCACCTGGGCATAATACATAATGCACGTTGTGCTGTCAAGGCTCAAAATATTACTAAAAAGCAGGCACATGCGTTAGACCCCACACATCTTTTCTGTTTTTGTTTTTAAATATTAGGCATGGAAGTTTTTTTTTTCGCTTCTCCAAGAAGGTGCGGATCTTCACTCCTCAGCTCTGCGTATCAGCTGCCACGTGCCGTATATGTTTGTTGAACAAAAGTGTATAAGCGCGAGACCCCCAATAATCAGCCGAACAATTTGTAAGCTTCATACTGTTTTCAAAGTCAGAATTGCAGATATTCTGAACGGAACAGTAGTGAGTTTAAAGGGATACTTCAACGCAGGGCCGTACCCAGAAAAAAATTGCGAGGGGGGGGGGGGGGGGGGGGGGGTTTCGGGGACAACGGCGGCCATTTTGAAAATGTCTATTGTCTTATTTTCGCCTATGAATCATGTGCATCGGTGGCATATAATGGAGAGTTATAGCAAACCGGAGAACCGATCCCGGTTTGGTACCCGGTAGCCGACCGGCACCACTGCGCGTGCGCAGAGGTGGAGATTAAAATCGGCTGGCTGCAAGTGCACCGACCATGTACCACGCACTGTACCGGGGCTGGTCCTCCGCTTTGCTAAAAAGGTAATAAAAGGATACTTTCAAATCGCTTGTAACCTAAAGGAAAAAGACTGTCAGGAATTTAATTCCTGTTAATGGAAAGGAATAAAAGTTGGTGTATAACTTTTGCCGATTCACCTGGACGACCCTGCGTTTTATGAGAAGTCGCTAGTTGCCTTCGCCATGCCGCTCGTGCCTAGAGGACCTCCGACCTACCACCGACTGCCAGCGAAATAATTTTTCACGTTCAGAGCAATCGCTTTCGTGAAGTTTTAAACCCCAGTTGCAATTCGTATCCACTCTATTCGTACTTAGGTTGAAAGCACAAACACGAAATCTGCGCATATCTTGAGTGCTTTGCGGGGTTCGGTACATCCCTTACGAGATTTGGACCCCTGCCTACCGGTGGCTCCTGACACGGCAACACTGGAAGTGTCGTCCCGATACAAGCAAGGTGAGAATAATCGGAAGCAAACAGAACCAAGCAGCACGATGATCAGCTCTTCATATTGCCGTTGACACATTCTGCTTGCACAGATACACTTCAAACACGCAAGGTTCCCGACGATTCTTTTCGTATTGTGAGCTGTTTAAACAACGAAGTTCTTCCTTCGCGGCAACTTGCAAAAGTCCGTGAGGACCTCTTCTGGGTCCACTTGAATTTCTCGGTGGACGCTGAGCAGCGCCAGTCCGGTCAATCCGTCTTGCTTCATATGGTTCCGTAGGTAGCTTTTAAGTGTTCTCAATGTTGAGAAAGTCCGTTCTGGGGTTGAGGTGGATACGGGAAGTGTCGCCAGGATGCAGAGCAATCTGTGAATATTCGGGAAGAAGTTCTGGTTACACATGCCTAGCGCTTGCAAAGCGCAAGCTGGCCGATCCTTCTCTTCGATTTGGCAGCACTTGCTCATCCACAGCGTCAACTCTGCATTGATGATGTCGGCTGAGTTAATCTCACCCAGATAGAACTTGACTGCATCGTCAATAGCGGAAAGACTAGCTGAAGCGCAGCAGGGTCGGCACTGTAAAGGCCTGTTCCCATATGCAGCGGAGCGCAACAAGCATAGCGCTCACCTCGCGCTCAGCGCGTGCTCACGGTGGCGTTCACCTGCTTTGTATCGCACCGACAAGACAGGTGCTCATGGCAGACGATAAGTAGCCGACGACACGTGAGTATCGCTACATCAGCGCTTCGTTGCATGCGAGAACGGACCTAAAAGGTAGTAACATTTTGGTAAACCTTTCGACAATATGTGGAGGTTGTAGATTCATTGTACCTAAGAGACTTATGGCTGTACTTTGCAGACAAGACATGCTGAGAAAAAAGTGACAAACGTTCACTCGGCGCGCGGCTTTAGGACAGTGGCCGTTGGCACCGCGCACAAAGAATACCTGCCACTGGGCGAAGTTCGTCGGTTCATCGCCGCGTAATCGCTGCCTGGAGTCCAGCCATTAGCCCCCACATGTCTCGTGCCAGAAGCTAGTAGAAGATTGTTTCCGTATGTGGGATGGGGGAAAGGGGAGAAGGAGGGAAGATGTTATAATGGCGACTAACGTTTTACTTAGCTACATAACCTCTCTGTTCTGTCCTATGAATTCTGTCCTATGTATTGTATTTCAAACAACTGCCATTCATTTTGAAACAGCACTTTTTTTATGAGAATGTTCACTAAGTCCACGCGGGGAGGAGTAGAGAGAGACATGCCAAACGAACACCACTCAAGTTCAAAATTTACGTGAGGATTCGCTGCGGAGGTCCTACAAGCAGGATCAGAAATCCCCGTGATCCCACAAAAGGCGCTGCATTCGCAACTCAAAGCTTCATTATGAAATCGGTCATTCGAACACGGTCGTACACCTCACGTCAGTTCCTGATTTATATTCCATTTTACCTTACAATAGACAGTGTGATACGAGCCGTTAAAGCCATTCCAATTATCGTGTCAGTGCCGTGCAGGGTGTCGAACCGGAACCGAACCGAAAACCGGAACAGAACCGTTATTTTTATCCGAACCGGAACTGAACCGAACCAAAATCTTCGCCACCATCTTGGAACTGAACCGGAACCGAACCGAAAAGAAATATAACGGTAACCGGTTCAAAACGGTTCAAGGCAATATTTTTTTTCTTTTTTGTTAGTATCACAAAATGAACATATGGGAATAAAAAAAATTGGCGACTGTATTTTTATCTATTGATCAAATCGTCATATAGAGAATTGCAATGTATGATAAATTGTGAGTTATGGCAATAGGTGTAACCATATGTCAAGTTGTCACGTGACGTTATGATGTCAATACATGTTGTCAAGTAATGTCACGTGGCCTCGTGACGTCACGTGACTCACTGCGTCAACTCGATTTAATGTGAGGAAGTCATTAGATGTATTAACCTTGTTCACAGCATGACGTAACATGACATTACAATTTCGCTCCGAGAGTCACGTGACACCGTGACGTAAACGATTTTCATAACCCCTAGTTGAGTGCTCGGGTTCATGACAATCAGCATCGCCAAATATTCGGGTAATGGCTAATATAAATTAAATATGAGAATTAACAGCCCAACTCTAACAATATCTGAAGCTCCAGCCCAAGCTTTTGCTTTCCAAACCCTAGCCGCCTAGGGTATGACTGTGATGAACACTGGCGGTGTATAATTAGCGTCAGATTACGTGGCCGCTTGTTCAAATTGCGAGTTGAGGAGATATCGACAGCTGTCTCTGCCCTTTAATTTTTCTGCATCTGTTATTAGGGGAAAACTAATAGATGTTTCCGCAAGCTATCAACGTCAGGGGTTATTTTTTAACACTATATATTGAAATACAAAAAAAAAAAAACTGTTGCAAGACCAATTTTACATTATTGGGGCACCGAAACATTTTTTCGTTGTTGCTGAACTGCATCCGAAAGATGGCCCTGAGAATAGAAGTTCTGAAATGACTAAATGCGACTTATTAACGTGACGTTACATAGAACTACACCTGTGTACGGAAGGAATACCTAAAAAAAAAGGATATTTTAGTGACCTCAGAGAAACAGCCGAACGTTGGCAGTCGCTGCAAGTCTCACGCGAGCGTCGTTCTCAGGCTATTGCCCAAGTTTCGACCCCCTCTGTATTTTGCTTAGATGAGCTATAAAAATATTCCTATACATTACTAAATACTACTCAGGATCACTCCCAAACGTTAATAACTGATTGAACTTGGTTTTGCTCTTTTTTCTAGGCAATGGCAGTCGCCCAAAAATTAGAGAAATATGAGCATCGTTCGTCCCCTCAACTGGGAGCCAGAAGCGGCCACGTGACCTGGTGACTATGCTATGCCGCCAACGTTAATCATAACTCCGCGCTGGGGTTGGAAAGGAAGAAAACGCGTGCTGGAGCTCCAGGCATTGTTAGAGTTCGACTATTCTCATCACCGCAGCTGTTGGACGCGATCCACAACCCGAGTGTCCACCGAGGCATTGACTGTTACGAGCTGATGTACGGTGCTCACGCAGTTCTCCTGTCCAATCCATGAGCCGCGCTCGACTGTCGTCAGGTGGGTGGTTTTAATCACACAATTACGACAGCAATCCTTGGGAAGGCAAGACTGAAAGAAATAGTCTCGTTTAATCCTCGCCATTTCACCGCGACAAAGGAGCTTCTGAATCAGTGGTGGCCTGTGCGAGTACACTTGGGGACCAGTACGCCTCGGAAAAGTCATGAACATTCCAACCCCATATCGTTTTATGACCCCTTTAAACTTCACGGGGTGCAAAATAATAGCAATGAAGTGTTGCGGTTAACAAGTGTCAAATAAAATTGTCGAATTAACAGACACAAACGGAGGAGGCATTTCCTCGGGATTACTTTCAGCCTTTCCACTCTGGTGAAGAAGGAAAACCAGAAAAGCTGTACTATGGTGGGAATGAAGTAATGGCCGCGGCCGCAAGTGGGCAAGCCAGAGTGGAAAGGCTGGAGGGGTTGCCGCCATCTATGCGCAACGGCGGCAACGAGACAACCGGAAAGCCGGTTGTCTCGTTGCCGCCGTCATTTATAGATGGCGGTAGCTCTCAAGAGTTTAGTGTCATCATTTGTTTGCTGACGGACACGGCACTGGGGAAACTAGCCCTTAACAGCACCGCTGTATAAAGAAATCCGTCTGTGTGTTTGGGGGGGGGGGGGGAAGGGGGGGAGAGGGAGAGTTTTAAAAACATACTGTGTTCTAAAGGTTCCTCTTCCCTGCATCTTTGGCGCAGACCAAAAAGCGTGACCCCGGAAACTACTTTGCTTGAAAAAACGCTCTTGCCAAAAAGCACGTTTTCGTCGTGCCAGACGCTCGCGCCGTTCCTCACAACGATGCACTAAGAATAATAATACGTGCCTTTCAAATACTTGGCTTTCACTGAACTTGAACCGCCTGCAGCGTGCCTTTTGCACCGTCGAACTCGATTTTCTCAGAAAGAAGAAATCAGAATGACCACCAGCCTACAGTGTGATGACATCACGTGCATACCATGCTGAATAGTTCAGCTTTCAGGTGAAATGGGATATTCGCAACGCTAGCAATAGGTGTCCTAATTGTAAAGTTGTGCAGTATTTATAGCAGTCTCGCGATGAGCTATGGCAGCCTAGAGAAATGTTAGAGCGCATGACTATTCTAGCATAGTGTTGTAAAGTGAGGGCCCAATACAAGTGCAGGTAAAACCGAATATAACATTAGCCTCCCGAGGCAATATTTCGAGAAGTTTCGAGCTCATGCAAGCTGATGAAATGTGATTTATACGGATATTTTAAGAATCTTTGTTTGTCCTTCGCCCTTTTTATGTAATATTATGAATTTCATTGCGTGCATCTTTACGCATCTCTTTTTTCAGTAAGGCGTTCTGCAAGGGGTTATTTAGAAAAATAACATGAATTATCTCTCTCTTTTTGCACATTTCGTGTATTTGACTTCCAATCTATCATGTGAGCACAGAGTCCTTTTTAGCGTGCCCTGCAACCCGATGTTTCACACTGCCAATCAGAAAACAGAAAAACACTTTTACGCGTACTCCACAGCTCGCGTAGTTTCGAGTATCGTCCTTCTGCGTCGGTCTCAATCGGTTATGTGAACTTTATAAAGTAAAATTTCTTGATCAATATAAATATATATTTAATTACTAACTGAATACTTGACAACATAAATAAAGGGCCGACCACCCTAAAGCAATGCCCCCCCCCCCCCCCCCCCATTATTTGAAAGGTGTTCTGCCAATATTTTCCGGCGTTTTTATCCTCGACAGGCACGTTGTAAGTGATATGGGGCGGCCATATATACATTTCTGATGTTGAAACTAATTTAAATAACTATGTGTTTTGTGTTTCTCACACATATAACGTCTCAAACATATAGAAGTCTGTTATTGCCTCTTTTATGTGGTGAACATTACTTTTATGTGTCTGTGGGCTGGACAAAAACAAGGTAAACAGGGGCGCACGGCGGAACTATGACGATTACGTACGCAAACAGCCAGAAAGTGTCTAATTAAGTAGCTGCCATGTCGAGTAGAACGTGAAATACTACTTCGTTTTACTTAACAAAAAAAAAAATCTTGAAGGACGCTTAACCTTCGCCTTTAAAAGTGGAACGCGATAGCGTCAACGGGCCTCGTTTGCATCGCATTCTCATTTGCCGCGCAAGCGCGCCTCGCCTGGCTTAGTGAAAAGCGTCTGACTCGCAACTAAAGGGTCGTGGGTTCGAATCCCGTCTAAAATTCTTAATTTATTTTTCTTTAAGGCAAAGGAATTACCTTCAAAAGTGAAATCATTTGAGACATGCGGCAAGCTTTAACTCGCATTACATGTCATGTTTTAATCACTCTCATTCCACGCGTGATGTCACGTTTCACGTAAGCATTTTGGGTTGTTTGAAATTCTTGCGCGAGGGTATGTAGCTGTGACGTCATGAACCTATCAACCAATCAAGATTTTCCAGTCACGCCACCAACATAGGCTTTTCTGCGACATGAGCTCCTTAACGCCATCGTGTTGAAATCATCAATTAGCAAGGGTGATGCTCATTTGCAAATTAAATCGTCCGGCATCTTGTCCAGAACAAACCTCAACAGCCAGGCTATGCCAGCTTATTCTGTATAAAAAAAATGTTCACTTGGGCAAGCGCTATTTTGGGCCAGATTCGATCTGAGTGCGAAGGTGCGTATATATTAGAGTGAACAATTGCGATTACTTCTTGCTGCATGATTAGTCGCATGCGTGCGGTGCTGAGTGTAAACAATGTTTGATTAGAACAAGAGGCATTTGGATTGCCGCTCGGTGTTTCTATAAAAATAGACTGAAAGAAATTATACTAAAACTTTTGTTACATTTTGAAAATTTCATTGCTTTTAGCTCAGTTGGGTCGTCATCATATACATATATATTGTGAAGTGTATTTCGTGATCCTTATTTCATGATATATATGGCCACGAGGAGCTCATTTCATAATTTTATGTGATGTAATTAATTCCTTAGTTCAAGAACACGATTTCACTTTTAATGCTGCGACACAAAGTTCTACCAATCACGGGTATTTTAGACGACCTACCACACTTCGCGACATTTTATACCGTGTAAATATATCAGCTTGAATTTTAGAATTTTATTTAACACGAAGAAAGGACAAGAAAATACAGTATAGTTCTAAATTTGAAGCTGATCTATTTACAGGTATGTAGCAATAAGCTCAACTCTTTACTCTTGTACTTAAACATTTTGGTTCAGGTAAAATATATGTTACCGGTAAACAAAGGGATGTTGAGTCGTATGAACACGACGTTATGTATGTTAATGTAGATTTTCTTCTACTCTTGCGTCGAAATTAAATAATTTAATTTCATATTTTTGGCACCTAAAACCAAAAGTAAATTGCACGGACGATCGAAGAAACTATATAGTTATTCGTTTCACGGTGTAAATAGTGTATATTGCCACAAGAACGCGCAAAATATATTCTCAATTTAGTGGTTCAAACCGGTTCAAACCGGTTCGAACCGGTTTGAACCGTTATTTTTTTTTTGCTCCCCGGAACTGAACCGGAACCGAACCGAAAGCCGTGAACCCGAACCGGAACCGAACCGATAAAAATTTCGGTTCGACACCCTGGTGCCGTGTGACACTCGAGTGGGACACGGCAACGCGCAAGGCGCGTAGTCACGTGAAACATTCGCGACGCTGGATTGGCTGGGATGGCTGGAAGCGTCCGCAGCGGTCCACGGTAAGGTGAAACGAAAAAGGGTCGAGCACCAGAATCCGAAGGGATCCACAAAGCAAGCTGTACGGACAGAGCTGTCACCTTTTACACACGGACATCCGTCCTTGCTCCGCCAGCTTCGGAGGAAGCGAAGCCCATGCACCTGTTCCCGACCCGCGCAGCTCTCAAGCGCGAGGAACGGCACCCGAGTCCGAAGCGCCGAAATTAGAAATGCACGCGTCAAAGTGATACATCACTCCGGGAGTCTGTTTATACACGAGAGCGGCAGACGGATGGAATCGTTCGCAAGAAGAACGCGGTTCTCTCTCGCTTTCGCCAGTCGGGACGACGTGCTCGCCTCGAACGGGCTGAGCTTCGTTTCCGGTATACCCGGCGCCGGATGTTCAGATGGTCAAGTGCACGCTGTTGGCACGAAACAGTAGCTGTGCCGAGCGGTTTCACGGCTCTCTCATAATAATAATCCGATCTCGGGCGGCCCTGACACCGCGATGCAGTGGCCGGCGGCTAATAACGTTTCACGCGAACGTCGACCATTCGTGCGCACGATCGCGTCGAATGCATAAATAAAACTCTCGTTTTATTATTTAAGGCTGATCTTGTCATAACGTAAACAAAAAACAACATCGGCGCCAAAGGTTTGCTGGAGGACGATGATGTTTTTATCCAACAATTGATATCTTTAGTACCGATTACTTTTCCATTATGGTTGTTTAGGATTTGCATACTTCCAAATTTTTTTCAAGTTTCGTTGTGTTAAAAATGTTTGGGATCCAAAAGTACTGAAGGTGGGCCTTTCGACTACATACAAAAATAAAGCGGCATCATCCTAACTATACTACTAAACTAAGTAATGGCGACTTGTGCGATATCGACAGCACCTAGCGCCCAGAACAGAAAGTTGCGGCGGCAGGTTCGTTCGTCGGCTTTCTCGGGCGACGAAGATGTCCACAGCGCCTGGCGACCTAAAGGCGACGTCGCGAAAGTAGCTTTGGAAGCACGCGATGAAAGTTGCCGATAGAGAAACGCGTGTACAGTCGCCAACAATATGAAAGACGCATTAACCGAGACAGTTTATGCGGCTGTGCTAAACGCAAATTAATTAGAGACATGGTTTTTTTTAGAGACAATAACGAGACATTTTTATTTACTTCCTCATGCCAGCACTGTGGACCCGCCATAAACAAGTTCCTCACAGCCACCTGAAAGCGCCTTGTTGAATGGATCTTTGATATTGTTGTAGTCTAGTCCTGGTGTCGTCATTTGACGCTGAACCGGCATCTGCAAAGTAAAATTTTCCAGGCGTTTCGTCGCCTTCCCCAGGACCTACGTTTCACGCAATTGTTATAGAAAAGAGAACGAAACAATTCACTTCTTTTATTTCTTTTATATCCGGAACAAAGCACTCCCCGAAACAACGTTTCCCCTTTTTTTAGTGGAGCTGTAACAGCTGGTTTAAAGATTCAAGCGTTGCCTTCACGATGTCCTTGATCAATGATAGGCGGAAGCGAGGTTCGCCACATGCCCCGCCGCAACTGCTGCAGGAATTTATTTTCAACATAAAAGGCGGTTGATCTTTTCCTATTCCTAATTTTAATGCAATATTATAATGTAAAAAAAAATACAGAAAGCAGCTTCTAATTACAATATTACAAAAGTATTTCAGCCCTTTTTTAATTAACTGTTTAATCCCTTAAACGACTATTGGGGCGTATGTTGCACTGCTTTCAAGTTTTGCGCGCGCATTTTTATGGCCAAAGTGCGCACACTTACGTTAAGCTGTGATTCCGCACTTGCGAGTTGTAATTTCCTGTATTTGCTTTATTTATTTAGTGCGTCTGATCTCGGCTGTTAGTGTAAAGACAAAAAAACAAAACAAAAACGGAACCAGTCAGTGAACAAGACCCCTGGGTGCCGTCGACGTGGTATGTCAATTATAGTAGGCTTTTAACCTCTGGACCTCACTGTTTTCCGTGACGACTTCTTGCTGCCCGCGCTGTTGCCCTCAGGGATTGGTAATCACTTCTGCTTGGTTAAACATTTCTAAAACCCAAGACGGAGGCTACAAAGACGGGACAAACACAAAACGTCTGGTTGTGTGGTTCATTCTTATTTATCGAGCTGTACACCCCTCCACCTCCCTCATTTAATGCCGAGGGAGGGGGAGGGGGTGCTTTTGAGGTAATTTGATTAAAATAAACTTATATATATATATAATATACATATGTCAAAGATACGTACTTTCGGAGTGGCTATACTGGAAACTTTATTCTAAATATATATATGTACATATACATATACACACAATTTTTGAACAGGTCTCTGTTTACTGTTAGTTTCGAATTCGTTTACTATGGTAGACGACAGTCGTTGCTGAGTTCCAAGTTGCGGCAGTGACGTGGCAGGTCATTTCAGCTTGCAAATGTCGGAAAGGGCCCGTCTTCCACGGTATTTAATGTCCGCCAAAAGCTGTGGCCAGGACGGTCTAATCAGTTAAGGCGTCGCCCCGAATACGAGTACTTGCTGACAGGCGACAGTTGCGGGTTCCATCCCCGCTCCTGGCCCAATTTTTCGCCAGCTCACTTTCTCTTTCATTTCCCCAACTTTGATAAAATAAATTTATTAATCACTCTCTCACCTCGTTTTATATCTATCTATATCTATATATATACAGTATATATGAAACACCCCTATATGTACAATAATATTTTCTTTATAAAACTGCTAACGACAGAAATTCTGAAAAAGTGCGATATTATGATTAATATACACAAGCATATTTACAAAAAATACACTCAAATATGTAATATAAGATATGCGAGCAACAGAACCGATTGATAACTACAACAATTGACGACATATTCAAAGAAAAACAAAGGCCTGGCCACTACTCAAGCTTTTTCCGAACAATGAAAAGTATAAAAAGAATCATCGATCAATCAAAAAAGTGACAACCTTAATGAGACTCGCAAAAAAAAAGCTGCTATTGGACAAAGTTTTCAGGATCAAAATATACTTCACAGTGCTGGGTCAGCAACCGAACTGTTGGGATGAACAGAAAAAAAAACTCATTTGAAGATGTAATACAAATATATATATGCTCAAATCATGACTTCCAAGCACTAGCAAACGGTTTCAATAGAAAATATGTACAATAAGTTTAAAATTTTGCAGTTGGCCAGCGGAGATACAAAATATTCAAATAGGACGCGTCGACTCGATATTTTTAGCTGATTGTCGCGTGCGTGTCCGAGTAGAAACGCTTCTTCGCGCATCTAGAAGTTTCGTGTTTATTCTTACCCCGAGTGCAAAAGATAAAGAGGCCAGAATTACCTTTCCTAGTCAGTCCCACCCTAGCTAACTCCCGAACAATCTAGGCCGAATATTTCGAAATGACGATCATAGCAGATGAGGAGTTGAGCGCGGCATTGCCGGTTCATTCGCTGATTCACTCCCGCGATACCCAGCTGTCCCGCCGACGCACCGCCGCTCGCTGCTGCCGCCGTCGATGCTCGCTCCTGCTTTTTCCACGTTTGTTATTTCTTTTGTTTCTGGCGCAAGTTTGCCAATTAAACCTTAATTTTCAGTTTAGGATTCATTGTCTCGTCTCCTTCATGCCTAAGAATGAGTTGACTGAAATCGTAAGGGCGCGCATCTCAAAGCTACAAAGACCATGAGTTTGGATCAAATAAGAGCTACAGACATTCAAATATAACGTTCAGGTATTAAAACTAGTATTGCTACAGTCAGTGAATGGGCAAAATACATGCAAATATGTATCGAAATACAAATACAAAGTACTTCGTCAAAAATATATTTAATTACAAATCTAATTACATTTCCAAAAAAGCATTTAAGTACAAGATACAAATACAACCAAACGTATTTGGTCTCCTCCAAATACTTTTCCAAATTCATGCCTCAAAATTTGCCTCAGCGACTTCAGGGTACCTGCAACGGGTTTCTGGGTATCTCATTTTAATTTTGCATTGCACACTCGGGAGTTAGTGTGCGAGGCTCTAGTAACGTAATAAAAATATAATCACAAAAAAATGTGATCAGCTTGGACGTAATAGGTGAAAAAAGTACGGAACTTCAAGCAGCTTTTTTTGTCGATTACATTTTGGTATAGACCAACAAAGAACCGAGACGACCAAGACGCGCAGCACTAGCTAGAGAATTTTTTTATTGTTGCAACTCGCACCAGTTACGAAAATCTGGACGACCCGCGCATTCAGAATGTTCCAGGCAAAAATCTGGATGGAAATCAGGCTGGAAAGCAGTGTTGTACGGAACGGCGTTCCAAGGAACGGCGTTCCTTGAACGCGTTCCTTTTAGGAGGAACGAAGGAACGCCGCCGTTCCATTTGCATCAGTGGAACTGGAACGGGAACTCGTTACGTTTTTACTGGAACGGAAAAAGGAACTGCGTTCCTTTTTTTCATTCAGTGGGGTAATTTTCATTTCATTTCTAAGAGGGAAATTCTAAAAGTATAAAAACAATATCTTTACGAAGAGCAGGACCTTGTTAACGTTTTGGTTGCTTATGTTAGGGTTTATTTTCTGTGGTCCTCACTTAGTAACAGTGGGGTGCAAGAGAGCTAGAAGACATCGATTCTTTTTTCAGTGCCCGAAACTGCGGTACAAAAAGCAAGACTTTTAGTCGAAGGAAAAGACACAAAAAGAGGGACATTTCAAACTCAGCTACTTTCTTTGCTTCCACGAATCCTCATACACCCAGAAATCTAAGGCCAATTACAGCCATCACTGAACTTCCATAAAGAGGCCTACAGTTACAACAAAAGAGCAGGTTACCACACATTGAACACACCCTTGTATCGCGAACATTGGTCACTTAAAAGATGCAGAACAATTAACCTTTATTCATTCTCCCCTTGTCTTCCACCTTCAAATTCAAAAACGAATCCAACCTTGTAACTGACTTGTAGACTGACCTCCCAAAAGCCTTACCCTCGTCTTCACTTGCTCATCTCGTGGACAGCGACATCAAGAAGCAACTGTTGTTTAGTTTGAACAAGGGAACTTTGTTAGATTGAAACGTGTGAGGTTGATGTAAAACGCTTGTGCAATGTGGGGTAACAGTTCATTTGGCTCGTCTGATTTGCCCACCACAAACATGAATATGGTTAAAAGCTTAGATTTTCAAAGGTGAATATATCAACAAATGAAACCCTGCTTCCGCCTGTTTCCTTCTCCTGGTGCCCTTCCGTCACGCCATTCAAATTCGTATCTTCCCAATTGATGGTGTAGATTAAAAAAAAAAAGAATGAAAACTTTTCTTGATTTAATTAAATATGGTTATCAACAAAATGCAAACGTAACGTATATGTAACGGTACGTTCCATTTTTTTAACTGTAACGGGAAGGTATTCCTTTTTCACAAATGGAACTTGTAACGGGAATGCGTTCCAAAAATTAGAAGGAACGAGGAACGATCTTTCGTCTCTTTCTTGAGGAACGTGTACAACACTGCTGGAAAGCATCACAAGTTGTCACAGGCACTTATTTAGCCAGTCTGCCTGTGAACGTCGATTTCGTCACTATTCTTGCCCTGGACTAGCACCGTAAACACAAAGTCACTAAACGCTTGTGCTTGATTGAGAGACACTGCATTCGGTGCAGAACGTAGTTTCCTTCCTGCTATGGACAGTGCCTTTAAAATAAAGCCGGAGGAGAAACAGAAAAAAGCCCCATGACCGAATAAAGGATGGAGACTATATCTTACAACCACATGCATAAAAACAAGATGTATTTTCGCCCACAAAATTGTATTTAATTACATTTGTATTTGAAATACACCCGTTTTAGTATATAAATACACACGTCAAATACATTACCCAATTTGTAATTAAATACAAAAGCAAAATACACAAAGTATTTGAAATACGTATTTCAAATACTTGTATTTGAAATACTGCCTATCCCTGGCTACAGTTATGCAATCAATATTGACTACTAGTATCAGTCCTAAAATGAGAAAGAACATCACTTGTTCGGCCAATTTACAAAAAAAAGCGAGGAAAACGAATTTATGAATTATAGGCCAGTATGCTAACCCTCAGTAATAAACTATAGTGGAAAGGCACATTACCGAAACACTCTAAGTTTTATTGCAAAAAAAAAAAAAAAACGTTATACTGACTCCCACACAATATGGATTCAGAGAAAATATAGGAACCTCTGATATTTTACAAAAGTTTTTTTTCCGAATATGTTGATGAAAACTTCGAAAAAAAGAAAATATGTGTTATCTTTATTTATAGACTTTACAAGGGCAATTGAAACCATAAATCGTGACATCTTACTACAAAGACTATAGAGTGTTGTGATTCGTGGAAAGGTATATAATGTTTTTAAAAATTACCTAACAGACATGGACCAGTAGTAGAATTAGGCTTTAAGTACTGCGAGCAATTAGAGGTAATCAGAAAGTACCTCGAGCTACAGTACTTGGCCTACTGCTCTTTATTTGCTACGTGAATGAACTCACCCAAGTTAAGCTAGAAAATGAACTTTTTTTTTAAATTCTCAGTAATTGGATATGCGCAAAACGATTAGAAATTAGCCATGGCGACAGTACAGAAAGACATTTATGAACGTTGGAGCACAAATAATCAAATAATTATTGATCCCCCAAGAACGCAAATAAAAAGCATTAAAAACCCGAGGGGACAAAAAAATCTTTTCGAACTACCAGCAAATATACACGGAAAAATTGTGCGGATCATGTCAAAAAACCTAGGAACGCAATTCGACAACCGTCTTAATTGGGATATTCATATCGAGAAGGTTATGTGAAAAATGAAGAATTGAAATGAAACATATATGTATCACATCGAAAACCTTATTTTAAGTTTCCCACTTAAAATCACCGTTAGAAATATCAACGCTACAATATAGTATGACAGTTTACGAACAATGTCGCCATATTTGCAGCTCAAAAAATTTATTCCGCCCAAAAAAGGATCACAAGAAATATTAGCTACACCGATGGACTTAAGGTGGTGCAGAATAAATGTGGAAAGATCTTGAAATGCTACTGTTTAGAGATAAAACAAAATGTGTGATTGGGGCTGAGGGTCGATTAAAAAAAATTAACCCATATCATCGACACCTTTATTCGACGACCTATTTGATTAATCGGTTTCGTTCATTCTCACGCATATGATTCTTAAAAAGTCATCATTATATTTTTTTTCCTTCGCTGAAAATGTGATAAACGGTAAATGAAAATTTCAGGTTTTAAGTCAACTATGAACAGTAGTTGAGAACAGTCAAGAGCCACCCACACTCACAAACTATTACATCAGCCGCATAGGCAAAGAAGTTCCGTTGATATTCTTCGGCAATAGCGAATTCCTGTTTGTTCACAACATTGTCTGCTGCGCTAAACGGTCACCCACGCGGTGGTAAAGTGGCCCGGACACATATAACCGTCTCCACTTGCTTGGAGTTACAAATGTCTCTACTACAGTTTACGTAAAAATTTCACCTAAAGTTTGCCTTCATACAGGAGTATTCGTCCAAGTCCGCGTGGGGGAAGGGTAGAAGTTTTACTTTTCTTGTATGTAAAAATTTAACTCATTAACCGGTAAGAAAATTATCGTGATTAAAACATTAATCGATTAATCTGTAGGTTAATCGATCAAGCGCCAAGCCCTAGAGATTTTTATAAAACAGAATTTAAAAAAGTGAACAAAAAAAAACACTGGAGTTATTAAGGAAAGAGTATTAAGGCCGAATAGAAAGGATATGGAACCCTTTATCCATCCAATATACGAGAGGCGACAAAAATATTACGTGCCAAAGATGTTCCATGTGTTACCCGAAGAAATCCTTCCTATAAAATCTCCCAAAACAAGCCCTCAAAATGACGACAAATATAAAAAGGAAATAAAAAAGCGGAAACGTTAAAAATAAAGCCTATTAGGGAAAAAGTGACCTCGGGTGAACTTTACTGATTCGTATTTCTTAGCGGATCAAGGACTGTGACGACACAAACCGATATGGTTCAATTAACTCTTTAGTATGTCTAGGTACAGGTATCACTCGTTTTCGTACTTTGGTTGTTGCGAATACTGGAAAGAATATGAAAGGTTACTAAAATAATGATTTTTTTTGTTGTTGTTTTGTTTATTTTGTTGAACATCCAAAACCGCTACTGCGTGGGACGTACAAGTCAAGGTCCCACGCACAAGCCGTCTTGGCTTATGTGAGAATTAAACTGCAAAATGTAAAAACAAATAATGAATTGTATTGTATAGTATTTTATTGTTTGTATTGTACTGTATTTTACTAAAAGTCGCTGCTCTTACGCTGTCCGCGCCCTGATCCCTTGGTGGCAGCCGGTAGCACATAAAGCTCGCCAATGGTACGGTTTTTCCTGGCTGAAAACCCGCGCCGTTGACGATCGTCCGTCTATACGGAGTGCAAATTCGTCCGCTCCTTTCGCACTTCGTGCGTCTGTTTACCCTGCAAATGCGCCCACGTTCCTTTGTTTCCTCCCGACCACAACCAATGACGGTGCTTCGTTGCCTGCTCCGTCGTCGCGCTTTTCTTGAATGTTCTCTATGTTGCCTTTTCAGTGGTAGGAGGGAGGAAAAACTTTATTTGTCTTAGGGTGATTGTTGAGCGGGGAGGATAGGGAGCTTATCCCCGCCTGGTGGCTAGGAGTCCATGGACCCCAGCGACCCACTCAGCCCGTTGGGTGACCCTGTCCTGAAGGACCGGGTCCGAGCTGAGCAGCGTGGCCTCCCACTGCCCCAGGGTAGCAATGCCAGGCCCGTCGGGCCAAGGGTCCTTCGGGCAATTCCAAATGATATGGGTTAGGTCTGCCCTCCCTTGGCATAGCACACAAGAGGGGGTGAAGAGGCCTGGGTGTATATGGGAGTAGAGGACCGGATTGGGATATGAGTTGGTCTGGAGCTGTCGCCACGTAGTGGCTTGAGCTCGAGGCAGGGAAGGGTGTGGGGGAGGGTAGATGCGCCGCCTTAGTCGATAATGGTTTGTGATCTCGTGGAAGGTGACCAATCGGTCCCGGGCCGTGCGAAACTCCATCCCAGGAGGTGCGGGGTCCCCAGCCCGGTCGGTGAGTCCTCGGGCGGAAGTGTGGGCGGCCTCGTTGCCAGGAAGGGAGGAGTGCGCAGGGGTCCAGATTAGGTGGACAGAATGGTGAGGAGGGTGTGTGGTGAGAAGGCGTAGGGTGTAGGGGGAAACTCGCCCCTTCATGAAATTACGGATAGCTGTTTTGGAATCGCTAACGATTGTGGTGGCGGAGGTGTTGGTCATCGCCAGAGCAATGGCGAACTCTTCTGCCTCTTCTGAAAGTGTAGTGTAAAGAGTTGCGGAGGTCAGAAGGGAGCCTGCATCGTTAACCGCCGAGAGGGCAAACGCCTCTCGGCGGGTGTATTCAGCGGCGTCGACGTAGGCCACGTCCTCTCGGCCGCCGAGTCGCTTATGGAGGGCCTCGGCGCGCTTAAGGCGCCTCTGTTCGTGATATTGAGGGTGCATGTTTCGTGGGATAGGAGAAACCTGGAGTGATTGGCGGATATCGAGGGGTAGGGAGCATTTGTGAGATGGGTTGGATGGGAAGTTAATCTGCAGCGACGTGAGGATGTGTCGGCCTGCCTGAGTAGTGGATAGCCGTTCGTATTTTGCGGTGAGATGGGCCTCGGCTAATTCCTCGGCCGTGTTATGGACTCCTAATTTAAGGAGTCTATCGGTGGAGGTAGAGGGCGAGAGGCTGAGGGCCGCCTTGTAGGTTTTTCTAATAAGGGCGTTAACTTTGTCGAGCTCTGCTCGCTGTAGGGGAAGGTAGGGAGTGGAGAAGACAAGTCGGCTAATCACAAAGGCTTGGACCAGCCGAAGCATCTCCTGCTCCTTGAGGCCATGATGTCGTGAGGAGATTCGATGAATGAGTCGGAGCGTTTGATCTACGCTTATTTGTAGTTTTTGTAATGCTTGTGTATTCTTGCCGTTGTTTTGGATTAAGAGGCCCAGAACTCGTATGGTAGGAACTTCAGGGATGAGATGGTTGTTTACTTGCAACCTGATTTCGGGAGGGGTCGTGGCCACTCTGCTGGGGCGCAGTAGGAGGAGTTCGGACTTTTGTGGAGAGCAAGATAAGTTGGCCGCTCCCACGTGTACTGCTATGATGTCCACGGCGGATTGTAGCGTGGCCTCAATGTGTCCATCGCTGCCACCTCCCATCCACAGCGTAATGTCGTCTGCGTAGAGACTATAATGAAGTCCCGGAAGGGTGTTAAGTTTAGCCGGAAGGGGTAAAAGGGCTAAGTTGAAAAGGAAGGGGGAAAGTACGGAGCCTTGGGGGGTACCGTAGCTTCCCAGTTGTATGGGATCGGAGGTGAGGGACCCTAGTGTAATGGTTGCCTGCCTGTCAGTTAAGAAAGCCTTGATGTACCCGTACATGCGGGGGCCTGGGTTAATGGCGGCTAGGTTAGTAAGGATTGCCTCGTGCGAGACATTGTCAAAAGCCTTGGTGAGGTCGAGGCCTAGGATGGCTCGGGTGTCGCGAGAGCTAGTGGGTTGTAGGATTTGATGCTTAAGCTGTAGCATCACATCCTGGACTGAGAGGCCGGCTCGAAAGCCCACCATCTGCGGAGGGAGGAGATGCTTGTCCTCCACGAACGCCACGAGGCGATTCAGGGTGACGTGCTCCATCACCTTCCCGGCGCAAGACGTGAGCGAGATCGGCCGGAGGTTTTCTAAGGCGAGGGTCTTACCCGGCTTTGGGATAAAGATAATTTTTGCGGTTTTCCAGGCGGGGGGAAGATTGCCTGTTTTCCAGCATTCATTCATGTATCTTGTGAGGGCTTCTATGGATGGGTCATCCAGGTTGCGAAGGGCCTTGTTAGTGATTTGGTCGGGGCCGGGCGTCGAGTTGGTATGAAGCTGAAGCAGAGCCGCACGAACCTCGGGGACCGTAATGTCCGAATCCAGGAGGGGGTTACTGGATCCTGCATACGGGGGCAAGGAAGTAGTCCGGGGGACGCCTACGTATCGCGATTGGAGTTCCTGGAGGAGTTCGTCCTCAGTCCCCGGCCATTGGTGCAGGAAAGTATTAAGTCGATGTTGCTGCTCGTGCTTGCTTGAGGTTGGATCAAGGAGGTGACGAAGCAGAAGCCATGTGCGCTTAAGCCCCAATTGCCCTTGCATCTTGTCGCATATCTGGCCCCATTGTTGGGTTAGTAACTTCAGAGAATATTCTTCAATTTCTCTATCTAAGTAGGCTATTTTGCGGCGTAACTTGCGGTTGTGCCGCTGAGTTTTCCATCGCTTATGTAGGCTGGACCTCGCCTCCCAGAGACGAAGGAGGCGGGCGTCTATTGCCTCTAAGTGGGCTTCGTCTGGGATGTCCGTGGTGTTCAGTTGAATGTCTGTTAGGAGAGTGGAGGCCCACTCTTCTAGGTTGGTAATGGTTTCGGTTGCAGATGCCTCTCTACTGGCCCTAAAGTCGTCCCATTTAGTAATGCGGAGGCGGTTGCGACGGGATTTTCCAAGGCACCCCCCTACCGTGGTTTCAAGTATGTAGTGGTCACTACCTAGCGGTTCTCCGAGATTTCGCCAGTTTAAGAGGGCTGTGTTGTGTGTGAACGTTAGGTCCGGTGTCGTGTCAACCGTTACGCTGGTACCTATTCGTGTTTGCTGGAGGGGGTCCGTTACCAGGGTGATACGGTGTTGTTGCGCTTGGGTCCATATATCCCGACCCTTGGGAGTGCATGTCCTGTAACCCCATGCCGTGTGGGAGGCATTGAAGTCTCCCACTATGACCAGGCCGTGAGGACCCGCCTCCCTTAGGGCACGCGAAAAGAGAACGCCAAATCTGTGTTTGCGAGCCGACGGGGGGCTGTATACGTTTAGGATATAGAGACGGGGGTCGCCTTTCCGCTGCGGAAGGATCTCCAGGAAGTCGTGCTCGACGTCAACTCCGCCAAGGCTTTTGTATGAAGCGGTTAGGTGTCTACGTGTGAGGATGGCGGTATTGGGTTCCTTATGATCAGGATTTTGGAAAGTTCTATAGCCGGCAAGTTTGACCAGGCCGCGGGTTTCCTGAATCGCTATGATATCGGGGGGTGTTTCGAGGGATTGTATGTAATGTTGGAGATTGCCACGTTTCCGTCGGAAGCTGCGGCAGTTCCATTGCCAGATAGTGGTTTGGTGTCTACTGAGGCGTGGCGGGTGGGGGAGAGGTAAAGCCATACTCAGGGATGCACTGTTGGAGGTAGGGTGTGGATAGTGGGGGTGGTAGAGGATTGGAGGACCCTGCCTGGGATGAGAGGTTGGTGAGTTGGTCCATTTGACCGGTGAGTTGGGCCAATTCGGAGGAGCGCTTTGAAACAATGCCTTCGATTGCCGTAAAACGGCTGTGAACGTTTTGCTCTAAGGTTTGCAGTCTGGCACTGAAAGTGCGAGACATTTCGGTCATTGACTCTGAGAGTCGGCGTAATTCGTCTACGATTTGGACGTCATTAGTATCGATTGCTCTACGCTTGGTAGGCTGGGCGGCGCTATCAGGCGAGGGTATGGCGACTGCAACGGGTTGTGGGAGAGGGACAGGAGTGGGTGCTGGAGGGGTAACCTCTTTCTGTTTAATTAGGGTTCGTAATTCAGTATTTTCCTTCTGAACGGCAGTGATTAATTTCGTGAGGGTTTGGACCTCTCGCCGTAGAGCCGCGAGCTCGTTGTCTCTGGCATCACCACCCGTGGAACCGGAGGCCACATTAGCCCAGCTCACCTGTTTGGTGGCCGCTGGTTGTCGGGGCGGCTCGTCTTGCGGGACCTGGCGCGGTTTGGACCTGGATCTGGATCGTGGTCGGGGTCTGGAGTGAGTACGGGACCGGGATCGAAATCCGGGCTCGGAGGGTACTGATTTGCGTTCCCTGGACCTGCCACGGGGGGGCGGTGGGGTTGAACTTTTGCCGAAATCGCCGACCGGGCGTTGTGCCTGACGGCGGCGAATGGCAGGGTGTTCTTGAAAGCGTTTCTTGCACCTCGGGGAACCCGTGGGGTGGGGTCCTCGGCATACGGCGCATTTCACTTCACAGTCGTGGTCAGTGGGCGGATTGTCGATTCCGCAGCGTGGGCACTTATTGGCTCTCGGTGAGGGGCACACATCTGCCCTATGCCCGATCTTCCAGCAGATATTGCAGGCCTCCGTCTTGTGTTTGAATAGTACGCAGCGGTAGGGGGCCCCGTGGTAGCTGACCCAGTGGGGCACCTCCGGGCTGTCGAAGACTATTAGCACGGAGTTAGTTTTTCCCATCCGGCGGGCAAGGAGAATAGCCGGGTCGTGATTGTAGTCGATTAGGTATCGGCTGATGTTGTCCGGTGTATCGTATTCTGGAACATCAAAGATGATTCCGCGTGAGGTGTTGGCAGGATCTGCTACGTATGTGGCCAGGGGATAGTTCTCCTCTCCGATGCGTAAGGTGTGAAGGTTGAAGTACGTGCGCGCCCGCTCTTCGGAGGGGGTGCTGATTAGTATAGAGTTTTGAGTAGCGTTGATTCGGATTTGGTCAGCGCGTGCGGCGTCGTAGTTGGTCTGGGCAGCGTTGAAGATAAGGTCTTGCAGCTTGCCTGTGCTCATGGAGCTTAGGTTGAGGCCACCACGTGGACGAATGACGATCTTGTAGTCGTCGTCAGGTAGTCTTGGGAGCTGCGGCGGGCGCGGCTTGGAGCCAGGCCTTGGCGAGCTGCGGGAAGCCAGACGCTCGGCTGGGTTCGATGGCTTCGGTGAGGGTACTTTCGGCTGTCGAGCCTTCTTTCTGGCCGTATGGACTGGGATCCAGTCCGCATTGAGGTCCTCCGGGGCGATGACTTCTCCCTCGACGACGACCTCCATGTTGGGGCAAAGGGCTGGCAGATATTCGCCGCTCGTTGAACGAGACGCCGATCTCTCCGCGGACGGGCGGCGGCGGGCCGACGGATCGGGGCGGTGTTTACGCCAGGATCACGTTCTCCTCCGGGGTTCGCGGAGCCCGGAGAAGTCGACCGTTCTCGGTGGTGCCTGGAACGCGTCTCTTTCAGTGGTAATCCCTTCCGTTCCGATGCGCCAGAGACGCATTTTCGAAACCTTGCTCCCCGTATTGCCCCTATCTTTTTTTCTTCCCGCGTCACTTCTTTTTTTCGAAAACCAATTTTCTCTCTGTCATCCCTTCGTTGTTGTTCTCTTCCGTCCACGTCACTTATTCGCAGCACACCTCTTTGCGCACCACACTCGTCGCGCCTTCTTACTCCGGGGTCCGTCTGGGTCCTGTAGAAACTTTTAAAGCCCGCATCTGGCACCCAACGTGGGGTTTCGAAAAACTCGGGTTCAAACCCAGCCGACTCTCAGGCCCGCGAGCTCATTCCGACGGCCGCTATCTCACGTGGCAACCACGAATGGCTGCAGCGCCGCGTTCGCTCGCTTCCCGTGTCGCTCTCGGACATAAAACAGGGAAGGACCCACGCGACAAAGTGATCCGGATATAGCGGTGTTTATTTCTACGCAAGTTCCGACGACGTTACGGCCGAGCCAAAGATAGGCCATGCTCTGTCCGCCTTCGTCTCGTGAAAGAGTTCCCATTGGAGTGGTCAGAGGGCACCACCAGGGCGAGCTGATACGCTTACCGTAGTTTATCCAGTGGAAGACCGCGGACCGCGATGTCAAGCAACGAGAATAAAATAAAATTGTCTCCTAAAAAAAAAGGTATATATATATATATATAAGTTTTTTTTACGCTGCGATTTTTGAGGGAAAGAGGGAAAAAGAGCAGAAAGGAGGCTCATTTTTTTTTTCACCTCTTTCTCGCGTATGTTAAAACGTGGCGGCGCCAGTTTCCAAATAGCCCTCGAGCGTTTCCGGTTCCCCAATAGACGGCTGGTTTCGCAGTATTTGCGAGATCAAATCTACGCGCTATTTTTCGGAAAATGGTCGCTCATGCCACTCTTACGCGTAATTCACTCTTGAGGCCTGTTCAGACATGTAGCGGAGCGCTACAAGCGTAGCGCTAACCTCGCGCCAAGCGCTTGCTGACGGGAGCGTTCACCAGCTTTGTGTCGCACCGTCAATACTGTTGTTCATCGCAGACAATAAGTAGCAGACGACACGTGAGAAGCGCTACATCAGCGCTTCGCTGCATGTGTGAACGGGCCTTTATGGTGAGAGAATGATGCGTAAACATTTAGAGAATATACCTGGATCGGAAGTGTGCCAGGGTTACCGGATAGGTGGCACCACTGAGTTTGTCGCCATACAAAAAAGAGCGAATACGCACGCGACAAGGAAGCCGTAATGACGGCCCCCGACCGCGTGACACGCAGAAACTGGGTATCCGTAGTTCCAGCAGAATTCTTGAAGAATGATATTCTGAGAAATTCCCTATCAAGTCGATGAATTTGCTAATAAACGAATGAGGGAAGAAGAAGAAGTCTGTTTTGTTTTCACTGCTATTGTGGGCGTCTCGCTATATTTTGATTTTAATCAAGTTTCTCACTGCTCGGGCCAGGGAAAAACCATACGATATTCTAATTTGACGCATCGCTCATCGACCATGGCCGCGGAGGGCCTTCCTTCCGGCCAAGCTGCCACGCCAACCGAAATGGAACAAGATTCAACGGGTATGTCGAGCTCCTCCAGCACCATATCCTACTACGAAAGTATCTCTGATGATCAAGATATGAATTCAGAGCCATATCAAATGGTCCTGGGCCGAAAGAGACGCAAACCATCTACTAGCTCAGACTGCAGCAGTAAGACAGTCAAAACCATGACCCAGGCTCATCCCCGCCTTACAGTGATAATCAAGCCCAAAGATCCAGTAAGCATGATTGCAACAATTAACCCGATGAAGATTACAGAGAAACTTGAAATGACTGCTCCAGATGGGGTCATCTTGGTTAGGCCCAATCGAAGGCTCAACGTGCTAGCGATTGACACAAGAAACACTGAAGCCACGAAAGCGCTTCTTGGACTCACCTCATTAGGTGGAATACCTGTCATCGCTTATGAACCACTTCCACGGGAATTGGCGGCCGGAGTGATCTACCAGGTACCAGCCGAGCTACAATCGGCAGTCCGTGCAACTGCACCCGTCATCTCCATTTCTCGACTGGGTAAATCTGAGTCTGTCAAAGTCGACTTCAGCACGGACACACTACCAGAATATGTCACTGTGGGATACACAAGGTTCAAGTTGCAGCCGTACATAGAGAAACCACGTCAGTGCTGGAAATGCGGTCGTTTTGGACATGTCCAAACCGCCTGCACAAACGACGTGCGCTGCACTCGCTGTGGAGGAGCACACGACCGTATGAAGTGTGAAGCGGCTGACCTGCTCTGCACAAATTGCGGTAAAGCACATGACTCGACATCGCATCTGTGCCCTGTGTACCAAAGGGAAAAGAAAATATATCAGTACAAGAGCGAAGCTAAAGTTGGGTACACAACAGCAAAAGCGGCCCTACTGTCATCGAAGGAGAAAGTGTCCCAAGGTCGCTCTAAAACAGATGGTACAAAAACGATACAAGACCTGGGAGCTCACCAACTTCTACAGGAGGGAATTCAAGATCCACAGCCCTCCTCGTCAACACAGCTGGCAAACGCTAGACAAATCCAAACACATGTGAAGCCAAGAGACGCCCAAGTATCCACCTTGGAGTTGAAGAATGAAAACGAATTTCCCAGACTCCCCAATTCAGCTTCGAAATCTGATGTAGAAGTCAAAGAAAACAGGCAACCCAGGCAGGACAAATCCAAGGCACCAGCCAAAGATCAACCGTCTATTACTGGGGACAAGCTTCAAACAATCGTCAATGTCATCCGTAGTATCCTTTGCACATGGGAGTCTCCCCTATCCCAAGCACTACTAACTGTGATCGATGCAATACTTCCACTTATCAAGCTATGGTGTCCCTAGAGAAGCTTCGTGGTGAAGCCACCGTCCTTCAATGGAACGCGAGAGGTCTTCGAAACCGACTAGCGGACTTTCGTCAATTTGTGTTTAAATATCAATTTCTTGTTATTTCGATTTCAGAGTCGCGAGTGTCTCACAACACCAGGTTATCAGGATATGAACTGTATCATTCTCACGGAGGAAATGAACTCAGCAGAGTTTTACTCGGCGTTCGGAAGGATCTGACATTTGTTCAACATAACATCCCGCCACACCCTACAAATGAGTATGTCGCAGCAACTATTAGAAAAGCAGAAGTTTCCTTCACAGTTATTGCTGGCTACATACCGCCTCGAGCACCCTTCGACGTTCAAAGGCTCGATACTATTCTACAGCAAACCCCATCCCCTCATATTCTGACGGGCGATTTCA
Source organism: Ixodes scapularis (assembly GCF_016920785.2). Taxonomy (NCBI): domain Eukaryota; kingdom Metazoa; phylum Arthropoda; class Arachnida; order Ixodida; family Ixodidae; genus Ixodes; species Ixodes scapularis. The sequence continues at coordinate 181,553,119 of NW_024609846.1, read as the reverse complement.
ACAGTCACCACGCATCATGGGGAAGTAAAAAGAATAACACTCGAGGACACGCATTATTTGACCTCACTCTAAAACATGATCTTGTAGTACTCAATGACGGAACTCCGACGTATTTTAGAGGGGCATCTATGAGTAGTCCTTTAGATGTTTCGTTCGCATCTTCAACCCTCTCTGGGGAAACAACGTGGTTTGCTGATATTGAAACACACGGTAGCGATCATGTTCCTACATACACTACGATTCAAGGAATGCACTGCACGAAGCGACGTAGCACAATGTGTTATACTGACTGGGATCTCTTTAAAACCAAAATGGAATCCGCATGTATCGCGGTAACCGAGCCAAAAGGTCTTGCAGAGGCTGTAACCTCTTCAACTTCTCAGGCGACAAAAAATGTCAACATGACAAAACCTTATACTGCTGTCGATGGTGAATATGAGCGTCTTCGGGCCATTCGTTGACGAGCAGAACGCCGGGCAAGGAAGACTAAGAATGTTGAGGATGTTCGGGCTTCTAGGCGAGCGCAAAAGCGTGTTCAACGCCACCTGGACAAACTTTCCAAAAGACGCTGGAGGTCACTTAGTTCCAACCTTGACCCAAGAAAACCACTCGATCGAACATGGCAAATAATGCGAAGCCTACGTGCAAGGCCACAGCAAATTCACCCGTTCTGCGCCATCAGTCTGAGTCGCCAAGTAACAGAAACAGTCGTCGCTGAAGAGTTCTGTACCAAGATCACTTCCAGCTCTTCAAGGCCCCATGACAAAGTCAGTGCGCAGGAGGGACATGTATCCGTAAGTGTATGCAAGGCTATCGATGTATGTTTCACCTTAAAGGAACTTGATATGGCTCTCGAGATGTCTAACGTTAGGTCATCCCCAGGCACGGATGGTGTACGGTATTCAGCCTTACGCCATTTGGGGGAGGGGGCGAGGACCGCACTGCTACACATTTTTAACTCCTCGTGGGAAACGGGTTCTGTACCGAAGGAATGGAAAATTGCTCGGGTTCTACCAATCTTAAAACCTGGAAAATCTCCTTTAGACATCAACTCTTACCGTCCGATAGCATTAACAAGTTGCATAGGCAAAGTAATGGAGCGAATGCTGCTTACCCGTATGGAATGGGATCTAGAAAATAGAGATCTATAACCTTCGTCCATGAATGGATTTCGACGCGGAAGAAGCAGCATTGACAACGTTATTGACTTAGTAACTAGTATTGAACAAATGAAGGTAGTAAATAAAAAAACAACAGCTGTATTTGTGGACATAAAGGCGGCTTTTGATTGCGTAGAACACAACGCTATTCTTCAAGATATGAAGGCCATTGGATTTGGAGGACGTGTATACAAATGGATAGCCAATTACCTAAAAGAAAGAGAAGTCTACATATCGACACAGGACGGCAACACCGGTCTTCATCATATTACTAGGGGAGTACCACAAGGAGGCGTCCTCAGCCCGATGCTTTTTAGCATTTCTCTCATAGGTCTCCTGAAAATTCTCCCAAAAACCGTTCACGTGTCTATATACGCGGATGATATCTGCTTCTGGACTTGCAGTAGATCTCTGTATATCAACAAAGCAAGACTACAAAAAGCCATTAACATTACCGCACAGTACCTACACCTCCGAGGTCTGCACATATCGCCAGAAAAGTCAGCAGCGATGGCATTCACAAAAAAACACACGGACAAATACCCAATTGAAATAGACGGAAAGGAAATTCCATATGTCACGCAACATACCTTCCTGGGTGTCACTCTCGATAGGCAGCTGACCTGGAGCCCCCATGTAAAACGCCTTAAAAAGAAGCTCTCCTCTTTCATCAATATAATCAGGATGATTAGTGGAACCAAATGGGGATGCTCTGTCTCCGCACTCCTTGCCCTTTATAATGCCTTATTTCTCGGACTTCTGCGCTACAGCCTGCCTGCTATGCATAACATCTCACGTACTCTTCTAAAAGAACTCGAGAGTATTCAAGCACAAGCTCTCCGCGCATGTTTAGGGCTTCCTAAAGGCACTTCTAATTTGGGATCTCTTACGGAAGCACAAGCGATTTCACCAGCCGTTTTAAGAACGCAAGAAACGTTAAGAGCCCATCTTCGTCACAAATCTCGTACATATAAGCATCACCTCACAAATATGGTAACAGAGAGACCATCATCTGGCTTTGCACAAGTTATCGCACTCTTGGAGGATTACATCCCAACTTCTTTCGAAGCTGCGGTAATTCCAAGCTATCCACCATGGAGGTACCCTCACTTAGAAATAAGAACAAGTATTCCGGGAATCGCTTCGAAGAAAACAATGCCCATCCCCGTGATTACGCAGACAGTGCTGGAATACATAAACCGAACTTATGCCTCATTTAGACATGTCTTCACCGACGGATCTACAATGTCAGCATCATCGACCCTGGGAGCCTATATTCCGTCTCTGGACGCATGCATACAAGCAAGGTTGAGCCACGTTACGTCGTCAACAGCATCGGAACTCGCAGCAATTCGAGCAGCTGTTGCTCGCGTGGGAGCCGAGAGTCCTAGTTTTCGGGCTATCTTTGTGGACTCTAAAACTGCTCTACTCACCCTCTCTACGATGAAGAAATGTAGCCCCAACTTGCAACTCGCACAGGATATTCTGGAAGCAACTCGCCAAGCTTCATGCAAAGGGCACCAGTTTATTATACAGTGGATTCCTGGTCACTCTGGTATAACCGGAAATGTTATCGCTGACAGAGCCGCTCGAAACGCTCATGAGAGCGCTATTACTGTGTCAATCCCGTTTTCTAAATCAGATGCAAATAACTTAATTAGAGATATAGGCCAAGAAATAGCATCTTCCCTTTGGAGAAATCCTCAATATAATTATTCCTATCTTTACAATATCGATCCCAAACTTAGATTTCGGGCACCTCGGGGACTACCAAGGGCAGCCGAGACGGTCCTACATCGCTTGAGACTGAATGTGGCATACACCAACAGCTATCTTTATAAAATCGGCAGAGCTCAGTCTTCTGATTGTGCTTCGTGCGGAGTCACCCATAACATCGAACATGTATTGTGTGAATGCAAGGACTACAGCCGTGAAAGAGAGCTTATGAAGACAGACCTGAGGCTACAAAATGAACAAGACGTAAGCATTCGTACTCTGCTTGGTCCATGGATCTCCGCTGCTGAGGGGTATAAAGCTGCGAAAGCTCTGCTGAAATTTCTAGCAGCTACTCGCTTACAGAAGAAACTGTAGGGGAGTAGATGAACAGCAATGGCCGATGACAATTTCCAGTAAAACATTTTCGTTAGTTTTTTTTTTTTTTTTAGTTTTTAATACTTTGGTTTTGTGTGTTTTCTCCCTCTATCTTTTTCTGTTTAGCTTTCTCTCTTCTATCTTTTTCTGTTTACCTTTCTCTCTTCTATCTTTATGATTTTCTCTTCCGTTCATTTCACAATGTAGCAAACCAGCACCAGGCGCTGGTTGACATCATTGTTTAATAAACGCCTACCTCTCTCTCTAATAAACGAATCGTAAAAGGTGTTATTGCAAAATTAAAAAAAAAATGTAAAATCGCTAACGTCTTGGTTGAGCCGCATACATATTGAAATAATGTCGCATAGCTACTTGAAGTTAATTTTAAAGTAGCCCATAACAGACCAGTTAGGAAACCAGGCGCCATCTTGAAGCAGCAGCGACTTTAAGGTGGCCACCGTATTTTAGTTGCGCGTTCGTATCACGATTGTTCATTAGTGCTACGTCAGCGTTAGTCCGTAAATTTGTTTTTTTTTTCTAATCACGGCGTCGTCGGGTGCTTGACTATTGGGCCGGAAGCTAATCACACGCTACAAGCGTTTTGAGCAATGTCTGAAACACGGCACCCGCCAATGTTAATTGATCGGGTTTTAAGTGAAATAACAATCGAAAGCTGGAGGCAAGTCGCTTTGCTTGGGTGAATCAATATAAAATACTTTGACCCAGATTTGAAACGATTGTTTCAAGTACATAGATGACGAACCTTAACCACAGTCGTTCCTAAGCAGCTGATTGAAAACAATCCTAAATGAATGCAAGAGTTACATTCTATATCTTGCTGTTATATTTCTTGGGCTTCAGTAAATCCTGATTTCGTAGGTAGATTATATTTAGGGTTCGGAGTTTTCGGTTTAAACCGATAAACACCGATAAAAGTACGCCGAATCATTTTTCGGAAATTCGGTTTTAACCGAAAAAGGTCAGTTTGTAGGTTTGGCGTTTTCGGTTTAAACCGATAAAAGTATGTCTAATCTGTTTTCTAGAATTCGGTTTTAACCGAAAAAGTTCAGTTTTTTAGGGCCGCGCTGAGGTGGTTGGGGAGGGAGAGAGAGAGAGAGCTTTGCGAGGTTCGACATTATGTGACGTCTTAGTGATTGCCCTCTTCCAAGGTTCAACATGCAACAAAAGAGGTCTTGGATTGGCCTTCGTCGGACATCTGTGTCTTTTCTGTGATCGGGCTTAGTGTGTCAAATTTCCGGTCCCGAAAAAAAAAAAAAAGGTTCGTATGTGGGCTAGTTTAAGGTTTTCCGCTTCATGCACTTCAAAGGACATCGAGGAAAGCCGTCAATACCTTTCTTAACACGCTCTCTCAAACTTCCCTGTTGTTAAAAACATAAACACGATGGATTTTTTTTTTTTTTGACATTCCGCTGGTTTTTGTACGGTCATCACCTCAGACAGTCACGTCGTCAGAATGGGAAGGAAAAATAAGCGCACTGAAGATTATGCCCGTGAATTCCGGAATTTTGAGGTGTGTCCTCACCGAAGTTGTAGCGAGGACTACGTATGTGTGTGTCGTTATTCTTTGAGTGATTGCAAATATCGCAGCTACAAGGGCCGATGGTGCTTCTTCTATATTCACCGAAAGAAACCGGTAAACTGTTTTGGGAATAAATATACGCCGAAAAAAACCGAAAAATTAATTTTAAAATAAACACCGAAAAAAGTACGCCGAATTTCGAAAAAATAAAAACCGAAAACGCGGAACCCTAATTATATTGCAGACCTGAGACGGCACTCGCTGATGATCCGTTAATGCTAAGGCGGCGATGTCAAATTTTCAGCGACAGTTCTCGCATACGCTGCAGTCTAAGTTCTCGATGCATCCAACCTTTCCACCAATTATATTGGCGCTCTTCGGTCCCTACAAAAGTTCAATAAAAAAAAAGTGATTCGCTTTTCTTAGTTTATGCAGGTTTGAGCTAGGAGCCTGCAACGAATAACAAACCTATTGCAACAGCTCTTAGTTATGGTTGAGATGGTAGTGTTTTCAAGGAGCTAGCTCTAAAAAAAAAAAACTAATATGTAGTTTCAAAAGCCAGTAAAATGCTGGGCTACTTAAGGTAGATGCCAAATTCATTTCAATGGGTTTGACGATATGCCGGTTTAAGCAGACCCTTCATGCCTAGAGCGATTTGCGACCCAGAATATCTTTTTTTTTTTTTTCATTTTTGTAACCAGAGTGGCCATCAACGTAAGGCTGAGACAGCTGATCTTCGCGATCTACCTGCACAGTTTTCTTTCTCGGGGCTATCTTCATTCATCCCGCATTAACCACGCTGTCTGCGTTGCAAGAAAAGAAGAAAAAAAAAACACGTTTCCCCTTTCCGCAGTTACACGAAACAAGAATGGGCAAAAATTCAGTCATCACCGGAAACAGCAGCAAGAGCAAGCAACAGCGTATCGTGCTCATACCGAGAAGGAAAGAACGATTGCCCGAGCCGTCTCGTACTATGGGCGAGACATCTTGACCCTGTTGGGACGACCGAGGTCGAGCGTCTCTCCCCACGTGGTTCCGTCCGGTCACGTCGCATTTTTAACCCCTCGACACTTAACCCTTCCCCCGCGGGCACGTCTCCGCATTCATCATAATTGACAGCGCATTCGGTATACGCACACACCCACACACACATACAGATACACTCACGTACACACGCGGACGCACGAAACGGTCGTTTCGTATCTTCGTGCCACAAAACATATCTGTGTAAAGAAGACGGGCACGTGAGCCACTAATATCGGATCACTTTAATTAGAGAGGCATCCTGTAATCAGACGCGTTGCCAAAAGAGGAAGGATCGGGAAGGAGTACAACGGATGAGTCAGACCGGAGGCTGCGAGCAATATCCGCCACGGCTCAAAGAGGGCCTACGAGAAGATAGAAACGCCGTATTTGTTTCGTTATGTGAAGCATCGTGACTCGCCATCGCGACCCGAGCTCTGCAGAGATCAATGCGAAACTGAGAGGAGAAGCCAAGGCTACCCTGCCGCCGACAACGACGGTCAGCGAGGATGATTCGCGGCTCTGCTGTTCCGTCGGCACTTCTATCGCGGCCTCGGTGGTCGGTTGGCGAACAAACCTTCTTGATTTTCTTCGCTGATATTTTTTTTTCTTTTTCTTGGTTGTAGCGTATACCCGGTTCTCTCGCAGTGCACCTCTCGCTCGCTCAGGAAGTAGCAGTAATCGATGCGATGGCGACGAAAGATGGTATCTCGCTGAGAAAGGAGAAAGAGCTCCAAGCCCGAATGGCCGATCGCGTCCAAGGCTGACGCTCTGTCACAGGAGCTGACTTTTTTTTTTTTTTAAACGCTTAAGTTTTCTTTGGCTTGAAATCGTATTGAGAAGCAGGGATTACGCTTGTTATTGCGATCGCTGCTTGTACAACTTCGCTTCTGTTGTTAGCCCTGACCTGCAAACCTTGTCGGATGAATAACATCAGTGAAATTAAGACGCGTAGGAAGCAGCATATTCGTGGATAGTTTTTGTCATAAACCATGTCCTGCGTTTAACGGTTATTAACGAGATAGCATTAAGGAGCTCGTGTCGCAGAAAAGCCGGCGTCGGTGGCGTGACGAGAAAATTGCGGACGCGAAAATCCTGATTGGTCGATAGGGTCATGAATCATGACGTCCCAGCCACATGACCTCGCGCGGAAATTTCAAACAACCTACAACGCCCACGTGAAACGTGACGTCACACGTGGAATGAAAGTGATTAAAAACTCATGTAATGAGATTGAAAGTTCGCCGCATGTCTCGAATGATTTCACTTTATAAAGTAATTTATTTGCCTTAAAGTAAAAGTTGAAGAATTTTAGGCGGGATTCGAGCCCACGACTCTTCGGTTGTGAGCCAATTATGCTACTAAATAGACTTTTTTTTTTACGTTAAAGATGCGATATGTGCATGAGTAAAACCACACCTGAACATGGGCGTTACTCAGCATGTCAGAGCGACACATTCATGATTCAGCATGCCAAGAGCGGCCACTTCCTCACCTATCTTCTCCGATTCCGGGGCGTTTTTGCGGCATTAAAGCGCGCTACCAAATCGGACCACAAAGCGGGGTTTTCTGTTGCACCAATGAGGCTGCTCGTAACCTTGTAACTTTCTTCAAAATGATGCGGTTTACTTCCATCGAGAATCAGGAGGTGATCTGTGCGGGACTTCCAGATCGCGTGCAGCCCAAACAATGCCAGCACTTTCCAACATTTACTTTCCGGCTCTGTGCCAAACTCAAAGAACTTCGCGCTATACCAGTCCCTGTACAGTTCTACTTAGAATCCACATCGTAAGGCCGCCCCAAACAGTTCTGCGTTGGAGCAAAAGAAAAAAAAACATGCGGGAGAGTTTCCGGTATCGGACACAGCGCACAGTTCAGATTCCACGGTACAAGAACGCCTTTCTTCTTCTGCCACGTCTTCACTGCCACTGTCTTGGTGTGAAAACGTATAAAGAAATCTATATCGGCTTTCTGGGCAGGATATGACCGCAGGTGCCTGAAAACCATAGAGCGTCTTTTAGTCCCAAAGAAGGAGAGACAGAAGGGCGGGAAAAAACGGTATCTATTCGCGACTCCAGCAAAACGGACGCCGCCAAGCGGGAAAACCGGGAACCAGCCGGTCCAGGTCGCTCCGCGCCCCTCCGCGTCTCTGGTGGCTTTCGCGGAGACGTGTTGTCGGCGCAGTGGCGAATGATGTAATTTGACGAAGGTCCGAATATTTCTTAAGTTTGCCTGGGTGATCATTAGTGTGGTGAAGCCTCAGTAGATTGTTTTCTTCTATTACGTGTTTAAAATCCCGTTCACTCCACAGCACACGGTCGCGTGCTTTCGATTTCTTGGATGGGGAGGAATCACGGAAAACTTTTTGATTTCTTGTCTGTTTCGAATCACATTCAAAGTGACGACTGCTTGGTAACTGATACTGGAGGGAACATCAATGTTGCAGTCAAGTGAATAGGAAGGTTCGATAGCTGCTTTTCTTGAGTTTGGTTGTGTTTGGTTAGCTTCAAGTTCGAGCCACCCACGCCGGTCGGTGCGTTGGCTATTCATCTTGGCTGCTTTTCGCTGAAAAAGCCTCTGGACCACACTGAAGGAGTTGGGCTGATTTTGCAATTACTTGATTCAGGAAAACTTGCTCACTGAAAATGATGAATGAGGGAAATTATCTGTTTTCAAAAGGTGGGAGGCAAGTCTCGCAACGTTAGATGCTGTCACGGCATTTTGGCCTATCGCGCCTCCAATATTTATATTACGAGGACGTCTAAGCCAGCAGCAATATACGTCTACATTGGTCAGGTTGACCGGCCACAAAAAAATACTAATTTTCTCCGTTCAATGCAGAGAGGTTCTGCGCGGATCTTCAATCAAGACTCTCTTCAGTTTGTCCCCGTGCTGCCGGCTATAGAACCATTTGGCTAAGTTTAAGTAGTATGTCTCCGTCTGTCAAATATAGTTTTATTCAGCAGCTCACCTAATAGCTAGTCAACTAAGCTCATATTTCAACCCGAAGGATATACTAATATCTCTTTTGGTGGGACCCCCCCCCCCCCCCCACCCCATAGTACGTAATATAATACATAACCCGCTCGTCAAAATGACTTCTCGATTGTTACTAAAACCTGAATTGAAATACGAGTATCAGCTGCTTAGTGGGGCGCCGGCGGGTTAACATGGTCCTTGGCTCAAGAAGTGGTGGCTTAATTTTCGTAATTTTCTTGCAGCCTGTGTTGTTGGCCGAGCAGACGACTGGAGCTGTTTCGCGGACAGATAAGTCGCATGGTCGAGGCATGCGAGTTAGCTGAAAAGTTACTCTCTGTGGAACAATTCTATAGTCATCGCCGCTTTCCTTAGATGATCAAAACTGATTAGTATATCACCGTCTCTCCGGAGCCCATAGTTTCGGTTTTGAACGAAATCTCCGAAACAAAAGTTTGACACGAAAATAACAAAAAAACACCGGCAAAACAAAACTATGCTTTGCAAGTTTATCTGCACCGACTACACTTAACCGTCTCAGTTCAAATACCTATAAAATTGGGCATTAAACAAAAGAAAATCTGTTAAGTTGAACGCGCCACCTGTTCAGGCGGCCCGGCCGAGCCGCCGCGACCTGGACTCAGCCGCCATGTTTGTTTGGTGGGGGCGCCCCCTATAGGTCGCTGGAGTCGCGAATAGTGTCCCAGTAATGGAAGTTTCTTTTCACCCTACAGAGGCATTCGCGAGAAAAACGGGCTTCAAAAACTTTATGGCAGCGGCAATCCTTTTATAGAACCTCAATATATCCGCTGGGTTACAATCAGTCTTGCACTCGCCACTAAAAAAAAGTAACCGATTACAATTACAATTATGTTACTCAGAAACGTAACTGACTACAGAAATCAAGTACTGCATCACAAAAGCAATTGAAAAGTTGCCGGAAAGTAATGAATTACTTTTCACGTCACTTTTTTAACTTTTTATTGGAAAAACAAAAATGCGTACATATGTGCAAAAAGGTTACATCTTTTTTTTTTTTTGTCATTTGCATCTTGTTAAGTTTCATCATTCGTAACGTCGCTGAGCGCGTTGACATTCTAATCCTTCCGGTATGTTCGTATCGTTTTTTTTAGCTCTTTAGGGGCCAAAAAGATGTCCAACGCTAGTGCAACATACATAAGTGACGCAGGGGCAGACATAGCGATTTTTTACCTAAAAAAAAAAACTCAACTCATTATTTTTAGCTTTTTCGGAAAAAAAATTCATTATTTTTAATTGATTACAGAGAAATAGTAATTGGATTACAGCGATCGTTACCGCAGAAAATAAAAGTAATTGAAGCGTTAAAAAGTTACAATAAGATGCAATTGATTATATGTAATCAGGTACTTGTATCTCGTTACGTACAAGTATGGTTACAACAAGCCAGGGAGTGATCAGCCGTCCATCAAAATCGACGAAAGACCGCACGATTACAGAATTCCGCTGGACGCGAAAAAATAAAAACCTCTGTACGTTCACTTTAATTTCAAGGTTTAATACCCTAAACCCTTCTTTGGCTTCGATAAGGGATTTATTTCCACGACTCATGCGATCAAAACTAGAGTTCCCAACAAAGGGTGCACAAAACCGGTACACCTTGTGAATTTCGCTAACATGCCACGGCACGGTACCATATGGTAGGGGAAAAAAAATTACAAACGAAGGCGCAGTTTAGTATAGAAAGACTTCTGCCTTTCCAGCCCAGTACTTTAGAATTTAAACTGTTGAGGTGAATGCTTCCTCTCCCATTTCTTAGAGAGTGAGGTTATAAGCTGACGCCAAGGTAGTTAGAAATCGTTGTGCTCCAGGTAATATTGATGAAGCGCCCTGGCTTGCCGTGCCAGTTCCCAAGCCATGCGTCTTCAGACTTCGGATGGTTCAATTGGGCCCCAGACACTTCACAGAAGTCAAAGAAATGCTGTACAGCGACGAAAATTTCTAGTTAGGAGGCAATAACAAGAGTCACCGTCATCGGCATACGCCAATATCTTTGTACAAGCTCTAGCAAGACCGACGCCCTGAATCGCAGAATATTTTAAGATCCCTCTGCTGGCAGGTTCGAGATAGTACAAAGAATTAAGTATTGGGGACAGGGGGTATCCTTGTCTAACTGAAGATTTCGCGGCTATTTTTTAGTTACGCTCCCATTAACCAGAAGATGTATGGATGTGTCCTTGTAGCACAGTTTGACATATTTAGCAATTCTTTTGCCGACGTCGCAGGCATAGCAGTTTAAAAGAGAAAAGCATGCGACACCGTGTCAAAAGCTTTGGTCGAGTCTATTTGCAGCACAGCTGCGGGGACGCCGGTTGCTTCAGCAGCTTCGAAAAGTATTCCCAGGCTGTGGACCAGGGGTTTCCCCAGGAATTGAAATTAGGGGGGGTGTATAAGTTTTAAGCGGGGGGGGGGGGGGGGGGGGGGGTTAGGGGGTGGGGCACTGAGCATAGAGGAGTCGCTGTGAATGAAGGGGGTGCTTCCAGAAACAACAAAAAGGGGGGTGTACACCCCCCCTAGGTACTGTGGAGGGAAATCACTGGTGTAGACGTTAGTGGTGATAGACCTCCCCTTAAATCCTTATGCCTATTGATCGCCTACTACGAATTTAAAAGGGTCATGAAAAGAAAATATATCGACCTCATATTAATCTTCTTATATTCATTAAACCCCAAAAATGTCTTGCGGCTAAATATTGTGTGCGAATTTTTCCAACCGTGTTTACAATTAATGTTTTGAAGATTCTGAAACGACCATACGACACTGTGTGGGAACCAGAGGCAACAAAGCGTCATCATAAGAAACTTATAAACGGGAGCAGATATTGAACTTCGTTTAATGTTCAAAGAACAAATTGAAAATGATAAAAGATAATTAATCATTTATTGACGCTCTTATTATTTGAATCGCGTGATTTCGATTTGGTTTCGGTTTCAAATGTATCCGGGTCTTCTGCCGCTTGGTAATCATAGCAACGGTGGCTGTGGTGACTCCAAGGAGCTTATATAAGACTTGCATAAGACTTGTAAGATATAAGACTTTAAAAAAAACACCCCGCTAAACACACCCCGCTACTGGACTTGGTTGTCTGAGTAGCCACCCGCCGTAGACCCTGGCAAGTTTCTTGGCCCTATTTTTTACTAAAAGAGAACTACGCTTTGTAATTTTACAAGAAAAAACCGCCCTGTGAAATACACCTTTGACGAAAAGTTCAGATGGCTACGTGCAGGTGTCGATTTTTACGGTCCATTTTGGATCGAGCCTGGTGACTTGAACCACCCTATACAGTAGCGCAGACGACAAACGGTTTTATAACCTGCCGCGCGAGCAACATTGAGGGTCCTGTGACTTCGATCCATTAGCCATGATGGTCCGGACGACATCAGCGCACGCGTGGGCCACGTCTGTTCCGACCACTTTCTCCCGGGGGACTACGAGATGAATATTCAAGTGCGGCAAAGCCCCAGCCCGGATGTTTGGAAGAGGCTACTGTTTGATGTTACAGACGGGATTTAGCTCAACTTCAAGTTGCCTGTGATGACAGTCGATAATGTCACAGAGCATTTCTGATAAATTCCTGTCTTAATGCCACGTTTATTTTCTCCCCTTCGACGTCTTCTATCAAAGCTCAACAGCACAATGTCTGCAAATTCTCACCAACCCATCTTTTTTCACCCGAGCACGATGGGCATTGCCCATTAGCAATGTGTAACTGGCAACAGCAGTTCAGTGCTTACCATGTTTATACGGAGCACAAGTTCGTCTGCTTCTTGCACAGGGGTTGCGATGATGTCAGAACGCCGAGCTCTGATTGGCTGTTTGAAAAAAATACTGGATAGACCTCCAAGGCAGTTTACATTGAGGTCTAAACACTATCCTTTCAATCAAAGCCAAACAGCTCGGCGTCGTTCGGACGTCACCGTCACTCCTGCGCAAGAAACAGACGACTTGCTCTCCGCACAGGAAACACACAAACCGTGTCTTTTCTCATGGCAGAGCTATCCTGGTGGCCGCCGAGCAAAGGTTTCGTGACGTGGCACTCCGGAACTGCTACGTGAATAAGCCATTGTTAAACTTCTTTCAAGATAGTGTTGTCATAAGAAAACATAATTCGTATGTTCTGTATACGTTTCGGAGCATTTATTTGATAAGGCAGTTTAGAAGCATACTTTATATACATCAATGCTAGTGCAAGGACCGTTCCTGAAGCCACAATACTGCACCCCCACAGCCCAATGCTGCACATACTTCTTATGATAGGATGTAGAGCAAAATATTTTAGTAATGTTCACCACCCAATACTTCGTTTACCTGGTTTTTCCAAGCCCAGGAATGGATCTTCAATCACGTTCACGGTAATTTTTATGTTCAGATAACGGCTGTAGGTCTCTTACTGGTCAAAATAGTAAGTACAGTAGATAATAGTGTAAATAACAAACAGCTCGTAGCGCAGTGTCATAACATCAAGGAATATATTCCCATAAACAGAAAACTTGAAAAATGTGTTCAACTTCTGCTTTGTGTAAGACGTTCCGCTGCGTTGTAAGAAATTAAAACTCTGTACCTACTGCGATTGTTGTGACTCCCTCGAGCTGATTTCTGCTGACACATGTCGTCTGTCTTCTCAAGTGGCTTAAAAACACATGAACCTGTGCGCTATGAACCATTCATTTGTGAATTAGTGATGAAGATATGAATAGATATTTATTTCGGCTCAGGAGAGCCGCAGCGACGCAGAAAGGCAAGTAGCTCTTAGCGTGAAGGCCCGCGTCGCCGCGTCCAACGATGATGCGATGGAATTGAACAGATTAATAAAAAAAATTGTGAGGATGGTTTAGATGGAGCTTGTGGAAGAGAGCGAGGAGTTGATGTTGCGGCTGAAGAGGGTGAAAAGCCCTAGGCCTAGCAGCGGTCTTCGCGACGGTGGTCTCCACGGTGCCGCCATGGGATGCTGACTTCTAGCAGGCCAGCCTGGAGTGCCTGGCGAGGACTCCTTGCTTGTTAGGCTTGCAGACGACTCGGCCAAATTTCGGATAACGCAGGGAGTACAACACCTCCGTCGTGGTGCTTCAGGAGTTGGTGGCAGTGTTGGCCGGGCGGCGGTCATCGCGAAAGCGGGCCCTGAAGTCTTTCAGCTGCTGTTAAGCTCGTAACCGGCAGCCTGCACTGTTAGCAAGTCCCGTGTATTTGGTGAATATTTGTGGTGAAAAACACGCTATTTACACACATTACCATAAATTTACACGATGAGTAACGGATAATACGTTCAGAAATCATGCGAAGTTGTAAAAAACGTGTTTTGGTTCGGTCATACACGCATAACCGTGTAGCCGACCTCGATAACACGCACCGCCCCCGGTGACGACCGCGGCATTGCTGGCTATCGAAGCACCGGAATGCTTGGGGACACACTTAGAAAGGACCGTCGAGACAAATGCCGCGGAATGAAACATGTCTCGGAGACAGATATGCACCAAAAGCAATTACGCCATGTCGCGGGACGTTGGCGAAACCCGCGCTTACCGTGCTCGCCGCCATTTTCTCGTCGATGGCAATGCGGCTTCCCTCATGTCGCCGTGTTTGCATTTAGTTTAGGAGTCTTGATAATAGTTTCTTACACACCACAAATAAAAGCATCGGTCTAAATATTCGTTACAAACAGTTAAAATGGATATAAAAAGCGTGTCTTCGATGTGAACACGTGACATTGAGTTGGTTTCGTTTTTGCTTCAACCTTCAACCAGGGGGGTAAAGGTGGGTGAGGAGGAGTGGCAAATCCCGTGCGCCGACACCTGGGGTCCCGAGTGAACGATCGCAAAAGAGAGCGACAGAACACGAGAGAAAGAAAGCAACCTTGCCATGGTAAACGCGAAGAGTGAAAACTCTCAGCAATATAAACAGTGATAATTTAACGTTGTAAACTAAATTCTGAGCTATTCTAACGCTTATAAAAAGCAATAAAGTCATTACGCTGCATTAACTTCCCTTCTGTCGAAATCTCGGAAATCTGGTGGTTGCGCAGTTTCGTATTCCTCAACCGCGCCAAGCCGCGCCCCACCGGCGAAGCCGGGTATATGGTTTAGTTTAGCGTTAACACGAGGCCGTACATCTGCGCGCTGTGCAAAAAGAACGCTTCGAAAGGAACGCGAATATCTTTCCACCGGTAAGTTCGTGGATTGTTGAAGTTCACGAAACTGCTCTGATGACGTAACCGTGTTTGGGACCCCGAGGGTCTGCCTGCATGATCCGCCGCTTGCGGCAGCCAGAATATATGGGAAAATGGCGGACCTTTTCCTCTAGAGTTAGTATGTATGATCTCTATGCCTTCAACTGCAAGCGACCTGGCCACGGCGCAAGCGCAACGCCGATGTACGGTGGAAGCAAGAGCCGGTTGGCTTCCGTTCTTTTTGTTTGACCGGAGAAAATCTGGCAACTACGCATGGCGCAGCTATTGTTTTGGTTTGACGGGACACGAGAAGCTTCGCATAGAGCTTCGCAGTTTGCGAGCACATAGTGAAGACTTGACCGGAGAAGTGCCCCTGTGAGGTTCCCGGAAGACGGAAAGTACCATTCGTCGTGTGTGCTTTGAAAGCGAAGGGAGTCACAGGTTTCACGAGTGCGCAACCACAAGTCAAGGTTCACGACAGCGCTGCGTTGACTTCGGCGATCTCGTTCTGTTTGGGGCAACACGGCAATGCGAGAAAGAGCCGAAACGTTCGTGGTGTGTGGTGCGGTGCTTGGACGTAGAAACCCGCACTAACACAGAGCTCATATTGTTTGTTGTGGGGTTGCGTTTGACGGGTTCAGCCCCGTCGTCGTCAGCTGATCCGGTCCAGCTGGTCCGGGAGGACGCAGCGAGCGTTTTTAAAAGTAAATCTTCCTTCGTTCCGTTTCAAAATGTGGAATATTCCCGACTCATACCGTGAGTAAAATGCTACGGGTGTTTACAACAAAATTACGTCGTTTTAATTGAACAAGAGACTTCGGATAGTTGTCCTAACTCTGCCGTTTTAATGCTTCGTGTCGTTGGACTGCATTAGCACAGCGACGTGTTCGTGCAGCGACGCACACCGCTCGAGTAGATGATTCGGTCCCGCAAATGACCGGTTATACAGAATTTCAGGGAAACGTAAGTCACCACCGATGTTTTCCTGTAAATCTCGTGTGAGTTTGTTGCGCTCATCATGCGGTGTGAATAAATTAGGGCAAGATTTTCTACCTGCCCACAGATGCATGAACTGAGACCAATTTTTTACGTATTGAACATAGTGCTTTTCTTTACTTTGGGAAGAGGCCCGAATTTGTCTCTTTTCCCTCTGGCACTGCCCCAAGTTTCAAGTTGCAGTTTCAGTAGACATGCCTACTAACACGTACAAACTGCTCTAAAGCAGGTAAAAGACTGGGAAGTCAGGACGGTGCGGACACCGTATTTTGCGCTTCTCGCAAGGTGTCTGATGCTTTTGCGAGGTATGCGGAATATGCAAACGATTTTGTTATGCCCGTCGTTTGCGTCTCCAGAAAAACGAATAAGATTATTTACAAGTTTAGGCGCAATCACAAGCCAAGATTTACGATAACAGTGCGTTCGCTTCGGTGGTCCGTGTAGTGGTATTATACCCTGCTTTCTGCAACACCGTGTCATGACGAAGAGCTGGAACGGTCACGGTCTGTGCTGGGCCACCGGTTGACAGAAACCCGCATCGCCCGCATCGGCTCCGAGTGCACTTGGGCTGTTGATGCTCAAGCCTTTCATACGCGGCTTGTCGCCAGCTGATCCTGCTGCTCGACGGTGAGGAAGCGGCGAGAGTGACCTCTGAAGTAAATGTAAATCATCGTTCATTCAGTTATCCAGTGTCAAAGTGTGGAAGATGTCCAACGTGTACTGAGGGCGGGAACTACGAGCGTTTTGCCTTGCTTTTATAACCGAAACCAGAGCAGTGAGATAGTTGCCTTGCGTACTCCAAAATGACGGAAGCAATAAGTTTCAACAGGTCGAGTACGTCACCGCGGATGTAGGCGAGACGGTGCACACTGTTTAAACGCTTGCAGTATCCACGAGTGCTACCAGAAAAACGACGTCAACAGAGAGGGAGCTCGCGATTCAGCATAATGCAGTGCCACGGGCCCGTGAATTTTCAATGTCGGTATAAAGAAATATTTTAAAAAAAAACGCATCAGCGCCACATTAGTGATCACGAATAACACCGGTCACAAACTCCCAAGCCTCACCGCTCCACTCGACACCAACACGACATACGAAACAATCTGCATCAAAACGTCCCAAAAGTGAAGGCGTCTGCTCCCGTACGCGTACTGGGCGTACTACAACTAGCGGAAGTGAAGTGTTGGGCGGATGTCCTTCACAATAATATATATAAAAAATGCCGTGCGCAAGTATAATTTCCCTTGATTATTGAATACGTACTGATAAAATCCCAATCATTTGTTTTTCTATCTGATTCAAGCTAGCCGGACTGCTCATAACACTGGTCGAGCATGAAAATAACAAAAATTTGAACTTTTCCATGGCCGGTTTAAGATTTATTGTTAGTACATCGTTGTTTTTCGCAGCGGACTAACTTTATAGATTTTGCCTCCATACTTTTTAAATGCAAACAGTTCTTACATACGGCTGTCCATTGTGCCGTGTTTTGTGTCTTCTTCTATAAATCTGTAACGGTCAGCGACCAAAGAGCTCACCTGCACTTGTCAAGCTTATATACGCCGCGGGGAGAGTCCGTTGTTAGTAGGAAGTGTCAGGCGTAGTGTCGGTGCTCTGTCCTACGTGGTTCTCGTGTTGTCTGTGATGTATGTTGAGTTGCAGTTTACTCGTGATAGTTCCCAGCGTATTAACAGACTACTGCCTTTTTTTTCATTGGTTGCTAGAAATCTCGCTAGATGGCGCAAGTTACCGCCCGATTCCAAGTAGTTTGCTTGAGCTATTTATCCATGTAAATTCGATATTCGGTTTTTTTTTTGGTTTTTTTTTTTGTTTAGCGGTTTTGTCGTAGCTGCCGGCGCCACCGACCGCCGATGACGCACGTACGTACCTTTGCACGTAGCTACGTCCGCCGCTTGGAGACTGTTTAGTGTGCATAAAAGACATCGAACGAGAACGAACGCGTCCTGTGTGCTTTCAGTTCGGCTGAGAGGCGCGGCTCGCTGGGCTCGTCTCTCGCCTTTTCTCGGCTGCTGGCCGCCATGTTTCATAAGGAACACGTTGAACCGTGCTTCTCGGAAGGCAAACACGGTGTAGCGTGTTAAGTTTACACAGCACCTCATCCGTAGACGAAAAGCACAGATGGCTCCGTGTAAAACGAACACGTTTCGACGTGTCCGCTATGGAACAACGGTTTACACGTCTGGGCGTGTTATTTTTGCTAACAGTGTGAGCACCCTGTCGATCGAAGACATGGTGTGTTCCACTGCTCCGCTGGCTCTTTGAGGGTGAAAAAAAAAAACACGTCTTACTCTCAGCTGGCTTCTTCTTTCGTCGTTGAGCTTGTGCAGCGAAGTCGAGAGCCCACACAAGCCGCCGTCGATGTCGCCTCCACTCTTGGTGTCGGACGACGAACGGTCTCTCGTTTTAGGTAGCGGGTTTCGGCGTACGGCTCGAAACCCAGAAACCAACAGCGCAGTAAGAGGCGACGCTGGAGCTCAGGGAGGTCGGCAATCTTACAGTTATCTGAGCAAAATATCAGACGTCATATGTCATCCGGGCCGTGTTTCAAGGTTTACTCGATCTTACTCGAGGGTTAGGGTTTGTACCTTGGCGTTGTAAAACCAACCCGCGTTCAGTGTGTTTTAATCTGTCTTGCTGCATGACATGATCCGCCAAAGTAACTCGGATCCCTTTGGGTAAGATTTGGAACACAGCCCGTTGACTTGCGTGCGTGACGTCATTATGGAGCCGCTGCTGGAGCTATATCTGACACTCCGCAGCTGGGTCCATTGAGTCCGGTCTACGTTGCCATCTTGGGCAGACAACCGAAATTCGCTATTGGTTACTTATCGTGACGCGTAAGTAGAACTGAGAGGGAAGCACCCAAAAAAACTGAAATTATTTTTTTACTCTAGTAAAGTAGCCCGGACGATCAAAAGAATTAACGTGGGGTATGTAATAAAGGACAAGGATTACGAATAGAGATCTAGCTCGAAATTCTGGAAAACGTTTCACGACCCCTTTAAGGCCAATCTCCAGTCTTTTTGCTAGTATTCTGGCCAGTAGTCAGAAGACTGATTGGCCTTAAACTGACCGATGTAAAGGAGCTGGAGTTTGTTTTCTTTTTTGGAACGAGTGCGGTCATTGCCCGCCGCATCGTAGGTGGTAATAATTCCCTTTTGAGAATTTCGGCAAGAACATCTCTTAACATGGGAGCTGGAACGTCCGCAAAAGTTTTGTAGAAGGCCCAGCCTAGGCCATCAACTCCAGGAGACTTCCTCGGTGGCAGCGTTTTGATTGCTCTGACAATTTCCGATTGAGTATTTTTCTTTGTTCATGCGTTATTTAACACTTTCAGGAATTTGAGGGAGCTCGTTAAGCAATTCCTCTAGACTCCTGTCTTGCAGCTAGACTTTTCTGGTGAAAATCTGCTTAGACTCTCGAACAAGTTCTTGATTTATATCATTTTGGCATGTGAATACACTTTCGCCCGCGTGGAGCGTGTCTATTATGTTGTGCTAAGCTCGCAGTCGCTCCAAAGTTTTAAAGATTTTTCAGGGATCTTCCTCTATTTCTAGTGTTCGAAGCCTGTTTCTCGTCATCGTACCTTTCTGTTCCAGTTCCATGAGAGCAAGGAGGCGCGACTTACAGTCAAAATTTCTTCGGTAAAGATACCTGGCCTTTTGTTCTCTTCGGCAATGAGCGTTCGGAGGGCTTGTAACAGAGCATACTTTTCTTCTCGTTTCATATTGTGGCCTTCGTTTTGCTGTTTTCAAAGCACATAATTTTACATTTTCTTTCAATTCTTCAAAAACTATTGCGTCAACATCCTGATCCTGCACTGTTTCGGCTAAGGTGTTTTTTGTACGAGAACAGAAGGCCTCGTCATTCAGCAGACTTTCGTTAAGCTTCCTTGAGCTCCAACAAAATTGCCTTTTTCTTTACTTGCCTATCCTTCCTAGGCGCACAGTGACCAGTGCATGGTCGGAGAAAGCTACCGGGGATACCGCGTAGTCGGTGACCGCACTAGTGAGCTCACTGCGCATGTACACCCGGTCTAAGCGTGCATGACATCTACCCTGCCAATGCGTGTATCTAGGTGAGGGGCCCCTACACACTTCGGTAGCATTTACAAGATCGAAGTCCCGCAGCAGTTTTCTGACCGGCTGAAGTCAGACTGAAGAGCGCGAGAGCAGTCTAGCACACTTAAGACGCAGTTGAAGTCTCTTGCAACAATGGTCTGTCCAGGCGTATCAGGTTTAGTAAAAAGGCCTATAGGTTAGTGAAAAAGAGTTTGCGCTGGGTTGGATCGTTAGGTGCGTATACAGACACGACTTTAAACGACTAATGGTGACGAATCGACTCAACCGCACAAACCCGGCCATTGTTTATTTGACTTCAATTCCGGGTATATCAAAAGCCTCTATCCTTTCTTATCAAAATTGTACTGCCGCCGCTATTTTCGACAGCTCTTACGTAAAAGTAAAAAAAAAAAAGTCGTTCGAAAAACACGTGCATATCACTCACAGTCACATGCGTCTCGGAAGAAAGTTTGGTCTCCTGAAGACAAGCTGTATCGACATTTTCTTTTAAAATCATATTTAGAAGCCACTATTTCCTTATTCTGGGAATTGAGCTTACCGAACTAAAAGTGACTATTTTAACGCTATTCATATTGGGGAGCGTACTAAAGCAAAGAGGCAAGATAAGAGGGAAACAGGGCCACCGCATGCATTCTATAGCATAGGCATCTTCAGTAGGTCCAGTCGCTTACTGCGGGCCTAGTCAATAACCCGCCGTCTGTCACGATGCTGGACATAGTGTTGTACCGCACTCGTTTTGCAATGCCTCCCCTAAGCTTGTGTTCGATATTGAGGGGCCTGTCCAGTGAGTCCGTGGGGCAATTCATCTAAATACCAGAAGTATAAGAAGGAAACAAGACGCCCTTGATTTCTTTTTTGATTCCCTTCGCTTGCGCTTTGATGCCTTGTTCACGGAAACATGGTTGCGAAAAGACGAGATACCGCCGAGTTTTGCGAATTACAACTGCGTAAATTTAAACCGAGGTAAAAAACGAGGAGGTGGAATTTTGATATATCTAGAGTCTTCTTTTTCTTTTACTGTTGTGGACGAATATTCTGTAATCAATGCAGATATTGAGTGTCTAGTTGTTCGCATGGAAACAATGTTTGTTGTTGCTGCATATAGACCACCCACGGGAAACAAATCTGTGTTTCTTGATTTCTTTGACAACTTGCTTAATTTTCTTTGTTTAACGAAGCACTCTTTCATGGCTATGGGTGATATAAACATCGACACACTTGCAAATGAGTCTCACGCGACCGATTTAAATGACCTCATTCTGTCCTATGGATGTTCAAACGTGATATCGCTACCAACCAGAATAACAAGTGAGAGTGCCACATCAATAGACGTATGCATAACAAACATTAACCAAACTGAACTATACCCTGGAATTTGCACACAGGACATTAGCGACCACCTGCCCATTTTCTGCCTAAGCCGCCGTCCGAAAAAAGGCAAAAAAATTGACCCAGTTAATTACTGCTACCGAAAAATAAACGAAACAACACTTAGCATATTTCATGAACTCGTTAAGAGTTTTGATTGGACAGACGTTTACTTAGAAGAAAGCGCGGACACTGCTTATAGCAAGTTTTTAGGTGAATTTAAGAAGTTATATGATTGTGCATTCCCTATAGTACAGGGAAAAACGTCAAAACCCAAACTCCGTAAGCCATGGGTGGATGACGACCTATACAAGAGAATTAGAATAAAAAATAACATGTACCATTGTTTCGTGAGGTCGCGTGATAAAGCGCTGCTGAGTGAATTTAAAAAAAAATCAGGAATAAGCTTAGTTCCGACCTTAAAAGGGCAAAATCTGAATACTTTTTGAGCAAGTTTGATAGTATTTACAATAACCCGAAGAAACAGTGGGAAACGGTTAATAGCTTAACAAATAAAGACTACGTCCGGTGTGGTGTGGATAACATAACCATAAACGGTAGAAATATAGGTGGTGAAGAACTTGCAAATACACTGAATGAGCATTTTATAAACGTTGGTGCTCCGCGAGAAAGCGAAACTGACAGCAAAATCACTTCCACAA
This sequence comes from Ixodes scapularis, assembly GCF_016920785.2. Taxonomy (NCBI): domain Eukaryota; kingdom Metazoa; phylum Arthropoda; class Arachnida; order Ixodida; family Ixodidae; genus Ixodes; species Ixodes scapularis. Next base: position 181,530,998 of record NW_024609846.1, on the reverse strand, counting down.
ATAGAACTTCAAATATCTCAAGCTCTATAATGCTTGAGCCAACTTCCCCATGCGAAGTTAGTAATTTGATAAAAAATATAAAGACGAGTGTAGCGGCTGGGGCTGACGAAATAAAACCTTTGCCAGTTAAAATGGTGTCAAATATAATAACCCCAGTCCTGGCACATATTATAAACAACATGTTGCAAACAGGAAAATATCCAGACGAACTCAAAGTCGCAAGGGTTAGTGCGGTGCATAAAGGGGGAAACAAAAATGACCTAGAAAAATACCGACCAATATCTGTTTTGCCAATTTTCTCAAAAATATTTGAAAGCGTGATAAACGTTAGATTACAAAGGTTTTTTTCAAAATACAACGTAATCACTAGGTCCCAATATGGCTTTCAAAAGGACAAATCGACTGAGCTTGCTCTTACGAATATTAAAGACATAATTATAACCAACATCGAAAATAAACTATATACACTCGGGTTATTTCTAGATTTGAGCAAGGCCTTTGATTCGATACAACACAATATTTTACTGTCAAAACTTCAGACTTGTGGTGTACGTGGCGTAGCGTCTGACCTAATCAAGTCCTACCTCCGAAATCGTAAACAGTTTGTACATGTCAATAACGCAGCTTCTCGGCAATTAGAAATAAAACATGGAGTGCCCCAGGGCTCCATACTGGGGCCACTACTTTTTCTCATATATATAAATGATATAACAGACATCCCGAATTCCCCACATATGGTGATGTACGCTGACGATACAAATGTTTTCTTCTGCAGCAATACAAAAGTGTCCTTAGAACAACAGGCAAATGATTATCTTCAGGAACTTTCAGACTGGCTGGAAACAAACACGCTTAAACTAAATGTGGACAAAACAAAGTACATTATATTTGGACCTATCAATAAGCACGACAATAGTGTAATACATCTGATATATAATAGCATTCCCATATCTCAGGTTATAGAACAAAAGTTTCTTGGCGTCTGGTTTCATGAAACACTTACTTGGAACACTCACGTGAGCAAATTAAAAGGGGACCTATCGAGAACACTAGGCTGTATATATAAAATAGCAAATTTATTACCAAAATGGCTTATTAAAAACTTATATTACTCTTTGTTTTACTCAAAACTCTGTTACGGAATTATGGCATAGGGGACAACCACTTCCACAAATTATAGCAAATTAATCATTCTCCAGAAAAAGGTTCTGCGCATTTTAGAAAACTATCAAGGAAATGTTCGTGATTTTTATAGCAGTCTATATTTTGCAAAACATAACATGCTTAAAGCAAACCAGATTTATTACTTTAAACTTATGCAGACAATATACAAAGAGAAACTCTATCGAATGGATGAAGTGCCATCGCAACCCTATCTTCTCAGAAACGCCAAACACAAGGCTCCTAAGGTCAGGACAAATTATGGAAAACAAAAACTAAATTATCAGGTTCCTACATTACTAAACATTTTTGAAGGGCGTACTGATTTTGCAGTATCATTTAATAAATATAAAAGTAACATCAGACACACCCTTGTACACAACGATATATATTACGCGTAGTAGAAATTGTTTTGTTTTTGCGCCTACCAGTGTTGCAATGACGAATGTGTTTGTTACATGGCTGTAACCTTTTGTGTACATATCTTTTGTGATTTTCTTTCTTTTTTTTCTCTTGCTCCTTCGATAATTTTGTGATTATACGTCAGTGATTACGAATCAATGTCGTACAAATGATAGTCATCTTTGTTTGACATTATCTAGCTGCGTTTAGAATTTTAAAACGTTTTGTGAATTGTTTCCTATTTATTTTGCTTCTTTTCTTTCTTTTTTTTGCTCCTTTGTTTATTTTGTGATTATACGTCAGTGATTACGAATGAATGTCGTACGAATGATAGTCAACTTTGTGTGGCATTATCTAGCTAGGTTTAGAATTTCAGAGCGATTTGTAAACTGTTTTCTTATTTCTTGAAATATTATATTCATCTGAGGACAGATTTTGTGTAACAAGTGTGCATGTTTGTAGCTATGTAGATGTATGTATTTTGTTTACTTTTTTTACGTATATGGCAACTAATGCAAGTTGTGCTGTAATGAACTGTGGGGGGTAGAGGCCCAGTCAGGCAGAAATGCCTTTTGTCTTTACCTCCCTACCGGGCCTGGCCCGTGAGAAACCAAATAAACTTCAAACTTCAAACTTCAAACCAGTGGGTATAGCTTTCCTGAGAAGGCGTCGGGCGTGGGAAGGCTGTCGGTGTCGCTGTCAGCTTCTTTATGCGGGTCCTTACTTGCCATCGGAACTTCGGGGTCTCCGACCAGCCGAGCAGACGACTCAACTGCCGCCCCTTCAGGCGCGCTGTTGGTTCCGGGCTCGGACAGGAGCGGGACGACGTCGTCAGGCTCAGCGTTGCGCACGAGGGTTGCGACTGCAGGGCTTGGTTGCTCTTTAATAGTGGAAGCCGGAGGTTCTCCTTGCGTTAGGGTTTGCTCCGTGGCCTCGGCATCGTCTTCATTCATCTCGAGGTCTTGCGCGTCATCCGTGGGAGCTCCCTCGGTGACGGCGGCATAGGTGTGGATGCAGTCCTCGGTCACCTTGCCGAACCTGTGACACTGCTGGCGGCGGGGTATTCTGCAATCCTTTCGGATATGATCAGTTCTTTTGCACCGAAAGCACAGGGGTGCTCGTCCGGGAGCCACGAACAGGACGCTTCCGCCACAGATTTTTAGTTGGTGTGAAAGACTATCGATGCTGACGCCCTGTTTGCTGACGCCCTGTTTGCTGACGCCCGTAAAGGACCGTATGCCTTGAAAGCCAGCCGGTCTCCATGTGTCGCGGGCGATTTCTTGCACGTTCCCGTACTGCTCGAAAGCCCTCCGGAGCGCGTCGTCGAGAACGTGGAAAGGCACCCAGTGCACTTTTAGACGAACCTCAGAGATGTCCGGATCGAGCACAAGTCACTTCTTGTCTCTCACGCAGAGTTATCGTGCTTCCACTATTAGTTCCTTGGCTACCGCATTGTGAAGTGTCAGTAGCAGCAAAGGATTAATTTGGTACGCATCAATTGCCGCGGTTTCTTTCATGAGGTCTAGTCGTTCTAGTTCAGCCCTGAAGCGGTCCACCCGGTAAGGTCGACCTGTCACGTCGCAGTGGAGGAAGACGGTATTTGTAGCGAAAGTTCCAGATGGAATAGGGGGAAGAACTGCGCTGTAATCATTAGTCGATGCAAAAACAGATAAGTCGCGGCCAGACTCGGCCGTTATCAGTGTTCCCAGGGAGCTAGACATTCTGCGTCCGTACGGTGCGCGCGCCCGAAGCAGAATACGCTATTGACTAGGCCACCGTGTTCAAATGAGAAGGCGATGCGAACGGGGAACGATATCCACTCTTATTATGAAGAATAATTGCGAGTGCAATATATTTTTTTTGCCATAGGTAAATTTTGTTTCTGAAACGAGTGGGCTTCTGATCCCTAAGATACTATTTTTCAGTGCTTTGTTTTCTTTGTATTATGATGAGAGCACACACTCCACTGGAACATCTAAGAAGGGAAGAGTTTTCCCACTCATTTACTCTTTTATACTGGCTCCACTCTGCTGCAAAGTAGTAAGTATGTGCTGTATGTTGAAGTGTTTCAGAAAAAAAAAGCCTACAAACAATTTTATCGACAGAGGAGGTTTCGCTAACAGTTAAGTCTCCTAGCGAAACTCTGACAGTTATTTTGCGGCCACTACGAGATTTCTGTTGATTTTCATTCCTACGGCAGGTAAGTCTTTCGCGTCTCACTATGTCTTTCTTTGTGTTGCAGAAGAAAGTTTTTGAACACTGTAAATCTAATGCCTTCAAAACCAGACAGTTCACGCTCGGCGTATACAAAAGGGCTAGCTGTGGTTTTACAGCGAAGTTGTTTAGGACTACGGTTACGTGGATTTGTCGTGTGGAGTGACTTAAAACTCTACGCTCGCAACGCCGCTCGTGCCGCACGCGCACGCCTTCCCCGTATAAAATATTCGAAGTAAATAACCAAAATAAAGCGTTGACGAACGTGTATGCAAGATGCCGTTTGTTTTAGGCTTTTGCTTTAGAACAGTTACTGTTGCAGATGCCGGCACGTGTGGCGCGTGGAACACCATTCCCTGCATTCTCCTTGATATTTCGGTAATTTAGCAATAGGTCTATTCAGAAGATTACAGTTATTAAAAGACAGCATTTTCAAGAACAGTGTACTCTCAGGTAGATAATAAACGTTTCTCAAAGATTTGCCGCTGTGCGACCGGCGTCGGCCATGTCACGCTCGCACGCCCTCTCTTTGTCGTCGTTCCAAGCGCTTGCGTGCCTAGTTTCCTTTCCTTCCGCTCTCCCGGGGTGGCGGTCCTGTCGCGCGTGTCTAGTTTTCGCCGGCTCCTCGGGGCGGGTCTGTGTCGTGAGCAAAACAGCTTCGCTGGTCATTCACCTTCAAAGGGTGGAATTGCTCATGATTTCTTTTTCTGTCCGTTCTCATCGAAAGGGAAATCGCAACCTTAAAGTGGTTTTGAAATGACTCGCAGTCATGAAAGAGTGAGAAGTATACTTCACCGTGACGTACTACCTACTATGTTTCTGTTGTTTGTACAATTTTAGTGTGAATATTTTGCTCCATTTATTATCGTTGCCAAATTTCAAATGCATAAATTATTTTTTTGTAGTTTTGCTTGCTTTCCTGGTGATGTCCTTAGTTCATGGCGTGCTTTTTACACAGTCTATTTTAGTGTGTATCAGGTCCCAACACCTTGCTTTTTCCTTTGCCGCTGCTACTGCCTTGCGAAAAAAAAAAAAAAGAGGGGGGGGGGGGGTGGCAAGGGCTACATCAAGCTGCTCAGTCAACTTTTTTCATCTACGTTCTCCCACCTTCATGTTGAAGCAGAAAATAAATGCATCTGAATTCAAAAATTTTTAAGAAAAAAAAAAAGGAGACAGTTGCGCTATAATTCTCGTTCTGAGAACATGATAATTAAATTTCAAATTAAGTTGTGCTATCTACGCGCGTTTAGCCAGGTCAACCAAGATGAGTTTCAAACACACCAATTAAATTCTCAATTATTCTCTTATGATAAAACAGCCGCATGGCTATACGTATGTAAATAGCCGTGAAATTGAGTCAATTCTGAGCTGCAGTCTTTTCGGTGGCCTTGAAGCCGTTGGCTACTTTTTTTGCTTTTCTTTCTAGCAGGCGGTCGTCAATACGCGAGATCTAGTTCCGGGTGGTAGGGCAATCAGGGAATCATTTGCCTGTGTGATCAGCGAAAATATTTGTTTTTCTGCTTTAATTTGTCTTTGCCGATTTAACGAACGCACACATTAATACCGGGCCCATTTAACGGTCTCACACCGAGTCCGAGGTGGCATTTAGCGGTTCATTTCGTTCTTCTTACCAGCCTCAAATATTATTTCGTGCGCGGTGCTTAGCAATTGACAGGAGAGGTCGTGATGCGGTGTTAAGTTCCGTGTGTGAGTATCGCAGTCTCAGGCTGACTGTATGACGCCCTAAATTCCGCGGAAATCAATTCACATAAATGTAAACTCGCCACTAGCTCTAACTTAGCTCGATCGTCACGCAACCATGTAAAGAAATTATCATGATTTCCTCGATTTTCTGTTTAACTTATACGCGTTACACTTGCCAACGTTCTTGATGGATGTGGACCTTTAGCACCATATACCAAATGCGTTTTTTTTTCTTCTCACAGATGTCTGACACATTTTATTACACAGTCGAATCTCATTTTCAAAGTTCAGACTCTCTTAATTCAAACTAACATGCAGGTCCCATCCTATGCATCTCCTATGCGAGGAAACTCCCGTTAATTTAAAGTTTTCTTTATTCAAACAAATTTTCGGTCCCCCTCGAGTTTGAATTAATGAGATTTCACTGTACTACTACAAATAAATTGACTCTAAATCTCAGTTGCGCAAAAAAGAAAACATGAAAGACGTTTACAAATTTCTGTAATGCGAAATTAGGGCGCAGCTCTTCAGGAGGAGGATGGGGGGTATGGAGGATGAGGAGGAGGGAAGACTACGAAGGGGAAGGAGAGGAGGTACTTTATACCTTTCCCTCCTCCTCCGTACCCTCCCCTCCTCCTCCTGCGTACCCTCCCATCCTCTTCCTCCGTTTCCTCCCCTGCTCCTCCTCCGTGTCCTTCTGCTCCTCCTCCGTCCCGGGAGGAGGGGAGGGTACGGACCCTCCCCCTCCTCCTCTTTCCTGTCCTCCTTCTCCTCCGTAACAACCTTCATGCCCTCTCCTCTTCCTCTGTACCCTCCTCTTCCGTATCCTCCCTTCCTCCTCCTGCGCACCGTTCCCTCCTCCTGCGTACCCTTTCCTCCTCCGGTTACGCCGACGGCGACGCCGACGCCACAAAACATGGGAACGAGCGCCTAAGAGTTCCAGCTTCTCCGCTAGATTTAGCGGGAAAATTGACGTCACGTGACCTCAACACCGAATGAGTTTCTCCGCTAAATTTAGCGGAAAAAATGATGTCACATGACTTCTTGTCACGTAACTTATACACGAAGTTGGTTTCCCCGCGAAATTTAGCGGAAAAACTGACGCCACAAGATTTCAACACCAATTCAATTCCCCGCTAAATGTAGCGGGGAAACTGAATTGGTATTGAGGTAATGTGACGTCAGTTTTACCGCTAAATTTAGCGGGAAACTGAATGCGCAGTGTTATATTATGGGACATCACAGACCTACCCACCAATTCAGTTTCTTCGCTAAATTCAGCGGGGAATGGAATTAATGTATAGCTCTATGACGTACCATAATGCAGCGCGCGCCGTTACGCCGACGGCGACGGCGACGCTGTCGCCGCTGTACGCGGGAAAAAACGCCTAAGAGCTGCGCTCTAAAAAAAAAAAAAATCGCTCGTAAGACCATCAAACCGACGAGCCAGCATTCCAACTTTGTGCGCTGTGAACAGTGCTATTAACGCGGTCAAAAATTATTCTTTAAGATCACCACAGAACCAACTCGCAATAAGAGGACGTTATGGATAAAAAAATAGCATAAATATACAAAAACGCACTATCCTCAATGGCGCATCGACTCTCTTCGCGCGATTGCGCGAAGTTGTACTTTTGCTCCGAAGAGTTGGTTAACCTCATTTCTGCTACTGCAAGGGAAAAGAGGCTCGGTTACGAAGAGGGAAACAGCGCCAAAAGTACGGAGGAAAAAGAACGAGGAAGGCACAAATTGAGCGCTGACTGACAACTGGTTTACTTGTGGAAAACCACCTACCGGCGTAAAACCACAAGACAAACATATATCGGACTATCGCCTGAGGGCACGTGTCACAGCTCTCTAAGAACGCGATTTCTTTATCGGAAACCGCAATCGAGGGAGCAGTGACCGCACTCATCCTTATACTTAGAAATGTAATAAGCCTCCTAAATTTCACGAGTCACCTGCTGACTATGCCGAGCGGCAATCGTCGTCTTTTTTAAAAGAATGGAGCACCCAGATCTATCACAATGAATAGCCAAATTACCCGATGGTGAAGATCTTATCGAAAGTGCGTGTTCTCTGAGCCTATCATTGATGCACATTTCCGATTGGCCAAAGTGCACTCTCCCACAGGACAACTCAATTTTGTACACCACGCCAACCGCGCACGGCACGAACTCCTTCTTATGCTTTTTACCACAGCCGAGTTTATCCGAACGACCCATATATCAACCATAGCACATATACGCCCCAGTTTTGAAGGCGCAGAGAACGCAACGGGGATTCTATGTCGCTGTGCTATTCTTTTGAGTCTGTGCGTAACCTTATGTATATAAGGAAGAACCACCAATCTCACGTTTGGTTTCTTCCTAGGTTGGGATTTGGGGCGTCGAAGACCTTTCAACAGACTCTCCGTCACACCGACAAGGACCTCCCTAGGGTACCCCCTGAGTGAGCCTATCGGCCTGGTTGCAAAAGCTAGCCAACATCTGGTGAGGGCAAGACCTCACTAGGGCCGCCTGCATACAACCTCTCCCAATACCTCTTTTCACTACCTTCGGGTGGCTAGAGTCAAAAGGCAGCACACCCTTTTTTTTGCCCTCGGCCAGATGTTCCTCATTAAAGCTAAGATTAATATCTAGAAACTGTAGCCTTCCGTCTACCGGATTTTCCCTTGTAAAATTGAAACCACATGATTTGGATTTGAACGCACACAATATGTTTTCGATGCAATCATCCTTAGTTTCACCAGATATTTTCCTAAATAAACTCAGATAACCGTCCACGTATCTAAAAACACCGAATCGCCTCCCTTCCTATACCTACTTCAATAGCTCTATCGCACATAGGAAGAAATGTCACTCAGGACTAGAACAACGCTAGCCCCGATACATACACCCTGCTTCTGCAAAAGCAGTGTGTCATCATGCAGAACATACATAGACCTGATATCAAAACACAACAGTTCCAAGAAAGTTTCAACGCTAACACCACAGGCGTTCTGGAAAGACACACGTCCGGATGACTCAATACATTCTTGTACAGCCCCCAATAACTCCTGGGGGGGGAATAGCCTAAAACAGATCTTCAACGTCAAAAGACACACCGTCACCTGAGCCGGGGTTCTCCGCAGTCAAACACTCGACCACACTCATCGAACTGCACACCCTATGAGGGGCTTGTAGCTGAAGGGATGTAAGGTGCCTCTTAAAAAAAAGTTGTCAGTCAGCGCTCTGTCTGTGTGTTCCTCGTTCTTTGTCCTCCTTACCTTTGGCACTGTTTCCCTCCTCGTAACTATGCACAACCAACTCGCCCAACTTTCAACGGTGCTACGAAAAGAGGCTCGCAGAGGTATTACCGACAACCCTCACGCTGCGGCGGCCCACCTTGAGAGGTTATCAAATCTTCCGATCGCTCAGTCGGGGATCATGACGGATGGGGCCCTTCGTGTTGTCGCCGCCTGTTTTCATCGGACTTAATGGAGTGCAGTACTCGTGTTTTGCCCTTGCAACAAGCGGGACACGTCCTGCGCACCGCTGCGCTGCCTCGCGTATCCATCTTCGGCAGGAAATCGAGGACGTTGCCTCGTAAATATGCGCTCGAAGGAGTTTTCATTTTCTCTGTTGGAACTGAATCATATGTGTATCTGTTAGCAGCAGCACTTGTAGCTGTGGCGTGTCAAGTATCTTGAGAACTGAACGGCTGCTTTAACGCAGTAGACCGCTCCTTTCGTTCTTTTGGTGAGCAAATGGTACTAAAACAGAACAAACAAAATCGCGTTTTTGGCAGTGTCATTACCTAGAGCAACAAAACACAAACCATATCTCTTTTTTTTTCTCTCACTATAATAATACCACCCAATTACATAATGTATTAGAGACATTTTACAAATTTGGACGGCCACGACCCTGAGTACATATGCGTAAACACACCGCGTAAATGATTAAACATTTTTTATTCTATCTACCGCATTAGATGGTGCTACTTTAAATGCGTTGGACACAATACCGGTTTTTAGGTTACTTATGTTTTATTAAAATAGTGTAGACTTATCACATCTGGCAAGAATTTGACGAAATTTAACTAAATTTTGAATAGCGAAGCAAATTTGAACTGAATTTTGAATATTGAAGTACATATTGCTCGCGGAATGCTTTCAATCTCTAAGAGAATTGCTAGTCGGGGTCGATACTTTCACGTTGTCAGCAGTGAATATGTTACGAAAAATGTACCCGACATTCAGAGCAGCATGACATTTTATCACGGACACTTTAATAATAAAATATAAGATATGTGATATCACAAATGTCATCACGTCACGCGTTTTTTTTATCAAGAGGCAATCATTCGGAAAGTTGAGCAAATTACGCTTTAAGCAAGCTTTGGATAAAAAGCAAGAAAAGAGCTCTCATGCCTTGTTACATTTAGTGTTCAAACATATCTACCTTAAGTACCCGGGACAACCGACAAGACAGCTGTTTGAATGTTGCTAACATATCTACCTTAGATAAATGGCTGATTCAAGTCATCACTTATTAAAACTAAACAAACAAACAAAAAGATACAAACAGCCCGGATCACCTTATTAAAGAGCAGATTGTTTGAGTTCAACGGCTTCTTGTTGATCGCAATTGAATGACATACTTAAATATTCTGGGTTGGAGAACAGACGTGAAATGTCAATACCAAGCACAAACCCAAGTTAATCGACATTTGTAACATGACTTTTTTTAAAGCATCATCGTCATCATTATTTGTTTTTCACTCGAGGACCCGAATGAGTATTACACAATGGAGTGTACATACCCATAGGTATATAAAACAATCAACACAACTTGAACGCTATATTAAAACTCTGGAACCTTGAAAGGAGGTTAGAGAGGAAGAGGGTAGCGGCTGCTTCAAATATTCACAATTGTAATTCATCGAAACAATGTTGGTCAATTAGTGCTGGGTGATTCCACGTCAGTTCATGCAATGATGGTCCGGGTCATAATTTAGATATTTTTGTTAAAAATATATATGAAAGCCATGTTCTTGGGAGGAACATTCAGCTAGATATGAACGCCGTAACAATTTTTTTCGCTGAGAAATAAAATAGAGAAGCTTGAGGCGTGGAAATTGAGAAGATTTCACAATGCTACTTTGCACAGTCGTCATTTCCTTATCGAACCTTTCACGGCACCATAACTTTTTTAATAGGTTTTACAAAGGTTATACAACACATACATAAAAAATTAAAAATATCCATAAAATATTTCAATGCAAACAAAAATATCAAACATGGCACAAAAACGCGTTTAGGGACATATTCACAATTTTTTTGCAAATACACCATCTTTCATAATACTTCACAAAACATATCAAAATGCGCGTATTTAAATATTCTTTACGAATATATAAAGATAATATACCCACCCTTAAACATATTTTTGTTATCAACGCGGAAATTCGGCTGATTTCTCTAAATGTGGCAAGATTGGGCGTCGATATTTAAAAAACTCCATCTTTTATTTTTTTTTAAACTCCCCTTGGCACTTTGCAGTGACTTGAACTAACCTGTGATGGCAAAAGATTGAGTAACGTATGACCTCCAAGCGGGAAAAGCTACGACAAACCTTCACTCGGAGCGAGCCGACGTCTTCGTCATAGCGGCTTTGCCGCACAGCACCAAACGTTTGGGCGTTAGTTATGGCATGTATTTTATATTATTAAAATTCTTTTTTTATACGCGGTGAGTATTAGTGACGTGAAAAGGAGCTTTGAGCTGGAATGCCATTAATTAGCCTACAATTCACAGGAAGAAAACGGCCCCACTCTGCAAATTCGCTACCTATGCATCATACATAAGCTTAAAACTCTCAGTTGCGCGAATGGCCATGTATACATCTGGCCTCTCGGCATATGATGACTTTCACAGATGAGTTTCCTGGATTCCTCTGACAGGTTTTACGGTGGTCCACTTTGCTTGCTTCACCGCACGGAACTCTCGAACTCGAAGACAGTTCTGAGCACTGCGCAGAGTGGTTTGACGCGTTTTGCGAAGTGCTGAAGGCATGTAGTTCCCACCAGGAACGCAAGCGATTGTACGTGCTTCTGCCACCAATCATCCTGGAGAAAACAATATTGCGTCTGGTGTCGGGTGCGACTGCCTACATGATTGATCAAACATGAAAACTGAAGCGCAAAGGTGGTGTTTGGGCAACCCCTGATCCCTACATGGGGAAAAAGGCGAATGCCGAAGACGTGGGGGTTGCAATTGAGTACTACACACGCGACGACCTCGCATGCTCTGTTCAAAGCCCCGACAAAAAGGACGTCGTCAAAGCCATGATCAACGACATGTTCAAAGTCGTAAAAAGGTTTATGACCCGCTCTATTAAGGAAGCTTACCAGCTGTTTAGGAAGGACCATCCCCAACCCGAACTAGGCATCGCCAAATTTTATTCCCTACGACCAAAATGGGTAAAAAAAAAAGTCCCGAGCACGAGGTGTGCGCATGCATATATTGCGTCAATTTTCAGTTGCTTTTAACGGCAATAACAAATGTCCCAAAGAAGACATTTACTGAAGACGACCTCAAGCCCATCTACCTTTTCTGCGCTCCACAGAACGATTGCTTTCTGCGCCGTTGCGAAAAGTGCCCAAAAACGCAGAGCATCTCGCCGCAGTCGCTTCATCTCGACGAAGACCAAGAGATCTGTTTCGCGTTATGGGACGCTGGCGAACTCGTCAAAAAGGTTATGAACACTTCTGCCTTCCTGCGGCAATAGGAGAGCGAAAAGTATATGAGGCATTCTTACATCCTTGACCTTGAACGAAGCCTGATACATGACACAAGAACCGCCTTACCACCCAAGGCAGTGATGTTCCACTTCGGTTTTGCGGAAAAATGGACAGTACTCTTTCCAACCGAAGTGCAGAGTTTTCATTGAAAAAAAAACTCAAGTGTCTCTCTCCACAAGTGTGGTTACGTCCACGCAAGGTACGCAAAGCTTTGCCGTTGTCACCGATGATACACGAAACATGACACAGCTCACGCTCTTCTAGCCACATAGGCCATAAAAGAGTATGTTAATGTTCATTTCCCAGTCTTTTTTTTTAATAATTTTTGTATCAGACGGAGCGGCGGCGCGTTTCAAGAATCGCTTCCAATTCCACGAATTGTCTCGGAACCGCACTCTTCGGCAAGATGGATCTTTTCAGCCACTGGACACGGAGAAAGCGCTTGTGATGAAGTAGGTGGAAGAACCAACGCTCACCAAGTTGAGATCTTCGCTCAACTCAACGATTGCCACCGCTAAAGACTTTGTGGAAGTGCTACGTAAAAAAGTAACAAATGTCTGCGTGTTCCGCCTGTCTGTGGAACGGGTTCGAGAGTTTCGTGCGGTAAAGCAAGCAGGAGTGGACCACCATAAAACCTGTGAGAGGAATCCAGGCTTCTCATCTGTGGAAGTCATCATATGCCGAGAGGCCGGATGTATACATGGCCACTCGCATAACTGAGAGTTTTAAGCTTATCTATGCATAGTTAGCAAATTCGCACAGTGGGGCCGTTTTGTTCCTGTGAATTGTAAGCTAATTAATGGTGTTCCAGCTCAAAGTCCATTTTCGCGTCACTAATACTCAGCCCTTATGAAAAAAAGAATTTTAATAATATAAAATACATGCCATAACTAACGCTCAAAACGTTTGGTGCTGTGCGGCAAAGCCGCTATGACGAAGACGTCGGCTCGCTCCGAGTGAAGGTTTGTCGTAGCTTTTCCCGCTTGGAGGTCATATGTTACTCAATCTTTTGCCACCACAGGTTAGTTCAAGTCACTGCAAAGTGCCAAGGGGAGTTTAAAGAAAATAAAAGATGGAGTTTTTTTAAATATCGACGCCCAATCTTGCCACATTTTGAGAAATCAGCCGACTTTCCGCGTTGATAACAAAAATATGTTTAAGGGTGGGCATATTATCTTTATATATTCGTAAAGAATATTTAAATACGCGCATTTTGATATGTTTTTTGAAGTATTATGAAGATGGTTTATTTGCAAAAAAGTTGTGAATACGTCTCTAAAACGCGTTTTTGTGCCATGTTTGATATTTTTGTTTGCATTGAAATATTTTATGGATATTTTTAATTTTTTATGTATGTGTTGTATAACCTTTGTAAAAGCTATTCAAAAAGTTATGGTGCCGTGAAAGGTTCGATAAGAAAATGACGACTGTGTAAAGTAGCATTGTGAAATCTTCTCAATTTCCACGCCTCAAGCTTCTCTATTTTATATCTCAGCGAAAAAAATTGTTACGGCGTTCATATCTAGCTGAATGTTCCTCCCAAAAACGTGGCTTTCATATATATTTTTAACAAAAATATCTAAAATATGACCCGGACCATCATTGCATGAATTGACGTGGAATCACCCTGCTGTCTAGTGTTTCATAGCCAATGGTAATAAAACCAGGGCTGGCAAGTTTAACTGTAACGCGCATGGTTAGATTCGAGAACATATTCGTCGATCACTCGAATGTCGTTTGACGAACTTTTATTTAAAATGCCCGAGTGAAATTACTTTAAAGGGACACCGAACTCCCAGGAATTTTTTCGAAGTGCCTGGATATGAGATGTAAGCAGTCTTGTACGCGTTACTGAAACGTAACCGATTACAATTACAATTACTTTATTGAAAATGTGACTGATTCCAGCAATCAATTACAGATCACGAAAATAATTGAAGAATTACCATAAAGTAGTTGATTACTTTTCAGATTAGTTGTTTACGTTATTAGATGAGGTCAGTGCGGAACACAGTCGTCTATAGGGAGTTTTCGTTGACCGCGTTGCCCCCTCCGCTAAGCCTTCCGCAACGAAGAAGTTGCTACAGCGCCTGCGCGCCCATAGCCTTGACTGTGGAGTTCCCGCTATCGTAGCGGGTTGCGGAGGGCCTTGCGGGACGGCGAAAACAATCTACGAAAACTCCCTTATGCCGCGGCAACCCGTATCGTAACACAGGAAACGAGGCCTGATCGACAACTCTACAGTCAAAACGTCACTGAGCGCGTTGACATTCGAATACTCCTGGTATCTTGGTATATTTTGCTTAGTTGTTTAGGAGCCAAAATAAAGTGTCCAAAGTTGGTGCAACATAGACGAGTGACGCCTAAGCAGACGGAGCGATTTTTACTTAAAAACAAAAACTCAACTTAGACGTTTTAGCTTTTTCGGAAACATATAATTGATAACTTGTAATTGGTTACAGAAAAATAGTATTTGAATGACAGCGAACATTACCGCGGTAAAAAAAGTAATTGAATTGTTCAAAAGTTGTACTAAAATGTAATTGATTACAAGTAATCAGCTACTTGTAACTCGTTACGTACAAGTCTGCATGTAAGTCACAAAAAAACAAACTTTTTTATGTGAGTTCTTTTTGCGAATTATTTACACCGTGAGACCTATTTTGAATTAGAAGTTAAATCGACAGTAACGATTACTTCTAGGTCGAGCCCGGAAATAGTAGTTAGTTATAGGTTTCACTCCCAACTCAATATGTGCCTGCCGATCTGAATATTGTCCGAATATACTTTGGTTTGTATTTTCGGGGACGCTAACTTCTGTGATATATGCTCTGTATCCAGGCATTTATAATTGGTTTGCGGAAATTAGATGTTTTTTTGTTGTTGTTTTTTTGTTTTTTTTAAGGGACAGTGACAACATCAACATCTATTTTTTGTGTCAAATTTTCAAAAACGGGTAAAAAACATGTTGGACGAATGTCTTAACAATTGTTACACAAATTCAAGTTGTGACATCTCTAAATTTAAAAAAAAGAACCTTAAGGTTTACGTAATCAAACAAAAGGTGAGGAGAAGCTCGAATATGCCTGTCCGTGTGGTACGTGTCTTTTTTCGTCCTGTTTGTTCGCGTCATTTAACCTTTAAATCGGATAGGCCTGTAGCTCTTAAGTTTTAGCAGCGCCTCTGGCGAGCAAAATTTAATATTTTCGGTCGCGTTTCGATTGAGCGTCATTACGCTCTCTCGCATATGCTCGTGGACGCCAATCTGCCAGAATTTCATTGGTGGATAATAATTTTCGAAAAAAGTACCAAGAATAGAAAAGCGACAAGAAAGGCATTCTAATTTTTTGGTAAGACACTGAAAGTGCGAGCAGATCTTTTTCCAAGGTTATTTTTTCGTTGTTTTATACGCTCCGTTACCGCGCGCAGACAGATGCTGACACACGCTTGCAAACGACCATGACTCGTGCACGAGGGGGCACTGCAGTGCCGCTTTACGTTTAGTGCAATCATTACATGGTCGCGTCTTACGGACGAGCTCGCGCCCCCTAGCCGAGAGCAACAGGCCAATAGACCGATTTCACTAAGCGTTCGACGCATGCGTGACGCCGCCATAACTTTAGTTCACAGGAGGCAGCCGGTAATGCACGAGAGGGCTCGGGCCGTCTCGTGCTTACATGCGCAGAGCTCCAGCGAGGTTGTCGCACGAGCCCAAAAAGTAAAGTTCCCTCGATGCCTTGCGGCAGCGGTGGCGTAGTCAGACTGGCTGGTGAGATCGGTCTATTGAAGGAGGAAAACGATGACAATTAAGGAGTTTTTCCACACGCTAATATATATATTTTTGTTAAAAAAAATTTTGCATGTAATCTCAAACCGCAAAACAATTTCGCTGCAAACAAAAATTGTCACTAACATGTTTTAATCACAGAAAGTCATTAACAACTTTTAATGACAATTGTTAATGACATTTATGAATAATGGTTTTGCTAAGACCCTCGCTCGCAAACACACAACTGAAATATAAAATCTCAGAGTCCGGACGGGCAATGTAACAGAACCTCAACCACCTCCTTTTTCCTTTTTTTTTTTTTTTTTTTCTTAATATGGCGGCTCCCGGCGGCTGTGTTGATGGCACCGGCGTCGAAAGGGATGGGGACGATTTTTTTTGCGTCTTATTTTTTTTTTTTTTCTTTTTGGTGCCGTGTAATTTTTTGAACTTACACAAGGCATTTATTGAGCGATCAATAATATTCGGTTATTCCCTACGTCGCTCACCAAAGTCGGCAACACGACATTTTACCTATTTCAAACACCTCTGAGATCCACTAAATAGAACACTGCTAAGAAAAAAAAAAGAAAATACTAACTGAAAAGTGGCGCGTTGGCTGCAAGCGGCGTAAGAACACGTCCAAGTGTACAGCAAAATCAGCGTACGATGGGTTGGTTGCCAGACGCGAGCTTCCGTTATAGATTAGAGGGAACTGGCACTTGCGGTTTTAAGTCATCCTAAACGGCAAGGAGTGCACTATTTTGCCCTCTACGTGATTTTGTTCGGGCGGGGTTTCAAATCTGACTTTATGTTATTTACAAATACGCCATTTCCAAGCTCAAAGGGACCATGAAATGAATTTTGGGCTGGGATAAATGATTTTAGCTCGGGATTTCACTATTCGCACATCGTTTAGCGAAGCAAAAGAAAGTGTATAGAAAGTCACAAGCCTCCTTTTTGGTACGAAAGTTTGAAAATATAGCGGACTATTTCTTGCCTCCTTTCCTTCGAAAACTCCCCATGATGCATCCGCGGTGCCCAAGCACGCCAGCCGAACCCAGCTATATCATTGGTCACGAGAACTACGTCACTCAGACGTATGCGCCCGTTAATAATCGATTCGTCGACGAATATTTGGATTCGCGTTCGTAGACAATGATGTTATGACGGCACTTATCATTACTTGCGAATGACAAATCTCACGGCGTGCTTAAAAATCACGGTGCAAGCTTGGAGTCATCGCATCCAATGCCAAGCACGTCACGGTACCACGTGGCTTTTCTTTTCACTTTTGAGTTGAAGTATGGTCTTTAGAAACACTGCCTACTCCCACGTTCGAACGCCTCTCTCCACGCAGTGAGATGGCAGCACCGTGGACGAAATTGCAGGGGGCGCTGCACGCAATCCGCGCGCTGTTCTAGCTGCTACCTTCCTTACTCGCTACCTTCTTCATATCAACAAGCTTATTGAGAAAAGTATTGTTGACTCCTCTGTCTTCTTGGCAAAAACAGATTTACCTTTCTTGAGCTGTGGGGCGCATGCAGCGGCGATAACAACAAGCATACTCAAGTGCTTCCTCTTCCTCCTTTTCCGCATTTACACCAAAGCAATGAACAACGAGAGGGCAGCAAGGCGAGAACGGCTAAGGCTTCTGAAGGCCGGGAGGTGTAAATAATTCATCTCTGAAGTGTTCATTTGCTTGTGCTTGTCGTATCTTTTCCAGATTTTTTTTCTGATTTGGTAGCTGCCAAATTCTGGCACGCCAATTGCTCGCAGCGCCGCCACGTGCTTTCATTCCGGAGCAGTCGCCGATGGGGGTAGTGGACGGAAGTCTGGCTAGCCTTTCTAGAGATTATATTTGAGGATTAAAGCCAACGGGGAAGAAGTTAAAAAATCATTTAATGGTCCCTTTAATATTCTTAGAGCGATCCTTAGGGATCGCTTCCCGTCGTTTGCGGCAATAAAAAAAATTAATTCTGGGGTTTTCAGTGGCGCTTTATGAGATGACCAACCAAAACTTGGGATTCAGGGTACAGTCTCACCTCAGATGTAAATTCTGGAACTCTGGTTCCTTTTTAACAGATACTATTAATAACATAGAAGGAAAAAGTGGGACGCGCAAAATAAATAGGAATAACGTATGTATCAATCATTCAGTCATGTATCAATCTCTATGTCTATGTATCCCAACTGTTCGCACGTCAACATTGGTTTCAAAAGCTATCAGACATCTAACGAAATCGTCTTCCTCATTTTATTTCTCCCCCTTTCTTTTTCTTACATTAAAAAAAGATCCCGCAAATAATCGCACTCACACACACACACACAAAAGAAGACACGAAAAGTCAACAAGAAACTCAACTTCAGCGCAGAAGCCCGCGCTGCGACTCGACCGATGCCGTCAATCTGCACACACGCACATTCCAAGAACTCTTCGTTTCCCGCAACTCTGGCTACCGACATTTGCGGCAGCCCCAACGGAGACGAAGAAGTTGCCCATCACAAACAAACAAGAGGACCCGGGGAGGAACGAGTGATATACCTCAGGCACGCGGGCCGCGGGGAAGCCGTCGACAGAATATTGGGTTGCTGCCCATGCGTATGTGGTACATAACGAGGCTTGTCCGGTCTGTCAACGAATCCTTGACGGAAGCTTTCTTGGAAATGCCGGTTGCGATGGCCGGTGGACACGTGGGTCTTTCACTGCGAATGCCCAGTTAGGAAAGCGACGTCTCAATACAAAAAGAAAAGCTCGGTTGAGGTTATTCTTAGGCGTGCTCGTTCTAAAACTGCGTTTCGCGAAAAGCTCTACGTGGAGCGTTGCTCAAGAAATTTTCTACATTAGATGACAGCTGAAATTTTTTTTTTTATTCATCGTTAATTTTTGGATTTTTTACAACCTATGCAGAAGTGATTTAAGTAGTGTATCATTTTAAACAAACTCCCTGTTTCTTTTGTCGGTACGTTTAACGAAACCCAAGTATAAAATTAATAAATATATCTATCGTCCAATGTTTTTGTAAGTGTCGGCACTTCCTCACCGGCATCGCGTCTTTCGCTTTGCGTACGTGCACCCCTTCCTTTCGTGCTAGCTGCAATGGGGGCACTACAAAACACACATTACATGCTTGATCGACCGATTGATTGATGGACATCTATTCCATATTTTATGTCTCATGTTTCTTGCTTTCTTCTTGTCCAGACAGAAAAAGATTTGGTTCTCGCTTAGTGTTGTATCAAGCAGAGTCTCGTATCATGCCATGCGTATGTACTGTTCTTTGTTATTTCTTGTACTTGTAAAACTTATTTGGCGTTCCAAATTAAACTTTGGTTTTGATATGTGACGACCTTACTAGTAGAATAATTTAATTCCATCGAACAGATAAAAAATTAACGACGTTTACAAACCTCTGAAATGCAAAATTAGGGCGCAGCTCTTGAGGAGGAGAAGGGGACGGGATGCCTCTCCTCCTTCTGCTTACCATCTTCTGCTCCCCTCCTTTCCTCCTCCTATTTCCTCTCCTCCTCCTTATTTCCTCCTCCTCCTCTGTACCCCCCCCCCCTACTCTTCTTCCGTATTTTCCACTCCTACTCCTGCGTACCCTCCCATCCTCCTCCTCCCACAGTGTCCCCGTTAAATTTAGCTGAAAAATTGACGCCGCATGACCTCAACACCAATTCAGTTTCCCCGCTAAATTTATCGGGGAAAATTACGTCCCGTGACCTCAACAGCAATTCAATTCCCCGCTAAATTTAGCGGGGAATTTAATTGGTTTTGAGGTCACGTGACGTCAATTTCCCCGTTAAATTTAGCATGGTTACGCCGACGCCAACGGTGACGCCGCGGAACACTGAAACGGGCGCCTAAGAGCTGCGCTCCAATATAAACCTCCGCTAAGGGAACCATACTTAACCTAAATGGGATGGCCTTCCGATTAGAACTAATTAACGCAACAGTTTGGACTCCGCGTATCACTGCACCCTATCTCAAGGCAATCTGTCATTACGATGCTATTGCGTAAGCTGTTTACATAAAAGAACACACTATGAAACTTGTCACAAAAGAGGAACAACTGTACATAGGCACATTTTCAGCAACTCGATCGCTTGCTATGGCGCACGTTTTTGCCACGGACAAACATGTCACCAATTGCTCTAAATACGCATATACTCTCCCCCTTCTTTTTCTTTTTATTTTTACGATAGACTGTAGCAATTATCATCTCTTCTTCAAAAACATATTGTCGACAAACATTTACGTATGCTATCCTTAAATTTGTTCCCTAACCTATCGTACAACTCTGTACTTTACATTGAACATAAAGAAGAAACGGAGGCATTAACTTCTCTCGTCCTCAAGCGCATACACAGCCATCTCATGACAGCTCTGTTTTTCACAACAAAACAGAAACTAAAATAAACAACCTCTTAAAACAATACAAAAAGGGGGGGGGGGGGGGGGGGGGCTCGCGAAAACACGTCCTTTCTTCGCGCCCCTCGCAGTTCTTGCTCCACCTAAGCCCGGGGAATTGAATATCAATTCACCCATCGCTCGACCATCGCTCTTCGGTCCTCGCTGGACCCGGCGCCAACGACGAGTCGCTGGCTGTGGCGCCCCTCCCGAATATTGATGGCACCGGGGACCCCCGCAGTGGCCTAATAGCTCGCTCCATGGTGCGTCCGGCGGGCCCAGTGCGACTCGCCCAGCCGGTACGGCGCGCCTTTGCGGCGTTTCAGAGCCTAAATGTTTGTCCGAAATCTTCATTTTATGCGTAAAGAATAGGATTGCCGAAAAATGCTGGAGCTGGCATAAGAGCTTTGCCGGATAATGGAGGTGCGATGGCACTAATACGCAGTTCCTACCCCACGCACCACGAACCCCCTTTCGTACGCCAGCGTAGTCCCCCTCTCTCCTACTCCGCGCGGCGCAACGCCACTGGTCGCGCGCGCGCTATGCCGTTAAACTAACAGCCACAACCTCCTCGTGGCCTTGCTTCGGTCAGACCAACACGAACACGGGCAAGCAAGCTGCTGACAGAGTTTCCATTTAAAGCTATGGCTTTACAAGCGAGGGTGGAATGCCAGATTGTCACCGGATTTGATACTCTCTATAGTCGATCTATGAAGCCTTCAGTGCTTAAAACAGCAACGTGCGCGAGAGGGTGGCACTGTACAATGCTTTGTTTTGTGTGTTTGCGCACGAGCACTCGTGCGTGGAAGGTGTCTTTAGAAACCACGCGCTCGCGCCCTTAGATTTGCCAATGTTGAAGACAACTTGGGAGGTAAAGTATGTAGATATCGCTTCGCACTCATTTTCCTACCTGCCGGAAGTTATTAGTGGCGGGAACTGCGCTCAGGAAGCGATAATGTGTAAGTGACTCTGTCGCAAACGCCGCTTTTGCAACCGACGTTGTTTCTTACGCACATCGGCGTTGTTCCTTATGTAACCGGGATAACCAGATCAGAAATGGAACTTCTCCATACTCAGGGGAGACGATGTTTAGACGATGTTTTCTGGAAAATCTCACGATCTTGTCAGATTGAATTTACTTATACCTCCATATTAATATGATCCGAAAATTAGGCCAGCTTTCTCTAAAGCCGCAGTCACGTACTGCTCGTACATCGTACAAAAGACAGTGTTCGCTGCCGACACGATGACAGGAGTATCTGCGCACACGCTTAAAGCATCTTCGAAGCATAGTTGCTTCATACATATGTACGTGTTTCGAAGATGTCTGTAGACAGTGTTTGTATGGCCAATGTGAATGGGACGTCAAAGAAGAAAGAAACACTCGACAGACAGTTTCTGCAGACTGTCGTTTGTATGGCGTACTGTCGTTTGTATGGCGTATGATCAGCGTGACAGCTGCTTAACGGAGTACGACCGTCCACTTGCCCACACCGCTCGCAGTAGCAAAGGCATTCTGAAATTACGGAAGGAACGAAAGAAAGAGAAGCAGCCATGTATAACGTTTAGACTCGAGAAAGCCCCGGGCCATTTAGTGCGGTGTCCGGATACAAAGAACGCAAGCGCGGATCTCAATTTTGGGTTCGAAACGTGATTAGTACTTCGCTTTTCGTCCATAGGTCTTTCCGTACGTGGGAACCTTCGGCCCTTTGTAAGCGCATACGAACGTTTGGCACTTGCCCCCAGGCGCATACAAAGCGCTTGTCGTAGAAGAAAGCGAGCTGAACGACTACGTTACACACACAACGTACACTGTTTGGATTTACGGATGAAAACACAAAAATAAAGGGAGAGTAGCAAAAGAAAAATGCACCAAACACGAAACTTTCCTTTTCTAGATTGTGCAGCACTTAGAAACGAAAGGTCGAGTCTTTGGTGCAGCGCAAGGGTGCTTTCCCGCTTCACCGTGAGGCGTGAGGTGAAGCAGTTCCGTATTTTAAATGGAGAGGAGGCGCCTAAGAGCATTACGCAAAATTCCCGAGAATAATAGACAGCGTAGGCATTCAAATGCATTCCGAGAAAAAGATTTCGGAACACCCCCCCTTTAAAAACTCAACATCTGGATCACGAGAAAAACAAAGAGCCGTCCGCGCCGATGGAACACGCCGTGCTCGTCGCGCCCTCTGTCGCGAACCACCGACACGACCCGGACACAAACTGCCCTCTCCTCTCCCCGGGTGAGAGTGAGCATTCCCGACTTCTCCGCTCGCTCCAGGCACGTAGCCAGGATTTTGTTTCGGGGGGGGGGTGGGGGCTTTTACAAAATGCTGTATGAGGGGGGAGAGGAGATCCCAGCAAAATGGAAGATTTCGGGGGAGGGGGGAGAGCCGTGCCCCATGCCCCCCCCCCCCCCCCCCCCCCCCCCGGCTATGGGCCTGGTTCGCTCGCCGGAGTTATACGCGAAAACCCCCAAAGCGGTCGCGCAACCCGTCATAACAATAACGACCCGCGCAGCAACAAGCGATCTTCGTAGAACCCCGATCCAGATAACCGCCGCAATCCCTCGCAATCGCAATTAAGCCAGCACGGACACAGCGCCGCGAAACGTCACGTCAGGGACCGCGCCCGATCCATCGCGTAGTCGGACCTCCGTTACCATAACTCCAACCTCATAACCGCCCACAGTGCAAACAAAGAAGTGGCCCACGGTCGCTCCGTCACTTCGGCTCACTTTGGGTGGCGAGGCCAAACGAACCGAGAGCCGACCTCCTCCTACACCGGCTATACTCGCTATACTACGTTTCCCCCCATACGATGGACCGAAGAAGCCATTGCGAGCTATCGAAGCCAATCCAATGCCGTATTAGTGTCACGTGCTCTTCGTGAAAGGGGAGGTCGCCGCAACACGTTCGCAGATCTGGATTGGCTGAGACGTCTCGTAACGACCGCAGCGGTCCATCGCAGAGGGAAACGGTGTGTAGCGGTGTTTAGTTTTGCGTGCTGCCGGACGGCCATCAACGTGATTGCGGTCACGGCAGCCTCGCGACGCCTCTTCGGCGGTCCTCCGTCCCCCACCGCATCCCAGGACGACCATTGTCGGGAACCCGCGCGTTGCATCACTCGATTTGTCATTAGTTTGGCGGTCGCCTCCGCGGCGGCCGCTCCCCGAAGAGTCGGTCTGTCGGACGGCCGGGCGGACAGGAGCAGCGAAATCATAATTCCGATTAGGAAGGAGCACGGACCTCTCCGATGGCCGGGCGGGTCGAGGGCCCGCTCGCCGTCCTGCGCGCGGGGATCCTCGCGGGACCACGCGAGGAACAACGAGATGGACGATGGAACGAGACACGTGCCTCCGCTGGGCTTCTCTGTCGCGCGGACAACACACGCAGAAGCGATTCCCCTCACGCTGGACACCGGCGGTACACGTGAGGTTCCCGGGGGACTTCATTCTTGCGTCTTTCTATCCGGGCACTTTCCCCCACTTACCTCTCCTCTTCACGTTTATTTTCCCTTTCTTCCTCTCTAGTAGTTCTATCGGAACTGTTCCCTCTCTCTCTCTCTCTATCTTTATTATAAGCTCCCTGGCTTCGGCACGGCTGCCGTCATGTTCGGATGGCAATAAATGACGCCCCAACTGGATTCCTGTCCTTACGGGGTCTCTGTGTCGCTTGTTTTGTCTTTCGCCCCTCATTTTCTATTCTTATTATGTTTCTTTCGCTGCCGTTTAGTTCTGGTGCCGGTGCTGTTCATTATAGTACTTGGCTTCCGCTTCCAGTTTATCTCGCGTTATGGTTCCGCTTTATTTTTTGATGGCTCGACGGTGGCGGTGAGTACCCGATGCAGTGGCTGGCGCCGGCACGTTGCATCACTTGTTTTTGCAGCGCGCGCGCAAGGCTGACACTTTTTTTTTTTTCTTTTTCTGAGAGGGGGGGGGGGGGGGGGGGAGTGTTAGAATTAACGTTCTGCCCATGGCCTCGGTCGACACGTTTTGAGACTGACGGTAATTCGGATCGAAGAAAAAGAGAAGAAAAGAAAAGAAAAGGCCCGCGTGTTTAGGCCCAGGGCGATCACGTGATGGCCAGAAATAGTGGCACGTATAACGGCAGAAAAAATTAACATAACCTAAAACTATGGCGTTATAACTGCTTATTTGCCCTACTTTACTTTTTTTTAACAAAAAAAAATGGTAATGACCGCGGTCGACCTCTATGCGAAGCGGCGCGTGTGGAAAGGTTCGTAATGTATGCTTTGCAGTCATGATAACAGACACAACTCTCGTGTTCTGGATGAGACGATTTTTGCCGTATTTCTGACAGGATACGTAAAGGTAACCGAGCTTTCGAGCGGAAACTATCGAGATGACGGCGATGACAGGGTTGTCTTATAATCCAGTGGTTAAACAGAGTCGGTATAGTCTGGAGCAAAATCGTGACTGTACTTTAATGGAGTTGGATGCCACCGCCATTGCAGCGGGAGCCCCGACCTTCTCTTCAAGCACGTACTGATATGGGTGAGAGAGGACATACGTAGGCCACGTTTCTCACCGGAGCGCACTCCCTTATTTTAGGGTAAAGCGAGGCGATTAGTTCCAATGCTTCGTGTTTTTTTTTTTTCTTTTTACGCAAAATAGGTAATAAGAACAGAATGCACGGGAATATCCCGTATAACAAAAAATTAAATAAAATAAAGTGAAAACATGAAAGGGGCGTTATTTGTCTTCATGCCCGTAACAGCCATTACTGGAAACATTCATAGTGGGCGCTGCGGGCGAGAAATATCATCGTTATTTTTTCTACACGGCTTCGAAACCAATACTACCCGGCGCAAAGCGTGCGTGGGTACGTCTGTGCACGTGCGCGTGTCTGATTAATCACCTAAGTGTAGGCCTTAGTAAGAGGGCACTTTTGCTCTGTGCTCATATAAGATAAATACTAATATGCGTATCTAGTAGAATTTGTATTGCTCTAACTCTTTACAGCTCGCAAGATTAGTTAATATTCTTTTGATATTAATAATTACGTGGTTTTATATTATACATTATATTCGATTAATATAACCTCGTTAGGACGCAACGCTTGGCTGGAAATCGGAAGTTGCGTCTCTTGCTTGCCCATGGTGACTCGGTAATATCAAAGTAAGGCCCGCAACTTAGTCAAACGCAGTCGGACGTTATTTTGTGAATGGACCTTTACATTAAAATAAGTGTAAAGAAGGGCAATTCAGTAAGACCTTAGACAAGGGCGGTATAATATCGAACTATACTTACCCTGGCAGGAGGAGAGGTGTCAGCTGACCATTTCATGCGTGACGCGGGATTTCTTGTCACACACACATACACTCGGAAACAAGAATCGATCACGAGATGTAGCACTCTGTGGTTTACACATCTCCTGTTCTTTGTTTCTGTCCTTTGAGGTGTTTGTTTTTAACGTCACTCTTTGTTTCCGCGTGGCACACTTTCATAAGACATGATTAAAAAGTTAGATCTTGAAGGTAGGACATAGGACATTTACTGTATTTTATAGCTGCATGCTACCTACTGAGAGCCACAGTGCACCCAACTATCCGAGGAGTGCTCAAAACGGTGGTTCAAGCTGCCTAATGGCGAAACTTGAAATGCAATTATTTATTAAATGTACTACAATAGAACACAAACACACACACACACACAAAGGCGCAATGCTGCTACACAACAACAGATGGCACAGCTAGTTTTTCCGACTCTTGCTCCCGCGTTTCACATAACACATGCGCGCACTGGACAAACACCTTTCTACACCCCATCTTTTTGTCAAAAGTATAAAATAGGTGAGAACAACGCAGCCTCCTCCGCTTCCTTGCATCAAGTACTGGTCACGCATACCCCACGAACAAAGTACACTAAATGCCACAGTGTGAATGAGCTGGTGAAGGTTAAATATGGTCTTGACTACTCTTCACATGGTTATACCCTAATGGCTTTTGCTCGCCGCCCAAGGTCGATGACCGAGATCATTTGTTTTGCCACCTGCGCACAAAGGAACATGGCGAGGCAACTGACTCCGCAACAACAGCAGGCATAAACAACCCAAAACCATACGCTCACACGCAGATACACCAAAACGTTCCTCAAACGACAGCTCGACTCTTGACTTCCGAACACCAAAACGCAACGACAAACAGACAGGCGTCACGGCTCAGGCGCCCAAAACACACACCGACCCGGTTCTAATATCAATCGCGAGAACAGATCGACGCCGGCGTCATTGATTGGGCACCAGCCCAGAAGATGACGCGTGACACAGCAGAGGTCAGTTGTGTGGAAAAGGGCAAGCAGCTGCCAGGAGGCTCACCAAAGAAAACAAGAAATAGCCAAGTAGAACCGTCGTGAAAAATGATTCGTCCCAACGCCCGATGCCACTTGCCTTACCCCTCGTCTTGTTTTCCCAATCGTTTTGTTTTCGACGTCGTGTTGCCCTTTTTTGTCATTGCGCGTCGGCCAGCTTCCATTGTCGGTGCGGGGTGTTTTCGTGGCCGGTTTCCCCCCAAATCCAGCAGGATAGATTGCTAGCAGGGGATACTGCGTCGAACGCTGCCCTGGGCGCCCGAGCAAGGTGTATGAGAGCAGCAACAAAAGCGTCCCGATCATTTGTCCACTTTTTTCCCCCGAGGCCCCGCGGTGGTGTCAAGAGGAAGAGGTCGACTTGACCTCGGCAATTCCTCATCCACGCCGAGTTGCTGTGCGACGTTTCCCCCGCTCTCTTTGGCCTTTGTGCGCCGGTGTTGTTGGGATTCACTTTTGGCGTTTGTCTGCCACTGAGGCGCTGAAGAGAGCGAGGGCAGAGAGCCAGGCTCGAACACACCCGACGCTGTGCTTGTCATCGAATTGCGTAATCATTACGTGAGCATTAAGTAAACATTTTAGGGATTGTGTCAAGTATAGATTGCGAGTTTTTAGTTGTGTTTTATTTTAAAGTTTTCAGAAGCGCCTCCCCTGTGATGTCTACGAATTATTGCAGAGTACGTTTACTGCCATGGGGAAAAAACATCGCTGCATTTGAGGAGAAAAGCCTCTAATAATTCGAGGTAAAAGAAATATCGGAAACAGTAACATGTATTAGTAAGCGAGTAGCTGGGGATTCGGGTTTAACCGTAACACAAAGCGTTCAACCAAAATGACGAGTGTCGTACTAGAAATTCCAAGCGAACCTGTTTTCTTTTTTCATTTAATGCTGATACTTTTACTGTGACGCGCACCTACCTTTCGATAGACTACTCAGAAAGGTTACAGCAAGAAAATCTCGGACATTTCAAGAGATCAAGTAACTGTGGTGCTTTTGCTTCTATAATAAAATGTATTTCCATGAGTACTCGTACGCAAAACGTCATCTCATAGTTATAAGACTGCCTTTCACTGCACTAGCGATGAACCTAGCTGTTCCAAAAGATTCTGGTAGCCCTGTTGACATCATTCTGCTTTTCTTCTCGGGTCATGCAGCTACGTTCTTTTGTAACTTGAGGGCCATATCCATGAATAGCTGGTCTGATGACGAAAAACGCTCCGGTTTTCTCCGCATACTGCTTTGCAGTGTGGTGCGAAGGCTGCAAGTGTTAACTACCAATACTTTTATAGGGGGTGTTCAATAAACCATATTTGAGCGCGATGTTTAGAGCGCATGCTCAGAACGAGCTCACATTAATAGGCGGATGAAACGAGCAATCTTGATGATGCGGAATATAGGAAGTATTTACTGGCGGCCATAGCTGTGTGCGCGACTGCTGAGCGCGTGCTGATGGCGAGCTTCCACAGTTCTTTTGTAACGTGCATTCCGCACCCTCAAGATTGCCGGCCTTAGCAGCCTATTAATGTGAGCTCGTTCTGAGCATGCGCTCTAAACGGCACCCACAAATATGGCGCCCACTGAATAAGGAGTATTCACTGGGCGCCATATTTGTGGGCGCTATTTAGAGCGCATGCTCAGAACGAGCCCACATTAATAGGCTGCTAAGGCCGGCAATCTTGAGGGTGCGGAATGCACATTACAAAAGAACTGCGGAAGCTCGCCATCAGTACGCGCTCAGCGGGCCCGCACACAGCTATGGCCGTTAGTGAATACTCTCTTTTGGCGCTGCGTGCCAAACAAACCGCAAACTAAGAATACGCAGTGCAGGGAAGAGAGTTACGAGTGTTTCTTGCGAAATTCGTGGCCATCCTACTGCAGGCGTGGGGAAATTTTCGCACCACGTTTGGGACGAAAGAAAACATAGTTCTCAGCAATTTTAGTTTTAAGCAAAGTGGCAAAAAGAAAGTTGAAAAGAAAACAAAAGCACGTGCCGTAATTAAGAACAGAAATATCCTTCTTTCTGGGGTCTGTACATCCTTCCACACTTCTGCATTTAGTACCTGCCTGCAGAGTACTATCCTCTGTTTCATACTTAGCGTGCAACGCTGTCAAAGCTACTGGCGCGAGTGCGTGGCTTCATCTACGGTTTTGCTTGGGCGAGAAGGCGTGCAAATGAGCAACGAGATCAAGCCCCACGCTCGCGCCAGTAGCTTTGACAGCGTTTCACCCTAAGTATGAAAGGGAGTATAATTCTGCTTAAATTCTGCATGTCCTTCGATAAATATCGACACTAGAAGATTTTAAAATTACAAAGACGGCCAATTCCACTTTAGTTTCTTCACGACTATCACTCTTTAACATAAGAACGCTTTGAAAGTTTAGAATGGCCAATTGTGGCTCAGTTTGTTGACGCCTTCGTGCCCCCCTATCTCAGCAGCACAAACCGAGGCGGGTGCCTATAAAAGCCGCGTTGTTTCGACAGATCCAGACACGTATCAGGGACCGACCGTCCGAAAATCCCCGATACCTTGACAAGTTACAAATCTCTGTCCTGGAACGGGGCAATAACCTGAAACTCCACGACAGAAATAACAAAGAGCAAACAGTAACAAACCGGGGAAACTGCCACAAGAGAAAAAAAAAAATTGTATCAGCACAAAAAAAAAAAAAACAATGAAAAAAACAATAACTTTTTGACAGAATGGGGTGTCTGCTTGTGTGTTTGCGTCTTTCTTCCAGAGGGTCTGTGTGTGTAGTGTGCGGATGTGCCACCGCTGCTGCCGCTACCACTACTCAAAACGGGGACACGAGAAATAATAGCGGGTCCCTTGGCTCCGAGCTTATCGAAAGGGGACAGCAGCCAGGGCAGACCCCGGAGATGAATCGGACGCGGCCCTGCTGAGCCCGTCGGGCACAAAAACAACCCGACGCAGAGACCAGCACGACAGGCTACATTTCGCGTTCGTCCCTAAGCTGACAGTGCGGTCAGAGCTACGCGTTCGCCCGGCGAATCAGTCGTCTCCCTTTCTGCGCCCACCTTCTGCGCGTGGGTCTGGGAGACAGCGTGATCACGTGGAGAAGGAGCGACCTACGACTGGTCAAACGAGAGCACGTAGCGTCCACCGCACTGTCAGTTTGGGGATGAACGGAGTATAGGACGATGACTGGAGCATTAGAAAGTGAAAGCTAGAAAAAAGAAACGAAAAATGAAGTAGTCCGTTTAAGAACAGAAGACGACAGTTCAACGGGGAGGGGGCGGGGGGGGGGGGGGGGGGGGGGGGGTTGCAAAGACAAGGCCGCGTCAGGAAGAGAAAACTCAAAGGAGCGATGCGCAGAAGGCCGACCAGCGGGGGGAAACAACGCGGAGCCGTGACGGGAAGGTAACAACATAACGTTGACAAGAGAGATTATGGCGGAGAGACATTTATTTCGCGAGCACCCCCGTGGCTAAACGCTGCCTTTTTTTTTTTTTTTTTTTCGCTCTCTCTCTTTTTTTTTTTTTTTGCTGTTCTCTATTGTTTTTGTTTTTTTGTATAGCGTTGTTATTATTTTTTACGCTTCTATAATATTTTAGAAGCTTGGTGCTGAATATATCTGATGAGGAACCGATTTTTTACGAATATGTCTGTTCCCTAGGGCCACGGTGTACCTAGGGCTCATTTGTTAGCGCGATTTCGGTATCATGTTCTGCGTATACAGACTCGCATATATAACTTTCATATTCGGGAGATCACGGAGAGGTCCTGTCAAGTGTTAACGTTTTAGAGCTCTTCGTTGCGACAATAGAATTTCAAGCGTTTCGTCGCTTCCCGAGGCATGTGATCAACCTGTAAAATGTGCGCCAACGAGGCTAAAATTAGAGAAGTACTCGAGTAAAATGGTTCGCGATGTTTTGAAAGAACTGGGTTGTCGGCCCCTCGTGGCATAACGAAGAATGTGTAAACAGCTAGCGTCAAAATTAAGAATAGCAGGTAGCATGAGATTTTTAGAACTCAGCTAGCTCTCTGCCATCATTTCTTTTTAGGCAGTGAATCTTTACGAACACAAATTATAAACGTAAACGATCTTTAGTAAGCACAGTCCCCACCGGTTACGATGTTTATGCTCAAATAAATATACGATATCAAGCTCGATTTATTATTTGGTTTCGGTTAAGGTCACTCACTCTTAGGATGGCAAAATTAAATGGTATTATGTAACGTAGCCTACATACTATACGGTTCATAAATAGTTCGAATGATTTCTAGCGGATTTACGTAATACTGAAAACTCAATTCCACACTAATGTTCACTAAAAAAAAACACTAAATTAGTGATCAGGCATAGTTATGATCTGTTATGCCGGGGTCACACTGGTCATACATCCTACAAAAGGCAGTCTGCTAACACGAGTCACCGCAATATCCGTGGTTCGAGTGCCGCGTGCCTCGTTTCCTTTTTGAAATCACTGCCATGCGGCGTTCGAAGCACGGTTCTCGCGGTGACTCGCATTTGAATCTGTACGCAGACTGTATAGTTATTATATATATAAATAAAAAATAACTTATAAAAAAGTATGAACCTAAATAATAAAAATAAGGCAAATAAGTTATTACAGAGCATTGGGCGCCTTAAGAAAACGAAAGATAGCCTAACCAATAAAGCTATTTTAAACGTACAACTTACTTCTAACATTTATATTTTGAATGGTATGAATTTCTTTCCTTCACTTACAAACAAGTATCACGATTATTGGGCGGCGGTCTTAAAAACCCTTATTTTATTTGTCTGAAATTTATTTACAGCGTCCACATTATTCTTTAAACTCTACCGAATAAGCCTATGTATAAACCTATGCAAAGCATACGTTTATTCCGAATAAACCTATGCGAAGCATCAAATGTTCAGAGATTGGTTCAGTGAACTGCCGCAGTTGCACGAATACAATCACTGGCCAAATACGTCCTTTCTTGAGGGCTTCGGGGTCTGTCGTAAAATCAACGAAAACCTGCTAAAGCTACAAAAAAAAAAAATATCATGGAATGATTTTTGGAATAGCTCACAAAACATTAATTGGCAGCAGAGAGTTCTTGAGAACTCTCTGCTACCAATCAGGGAGTTTTTGAGAAAAAAAAAAACAACGTGTTTTTTGTTCTGGATTTATAAACTATACATCGCAGATAGGTCGAACTTTGTGAGAACGTTACAGTAGCGGTTGGGATAGATTGCGACCGGTTCAGAACATGACGTTACCTAAATCAAAATATAATTGAGGAAAAGGAAATTTCTTTATGAACCGACGTCCGCCTGAGCCTAATATTGTAAGAAAAAGAATGGCATTGTTGGCCTCTGTAACATTTATTTCAGCAAACAAAAGAAAAAAAAAAGAAAAAAGAAAGCTCGTTAGCAAAAAGAAAGCAATAAAGCAATATCCTCTTCCTTGCTGATAAGTGATTTTCACTATTATAAATCCCACAGGCGTACACGATGTCATTTCTTGCTTGGACAATATTATACAATAGGTGGGCGTCGGCACATAAAAAAAATATTATTTTTCATACGTCATGTTCTTAACCTTTCGGCGTTCTACCTCAACCGCTAGCGTCACAATTTCACGGCACATCGTCACAATTTCACGGCGTAAACTACGCATCGCACTGTTGTTGTTTGTTCTTTTCTCGGCAACTCCCTCCCTATAATCAAGTAAGTGTCGCATCCATTTATTAATGACAGTTAGATAAGTTTCCTGCTTACCGTTTTATTTTGATGAAGCAATACTCCGTCTTAGTCTGGACACGTTCTCTTCTCCACGCACACGGATGTTCTGCAGGGAAGTGTCTGAGCAATGCATGGGTCTCGGCTCTTTGTTCTAATTTTTTTTTTATGATATTGGGAGGGCCATGGCGCCATGAAACCGAGGGAGAGGAGGAAACTAGAGGGGACGTCAGAACGCCGAGCTCTGGTTGGAGCGATTAGTGGGTAGACCTAAAGCTATAGCTGCTTTTGTCTCCGCTGCACTCGTCGCACGCGTTCGAGCGCCTGACAACGGCGTTCCATGTTCCAATGCGCTCCACGAGTGCAGCGGAGACAAAAGCAGCTATAGCTTTAGGCTTACCCACTAATCGCTCCAACCAGAGCTCGGCGTTCTGACGCCCCCTCTCGTCGCCTCCTCTCCTTGGTTTCTCATCAAATTGCAGCGCTTGTTTGTTTTTATTAGAGAAGTCTTCTCTGTACGTAGTTATCATGAAGCCTCATATCATAAACCATTAAACTTTCACACCAGACTGGCAGAAACTTTCGAAGCCCAATTCAATTCAATTTGCGATAACCGACTCTGATGTTAGAGAATTTTGAGCAGAATAAGGGGAGGAGCTAAAGCGTGTTTAGGCTATACCCCGTTCACCATTAAGTTAAAAGTTCGGTGGATACTAAGTACTCCTTGGCCCAGTCATATGTGTATATTTTGTCACGTGATCACGCTCTTGCCCATACCCACACGCAGAGAGTGAATCAAAGGATGATAGCGAAGCACTTGATCGACCCTGTCTACGCGTAGTTCCCATCGCACTGTCAACTCAGGGGTGAACGGAGGTTAAAAAGGGAAAGTTGTCATCTTTTACAAAGGGCCATCCATTCATAGGTCCGGATTCATTTAACGATTTGGACTTACCAAAGCCGCCTGCTTTGCAGTAATGTGACAGTTAAACGTCGTGCTTTTTTTTTTATTCTACTGAACTTTGACAATGCTTTCTTAATTATTCATATTTTTGCCAGTTCCCTGCCATATATCGGCTGCTTTAGATTGTTTACAAACTGGACTTGCAGCACTGAATTTACCTACTATTTCCCCTGTCGTTTTTTTTTTTTTTTTTTTTTTTGCTTTTTTATTACAGTTCTTTTTTAAACTCACCCCTCCTCTGGTAGATATATAAAAAAAAAAATTAACAGTTGCGTAGGAAAAAGGTACTACCATGGAGCTGAAAAGCACATTACATACGATTCGTTTCCAGGCAGCTGCATTGAGATACAGAAGTGCACATTGGGAGGTATTGGCTACCCTTGCGAGGAATGAGTGCACCACATTTCTTTCAAACTGATTCAACGAACCAAGTTATAGAGCGATTCAGGAGGATTCCCTAAAGCGAAAAAGAGTTACGAAAGAGTAATATTACTTGTACCTTAAATGGAGACGAACGCGTGGCTTATAAGCGACTGCGGTGGACACTGAAAAAATCCACCAGGTCCGGGAATCGATTCCGGGATTTCTCCAAATAGATGTTAACAGTTGCCACCAGTCTCGGTCGTAACCACTGCAAAAGTGAGAGCAGAGGGATTTAGGTACAGTTCCTAAACAGGATAAGGTTTACGTAAAAATAATTGAGTTTACTTGAAACGGAGCGCAACTTACGCCCTGAGTGGGCACGGGAGCGCCGTAACGACACCGACGCTCACGCACGACATGCTTCCCTTTGTGCAGCTCCCGTTGTTCAAGAAAGTCATCGTCCTAGCGCTGTCACTGGGCTCTGCCTCTTTCATCAGCTGTCCCCATGGGCCACTATCGCCAACGCTTCCAGCCGTGTCATCCATCGAGCCCCGCCAAAACTTCTGTCCAGACACAGTGACGTCAACCTGGCCGAAAACGCCCCCAGAATCCCCGGCCGCCGGCCTACATAAGGACGGACCCAGCGCTGCCCCCTTCAGTGGGCACGGGAGCGCCGTAACGACACCGACGCTCACGCACGACATGCTTCCCTTTGTGCAGGTCTGTAAACGTTTCTCGCTACATACAAAAAATTCAAGCTACGTATTGCCCGTGCCCCAAAGTGCTGTTTTGTTTTGCTTGTGATTGTTTTCATGTTTTTGCTAAACTACTATTACTCTCTGGTGACGTCGAAACCAACCCCGGCCCTCCAAAGGTTGATCCAAAGCACATTGAGGATATGCATGTATTGCTACTAAGACTAGGCGCCAATGTAACGAACCTGACGACGGGCCAGGCTGCTCTAAAAACCGATGTTGAGAGGGTACTTCATAACCAGACGCAACTCGAGAACTCGGTCTTTGCCCTTACCACCAAGCTCAATTCTCTTGAGAGAGAAATGGCAACCATCGCGCAGGCGAAAACGGATATTTGTGCCCTTCAGCATTTGGCCACTGTACAAACAGCTGTAACTAAAGAAATGACGTCCCGGCTCGAAGATATGGAAAATCGTTCCCGCCGATGTAATTTGATAATTCATGGAATACCCGATAGCGTAGGTGAATCTTGGTCATCCACTGGACAAAAAGTAATAGATTTGGCCAAAAATAATCTAGGTGTTACGCTTGATAGCTCCCAAATTGAGCGTGCGCACAGACTGGGAGCGCACTCGCAAGAAAAAAAACAGGCCGGTTATTGTATGCTTTTCCTCTTACAAGACGAAAGATCAACTACTTCTTTGTGGGCCTAAATTGCGAGGTACACCCATCACTCTCTCTGAGGATTTCTCTGCGAATATCCGCATCGCACGAAAGAAACTTTACTCGTTCGCAAAACCGCAGGGTCTCCCATTTAAACTTCGGTTTGACAAATTGCACATGGGCCCTAAGACCTTCAGCTACGACGCACTTTCGGATTCCGTAATTGAAACTCTCCCATAGGACCGGGCAGGGAGTAGGAGCGGAAATGTTGCCGCTGTTAGCCCCCCCATTGGTGGTGTTGCCGCTGTTACATCCCCAATTTTTGCCGCTGTTAGCTCC
Organism: Ixodes scapularis; assembly: GCF_016920785.2. Lineage (NCBI taxonomy): Eukaryota > Metazoa > Arthropoda > Arachnida > Ixodida > Ixodidae > Ixodes > Ixodes scapularis. The sequence goes on along the minus strand of NW_024609846.1, from coordinate 181,495,510 downwards.
AAAATTAGTGTTTTATACTTAAATGCGCGTAGCCTAATGCCAAAACGAGAGGAACTTTGTTCTCTTATTTCCTCTTGTGATGCTAAAATTGTACTCATCTCCGAGACTTGGCTTCATTCCGGTATAGACAGCAATGAAATATTGCCGAGTAACCCTGAGTTTATCATTTATAGGCGAGATCGATGCGGCCGTCGTGGTGGTGGTGTTGTAATATGCGTGCATGAAAGTATTCAAAGTTCCATTCTCTTTATCTCGAGCCCTATCGAAGCAATCTGGGTATCAATGAAGTGCGGTTTTAAATCAATCCTGCTTGGCGCCTGTTACAGGCCACCCGACGCGTCATCTAATTTTGTGCCTTCTTTGCATGACGAGCTGTCCACTTTATGTGTGCAACTTCCTGACCATCCTGTTCTTTTATTTGGTGATTTTAATTTCCCCGATATTAAATGGAATTCTCCTGATCAAGATTGTGTTACCAGTGACTGTCGTGAGTTTGTTAAATTTTGTTTAGATTTCAATCTGTCCCAGATGGTTTCTTTTCCAACACGTGTAAATGACGTGTGCTCAAATATATTAGACTTGGTATTAACGAATCAACCTGAGTGTGTCTCGTCGCTGTCTGGATTCGAAGGCATAAGTGATCACAAGGCAGTACATTGTGACCTAGCATTTCAAGCGCCTGAACGTATAAGAATTGTTAAAACGATAAGGCTATACAACAAAGGAAAATATGAGCAGTTTAACATGGACCTCTCAAATTACTTCTCAGTCTTCTTAGATAAGTTTGATAGTAGGGATGTGAACGAAAACTGGTGTAAATTTAAGAACAAATTATTAGAACTTGTTGAAATACATGTCCCAAGCACCACCATAAGTTCCCGATCTTCTAACCCCTGGTACACTCGCTCGCTGAAAACACTCAACAATAAAAAGAAACGCCGTTTTCGGACAGCCAAAAATAATAACACCACTGAGTCTTGGGACAGGTATAATGAATGCGCAAATGAGTACAAGCGCATGCTTGCGGAACAGAAACGTATTTTTGACCAGGAAACCCTCCCATCCCTGCTCCTTAATAACCCGCGCCAATTCTGGCAAGTTGTTAATCATATCCCACGCTCGCCACTTAACCTGGAAGATGAATTTAAAAACAAAATAGAGGCGAGTCAATGTGCCTCAGTTTTAAATAACATGTTCTCTGCTCAGTTCACCATCCCACGTCCTTTAGCATTGTTACCAACCATTGCTAACAACGCCCCTTATATGGATCCGATACATGTTGATTTTGACGGTATTGTAAAAATTATCAAATCTATGAAAGTGTCTTCATCCTGTGGCGTCGACAACATCAACTCTAAAATACTGCAGGGCACAGTGTGTTCGTCGAGTCTTTTTTTAACCAAAATTTTCCAGCAGTCCTTGAATACAGCGGCAGTTCCTGACGATTGGAGGATCGGAAAGGTCATTCCGGTCCACAAGAGCGGTAATAAATCATCTCCCTTAAACTATAGGCCTATCTCTCTTACTTCTGTATCTTCGAAAATACTGGAGCACATAATCCATAAGAATCTATCCATTCACCTCGATTCCACTTCCTTTTTTAACAAGGCACAGCACGGCTTCCGTAAAAATTTCTCTTGTGAAACACAGCTTCTTTGCTTAACCCATGACCTTTTTACTAACCTTGACTCCGGTTTACCAACCGATGCTGTATTTCTTGATTTTGCTAAAGCTTTTGACAAAGTACCACATAACCAGCTGCTACTAAAACTTTCATCGTTAAACCTTGACACCAACGTACTATCATGGATTAAATCTTTCCTCTCGCAACGAAGCCAGTTTGTTTATGCTAACGACTCTTCATCTGCCTTGGCCCCTGTAACATCCGGTGTGCCCCAAGGAACAGTCCTTGGTCCCCTACTCTTCCTTATTTACATCAACGACCTTCCACTCCAGGTGTCCTCATCAATGTGTTTGTTTGCAGATGACTGTGTCGTTTATCGTAAAATAGCATCTCCCTCTGATTCTGTAGCGCTACAAGATGACCTTAACTCTATTAATAACTGGTGTAGTAATTCGCAAATGTCCCTCAACGTTAACAAATGTAAACACATGCGCTTCTCTCGTTCCACCTTCCAAACTTCCTCTACTCTTACTCTTAATGATGTTCCTCTACAACAAACTGACACGTACAAGTATATTGGTGTTCTTCTAACAAAAAACCTCTCTTGGGACAGCCATATCAATTCAGTGGTGTCTGCTGCTAACCGAAGCCTAGGTTACCTCCGTCGATTTCAGATCTGTCCCAAGTAACCTAAAGCGACTCCTTTACATTTCCTTAGTACGATCAAAATTAGAGTATCCATCCTCCATTTGGCACCCTCACCTTTATTCACTAACAGACAGTATTGAGGCTGTCCAAAACCGTGCTGCCCGGTTCATTGCATCTGACTACTCACGTTTTTCTAGTGTTACTCGAATGAAATCTGACCTTTCTCTTCCCTTACTTGCTACCCGACGGAAAATGTTTCGCCTGTGCCTATTGCATAAAGTCTATTATTCCCCTCTACTACATCAGACTCTTCTCACTCCGCCAACCTATTCATCCTCTAGACTAGATCATCCGAAAAAAATAGCCCGGCCACGATGTTTTTCCACGGCTCATCAAAACGCCCTTCTCCCCGACGCAATTGTGGACTGGAATGGCTTTCCCGGTGACATCGCAGCCATCGAGGATCCCGCCGCATTTCGCGAAGTGATTCATCAATATTGTATTACCCACTCCCCTCTTTAACGCCTCACGGCCTTGAGGGTATTGTAAATAAATAAATAAATAAATACAACTGGCGGTCGAAAACGAAGCTATTGGTTGGAAGATGATAAGTAAACCAATAAATCAAAGTGTAATAAATTTGGACGCCTCAAAGAGAAACATCTAACAAAATAAATGGGCCCAAAAAGCTATTGCCGTTACGCTTCTCGAAGAAATGCGTGAGCATTTCGCGCAGTGGTTATATATAACAAAGCATGGTGAATAAGCACCTCAGCACTTTTCCTCGGGGTGAACATTCCTTAAACTCCGCTTTTCCCTGGTTCAAGATGATCTGTTTACTTAGCGTGTGCATGAAGGACGTTCGCGCGATGAGCGTAAAACGACTGAGCCATTTATGCGCCGCGAAAATACATTTAATCCTGCGGCGGATAGATCATGCAAATGAGCGGCCTATGCAACGTGAAGTACGCCACATCCCGCCATTTGCACTCTCAAGAAAAAAAGGGGTCTAAAAGGGTGTATCGTTACACCCTTTGTCCCATATAATACACTCCTAAAATTAATTTCGACGTACAGCGCCCTACAGTCGAACAAGCGGCTCCGCATTTTACGGGGGGCTTGATAACGGTGCGATATAACTTTTTTAAATAGCTAAAGTACGTCTCAAAGACCAAAGAAAGAAAACACTGAGTTCTTACAGTAAGGCCAAGAAAACCCCGATTATTATTTTTTTTTTTGTAGTCAGTAACACGGAAATTAGCTATTTTAATAAGTTTTACCGCACGGCTATCAAGCCCCTCGTAAGATATGGTATGGGGCCGTCTGTTCGACTGTAGGGCGCTGTACGTCAAATTGAATTTGGGGGTGTATTATATGGGACAAAGGGTGTAACGATACACCCTTTTACACCCTTTTTTCTTGAGAGTGTGGAATGCACATGGCGACTGCATATTAAATTTATAGAGGTGCCATTGCGCGACGTGGCTTCGTCAGTGTCCGTTCACGGCGTCAGTCCGTATACTGAGACCTCATGTTCTCTAGCAGCCACTGGTTGTGTCCGCCTCTAACGTTAACGCTGAAGTCGCCCATCACCATGAGCGGCATCGTATAATGCACTACATCAGTTAGGCTGACACATCCGTTCGGTCCAAGACCGGGACCGCAGCCCGTGAGCGTCGACAGGCCTCCAAAGCCGGTGGCAGGAGCTTCCGAGGGCGTTTAAAGTGCGCAGTGCGCACCCGCACCCCACCTGCCATTTGTCGGCGCTTGCAAAAGGTGTTTCCTAGCCAGTTTCAACAGCCAGTGTGGCTGTGGCGCCATCCCGTGGCGACGTTGCGAACTTTGCTCTGTCCAAGTCAGAACAAGGTCAGCGCATGTACCCGGGCACTCATGCTAACGGAATAAAACAATTATTCAACTTCATTTACCACACAAATTCTCGGAGCGTCACGTGCTTAAGAGTGACATTCATTATAACCTCGCCATTATCGGCGAAAACCCAGAGGCAGCATGGACCAGACGGCGTCAGCAACAAGGCGACTACCTTCTCGGGGCCTCTGACCACGACGTGCAGCGTTGCATCCTCGCCAGACAGTTGTTCGGGGGCTCACGCCAGACGCGGCAGCCTTCTGGGCAACGTCACCGCGCCAGCGAACGACCGAGCGTGCGAACCTCGCCATCTGGGAGAACGCGACGGCCCAACGCGCGCCGGTCGGCAACCGAAACGCGCATGCGCAGACCCAACTCCGCCAGCTCCCTGCGCACGATGGAATTGCGGGGCGGAAAACAATCAGGCCCGACTTTTGGGGAGTCGAACGGGAGGAAAGGAAGGAAGACTGGAAAGTCGATCGGTCTCCCGTCGCGGCGTGCCGCTCGGCCCGCTTTGTCTTCCTCGAAACCGCGGAGATGGAGCGCGCGGGAGAGAGGAAACAGCCAGCGCTTGGTGCTCGGGTGAATCGACGTCATCTTAAACTTTTAAATGCATACAATGTATAGGAACAGCTTTCGGCGCTCTCGCGTCCGCGTGTGGAATGTAGCCTTGTTACAAAGCGTGCAGCGGGGAACGTGCATTTTTGGGCAAATACTTTGCTCGGTTTGCGCTTTGTGGCAGTAAAGCGGACTATAGATGTACTATGAAGACACTCGCTTGTTGGCTTTGTGTACCACCAAAGCGGCGCATGACCAACAATGGTGGGCGCAGCAGTGTGTAGGTAGGGGAATGGGACGCCGGTTCAAAACGAGAGCACAGGGCCCAGCAGCGACGTCAAACAAGTCGCCATTACACTGAGGTCGACTGGCAGTTCAAGAACCAGTTCGCGGACAGTCCGTTCAAACTGGAATCTGTCCGACAGATTGTGATTTTGGGTGAACGAGCAAAGGAGTTCTATTATTCTTTGTTTTACCTTAAGACGCAACCGACGCTACGAGCTGTTGAGACCAACCAGACAGCTTCAAAAGCCACCCTCATGGCGTTCGTCATGTTTCTGTGCGTGTTCTACCATCACTAAACCTTTCATTAACAAAAAAAAAGTGACTTGCGTTTCTTACGCTGCTTCATTGACCCTACTACCTCGTAGCGTCGGCTGCACCTGGACATAAGCTGAAACGAAATATAGCAATGCATCTAGGACGTTTTTGATAATTGAGGCTCGGTTTGAAGAGCCATATGCTGACCAGCAGTTCATATATCCGTTAGTGGATATACATGTAGAGCCAGCCGGTTGATCGATAACAAGTTTTGAAAGCTGAATGTAAAATATTCGAATTGCTTATCTATACGGTGATTACCTCACCTGCCATTCAATACGACACCAACAACAAGCAGCGCGACTGGATGTGTTTAAGACAGAAAAACTAGGTGTGTCACTCATCAACTGAGTGCATAGGTTCGCACAGTTATACTCCGTGTCACTAGCTGCGTGCAGTACGGGCGAAGGCAACGCCAGGCAAGGGGCGAAAGGGCAAGCACGAGGAAGGCTGGGGGGAGGAGAGAAAGCTGCTCGCCTCTCTAACGTTCCTGGTGCTTTTCCTTTCTCCCCTCGCCCTCCACTGCCCTCCTCCCCCGTATCTCGCTTTCCTAGTGCTCTCCCTTTCTCTCTTCGCCTGGCGTTGCCTTCGCCTGCACTGCACACAACTACTGACATCCCTCTCGGGAACGAACGAAGAACCCGAGGAGCGCGGGAACTGCGGCGGAGGCTGTCGGGCGTGGTGTTGCGGGTTCCTGCATGGCTCTGGCCAACTTGCCCCCGCATCATGACGTTACAAAAAAAAAGAAAAAGAGGCAGTGACTTAAAATAGGAGTTATTGTGTTTTTTCTGCAGCATTGCACGAAGGAATCGTAAATTATGCGCTATATATTTGCGGGCGCGCGCTCAATCCGCTCTCAACGTGGCTGCACGCCCTTCCGCTAGCCGTGCAAAGCTGTTGCGTACGATCTACGGGAAGTTCCTATTTTTTTCCCGAAAGCTGGAGAGAAAACTGCTCGCCCAATGATGAATCGAACTATAGACGTCTGCAATGCGTTCGCGTTTTGCGCTGAAAAGCCACGACAAAAAAACATAACCAATTCAAGCGCTTAAAAAAAATACATGAGTAGACTTAAGAGTGCTTACGTGTAGGAAGGCTAAAGCCAGTCAAGGACGACCTCTAGGACGACGTCGAGGACAACGTTGAGGACGACGTCTAGAACGACTTCTAGTACAACCTCTAGGACGACGTTACGAACGACATCCATACAGGACGACGTCGAGAACGACGCATAGAGGAAGACACTCAAGGAGGCTGTGGCGTATTTGCGTGGGAGGCCACGTTTGACTGCGGAAACCTTCGTAGATGGACGCTGCTGCCGATGCCGAGGCCGTAGATGTAGACGGTGTCGCCTCACAGTCCATCGCACGAAACACGGAAGGAGCGGAGATGAAGTCCGAAGCGCACCTTTTGCGCACGACGCTCCGGTGGTGACATCACGCTGATGACGTATGATGACGCTAGATATAATCAACACTGAGGACGCTTGATGACGTATTTTTATAGCCATCACAACGCAGACTACGCGGCTTGTTTTTCACGTACTGTGACAAGTGAGGTCGTCCTAGAGGTCTAGGACGGGGGATCGGTGGCCGAGTGGGCTAAAGCGCACACCCAGCTCGACGCGCGTGGAGCGAAAGCTCGCGCTGCAGAACCCAGGGATCCTGGGTTCGAGCCCCACCCCTGCCCGTTTCGATCTGGATGAGCATCGTACCGGCGTGCGGTCGTGTATCACTACTGCGTGGTGCATGTTAAAGACCCTAGGCTAGCTGTTGTACTGCACTGGCTAAATTGCTCATCTACAGCGTGTGACTCGTCGCAACTTTAAATGGCTGACCAACTGCACGCTGTATAAATATCCCCATAACCCAATTTTTTGCCGGCTCTTCTGCGACACGAGCTCCCTAACGCTCACGCGTTAAAAATAATTTTGGGCTCACTGACCACCTTCAATGAACGGAAAATCCAACCCCGACTCGTCCACCATCTTGGAATTCACATATTATACCTTGTTTCACCTTAGGTCCGAGCGTGGCTGACGTTATGAGCCAAAGGGACAATCTAACGGAGAAAAAGGCACACCGCCATGGCTTGCTCCACGCAGTTCATAGGACCAGCGGTGTTCGTCGTATTTCAGTGCATGCTCTTCCGCCGGCTCGTCCTATCAAGAGCGCAAAACGCCATGACGATGCGCTTTTAGCGCTCTTTGATTGGACCTTCGGCTCATAATAACGGCCACGCTCGGACCAAAGCTGAAACCAAGTATAGCAACTCCTGCGAAATTGACGGCCCCTAGTGGCTAGAACAGGAAACTGTGGCGGCAGGTTCGCTCACCAGCCTCCTCGAGCGAGTCAGATATTCACAGCGCCTGGTGGTCTAAAGAGGAAGCCGTGAAAGTAGGTTCAGAAACACTCGATAAAAATCGCCAACATGGCGTTGAAGTAGCGACTAGAGAGGTGCTATAGGTCTGCATTCTAAACCATTCTCTGCAAAAGTCTTTGTGAGACTATAACGCGAAACGTGTCCACAAAAAAAATAGGAATACATTTATTGTCGTCAAAAACGCAATGCTGGACAGGTTTCATCATCAACCACGCACAAAAGAGCGTAGGGGAGGGAAGTTGCACAGCTTCGGTCGGCGCAGCGGTGCGAGAAGAGAGGCTGCATTGCTCTGCTTGGTCTAAACCTCTCGTCACCGTTGCCATGTACGCGTGTCACTACAAAACAGGTAAACAATAACATTTTGCGTGAAATGGAAAAAAAAAATAATCCAAAACACTAGCCATGCTATGCACCGCCCATGAGAACACCAGTTTCTTATCCACTGAAATGTTTTTGTGGTCTGATAATTAAACGAAATAGGAAAGTGCGGGATTGCACACACTGCCGTTATTCACGACGAAGAAAACGTATACGTAAAATCCAAATAAAAAGGTAAAAAAATCCACTTAGATTGTCTTCTCGAATATCGCAGGTTATTTCACAAGGAGCTTGCACTACCTGGACATTCAGTCAATGAACATATTTATAGGCAAGTGTTCGACAGGCTGAGGAAAGAAGTCGCGTGTTCAACCGGACAATGCCGCCTCTCGGCCGCTACACTAATGCGCTCTGCCAGATCACGCTATTAATACGATAGTTATAAGCAACACAAAAATATACTCGTCCCTCCACACCCTCCCCACAGCTTTGACCTGGCTCCATGTAATTTATTTCTCTTCAAAAAAGAAAAAAAAAATACAGTGTTCAAGGGTTGCTATTACCGAACCCTTTGCAAGATCCAAAGGGCCATGACACAGAGTGAACACTCGTAGATGCGGACTTCCAGCACTCCTTTCAAAACTGGCAGTATAGAACTTGCAACGGGGTGTGAGTTTCCGAAGGGCCTAACTTTAAATGAGATCCGGAGTAAGTGCCGACTGCGTGTAAATATGTGCCGTGATAAATTGATTATTTGTTGCTTATGGGACACATCTCCTATGCTCTATGCAAATGGGCTTCCTGGATGCTTGCGAGCAGTTCGATTCAAGGTGAAATATGACAACCACTTTTGGAGTGCGATAATTTGACGCCGGTTTCGGCCAATAAAGCTAGGACGTTTCCAAATGTTCGTTTCAGTGAGACGGTTCCGGTAGAATTTATAGCTGCATATTATCTTCTCAACCACAGGAATCTACTCGATTATGGTTATTCTCATGCACATTGTGTACACAAAAAAAAAAATACTGAAAAGAACAAAGAAAAAACTGCGCATAGCGCTTAAATTTATCACAAAGCGATTTGAACCAGATGCCCAAGTTGCCGTTATCTGGTTCAAAAGTTATAAGTGATTTTCTAAAAAAAGTATATGAAAAAAAATGGCGACCCTCCCATGAATGTACAGGGTGCGGTCGTATAAGGACTAACACATTTGGCACGCCTTGCAAAATTTTAATTCCAAACGTGCATACATGAAATTTTGCACCCGAGCGGAGTTTCGTCAGAAGTTTTGTTTATTTTATTTCTAAATAGCTCAACTCGGAGGTAGTGAAATATTAAAAATAAAGCAAAATCGGAGGCTGTGTATTTCCCATACAAGCCTGTTCGTCGTCTGCGCATTGGTCTATGAGCTCGATACCAGGTCGCTTGTTGGACGAAAATACGCTAAGAACCAATAGCAAAAGCTGGCAATAAGCAAGATAATCGCCATGATTAATTATTTTAGCAAAGTATATTAACAATGACCACCTGGGGGCAAGCTCTCAAACAAGCGTGAAGACGACGAACGGTCGCTGTTTTTGCTCTGTTTTTAATATTTCACCACCACTCACTTGAGCTCCGAAAACATTTCACATAAAAGTTCTTGCGAAACTAGGTTCGCGTGCCCAATATCAGGTATGCACGTTCGTAATTCGAATTTTGCAATGCGCGTTAAGTGCGATGGACCTTACGGCCGCGCCATGTACACGGAGATAAATGACGTCAACTGGCCTCTTTGTTCCTTTCTATGTTTCAGGTTTTCCTAGAAAAGGTGCCTCTCCTCACCCGATTGCGCATAATATCGCTGAAGGTGATCGTCGATTGGCCAGTGGTCACCTGTGGACCACTGAGTCCTGCGGTAGATTTGGATCACCGCAAATTCACCGTCCCTGACATCGCACCCATTCCAGCCAGCGCGACAGGAGACGTCCATCTGAAACTTGCTTCACCCGAGTTGGCCGGCCCATCGCGATATGCGTTCCGCCCCAAGCGCCGAGTCCGAGCAACGCCGCGCCGTTCGCAACAATCTGATTAGCTCGCTTTAGTGTTACCTCCTTCCCGCGGCGGCGGCCGCCTATGCAATATGCAGGGCGGTTCGCCCTGGTGGGCCAGGAGTGGGACGCTCGGCGGCCGCAGAGGAAGCCCCTATGGTACGACGGCAGAAGAGCTGACCGGAGAGCTGCGCTCCTTGCGGACCAAAGGCGCTCAATCACGATGCAGTGACTTCTTAATTCCCCTTCGCGGTCATTCATAATGCAACAATGGGCCGCCGGTCCGGCACAGCCACAGACCAGTAACTCGATTTGCCCCGACTGGCCGGTCCCAGGCGGACAGCGTCCACGGCTTGCGCGGGCTCGGCGGTGTGGCTGTTATTACGACGCGGCCAAGGAGCATTCCGCCACTGGCCCCTCCGCTGCGCGGACCCACCGCACCGGATCAGCTAATTGCGGATACTCTGCCCTATCTTCTATGGCGGCGCAAATGCACGCACACAGCACGGAAGTGCAGTGGGTGTACCTCAGTGGGCGTATCGGGCAAGGAATAAGAGTCAGACGCTGCAGGTAGAGTCACAGCACACGGCCATAGGATGGAACCGCAGGGCTGAATCGTGTTACGCATTACTCTAAACATTCTGGAGGGTCTACGTTCTCACGGAGCTCTTCTATGAGAAGAGGTCTGTGAGCTCTTCTCACGAATGGAGCTTGTCAAATGACGAAACTGGAAATGTGTTATACCTGAAAAAAATTAGGCAGTCCTGTGTGAATCTACAATACAGTCACAGCGGTAGCTGCGACACCTTTTTGAACCCTTATGTTTCCTTACGTATCTTGCACTAATGTATCTTACACCTTACGCGGAGAATCTACGCCAATGACTGCGCAAACTGTTTTCTTTTTCTACGCCTAAACATTCCTTCGCTGCGTCATTCGTCCTCCCAAGTGCTCTGCGGTAAAGCAGACGCTCTAGAGTTCTTAGAGAGCAGATGCGTAAATATCAACGGGTTTAGGATTCCACGTATTGCTTCGGGGTATGTCCCATACCTAAAGGAATCGTGATACTATTTTTTTCCCCAGGCTTAAGCTAATGAGCGTTTTGAATAAGCTCTTAAAGTTCTTAAAGCATAGAACTGGTATCCAAGTCTTCTTTTTTTACACGCATTACAGTTGCAAAGAAAGACACTGGATGAGCTCAAATTAATTTCTAATGTTCCTCTAGAAAGGCGTTTTCTCCAGAGAACAAACTGTGACGTGTACCGAACCCACTAAAAGCCACTGCGAACTCCTCCTTTCCGAAATCAACAGGATTTTATTTTGCTCTTGAAAAATCCATTCACTCCGACTCCCTTGAACTGGAACAGAACAACTGACCCTTTCCAGAAGCTCATCGAACAACGTTGGCGGTCGCCATTGCTTGGACACGAAGCGTGTGATTGGATCCGAGTCCTTGCCGAACGCAGACGCAGCCCTCGTGTCCAATACATGCTCAGAGACAGGCAATGGCGCGGACTTTTGAAAAGGGTCTATAAAGCCATACGAGATGATACCCGACGCGTCATTGGATGTTCACGGAATGACGTCAGAATGACGGATCTCTTGTACGACGAGGATTGCTTGTATGTCCCACATGAATTCGACAGCCTTTTCGGATCTCTGCAGAAGAAGCCAAAAATCGAGACGTACTTGGACACCGTTCACAGGGGTTCCGATGAAGAGGCAAGTGGGCAATACGCTGATCGACACGCATCTTTCGCGTCACGATTCATTTCTCTCGTGCGTAGAATACGTGTTGTTAGCGCCGCTATAACGAAAACATGTTCTTCGAGATCCTGAACAGCGGGAATGGGATCTCCGGGAAGGTGAATGACGGGAAGGCATCCGCCAATCCCAGAGGAGTGGTCATGTTCCACACCACTGGGTATCCGGAGGCGTAGCGACTCCGTTCGGATCGCGTGCTCTATTTTGCATCTGGTCTACTGATCCCGGAGCGCTCCAAAACGACTATTGGAATTCGCCATTAGTAATAAAACAAGAAGTAAAACGTAAACAGTAAGAGTGCAGGAGAGCTGATGGAAGTTTATTTTCTTTTTGCCCATCCCTTTCATTTGACGTGTTTTCATCTTCTGTCGGTTATTTAACATCATGGCATATAAGAATTAGTCATGCTTACCTGGTGACGTTTTGAAGCGCCGATCCTTCACTGTAAGACATGGTATTTATGCTCGCCAAGGTGCTCATTTGTTCATGATATATGGCAGCCCAACTACGGAAAACACAATTTGTGGCTCTAAATTCGTTTTCTTTCCGCCCGAAGACCGCCGATCGAAAACTGGCCGGTTTGAGCCGCGCTCACTTTCTTCTCCGTGGTTACGTGCGTTGTTCTAAGGTTTAGACACAACCACCATAGGCGTACCAACCGGGGGTGCAAGGGGGGCGCTCCCCCCCCCCCCTCCCCCCGTTCTCACAGTGGGGTGGCAAGGCATGCGATTTGCCCCTCTTGAAACAGCCACCAGTGGGCAGGGCAAACACTGGCCGGCGGCGCCCAAGGGATACCAAGGGCACCGCCCCCGGCCCTGGGGGTAGGGGGGGGGGGTCTGGTTTGCCCCCCCCCCCCCCCCCCCCTTACACAAGAACATGTTGGTACACCACTGACAACCACCAAAGGTAATCGAAGTCCTGGGTCATCGAAGGTACTCACTTAATGCTAAAAATAGACAAAAATATAATATCCATTTTCTTGTGCACTGTTAGCAAAAATAACACGCCCAGACGTGTAAACCGTTGTCCCATAGCGGACACGTCGAAACGTGTTCGTTTTACACGAGGCCATCTGTGTTTTTCGTCTACACATGAGCTGCTGTGTAAACTTAACACGCTACACCGTGTCTGCCTTCCGCAAAACCGTTTCGAGCGTGTTCCTTATGAAACATGGCGGCCAGCGGCCGAGAACAGGCGAGAGACGAGCCCAGCCAGCCGCGCGCCTTTAAGCCGAATTGAAAGCACACAGGGCGCGTTAGTTCTCGTTCGATGTCTTTTATACACAGTAAAGTCTCCAAGCGGCGGACGTAGCTACTTGCGTTGTCGGCGGTCGGCCGGGTCGGCGGCGTCAACAGCTTCAACAAACCACTAGACAAAAAAAAAAAAAAAAAAAAAAAAACGAATGCCGAAGTCACATGGATAAGTAACTTGAGCAAACTATTTAGAATCGGGCGGTAACTTGCGCCACCTATCGAGATTTCTAGCAGCCTGTTTTAAAAAAAGGACGAGTCCGTTAACACTGCGAACGACCACGACTACACAGCAACCCTACATACAACGCAGGCAACACAGCACACAGCTACACAGCACCGACATTTACACACACACAACAACCGACACTACGCCCGACACTTCCTACTCGATATCCATTTCTCCCCGCGGCGCATATAAGCTTGACATGTGCGGGTGAGCTCTTTGGTCGCTGACCATTACAGATTTATAGAAGAATACACAAAACACGGCGCAATGGACAGCCGTGTGTTAGAACGTTTGCATTTAAAAAGTATGGAGGCAAAATCTATAATGTTAGTCGGTTGCAATAAATAACGATATGTTAACAATAAATCTTAAACTGGTCATGAAAAAGTTCAAATATTTGTTATTTTCTTGCTTGACCAGTGTTGTGAGCAGTCCGACTAGCTTGAATCACATAGGAAAACAAATTATTGGGATTTTGTCATTACGTATACAATAATAAATGAAAATGATCCTTGCGCAAAGCATTTTTTATATATTTTTGTGAAGGGCATCCGGACATCCGCCCAACACTTCACTTCCGCTAGTTGCAGCAGTTACAGTACGGGAGCAGACGCCTTCACTTTTGGGGCGTTTTGATGCAGTTTGTTGTCGTATGTCGTGTCGGTGTCGAGAAGAGCGGTGGGGCTTGGGAGTTTGTCACCGGTGTTATTCGTGAACACTGGTGTGGGGCGCTGATGCGTCTTTTTTTTATACTGCCACCACCCCGAACTTTGAAGATACACGGGCCCGTAGCAGTGCATTATGCTGAATCGCGAGCTCCTTCTCTGTTGACGTCGCTTTCCTGGTACCACTCGTGGATACTGCAAGCCTTTAAACAGTGTGCACCGTCTCGCCTACATCCCCGGTGACGTACTCGACCTGTTGAAACTTATTGCTTCCGTCATTTTAGAGTACGCAAGGCAGTTATCTCGTTGGTCTGGTTTCGGTTATAAAAGCAAGGCAAAACGCTCGTAGTTCCCGCCCTCAGTACACGTTGAACATCTTCCACACTTTGACACCGGATAACTGAATGAACGAGGATTTACATTCACTTCCGAGGTTACTCTCGTTGCTTCCTCACCGTTGAGCAGCAGGATGAGCTGGCGACAAGCCGCGGATGAAAGGCTTGAGCATCAACAGCCCAAGCGCACTCGGTGCCGATGCGGGCGACGCGGGTTTCTGTCAACCGGGAGGCCAGCACAAACCGTGACCGTTCCAGCTCTTCGTCATGACACGGTATTGCAGAGAGCAGGGTAAAATACAGCTACACGGATCACCGAAGCAAACGACTGCTATCTTAAATCTTGGCTTGTGATTGCGCCTTTGTAGTAGATCATCTTATTCGTTTTGCTGGAGAGACGCAAACGACGGCATAACAAAATCGCTTGCATATTCCGCGTATCTCACAAAAGCATTTACCCTGTCACCTTGCGAAAAGCGCGAAACACGGAGTCCGCACCGTCCTAAGCTTCCCGTTTTTTACCTGCTTTAGAGCAGTTTGTACCTGCTAGCAGATATGCCTACTGAAACTGAAACAGGGCAGTGCCAGAGAGGACACAAAGTTGGGAAAGCTTGCTCGCTCTCCAATTTCTCAACTCTCAAGTGATTGTACCATAATAAATGCACCAACGCGTCTTCCAAAATAAAGAAAGAGCACTACGTTCACAACATAAAAAATGGTCTCAGTACATGCATCTGTGGGCAGGTAGGAAACCTTGCCCTAATTTATTCACGCCGCATGATTGGCGCAACAAACTCGTTGCAGGACCGAATCATCTACTCGAGCGGTGTGCGTCGCCATGCAAACGCAGTCCAACACGAAGCATAAAAAACGGCAGATTTAAGACAACAATCCGGAGTACATTATTCAATTAAAACAACGTAATTTTGTCGAAAACGCCCGCTGCTTCTTACTCGCGGTATGTGTCGGGATACTTCCACAGTTTGGAACGGAACGAAGGAAGATTTACTTTTAAAAACGCTCGCTGCGTCCTCCCGGACCAGCTGGACCGGATCAGCTGACGACGACGGGACTGTACCCGTTGAACCTCCACCACGCAACAAACAATTTGCGCTCCGTGTTAAAAGCGTGGTTCAAACAGACCCGGAATACAAAGCACCGCACCACACACGACGAATGTTTCAGCTCTTTTTCGCATCGCCGGGTTGCACCAAACAGAACGAGATCGCCGAAGTCAACGCCGCGCTGTCGTGAACCTTGGCTTGTGGTTGCGAACTCGTGGACCCTGTGACTCCCTTCGCTTTCAAAGCACACACGACGATTACGAATGCTACTTTCCGTCTTCCAGGAACACCACAGGGGCACTTCTCCGGTCACGTCTTCACTATGTGCTCGCAAACTCCAAAGCTCTATGCGAAGCTTCTCGCGTCCTGTCAAACCAAAACAGTAGCGGCACCATGCGTACTTGCCAGATTTTCTCCGGTCAAACAAAAACAACGAAAGCCAACTGGCGCTTGCTTCCAGCGTACATCGGCGTTGCGCTTGCGCCGTGGCCAGATCGCTTGCAGTTGAAGGTTGAAGCAAAAACGAAACCAACTGCAATGTCACGTGTTCACATCGAGGACACGCTTTTTATATCCATTTTAACTGTTTGGAACGAATAATTAGACTCATGACTTTATTTGTGGTGTCTAAGAAACTGTTATCAGGACCCCTAAACTAAATTCAAACATGGGCGACATGAGGGAAGCCGCATTGCCATCGACCAGAAGATGGCGGCGAGCTCGGTAAGCGCGGGTTTCGCCAACGTCCTGCGACATGGCGCAATTGCTTTTGATGCATATCTGTCTCCGAGACATGTTTCTTTCCGCGGCATTTGTCTCGACGGTCCTTTCTAAGTGTGTCCCCAAGCATTCCGGTGCTTCGATAGCCGGCAATGCCGCGGTCGTCGCCGGGGGCGATGCGTGTTATCGAGGTCGGCTACACGGTTATGCGTGTATGACCGAACCAAAACACGTTTTTTACAACCTCGCATGATTTCTGAACGAATTATCCGTTACTCATCGTGTAAATTTATGGTAATTTGTGTAAATAGCGTGTTTTTCACCCCAAATATTCGCCAAATACACGGGACTTGCTAACAGTGTGGCTTTTCAAAGCTGCAAATACACTGACTGAAAAAAAAAAAAGAAGGTACGCAGCCACGTGATTTTTGGTAACTTTCGCCTCCTCTGTATTTCTTCTTCCTCGCCAGTCCAGTTTCGGTATCGAACAGTTGCGTTTTTTTTTTTTTTACTTTATTAGAAATATTTGCGACTCCAGCAAAACGGACGCCACCAAGCGGGAAAACCGGGAACCAGCCGGTCCAGGTCGCTCCGCGCCCCTACGCGTCTCTGGTGGCTTTCGCGGACACGTGTTGTCGGCGCGACGGCGAACAGTGTAAGTTCACGAAGGTCCGAAAATTTCTTAAGTTTGCCTGAGTAGTGCGGTGAAGCCTCAGTAGATTGTTTCTTTCCACCACGTGTTTTCGATTTCTTTGATGGGGAGGAATCGCGGAAAAACATTTTGATTTCTTGTCTGTCTCGAATCACATTCAAAGTGACGACTGCTTGGTAACTGATAAGGGGTTTCTTTATAAGGATGTAGAACAGTGGGACGACGACAGACGAAGCATTTCACTGGAGGGAACACCAATGCCACCTACTTCAGGTGAATAGGAAGGTTCGATAGCTGCTTTTCTTGAGTTAGGTTGTGTTCGACTAGCTTCAAGTTTGAGCCACCCACGCCGGTCGGTGCGTTGGCTATACTTCGTTTCAGCTTCGATCCAGACGCAGCCGATGCTACAAGCGCGAGCATGTGGCCCAGAACAGTGCATTGCACTGCACGAGCGGGCGTGCTTGGCAGAAATGCTGAAAGCCCGGAGCTTTGGCTGCGTCTGGACCGAAGCTGAAACGAAGCTTCATCTTGGCTGCTTTTTGCCGAAAAATCCTCTGGAACACTCTGAAGGAGTTGGGCTGATTTTGGAATTATTTGATTCAGGAAAGCCTGCTCGCTGCAAATAATGAATGAGGGAAATTATCTGTTTTTCAAAAGGTGGGGGACGCGTCTCGCAACGTTAGAAGCTGTCACGGCATTATGATCTATCGCGCCTCCAATATTTATATTATACCCCCGTCGAATTAGGCCAGCAGCAATATACGTCTACATTGCTCAGGTTGACCGGCCACAAAAATACTCATTTTTTTCTGTTCAGGACTCGAAGTCAAGTTAAATGCTGAGAGGTTCTGCGTGAATCTGCAATGAAGAAGTTTGTCCACATTCGTCTCCGTGCTACCGGCTAGAACCATTTCGCTAAGTTTAACTTAGTATTTCTCTGTCTGTCAAATATACTTTTATTCAGCAGTTAACCTAATAGGTAATTAACTAAGCTCATATTTCAAACCGAAGAATATACTAATATCGCTTTAGTGGGACCCATAGTACGTAATATAATACATAACCCGCTCGTCAAAATGACTTCTCAATTGCTACTAAAACCTGAATTGAAATACGAGTATCAGCTGCTTAGTGGGGCGCCGGCGGGTGAACATGTTCCTTGGCTCAAGAAGCGCTTGCTTGATTTCCGTAATTTTTATGCAGCCTGTGTTGTTGACCGAGCAGACGACTGAAGCTGTTTCTTAAACGCGGATACGCACAAAAGCCCGATTTCGCGGACAGATAAGTCGCATGGTCAAGGCATGCGAGTTGGCTGAAATTTACTGTCGGTTGGAGAAGTCTGCAGTCATTGCCGCTTTCCTTAGATGATCAAAACTGATTAGTATATTAATAATATTACCGTCACTCCAGAGCCCATAGTTTCGGTTTCGAACGAAATCTCCGAAACGAAAGTTTGACATGAAAAGAACAAAAAACGCAGTTGGAAAACAAAACTATGCTCTGCAAGTTTATGTGCACCGGCTACACTTAACCTTCTCAGTTCAAATACCTATAAAATTGGGCATTAAACAAAAGAAAATCTGTTAAATTGAACGCGCCACCTGTTCAGGCGGCCCGGCCGAGCCGACGCGACCTGGACTCAGCCACCATGTTTGTTTGGTGGTGGCGCCCCCTATAGGTCGCTGGAGTCGCGAATACTTGACGCCGTAGCAAAATAGTCATTGGGTAGTCCTCTTGCACCATAATGGATCGCCTGGCAAAATATCAAAATATATTTTTGGGATGTGTTGAACTATAACAGATTTAAATATACACAGACATTTCGGGAAAGGTCTGTGTCTTCTTCAAATGTGAAAAGTGCTAAAGAACACCTTGCAACTTAGAGCCTATCGCTCATTTATTTACAAAAACAACTTGAAATCATGTCTGAGAACAATGTGATTACCAAAAGCCAAAATATTTTATTAGAGTTCTTACAGCGAAGTATTTCATGCATTTTTGGTATCCGTGTAAAAAAAAAAAAAATTTGAAATTACATGTAAAAGCGCTCTTTGTATGAAAATGCATATACGCCTCGTCACCTCGATATGCATTATGATAAAGAAAGACGTCGAAACGTAATGAAGATACATCCGAGAACAATGGGCCTTCTCCCGCTCTAGTCGGGTGACGTCACTGCTTTACATAAACAGGGTGCCACAAAAAAAAAGAAAATTACAGTTTTCTTTTTTTTCCGCGAAAATAGACTGGGCATCGTCGAACGCTCATTTTCCGTCCAAAGGTAGCGATAGAGGTCACAACCAGATGCCAAAGTTTCAGCCCTTATAAGTGATTTTCTAAAAAGTTCATTGGGAAGATGGCTGTCGACGGAGTTTTCAAATATGTGGGGCTCTATGGCACCGGAAACCGAAAACGGACAAAAATGAACTCCACTTCTCATTGAAATTTTCAGAAAATCACCTATAACTTTTAAATAAGGTATCGGATCGGGCTGAAACTTTGGCATATGGTTGACCTCTAGCGCTACCTTTGGGCGGAGAATGAGCGTTCGGCGATGCCTAGCGGCGGTGGCGGCAGTGACAGCGGCCTGAGACTAACAGCTGTCTTCGAAATTTGCAGGTTGGTACACTTCGCTGTATACTGCGTTTATGGTTATTGCCCACTCGCCGCCGCCGCTGTTGCTGTTGCTATTGCTATTGTAGCGTTGTGCTGTTCTCTGTCTAGCTTACAATGGCTGATTCCGATTGCCTGGTATGTCTTAAGTCACTCCCTGAAAATGGAGTGTTTTTAACATGCTCGGAATGCGGCTACAGTTACCACATCGGCTCGTGTTCTGGTGTTTCTAAGACAACCTACAAGGCCAAAGGGGATGTCGATAAAAGTAAATGGAAATGCCAAACATGCGAAACTTCGAAAGCTCGCGGGGCCGAGGGTGCTGTAAAGCAGAAACCCGAACAAGCTGCCCTTGAGAAGGTTCTCATGGAAATCAATAAGAAATTAACGGAATTACCAGTGATCAGGTGCAAAGTTGATGAATTGATGTTGGTAAAAGAGACCGTCAACAAGCTGGAACAGTCCGTTCAACATATGTCTGAACAGTACGACGAAGTTCTTAAAGAAATGAAACGCCAATCCACTGAGATTGCAACCCTGAAAAAAAAAAAGTGGAGAAGATCGAGGCTGATAATGCTGGCCAGGAAATTCAGAAACTAAGAATACAAGTCAACAGCCTGGAGCAGTACAGTAGGCGACAGAATCTCGAAATACATGGATTGCCACAAACTGACAACGAAAACCTACTGAATAAGATAAACGAGCTAGCAACTGAACTGCAACTACCAGAACTGTCAGAAAACGAACTAGAAGGCGTTCACAGGCTGTTTTCAAAGCCAGGCAAAACTCCGGCCGTACTCATTCGCTTCGTGTCGCGCATTACACGTGACCAGTGGATGGCAAAAAGGGGTCTTCTAAAGAATATCGAATCCAACGTGTATTTCCTCGATAACCTGACACCGCAGAATAAGAAGTTGCTTTGGCTGATGAGGGTTAAGGCTGAGGAAAAACAGTACCAGTTTGCCTGGCAGAAGAATGGTCTCTTGTTTGTGCGTAAGGCAGTGGGCGAACGCGCAATCGTCATTGAGTGTGAGGCTGATTTAGATAAGATCTGCTGAATCAGTGAAAGTTAGAAGCTTCATTTATTTGTATTTTTGTGATGGCAGAACCACCAGTAACTGTTTATCTTGACAGCACGTCATTTAACTCTGTTGTGCACGATCCTTTTCTGCTTCGAAGTGATAAGATGTCAATCTTTATATCAACATAAGAAGCTTACAAAATAAATGGTTTGAAATAGAAACAGCCTTGGATTCTTTAGATCACAGATTCGATTTATTGGCATTTACTGAAACGTGGTTTTCGAGTGAACACGACGTAGTCAATTTCGCAGGATATAAATCTGAAGGGGCTTACAGAAGAAATCGCAAGGGAGGAGGGACCTCGCTTTATTTTAAAAATAACCTTGAGTATGTAGTCTTGCCCGAATTTACGCAGATGAGTGACCACTATGAGTCGGTTGTTGTAAAGTGCCTTGGGTCACTGATTGCTTCAGTTTATCGGCCCCCATCGGGCGATATAAATGAATTTTTTGAGTTTGTAAATGAAATTCTAGACTACGTGTCATATCTCAATTTGCCAATTGTCTTAGTTGGTGACTTCAACATTGATTTGCTTTCATCTACTCGTTCCTGCCGACGTTTTCTTGGTGTCATTGAATCGTTTGGTTGCTCAAACGTCATTCATTCACCAACAAGACTAGCGTCTGAAAGTGAAACTTTGATCGACTTGTGTGTTACTAGCTATGACCCAAAGGATGTTGTCTCGGGTATTCTTACATTCGATCTAAGTGATCATTTGCCAATATATTGTTTTTTTCCTCTGGTCAAAAAGAAAAAGTGTAACATCTGTGACCCTCCTCTACTGCGACGCAATTTCGGCGTGAATGCTCTTGCTCTTTTCCGGGACATGATAGAGAATACCAGTTTTGATGACGTTTATAATGAAGAAAACCCAAATTTGTGTTACGACATATTTTTGCATAAAACAAAGCACATTTACAATGAAGCGTTTCCTCTTCGACCTATAATAAATCGCAAGAAGTCTAGGAAGCCGTGGGTTACTCGCGAGCTGTATAAAAGGATTAATGAACGTAACAAACTCTACGATAAATTTATTCGACTAAAGCGCGAGACACATGGACGGCAGAATCGTCCGATCCGACGTCCGATCCGACAGTCCGAACGCCGCTCCGAATCGCCGTACGCGACAGTTTGAGACACATGTTTCCGACCTTGCATGCGACACGACGATCCGTTCGGCTCCGCCCAGGAGATCCAGCACTCCAGCGGAGGTCCGCGTTCATAGATCTCTGGACTCTGGTCCCAGATTGACGGTTTAGCTCACACGAGCGAAGTTAGAAGCTCGTTCTCGTTAGCGCGTGCATTCTTTGCCGGGGCCATCTTTCTCGAATGGATCAGCGGGATCCACGCGTCCGGCTTCCCGTCGCCCGTCCCGTTTTCTTATTCGTCCCGACAGACCCAGTACGTCATCATGACGTTCGCGCTAGCTGTGCTGTCATTGGCTGGACGCATCCGACAATCCGTCTGCCGTGCGAAACTATCTGGCGCTTTGGACGCATGTCGATCGCCGATCCGACGCCTGAAGCGACCAAATTTTTCGGATCAGGCAGTCGTACTGCCGGATCAGACGTCAGATCGGAGGGATTTTTCGCGCATGTGTCTCGCGCTTAAGGGACCAGACAATATTAATTAAATATAAACAAATAAGAAATAAATTAAATAAGGACATCAAGAAAGCACGCGTTGAGTACTGTAAAAACAAGTTTGCATCTATTTCGAATGAACCAAAAAAACTTTGGGGTGCAGTAGGAAGTCTAATTGGAAAACACAGGAGTAAGATTCCCGATACATTAACTCTAAATGGTATTGAGTATAACGATGCCTTACTGGCAGACAAATTTAACTTCCATTTTTTAAACGCAGGTGCGTCCTTGCAGCCACATGGTCCGAACGAAAGCTTAGACAAATATATTTCATCTGTAGCTGTCGACACTATTTTCTTGGCTCCAAGCAATGAACAAGAAATATATTCAATCCTTAAATCTTTATCTACAAACACCGCAGCTGGAGAAGATGACATCAAGGCTATACCAATTATAGCTGTCGCAGACCTCTTGTGTTTTCCTCTGCAGCATATATGCAATAACGCATTAGCAACGGGCATTTTTCCTGATGGCATGAAAATTGCAAGAGTGGTTGTTCTACACAAAGGAGGCTTTTTTGACAACATTAACAACTATAGGCCTATTTCTGTACTTCCTTTGTTTTCAAAGGTTCTAGAATTTCTTATAAAAAAAACGGTTTTCAAAGTTTCTTAGTGAAAGAAATGCTTTTGTTACTCAGCAATACGGTTTTACGGAGAATAAGTCAACCGAAATGGCTCTACTTAGCATCAAAGAAAAAATACTTAATAATTTTGACAACAAACATTTCACTATCGGAATGTTTCTGGATTTCAGAAAGGCCTTTGATTCGATTAAACATGATATTTTGTTCTATAAATTACCGTTTTATGGAATAAGAGGTGTTGCTTTAGATTTAGTTCGTAGCTACTTATCTTGTCGACTACAATATACTAGTCTTAATGGCTACAGGTCCAAGTTAGAACAAATTTCGTACAGTATCCCACAAGGGTCTATTTTAGGTCCTCTCTTTTTTATTATTTATATTAATGATATCGTACGTATCACTAAAACTCCTGAAAT
This sequence comes from Ixodes scapularis, assembly GCF_016920785.2. Lineage (NCBI taxonomy): Eukaryota > Metazoa > Arthropoda > Arachnida > Ixodida > Ixodidae > Ixodes > Ixodes scapularis. Next base: position 181,472,462 of record NW_024609846.1, on the reverse strand, counting down.
AGTTTTGTATGCCGACGACACTAGCTTATTTTTCTCTGGCCCATGTCTGCGTGATCTTGAAATTTCTGCTAATACATGGCTGAGCGAGTTATCGTCCTGGCTAGACTCCAGTCAGCTTCAGTTAAATGTTACAAAAACTAAATATATAATTTTTAAGCCGCGAAGTAAACCGGATGACTGCGAAATTATTTTAAAATTCCAAGACTCTCCGATAGAGCGTGTCACTATCTACAAATTTTTGGGAATTCTCTTCGAAGAAAATTTAAGCTGGACTCCACATGTAAATAAAATTCATGCAAGCATCTCTAGATCTATTGGCATTTTATACAAAATAAGAACACTTGTCCCAGGCTGGTTAAGACGTCAGTTGTATTATTCACTAGTTCATTCCCACTTTCATTACTGTCTACTAGTCTGGGGTTCAACGACTAAGACAAATATTGATAGACTGTTTGTTTTGCAAAAAAGAGCAGTACGTTGTATTGAAAATCTTCAGCGCACCGACCACACAACGCCGTTTTTTCTAAAGCATAGCTTCCTTAATATTAGTCAGTTATTCCAGCTTAAACTTTCAATCCACATTTTTAATGAGTTCAATCGTGACTAGTCCACTTTTTTTGACGCATTCCTTCCTAGAAATATACAATACAATCTTCGGTATGACTCTTATAGAATACCTTGGTCAAGTACGAATTACGGACATACTCAATTAGCGTACTTTATTCCTGATTTCTTAAATAAACATACGGCCGTAAGAGAAATGATTCATGAATGCGGCTCAAAGCATACCTTTAAAAGAAATATAAAACGGTACCTTCTATCATGTCCCATTGAATGAATGTTTTTAAAAAGTGTTTGTATCCAATGGTTGAGCTTCATTTATTCTAGTGCATCCTATGTCCCCGAAAATTGTTATGACATGACTACTGTATAAGTTATGTTGTTTTGATCTTTATTTGTGGGCCGTTCTGTTTCCCCGTGGCTTCTGTGTTTATATTACAACGTGTCGTACTATACGCTGAGCAATGTAAACTGGTGATAGGGCCAAGTCAGGCAGAACCCATCTGCCTTTTGCCTTGTCATCCGAGACCTTGTGTCTGAATAAAACCAATTCAATTCAATTATTTTTGCGGTGGAAAAAAACCTGTACATTTTTTTTGTGACACCCTTTACAAAAGCAGCAGCTGCCGAGCAGGGCATTCTATTGTGTTCCGCAGTTGCTGTGGGAGGGTGACGAGCAACGTGCTTACACAAGTGTCATCGGTTATGTATAGATTTAACTTTAGCAAAGAATCGCACCGAAGTTGTAAGGGAACCGATTAGTGTATATCATAGCGATCACAAAGCAATCATCACTACCATTTCAAAATGAAGTACTGTAAACGACTTAATTTTCGAGAGGACCTAATTTTAGCTAATTTCGCGAATCGCCTACAATTCGCAAAAAATAGGTCCCGCGAACGATCCCAGTAAAATGTAAACACATTGGATTCTACAGGGTGATTCAAGGAGACGCCAGGCTCTTTAAATCGACCTCAAAGTTCGGTTTCTTAACCTATCGCGCTACGACTTTGTGCAGCGTTGCCCACAGATGGTGCATTTTTTAGCAAAATTTACAAAGAGCGAACTTACCTGAGGAAAAAGTAAAGAAAGAAAAAGGCTTAGCTCCTATGGAAACGAAGCGACGCCACCGGTCTTCAAACAACACGGTGCCGTTTCGCAAGGGAGACAAGAGATGGCGCAACGAACGCCACCAACGAACGAGCATACGGCGCCGAGAGCCGGCGTCTTTAGCAGACAATATTTTCGACTCAAAAGCGGCGCGCGCGTTCCGCAGGCGGCGACAGTCGCAGAAACAAAAACAGGCGCGTAACAACAAGGGACTGCAGTTCCTTGTCTGCGAAAGACGCCGGCTCTCGGCGTCGTAGGCTCGTTCGTTGGCGGCAGTTGGCTTGGCGACCGCTTGCGCCATTTCTTGTCTCCCGTGCGAAACGGCGCCGTGTTGTTTGAAGACCGGCGGCGTCGCTGCGTTTCCATAGGAGCTAAGCCTTTTTCTTTCTTTACTTTTTCCTCAGGTAAGTTCGCTCTTTGCAAATTTCACACACTCAAAAAAAAAAAAAAAAAGCACTATCTGTGGGCAACGCTGCACAAAGTCGTTGCGCGACAGGTTAAGAAACCGAATTTTGCGGTCGATTTAAAGAGGCTGGCGTCTCCTTGAATCACCCTGTATATTGAGATCCCACCGCGTCGCAAAAATTAGAACCCCCGAATTATTTTAAAATTTCAGCTTTGACCTAAATCGCGAAATATTGAGCCCGGGAAGAATAAGTCGTTTATAAACATTTGATGAAGTGCTTTTGTGTGTCTCTTGGTGAATAATTTGTGGTGGTGCACTACAGCTTCGCTGGCCAACAACATTCAGAGAGTGGAATGGCTCCAAAATGTTTTAATCAAATTCATGATTCAAAATGAAGAAAAGACATTTTCGCTTCCTTTTCAGTTAATTTTACATCTTCCTATATTTTCAATTTCATTCTTGATATGGAGTCTGAACTAAAATGAAGAAAAGACATTGTTGTGAAAATCCCGTACTCCTCTCGATATGAGTTTCGCTTCGCCAATTCCAGCCTGACTGGTTTCGATTTCGCCAGACAGCATGACGTACAGCCAAGGGTGTCGGAAAGCGGCGTGCGTCTGGCAACCAAGCAGCGCATGCGTAGTTCTGGTTTCCTGGGTCTTCCTGCGAGAGAAATCAAGAGAAGTTGCGCGGCTGAAATGCCGCCGATATGGCGCCTTCAATAAGGTGAGGCTGCGTTTTTAATTTCTACCTTACGTTAGCCCACTCTAGAGTACACACGTCTCGTACGTATTTCTCTCTGAAGGCTAGGAAATACGAACATCCTGTCAAATATGCGTGTCCGCGCTCGACGCACGCTGTCTCGCGCACCGACTTCGTTGACATCGCGGCTGCGACGATCGTTCTGGGTTAGGCCTTTCAGGAATATTTTTATTTCCGAAGCTTTCTTACCGTTCCTCGAACGTCTCTCCGTGAAATTCGCAGAGAGAATTACGCCCCTCCCCCACAAAACGAAACGAGTACAAACGAGGAATCTCCGTGTCGACACTGCGTCATCCGAGTTGCGGGGGTGTATCCGCTCTGTTGTTATTTTGGTGCTCTTTTCCACTAGGGATGCTGGGAACGGATGCAGTCAGTGGGATGCGATCTCCAGCATTCGTACTGCGCGAATCTCTACCGCGGTCACCAATAATCCTGTCCATTTTTACCGTCACGTTTCGTGTAAAAGTTTCACTTGGTCATCTTTACAGTGTCGGTAAACAATTTTGACAAGTCTCAACGTCATGTTAATAATGGTACCATGATAACATGAACGCCTGTGATTCATATTGTACAGATTTTGGGCCCTCCGCTTCCTTAGGATTTGGTTTTTGGCACTCAAATTTTACGTATACCTCTTTTCTTGTCTTTTGCACGCGCAGTTGCCGTGGAGAATAAGACTGGATGAGGTTTGTCTCTAGATTTAGTTTTTCCCCCTTTCCCCTTTCATGTTCGTCTTTTTAATCTGGGAAGTAACACCCCGAACTATCATAGAAAGGTGGGCGCAGACCTGTTACGGGGTCTGAAATATTAATTGTTAATTGTAATTTCACTGTGTGCCAGTTACCTAAACCGACAGGATGTCAAATACTACATTTAGTTTATTGGCATTGAATACTCATTTCAACGATATATTGAGACAGACTGTGTTTAACCGTTAACTCTTCTGCCGTGGAAAGGGCAGACGTGTTCATCAAGTTTCCATTGGAAACTTTACCATTGTCTTCTTCACCCTTTATTTTGAAAGAAAAAATTGGCATTATTTTTGTTGTTATTCATTGTCACTACTCAAAACTGTCATTTTGTTTCTCATCATCTTGCATAAAAAATACTGCCTGATTTCAAAGCCATGTTTAAACTAGGTGAAGAAAACATTTATTGAGGTCTTTGGGAGACATTAAATTTCTATTCTCCTAAATACCTCAGTAATGTTTTGGAACTCAGTAAATTATTTGTGCTGACCGTCATCACTCGAATAGAGTGGCCGTAATTGTCATAGAAAACAGGGCATTCATGCAGGCAGAAAGAAAAGCTCTGCTACTATCCTGTTTTGTGTAGAAATGCACATTTTTCGAGACTACTTTGTTCAGAACACAAGCACCTTTCTCCCCCTTTTTAAACAAGGAAGAAATGTTGCCGGTCGAAACATGCCAAAATCAGCAATATAAAAGAAGTCACATGTACACATGTTATGCAAACAAAACGTGTTGCCAGATGTATCCACAGAAAGAGCTTAAAGGGGTGTTTTTTAAATGGAGTAACACTTTCATAGTATGTTTATTTTTATAAAATTACATCCGTGACGTGTAAACAATCCTTCGGTTTTCTTCCACATGCTTAGTGCTGATTTCGCAGCCACTGTAAAATACAAAGCGTGCGCGCTTGTATGGTGGCTAGAAGGACTTGGTGTCCGGAGCGCCGCTCGAGGCGCGGGCCGTTTGAGGAAGACGAGGTAGGTGGCGCTGTGCAACGTAGGGCCGTCAGGATACGGGGTGGCACAGCCGCGCGACGCCTCAGCGCATCGTTGCGCGTTTAGTTTTCAGTGGGACCATATTTAGGGCTGTATCTCGAATTGTTTTGCTGATGTTCATTCAGAATTCCCGACTGTTAGGCACACCAATCTAGCGTTCACAGAATTAACTTCTTGCAAGCGGTTCCACGTAAGGGTGACTACCGTTCTGTCGATACTCGAGGGGCAACCTTTTCTGGCGTTCTCTTGCGCGGGCGCAGCTTTGATCGGTGTTTGAAGCGCATGTATTGCCACCAAATTCCAGCAGTATTGTTTTGTGCGCTGCTGGGTGGAAATCGAAATTATATTTATATTTCACATACTTGGAATAGCCACATCCGCCCACAGGAGTTTCACTACATCTGCTGTAAGCGACTTAATTTTCACGAGGACCCAATTTCGGTGCAAAATAGGTCCCGCGAACAATTCTGCTAAAATGTAAACACATTGGAATCCATATTAAAGTCCTACCGCATGGCGAAAACTAGAACCCGCGAATTATTCCAAAACTTCAGCTTTGAGCCCGCGTAAATTAAGTCGTTTACATTAGACATTTGTGGTAGCGATGTCGTCGGCCGATTTTACTGCCACTAAAAAATGGGGAAGGGGGGGGGTTTGTGGTCCAGACTAATGAGGGGTGAATCTGGAACACCCCAGCTAACGAATGAGGCTTGGCACATTCTTTCGAAGCTATCATGGTGGTTCCATACTAGATGCCAGACTATGATGTTTATGGCACATTGAAAGAAAAACCTTTTTAAATCGGTTTCCCTAAACGGTCATGTCATTTGATAAAATAAATCATAACAAACGGTAAGAAAAACACAACGCCAGAAAGCAACAGAATTGGCACTTTGTTCACCTACCTGAGGTTATTGCTTTACAAAAAATATACAGAAGTTATTTCAACATGTTTCACCAGCAAATAAAAGCGTTCCGAAAATGGCAGTAATATTTCACACAATATACTTAGAGTAATATTCAATAATGATACTAATAGATAACAGCTTGTACAGAAAAACTGAGCAGCTATATCTACACTCCACACTTCTGCTCACCTTCGGGACCACAGAAGAAACCGTTCACTGTCTTTGGGCACCGAAAATAATGCGCGCTTTCGCTCAGCCGAGCGGTAACCTGTCTTGCATCCAGGCACGCAGCAGTGCCTGTTCCTTGGCGACCGCTTCGGCGCTGCCCCGTCCGCCATTTCGCTCACCTCGGTGATTTCATTCGTTTCATGCCTTCAGTCACTCTATTTAATCACTCCTCGGCCAAATTACAGCACATGCTCACGCTCACCAAGCGTCCTTTTGTTTCTGTGTCTCGCTTCACCGGCTTCACTCCCGCTTCGGCTCAACCCGTCTCGGCATCCCAGAGTGTTGTGGCTCCACCTATCCACGTCTTCCTCAAACGGCCCGCGCTTGTCAATGGAAGGGGGAGCTCGCTCCGGACACCAAGTCCTTCTAGCCACCATAGCGCTTGTCACAAGGAGCGTTCACCACCTACTTTTGGAACACTTGAAATATAGGCCAAAGGACATATTCACTGTCCACCCCAGCAAGCGTGTGTGAGTCCACCAAGCCAACTGAGGTGGTCCTCAGTGTTGTCGGTGGGTGGCTGATTAAAGCAGCCAAAACACATTGAAGTAGCCATTTTATTTATTTTTGTGCCAAACTTGTCGCCACCATACTTCTTAGAAAGATGTATCACAAAAAGTTAAACTAAAATGAGGCTCTGCACACCCTTAGTCAATGTGAATAAATGCTGGTACAACAAGAGTAATTAAGGTCATTTTTTTTAAAAAGCTCAAAATGTTCAGAACCAATGATGATGATGCTTTTTCTTGCAGCCGCAGGCCAAACTTCAGTTTAAGAATTGCTATGTCAAGCTTCATCGTGTTTGTCAGTTTTGTTTTTTAACGAAACTTCAAAAAGCACATGATCACAATTTGCATTTGGTATAAGAAGGGATAGGAGTTTCAGAGCACCATTTGCAAGATTTGACAAGGACGTACGCCAGAAACGCTGTTGTAAGTGGCTGCTCTGTGCAAGCAATTTAGGCATTTTGTATGGTCCTAGGTGCTAGAAACTGACTGCAGGTGCCAGATTTGTGATTCTAGCTCATGAGAACATCATCCAATAAAGTGAGGTGGAAGTCTCATTATATCCGCGCAATGCTTGAGCCTTTGAAGTGCGGTCAGAGCATTTAGCAACCATGATTGCATCTGGCTATTTGCCTTCTTGGACATTTCTTGAATCTTTAATAAAAAGTTTTGATAGCTTCTCGCAGAAGACATCTCTTAGGTCTTCTGTCTCTGGACCTAGGAAGGTAGATCTCATGTTGAATAGGTCCAGGAATAGGAAGCTTGTTAATGAGTCGCATCATAGCCAAAAAGTAGCCAAGGAGGCCAAGGAGCAAACTTCAAGTTTTGGTTGCCAGTCGTGGTTGAAAGTAGCCAATTTGGCACAAAGTAGCCACCAACGGCAACACTGGTGCTCCTCCATGTCAGCTGCTTCTCCCAGAAGCCAGTGCAAAGCGATGTAGCTTTACTCGCATCCTCTGTGCAAAGCGGTAAAGCTTGATGCAAGAGCTTCACCATTTCACTTTTATTTACCGTCAAGGTACAAAGTGTAATGTAATTTGACATAAATAAATAAATAAATAGGGGTGCAAGCACAAAACATGCCTGACAGGAGCGGAGCGGATGCTTTAAAAATGAAGGGTTCTGCCAGACCCCCATACTGCTCCTATACCGTTCTGTTAAATTCAACCAGGGCCTACTCTACCGTGTGTTTCTGTTTTTCCACTCTCGTTCTAACAAGTGCCCAGCCCTCCTTTGTTCATGACTATTTTTTTGTTTCATTGGTGATATTACTGCTTTACCACATCAACATGATAACATAAGGGAGAGCTATCTGTGCCTTGTTTTATGCTCTACTGGGATCAATACAGAAGGCTGTTTCAAATTTATAGAGCCATCATTTATGAGGAAGGCTGACAGCAGGAATGTTTCATGCCCTTTTGATTGGCCATTTTCAGGTAACCACATTTGTCACTGGTGACACTTTAGGGCACTAGAAATAATATATAGCAGTAATTAAAAGAAAATAAAATCAACACAATTAAAGTTTATTCCAACTTTACACAACGAGGGTCATAGGAACCTCGTGGACATTTCCTCACCTCTACGAGTTGCATCATCACTGTACACTGGCTCTTAGACAAAGACAGCCAACCGTTCTCGACTTACCTTAATGTGCCCATAGATGTCTGGTAGGGGGCCGCGGCTTGGAATTTTATACCATTGGGTGCCGACAGATAAACTATGGTTGTAAGAAATTTCTCGAATCCCACAGGTGCTTCCGTTCCGAGTTGTTCACATTGTCAAAATTGAACTCCTGCCCTCTTGTCCAGGTTTGGGCGTCTGCAGGGTTACGGTTCTTTGGCTTAGCATACGAAGGCGTAAACACCGTATGGATGCCCAAGGGACACAAAGCTCCTCTATGTCGCACGATTAGAGTGAAGCAGCATTGGGGAGGGTCCGGACAGCCTCTCATAGATTGTGACCTGCCCTCATCCTGCCACCTTCACTGTGTCGAGGCCAGTAGCAGTGTAGTAAGGTGGGCTGTTGGACCGTTATAAACACAGCCTGTTGTAGGAGACAGAAGTGCATTGGATTGAGGCATTGCAAGTTCTTTTCACTGCGGAAATCACATTCCAGCTTGCTTACCTTTAGCTTTTAGCATCTCAAAATTCTTCAGAATTGACTAAGGATTTAGTGGAAAAATGTTTTATCAGATATGTCCTGATTAATCTGTAAACCTGTAAACTTAGAAATAGTGCCTTTAGGCCTAATGTAATTGTAATCTGCTACAAATAACTTGAACCCTCTGACTTGCTGTTTGTAACTGTGGAAGTACTCTTGCTGAAGAGAAAATTACACTCCTTGTTTTGAAATGTAATTGTGAGGTCAGATTTCTTTTGCTGTGCCTGATCATGCCCTCATGCTGTTCAAGTATGCTTGTAAAATGGTGACTTTTGTTTTCTTGATGCAGTAAAGAAGAATTGATGAGGAACTCTGATCCCCTAGTCTGGGAACTAGGTGGTACAGACGATGCAGAGAAAACCGAAAGGCAAGTATGGTGTGATCTTCCCTTTAGAACTATACTGGACATCTGTGGCAAGGTTTTAGTGGCGTACACCTCAGCAAGCAAAATCTTACGGTGTGATGCTTGGTCTCAGCACGTCTTAACAAATATTTTATTTGCACCACAGAAACTTATTCTCAGAACGTGACTCCTTTTTTATTCATTTACACCAGGCAGCAAACTGAATTAAGGGCCTCTGCCAAGGTATTTCTTCATGGCTTACATGTTTACTCATTCACAACATAACAGGGATCTTATATCAGAGGAAATATATTTGGAGCTGAAATCTAACGGCTTTTTGCGTAAAACCTATTTTGGCCTGCCTTCACTTTTCCAGTCACATGCAGGGATGACACAAAACTCTTCATATATACAGGGTGTTTCAGAGAACGCAGGCCAAATCGCTCCTGCGAAAACTACTCATCGTAACGAGAAAAGGCTTGTGGCGTTTTAGTCCTGGGCCAGGGGTCCATTTAGGAAAATTATTAAAGTCCAGGGTAATTAAGTTGTTAATTATTTTTGCGTAATTAACTTTTTTAATATTGTGTTTAAGGGCATGGTTTAAATTATAAAATTGCTCAGCATCATCGAAAAACACTAAATCAACAAATTGCAGAATGATAGAAGGCACGCGAAGCATTTTACGGCTTTCTGAAAAGACTGCACAAAATCTATGGGTTTTTAAGTTTCGGTTTGCTATTGGAGCGCATCTCAGCCCCGGCGGCACCGCGCCCCGTGGAGAGATAGTGCAACCAGCCTCTGCTGCGTCGCGCGATGACAGCGGAGCAGAGGTTGGTTGCACTATTTCTCCACGGGGCGCGGTGCCGCCAGGGCTGAGATGCGCTCCGATAGCAAACCGAAACTTAAAAACCCATAGATTTTGCAGTTTTTTCAGAAAGCCGTAAAATGCTTTGCATGCCTTCTATCATTCTGCAATTTGTTGATTTAGTGTTTTTCGATGATGCTGAGCAATTTTATAATTTAAACCATGCCCTTAAACACAATATTAAAAAAGTTAATTACACAAAAATAATTAACAACTTAATTATCCCAGACTTTAATAATTTTCCTAAATGGGGTCCCTGGCCCAGGACCAAAATGCCACAAGCCTTTTTTCGTTGCAATGTGTAGTTTTTGCAGGAGCGATTTGGCTTGCATTCTCCGAAACACCTTGCATATAAAATATCCGAAGTCATCTTGGGTACATTTTGAGATGGCCCGAGTATATGAGTGTCAAATGTACATGAGTGTCAAAAGGCAGAATACCTTTATTATCGGAAACTGAAAATGCAGGTTGATGGTTTTCAATGTTGTAACTTGAAGGAATACTGACCCGAAATTTCAAGCTCTCAAAACAAGGCTGGACAGATGGGCGGGACGCTGCAAAACCCCAAGACATCACTCGTACAGCGATCTCTAACGGATCGCCATACTTTTGGAAAAGAAGTGCAATATTGAACATGTCCGACGAGGTTGACGAGACGAGTCACGTCACGATTCCGACTCCCTCTCCTCCTTGCTACGTCCTGTCGAGCTGGTGAATTGAAGCGAGAAGAGAAGCGAGGCCGCTTCCCATTATTCTCAAATACTCCCAGAGGACAAAGACGTCAAAGACCTCGCTTGATTGCGCCCTTCTTTTCCAAAAGTATGGCCATCCGTTTGAAATGTCGATGTATGAGGGAAGTTTTGGAGTTCGTAATGCCCCATTCAACGCTTCTGCAACCTTATTTTGCGAAATCCAATTTTTCGGTTTAGTATCCCTTTAATGGCGATGCATGACGTGCATATTGGAAGTATGAGGGCCATTGTTTGGTGGCATTATTTATGCTAATGGCCAATCTCATATGCTTTGAAAGGTAATTTCTGACTGCTCTTAGGTTAAACACTGTACTATATATGGCACATCAGTTCGGAGAGTACAGAATTCGGGTGAATGGGTAGGTAATATGAGATTTGTCCTATGCAATGCATTCTCCTGATCCACCAAATAGTAGAGAACACATCTGCCAGTATAGGGTTAGTTTGCGTTTGCATAATTCTTTTTCTGGAATCTCGGCTGCAGCCACCAGTCTTGCTGTTGTCCACCCTTTTGTTTCAAAAGCATTGGAGCAGGTGTTTACTCAATGCCTACATGGAATTAGCCCTGGGGTCATCCACAGCACTCTGCTGCGTTCATTTCTGCTGCACGTCAACTATGACTAAAACTCATTTCCAGTGGAGAAGGGTAAAGCAAGGAACACATGAGTGGTGAAACAGGGCGCCGCGTGGCGCTCGCTGCTAAGCGCACAACAGGTGCACCTCGCGGCATTTTCTGAACCGACTAGATCCGAGCGCCGCGACAACGCAAGGAGGTGATGTAAGGATGCGAGCACTGGTTGCTACGGATACTGTGCTGCACGGTGCCTGCTTTCATCGCTCATGTGTTCCCTGCTTAACAGTGGTAGAAAGTTATTTTGAAATGTCTCTACAATAACAATATAATCTGAAACATATTCTAATGAGCATGTTTCACACGTAGTGTAGCCAGCACGTGCCCGGGAGTTTAGTAACAAAGCGAGAATATCAGATTGACCAGTGTCACACTTGTCACTTTTTTTTTAAATAATTTTGTACATGAGGAAATTCCCTACACTGAAGCACTTGATGCGTGATTGTATACCTCTTGATGCTGTAAACATCCTCTATGAGCCTATTCATCAGGTAATAACATGCTATGTGCTGTGCAAACTGTTTTTGCATGGAGTGGCTATACATGATGTCTTGACAGACAATGGTAAAATATTGTTTTGTAAACCATCATTTTCTGGGACAACAAGAATCCTTTGAGGTTTCTTTCAGGTGCCAGCTTTTGTAGGTGGTGTAGCAACAATCTTATGCTGACCCCTGGTGTCGTTTTTCTTTTCACAGGCTCTGTGAGTGCCTCTGGATTGCTCTGAACAGCAGGTTTTGTAATATTATAATTGTGACAATAACTGTGATTGAAAGTCTAGTCATCCTCTCCGAACTGCTCATAGATTTAGAATATATCCAAGGTAAGATGGCTGTTCTATCCATGATATTGATGCAAGACATTTACAAATTGTTTCAGATCCATTTCATCCTTGCTTTTATGTTTTCATATCATTTTGTATGAATAACGTTGTGGGCACCCATTCATATTTTGTTTTGCATACTGTAAAACTTGACTGTTGAATGCATATTTTAGGTTCATTATACTTCTTGCTTATTAGTAGTTTGAATGAATTTTTGCTGAGGTGGATGTTTAGTTTTACAAAAATATTAGAGGCTTTCATATTGCACACAGTTGTGCCTAATTTCCTCTTGACCAGTAGGTGTTTTTATATGTTAAGAAGTATGCAAATGTGCAAGGGTAACTTGAAATTGTCCTTGTGAAAGTCTTAATTAACTTCCTTTGTTTATTGTTAAAACGAAATTTTACTTGGCACAGAACTGGCAAATGTTAAAATTATTTTATTTAGCCTGAGTCACCTTCATAATTATCAAAATGTGCTCTCAAGCACATCAACTCCAAATGAAAAAGAGCTCTGCAGTACCCTTAAATCAGTGTTGGGTATAGTACCTGCAATAAAGTACAGTGGAGACTTGTTGATATGTTCCCGGTTGATATGTTTTGCCTGCTGTTGCGTTCACAAGCGCCGGTCCCGTTTAACTCCCATAGAGATACATGTTCTAGTTTCCCGTCTGTTATGTTTGACTTCCCTGTTACGTTCAAAATCTGCCCATTGACGCTCACAAACCCGCGCTCCTGGGCCGCGTGCGGCGGATTTTCGGTCTACTGTTGGCAACGTATGCCTCTAGGCCTCTCTGCTGGATTCTTCAAATTATCTACCGTAATATCCCGAGTCATCGCCCACCCCCCAACCGCCTGAAATTCGTTAAAAAAGTGGGGTGGGCCATGTCTCGGTGGGTGAGCACAAACACTTGAAAAAAAGCGGAAAAAACCGCCTATTTTTCTCTGCGTATCTAGCGCTGATGCACAAGAGATACATCAAACTCAAAACTCGATTTAGTTTCATCATTTCATAGAAAAAAAATGCTCACGAAAGAATATTTTACTATAGCGAAGTCCGTTGCTTGCATACGCGCTAGAAACACCGCCGATCTGCAATAGCACGAACGTTTGTTCCGTGAAAGAATGTCACCATTATGTTCTCCTAGTTATTAAAAAAAGAAAAGTCTACAAGAAAATAGAAAAACCGACCAGGCGCAACGAGCGAGCGAGCGGACCAAAGAAGCGACCAAGAGCAATGCTGGGAAAGCCGGCGGTCGCGTTGGCAAATACTTTGGCGTCGGGCCAAGTCGGGCGCCTTGTCAATTGCAAGCTCTTGCGCAACTTTCTTGTTTGGTGCGTACATACGTGCGTCCGTGCACGGCGGGCTATCAATGCACGGTTGGGACGCTCTGCAAACGTCTGTGTAGGACGTTCCAGCAAACTTTATTTACGCTTTGGCTTTGCCTAAAATATTGCACAACCGCTGTCGCGACGGGCGGGAAGAAGGAGCGGGTTCGCGGTGGCCTTACTTCGGCGGAGACAGACTTTGACCTAACACTCCGCGGTTACGTTAACAAACTCTTATTTTTATCTCCATCGTTTTCTTTTCGCACGGATACGGATACACGACCACTTTGGGGTCGCTCATGGAGGAAATGCGTAAACAAAAAGAAGTGTTTTTCCCTCCTTCGTTTTACTTTGTCACGGACGTCCTCCAACTGTAAGGTCCGCGGCCGCGTCATTCGGGTAGGATGAGTGTTCGCGGATCCCAGAGTCCGCGCTGGGGTATTTGAAGGGGTGGGCGATGACTCGGTGTTTTTTCGGAAATCGATATTGGCCCCAAAAAATGGGGTGGGCGATGGCTCGGGGATGGGCGATGACTCGGGATTTTACGGTAGTCGAATCCAAATCCGTTCGAATCCATAGCGGCTAGCGAGCGAGCGATGGCACGATCGGAGTCCGTTTAGGATAGCTCAACCAGCTCAAAGATTTCAAAGTTTTAATGCGCTAGTCTCTAGCGCGTGTTTTAGTTCTTGGATCTTAATGGATTCCGTTCCTGTCGGACGTTTTGATGGAACTGATGGCAACGCTGCGAGCTCAGTGTGACGCCCGTTTTGACTTCGGGAGTGGAGCAAGAGCTGAGAAAAACTTGGTCGATGCTCGACGTGAATCAGTGCAGTTGTCAGAAATCGTGCTGTTAACGATTTCTAGCAAAATAAAGGTACCGTTTTATTTCTCTATTAGCTTCGCGCGACATTCATCGTTCTATTTTCCCCACTGAGCAACATGAAAAGTTGCCCCTCGAGGTAGCAATCATGGTTGCGTTTTAATCGGGTAGATACGGTATAGGTTGACTGCTAGTTCTAAACAACGGTGCCGAAAAAGAATGCCCAGCTATATGGTAACATACATGGTAGTTCTCCGAACCCCCAAAAGTCATTCTGAAGTAAATCCCAGTGTAAGGGTTGCTCCCAGTCACATCTGTAGCCCCACCAGCAGCGTTATCGGTTGTTACGTTTTCTCAGGTGATGCATTCTTTTTTCCGCGGTCCCTGAAAAACATATTAGCGAGGTTCTATGGTGCAAAGTACTTGAGAGATTATGTATTCCAAGTAAAATAGTAAGTACACCGTGCACTTGAAGTAAAGTGCTATAAATACAATGTACTTTCAAGTAACGCACAAACACTTTTTAGCACAACCTTTTATGATGCCATTTCATTCACTTCTACAGTGTTTTTCTTTTTTTTTCAAACTGTTGTGCATTGTTGCGGAGGTAATGAAGGTGCATCAGTTATTTTCCAAGATGGCGGCGAGTATAGACTAAAGTCAAGATTCGCCACAGAGTCGTTGTTTTATCCTCGCTTACAAACTATTTAACACGGTCAACTTATAAGGCACTTATCTGTATTGGTCTTATTGCCACCGTTACTTCACTCAGAGAAATTATCAGATGACGTTTTGAAAGACGATAGCGCTTTTTCACATGACGATATGCGTTTGAGACATCGTCTGTCCTCTTTTTCTTCCTCCTCCACAAGTTTTCCGTTTTTGAGCACAGCTTTTAGGCGCCCGTTTCTGGCTTGAGCGACGTCGCCGGCAGCATAACCGTGAGGTCACGTGACCCCCGTGAGGTCAGGCGACCCCGGTGATGTCACATGACCCCCGTGAGGTCATGTGACCCCTGTGAGGTCACGTGACTTCCGTGAGGGTGACCCTCTTGACATCACGTGCAGTAGCAAGCAGGATAAGGAGGTGAGGAGAAGAGAGGAGGGGTATACTCTCCCCTCAGTACCCTTCCCTCCTCTTCCTCAACAGCTGCGCTCTAATTCGGCGTTACAGGGAGTTGTAAACGACTTTCGCTTTTTCAAACCACGGTATCAGGTTTCATTCATTGTGTATACAATATGCCATTTTTTTGTTTTCAAAGTTGGGGAATGTATTTTGAAGTCGGGAGTTGTACTTTTTTTAAAAATTACCAGAAAAAAATACTTTAAGTAAATTACAAGTACACATTCGGAGAATGTACTTCATGTAAAGTACAAGTACACACTCAGAGAATGTACTTCAAGCAAAGTACAAGTACACTATCGAAGAATGTACTTCAAGTAAAGTAGAAGTCCACACTCGGAGAATGTACTTCAAGTAAAGTACCTGTTTTATAAGCCTACTTAAAGTAGTATCTTAAGTACAATATACTTAAAGTACTTCTTGACATTGGGTTAAATAGCAACCATGCCAGGATTACTGCATGTCTAGCCGGCTGGGAAAACATCACCGGATGGGTCCAGCCAACGTTGAGCCCTGCTGTCGTGACAACATTTATGGTGTTATGATTCCTGTAAATCAAAGAGATCAAACTGTCAAATCCAATACCAAATTATTGTTGACTCTGCATTCTAGATTGACTTTGTGTTCGTGTTGCACTAGGTCCCCTGCAAAGTCCTGCTGTTTCGCATTCAGACGCTTGTATGCTTTCAGAATGCTTCCAAAGGCTAATTGCCCTCCTGTGAAAATTTGACAGAAGGTGGCATGAAGCACTAAAACCAACTGCCACTGCTGAGTTGGCAGCATGACTTGGTGCAATAGCTGGAAGTCATAATGGTTGAAAATTGCAACCTAAATAGCATTATTTATATTGGGATTCTTCATTTTGTGAAATCTGGAGGATTAAAGTCGGGTTTTACTTCACTAAAGGAAATTCGGAAATCACTTTCTACCTTTTCATGGTTAGTGTATTTTCAAGTTGCAATCTTTTTGGAAATAAAAGAAGTGTATTTGGATGGGAATGTAAAAATAATTTATGCAAGCAATTTTTTTTTTTTACATCAAAGTTTTTTTAGATGCTTTGACTGAAGTTGCATTGCTTCAATTGAAATCTTTTGCTTAGCTGCACTATGATTCCTTATATGTCATTGTAATATTTCTAGAATGGAGCTTGACACCCAGATTTTCCACTTTCCACAAAATGGGAAACTTTGCTGCATATATCTGATAAAATTGTGTTTTACTCGAAGAGAGAATAAGTTTATCTGCAGCTGGATTATGGAACTTGTCTTGGGTGGCTTCAACTAAGAGCAGTTTCATAATCCAGCTGCAAGTGGACTGATTTCCTCCTAGGCACAGAAATAAAGCCATGCAATGTGATTTCCTAACCTCGAATTTAGTTGTCTAACCTAAGCTGACCCACATTGTTTTTTTCTTTATTCACATCCCCTTGCAGATCCGGCATGGCATCCCAAAAATTATAACTGCTCTGTCAATCAAACTCTGCCTGCCTATCCCAGTGCAAGGTTGAAAGCAGCCAAAACCATATTGTCCTACCTAAGCCTTGCCATACTAACTATATTTTTAACTGAGGTGAGAATGCATGACATGACCCTTCTTAGACAGGCAAGGCTTCAGTGATATTACTTTATCAAATACTAACTTGTTATGGGTGATTAAAATCTGTTTTTGCCTCCACAGCAATTTATGATGTGTTGTTTCTTTAAGATATTTCTCAGTAGAGATGTATCATTGTTTATTTGTGGCATCTCACTGTTGTTGATAAGATGTGCTTGTAGTTTTAATGCTGATTTGGAATTTAGGATGAGGTTGCATGAAGGTCTAATCAGATGTAATCACTTGGAATGCAAGTGAAGCAAGTAATACTGTACTAGTCTGCATCTTTTATAATTAAATCTTGACATATTTCCTGATGACACCATTGCTCTAGCAACATTATTTAATGAAATAAGTTTTGAGAAGATGACATATCTTATGATTGTAAGCAGAATCCTAGTCACTGTAAAGTTTTCTCTGTAATCTGTTAACAATAGGACTGATGGGATATTTATTACGATTCTGAAATGCACTGGCATTGAACTATACGTCATACAAAGGTCAGCTTTCGTGATGAAAACAATGTCCAGAGTGATTATAGCAGCAGTAACGGTGTTTGATGACTGCTTATATTCTCTATTACAGGTCATATTTAGGATTGTGACTGGGAAGTCTAGATTTCTAGTGCAGGGATTAGAGGTAAGTTTTATATTCTCCAAGAGAATGCTTTCCAAACTGAAGATTTGTGCTTGAGTTATCTACTGCTCTCATAACAAATGCTGTCAGAGTGTAGTATGAATGGCTTCATCTCAAAAGTTGGCTCATCTTAAGAATTAATGAGGGCTTGCTTATGCATAAGCCACCATGGATGATATACAGCATGCAAGTTTGTTTGCTCATTGCACACCTTGTGTGTTTGTTTACCAACCAGATGCACCCACATGCTTTTGTTTCCCCCAACCTCCACCTATGGTGGTGCACGCATGGCTGCTCCGCCATCGTGCATTCTCTACGTTGACCTTTGATTGACGTGCCCCTCCTTGCGTTCCAATCCACCAAAGATGCATTGTGGAACACTTTTCCACCGTATATAGCACAAGCGGTCAATGCCACGTTGTAAGGGTTTTCCTGTGGAATCGGTATCACGTGAGGTGACTGCTTAAAAGGGAAGCTGAAGAAGGTTTAAAAAAACAAGCTAGAGGTGAATTTAAATCTGAATGTGACAACCATTTGCCCTGAATATATTGTTAAGCTTGAGAAAACCCAAAAAGCCAATAGCTGAGTGTGACATCATATGTAGAGCTTCCAACTGTCCCATGCATGCCTCTCGTGTAGGAAGGTATGTGCCACCCCAAGCTCACGAAAGTTGCCGTCATACAGATGCTGTTTATGCTTCCATGTCTAGAGCATCAGTCGGGGGGCCAGTCTGCAATTTCTGTGGCATTTACAGTAGGCTCGCGGTAACTCAAACTTGGATATTTCCTATTCTTGGTAAATTCAAACACATCTTAAAATTTTAGTTGTCCCGTTATGTTTTTAATGTACTCATAAGCTGCTTAATTCGAACGGCGTTTCCGTACAATTCATACTTTTTGTTACTATGGCTCCGTTGAGTGTGCTTCTTTCTGAGCACCGGTGCACTGCAGAAAGGCAACACCTGCGGAGCTTGCTTTCCCTGGAGTTGCTTCTCCGCAGTGCATCGGTGCTCGGTGAGAAGCGCACTCAATGGGGCTCAAGCAGGGCAGAGCCATACATAGACTTTGGTCAATACTAGGAGCGCACAGAGCCAGGGCATGCACCAGATGCAGAAAGAGGGCTTGACATTCCCTCTGGGCCAACCAGAAGCCGAAAATAATTTCCTAGCGGCGGACAACGCAACTCAGCTAGCTGGTTCTGACCTAGCCACATTGTAGCTACACTTTGATCATATCAAAAAAGCCAAGAGAAGGAACGGCAGGGACGTTTTCCAGTTAATTCTGCTTTGTCGGCGGAAATAAGAACAATATAAAACTCAACTTTGACGGTGTTATTTTAGAATGCTATTACCTCAAGCCTCCTCCGTGCTTTTTAGAGACCATCAAACATGTTGGTTGCAGCTGGTAATCTTACTCGTGACGTCGCACATGTGAACCACGGTCGTCTCTGCGAGCTCTCTCGTGCTGCTCTTGTTCGGCGCCTAGGGAGTGGTAGGGATTTTTTGCCCCTTCAATAAAAAGCGTCACGAATATAAAAAGATCTGCGGACTTGTGAGAGAAGAAAACTTAGCAGCATTCTTTCGGCCACTCCCCCGACTATGTCATAACGCTAAGAATCTGTGTTCGACGAGTTTAGCGACCCTAGTTAACGGTGCACTAAAGACATTTCTCAGATCATCTGTTCTTGGTGATAACTCATTCAACGGGATCTTAGCATTCCAGAAATCGAAAAATTATGCTCGTGCGACGTCTGTTTCCCTGCTAAAAATGTGATAGAAGTTTGTACTACGCTGAGCGGAAAAATCTGGAGCACATAATTCAGCGGAGGCGCTGGCGGCGTGACGATGGGTGCGCGTCAGCCAATTGCAAGTCGCCTTTTCGAGAGAGGCGGCTTGTGACTGGCTGATGCGTGCCCCTCGTCACGCCGCCGGCGCCAACGCTGGATTTTGTGCTCCAGATTTTTCCACTTAGAAAGGGGCGTTGCACAAACTTCTAGCACATTTTTAGTAGGGAAATAGACATCGCACGAGCAGAATTGTTTTTGGATTTATAGGATGCTTGGAGTTCGTAAAATAAGTTATCACCAAGAACAGACGATTTCAGAAACTTCTTGAGTGCCCCTTTTACCGAAATACTCCTCCGTGTCAGTCACTTCTCCGGGCACAGTGGTGCAAACTTGTGAAACTTGACGCGTGAGCAGTGCTGCTAAGCGGTGAAGCCTGACACATTCATGCCCATGTAAAGCGTTGAAGTCTTCCCTGTTATGGGGCCCTCTGCATTTTTGCTTTCAGATTTAAGAGTCCCTACCACCCCCTGTTTTTCAAGATTATCTCAAAATTTTGGGTGGGTACTTTCTAGGTATTTTATGGCATACCATAAAACTAGGAAGCAAGCCCCCTGTAAAAGTTAAGAAAATCATGAAAAAATAGGAATGGATGCTTGTTATATTCGAGAGCAGGAAATCTGAAGGGTCACGTGGTAAGGTGGACCTTTATTTGATCTGATGGAACTGTACAGGAGTAGTATACTGTACAGGAGTAGTACTCATTTTTAAAAAAAACCACGCCGCTTCCATCAGGCCTGCTTTGCGTTGGCTCTCTCCCGTCAAGTTTGACTGCTTTGCACCGATGCATGTGCATAAAGCTTCACCGCTTTGCACCGGCTTCTCGGAGAAGCATCGGACATGGAGGAGCATTTAGGTTAGTTTGGGGGCTCAGAAGATTGCTGGGGTGTGGGTACTTTACATTTCCCTTGCTTATACTATTAAGTGCTTAAAAAGTAGGGGGCGGGCAATTCTCGTGACATGAACGCATGCTGTGTATCATACAGTATGTTGATTGTAGTTGTGCTTATCACAGTAGTATATGTTCATCGTGGCAGTGGGCCTGTCCTCCCGTTTCATGTATTATGCTGCCTGGTTACAGCATGCATAATACATCAAAATCATAATACAACAGTACAGTGCGATCAGAACCCCTACTGTAATGTGTTTCAAATTGCTTTAGTGAAATCTGAGCAAGTTATAATTAAGCTTATTTTTTGTGTTTGCCCATGATGCCAGTATCACTTGTTGCCACCAATATAACTTGCTACCACATGTACATATATTTCACAGTTTGGTGTAAAAAGGCCAAACCAAAACCTCCAGTATTTTTATTTGTTCTTATAAAGTAGACAACCACAGTTTGAATTTGTCACCTTCATGGCTTAATCATGTTGCTCTTTCAGGTAGGGCATACAAAAAACTATGATCTCTTGTTTTTTGTATGTTGACTAAACTTTGATTCTGAGTTGCCAGATACGATCACGGGATATCACAAAAACAACTTTATTTTCTAGTAACTTTTTGGCATTGCCAGATCCTGTATTGGCACAACTGATAAGCATGAAATCTGGTCATGTGAAAGAGACATTGTTTGATAGCTTTGAATTTGAAGGGAAACAAACACCAAAAGCCAAACTTCAATCTTGCTATTTTATTGTTTCTTGTGTTGATCTTTGCGAAACAGGTTTTACGAGCTCCTTCGACTCTTACAATTTGTTCCCTATTTTTGTATTTTTTGCCAGATACTAGATGCAGTCATCATCATCACAGCCTTTTCGCTGGATGTGGCTTTCTATGCATCGCCTACAAAAGACAAAGCCAAGGAGGCTGCAGTGCTGATAGTTCTTTTAAGGGTCTGGAGAATCAAGAGGGTTATTGACAGTAAGTACTACTTTCACTTGCTTTCTTGGGGGATGTTTAAAAGAGTACAGCGTTTCAACTAAATGTGAGGACCACACAAGCTTAAATTGGACTTGGATACGTTATCTGCTAAGCCCAATAACATAACCAAATCATAAGGGGCATTTCAGCTTATATTGCAGTATCTAATGTCACTCAGATAGATTGGCACCGGACCATAGCAGGACACCTATTATCGTTGTCAAAAGCAGCGTTGGGCCAAGTACAGTCGCAAAGCCCGTCAGCTACCTCGCAGGAATGCTACTGGAAGAGGAAATTTTGCATGTGGTGCTTCAAGCACTGTTGCCTCTTAACACTTTAGCTATTTGAATTGGCCTTTTTTATTCCGAGAAAGTAATGATGGAGTGTGATCATCAACATCTCACTTTCTGGAAGCTTACTGAAATTTACAAGTAGATTTTCTACTTGAAGTAAAGTCAAGCACAGTATTTACATGATTGTACGCAGCAGACCCTTCTTTTATTATATAAAGAAATTTCAATTGGGGTCGGAGGGGGGGGGGGGGGGGGTGTTCTATATTTAGAGCCATACTGTGCCAACTTTGACAAAGCCCAAATAACTGAACTTCTGAATGCACTTTAGTGTTTTTTGAGTTCCTAGGTATTTACTCTGTGTCATTCTGCTCTTCTTTATGAGAAGTCTTTTTTTTTTTTCCACTAGTCTTGACCTTATACATGGGGCAGGCCAACAGGGGAGGCCAAGCATAGGAAGCGAGCAAGCCGGCCGTGTCGCGGCGGTCGCCTATTGTTCGCCGCGACCTGGCGGTAGCCGCCGCAAGAACATCGGGCAGCAATGGCGACGAACAACACGGCGGACAGTGTCCCCGTCGTGATTACGACGGAATTTAAGGCAGCTACGAGTTCGGAAAGTTCCTTCGGAAGCCGGTGCCGCCGGCTCAGAATCATCGCGAAGTAATAGCAAAGAACAGCACACAGGACAGTGGGCGACTAAGAATCCGGAAAGCTTCTTCGGTAGCCGGTGCAGAATCATCGGGGGGAGCAGTGGCGATTAGCAGCACAGCAGACAGTGTTCCCGGGGTGATTACGACGGGGTTTAAGGCGGTTACGAATCCAGAAAGCTTCTTTCGTGGTGCCAATATGACGAAGAGAAAACTGTTTCATGAATCTGGCCGCGTGTGCGACGGGAAGGAGGTCTGTTTCGACGGACAAGTGGATGTCACGGAGCGCCATACTCTGCAAACAGAATTAAGCGTGCCCGCAAAAATTTTTTGTTGGCGTTGAGTGGACTGCGGTAATTATGTACGTTTATTTCTGAATCAGCTTGACAATAACTGGGCGATTTTTTTTCGCGCCCTTCCGCGATTCTCTTTACTATCTTCCTGTAGGCTGATGGAAACATCCAACGGTAGTCTTAGGAGGGCGACCGCATTCCGCTTCTCGATTCCGGTGAAGTATTTGCTGCATACTTTAGAGTTTGCCGTCGGTGTCGATGCTGTTCCATCGTCGCTAGAAGAGAAAAAAAGTTAATTGTATTATTCGTCAGCAGCACAAAGCGCGAACTGGAAGGTAAGAAACACCACTAACCTGTATGGACGCACAAGTCGTACCCAGGTCGCGCAGTACTCCGCCTCGTACGGCTTCGAAGGGACGATGTAGTACTTCGTGCCGTGCGCGATCTTGCCAACCACGCAGCAATTGTTGCGGCTTTCTTGGTGCGGAATAGCCATCTCAGAAATTACAGCGCTAACCCACTACAACGCACAACCAACGCAGCGACTGCCAGAAGATGCCCGATGCAACGGTCCCGTTTGCCGCTAGGGACGCCCTGGTCGGGGCTTGAATTAGATCCGCACGGTTCCTATAACAGCAAGCTGTGCAATGACATCACTAGCTGTTTCATTTATGAATATACACATCTATGAATATGAAAAGGGCCTGTTAAATCACTGTCACATAAGGTCCACGTTTGTGAGGTGCTAAATATTTTTTTTAATATTATGCGTTGCCATGGTATAGGTTTATGTGCACAAAAGGATGAGGGGTGTCG
Source organism: Ixodes scapularis (assembly GCF_016920785.2). Classification (NCBI taxonomy): domain Eukaryota; kingdom Metazoa; phylum Arthropoda; class Arachnida; order Ixodida; family Ixodidae; genus Ixodes; species Ixodes scapularis. Next base: position 181,449,407 of record NW_024609846.1, on the reverse strand, counting down.
ATCTTCAGTATCTTCAGAAAAATATTTGTACCTAAAAATTCATTGAAACAACCGTTGGATTCACATGCAGTTATTTGCAGGCCATATTTCCTTTAGTTTTGAAAACCAGGTGACATTTAGCCCCTATTTCAACGTTCTTGAAACTCGTATGCTGCTCCCAACTTGCTCCAAGACCTCGTGTTTGCTGCCGGCAGCCTGCTCCAAACTAGTTTTTTCTGCTTCCAAGATTGCTCCAAATCTGCTTTGCCAGTTCCATCCCTGTGCAATACATTCAATGCATTGCAGTTCAAGTTAGCTGCATCCGGTAACCCATTGTTAGGGGAAGTGCCCAGATGCCTGCACATAACGTGGGCCACACCCGTTGGATTGCATGGGCGACCGCTGTAGCCGTTTCGCGCTGAATCCGAGAGATGGCGCAGCAGCCACGGAGCGGGAGTAGAAGGATTAAGGAGAAAGGGGGGGGGGAAGGGACGGCCTGTGATGAACGGAGAGGCATAGTTATACCTGTGATACTGCGCTGATACCGCTGCACGCGAGTAAGCGAGAAAATAATGTGTTTAAGCGAGATTGCTTGCATGTGGGTCATGACCGAGACTGGCCGAGACAACCAGCGACGAGGTACGTCACAAGTGGGGGCTTGTCCCTCGGACCTGGACCTTCAACAAGCGCGGAACCGACGTAAACAGTCCGTTACTTGGTTTAGCTCTTCAGGTTCTTTGTGCCCACCCGGACTATGGATTAAGTGACCTCGTGCACTTTAGTTGCTCAGCCTGACTGACGGGGCTCCCCTAGACAGTGAAGCAATAGCAGCGACTGTCTGCACCCTGCTCCTAAACAGGCCGATGGATGCGTAGCAACCGGCTACGGATCCGGTGCGACTGATGCCATGGAAGTGCAGAAATATTCAGTTGCTAAAGCTCATTGGATACAAAGACCACCAGAACCCCAGTGAGTTCATAGAGAAATTATAAAATTTCTGCCTTGTCTCTGGAATCGGAGGCAACAAGCGCATTCACCAGGTGCTTCCCGCTGCCTTGGAAGGCCCTGCCAAGCTGTAGTGGCGGTTCTCCGGCGGGTTTGAAAACTGGGACACATTCACCAAGGAGTTACGTGCAGAGTTTGCCTCTGTCGACTACAAACATTGGTTAAAGGAGAAGCTCGAGCATCGAACCCAGCACCCAGAGAGAACCGGAGCCACTTTTTCTTGTCATCGCAGAGTATTTTGACGGGATAGGCGAAACCGTGTCGGACGCGGACAAGGTTGCAACCGTCCGCAGGCAAATGCATCCCAAGTTCCAGGGCTTGTGCTAGGGTGTGGCAACGGTTAAACCAGCTGAACTACGAAAATAGGGAGAAACGAGTAAAGCGATCGCTTGTCTTTACTCCTTTCTCCCTATTTTCGTAGTTTAGCTGGTTTAACCGTTGTAATATGTACCACCAACTAGCTCAGCTTCTACCCCCTGTTAGGGTATGGCCTTTGCAAACCTGCGCAAAATGGCCAAGGCTGCCGGCGGCGTTATGGAGATGCGTGGCACCGGCTGAAGTATGCAAGAACGAACCAGGTGGCTAAGGATCTCGCTCCTTCGTCGAGCACCATCCAGTCGCCCTAAACCAGGGCTACACGCTGAGCGCCAACGTCAACTACTATGGTGTCACCCTGGCCCAAGGCCACCCACCAACTCCAGCAACAGTGAGTGCCAGCATCGGTCCCCACCCATGGTGGCCCCTGCACCCAGTGGCAGTGCAGGCATCCCACTGCAAGACCCAGCAGCTGGCCACAGCCCCCGCTCCTTTCCCGCCCATACCACAGCAACTACCGCAGTGGACCTTCCAGCAGGCCCAGACACTGACAGTCGTGGCCCCATACCAGCCCACGTCCCGACCGACACCGCAGTGGACCCAGCCGTGGGCCTCGGCGCACACCAGCAGGGAGCACCAGCAGTGCCAGTGCTGTAAAGGCGCGGGGCATGCGGCCGGGAGCTGTGCCATGGGAAGACCATGCAACCAGCCCTGCTATTACTGCTGCAGCCAGCGAGGACATCTCCAAGCCAACTGCCCGGGAAACGGGTGAACATAGAGGCTGCCCCGGCCAGCATCTACGAGACTGCCGTACAAGTGGCAGCCACAGCCTGAGGAAAGGAGTGCTTACTTGAGCTCACCATAGGAGATAGGGTTTTTCATGCCCTCTCAGATACGGGATCTAGCGTCAGTTTGTTGGGGACACAGCTGTAGCTGCAACCCGAGCAACTGGTGCAGGACTCGGAGAGGAAGCCCACTCCCTCCGGTTAACGACGAAATGGTCCAGCACCACGCAGTTCATCAGGTGCCGGATTCGTTGGTCTGGTGGACGCCGAAAACAATGCTTCATTCATATGCTTGAGGTCCTTGAGGGAATAAAACGCAAGCACTGCATGGCATTTCTTGACGACATCAGGAGCACATCAAGCACCTGCAGAACGGTCTGCACCAGATCGCCCAAGCAGGGCTCACAATCAACCCAAAGAACGGGAAAGCGTGCAAACAGTTCTCAAATTCCTCGACCGTGTGATATCCCCGGGAAGATGTCAGCCAGATCCTGAAAAGGTGCAAGCTGTTGAGGCCTACTCCGACCCAACATCCGTCAAACAGTTGCGGGCATTTCTGGGATTAGTAGGGTATTACCACAGCTTTATCCCAAGATTCTCTGACATCGCGAAACCACTGACAAGGCTACTTAGGAAAAACGTCCCCTGGACGTGGGAGCAGTCACAACAGACCACCTTCAGGTCCCTGAACGCTCAGCTAAGAGAAAAAGCAGTGGTTTGTCTGCCCGACCTCAACTGCCCTTTTGTCATTGAGACGGATGCCAGTGGCATTGGCATCGCCGCAGTCCTCCTGCAAGAACAGGACGGTCAACTCAGGCCAGTCTCCTTCATCAGCTGAACTCTGGATGATGCTGAACGGAACTACACTGTTCAGGAGTGGGAATGCCTCGCAGTGGTCTGGGCTCCGGACAAGTTTCGCTCGTACGTGGAATTCACCCATTTCGAGATATACTGTGATCATGCATCCCTTGCTTGGATGTTCAGCACAGAACAGACATCCAGCAGGGTCAGAAGATGGGTCCTGCAATTGCAAGGATTCAACAGCACTATCAAACAGCGAAGAGGGAAGGCCAACATCCCTGCAGACGCATTAAGCCATTGCCCACTGCCTGCAGCAGACACTACTTTACCATCCATCGCAGAGGATTGCTTCCCGATTCAGATGGATGAGCCGAGTCCCTCTATACATTTCGAAGAGCTGGCAGCCCTGGAGGCTAACGACATATCGCTACTCTGAGACGCAAACAGGCTGGCGACAGAGCAACTTAAAGATGACTGCTTGAAGGCGATAATCCAGTTCCAAAAAAATTAGAAACGTTTACAATTCCCTGTAATGCCGAATTAGAGCGCAGCTCTTGAGGAGGAGGGGAGGGTATGCCTGTGTGACGTCACGAGAGTGACTTCACTCGTGACCCTTGTGACGTCACACATGACCCTCGTGACGTCACTGGGGACCCTCGTCACCCTCGTTACGTCAATCGTGACGCTTATGACCTTTGTGACATCATTCGTGACCCTCATGATGTTAAACATGACCTCGTGACGCCACTGGGGACCCTTGTGACGTCATTCGTGACCCTCGTGACGTCACTGGAGACCGTTGTGACGTCATTCGTGACCCTCGTGACGTCACTGGAGACCCTTGTGATGTCACTGGTTACCCTTGTGACGTCACTCATCACCTTTGTGACGTCACATGGTTACGCTGACGGCGACGCCGCTCAACCCGGAAACGGGCGCCTAAGAGGTGCTCTCTAAAACAGACTTGCTTTCGTCTGAGGCTGAGGCACGCACAGTACAAGACCTGGCAGAGAGCATCGAGATCAACACCACGGGCCTCCTGACGTATGTGGGACGGAATACCAGGGCCCCCTGGCTACCCCTGCACCTGAGGGTGCTGCTTCTGCAAATGGAGCATAACGATCCATTGAGCGCCCATGCAGGGTACTTCAGAACTCTCCGACGCATCCAAGAGAGATTCTATTGGCTCGGAGTGCAGTCCCACATATCCCGCTACGTCCAGTCTTGCAAGTTTTGCCAGGCTTTCAAGCCACGCCGACAGAAGCCCAAGGGTCTCATGGACAGCTCGTGGTCAACAAACACTATGGAGCAGCTAAGTGTCGACCTGATTGGACCTCTCCCCACCACAGCATAGCAGAACGAACACATCCTGGTTCTCGACAAGCTCACCAAGTTTATTGAGCTCCACCCTCTTCGTGCACCAGTGTCCCGAGCCATTTTTCGAGAGGATGGTGGATGTCTTCTGCTACCACTGTGTTGCTCTGAGCATTCCCAGCGACAATGGCGGGCCATTCGTCAGCGGGTTGTGGGAGGGCATAATGAAAGCTTCTAGCATCAAGAACCACCACACCGTGCCCTACAGACCAGTGGGTCAGACCGTCGAGCGGCATAATGCTACAGTGAAGCAGGGAATCATGGCATAGAGCACTACCCACGGGGACTGGGACAAGCGCCTGCCAGAGGTGGCATTTGCCATGAGAACCTCGGAGAGCGTGGTGACTGGCTATACACCTGCTTTCCTGTGCTACGGCTGTGAGCTCCACACGCCCTGGAAGTTCACACCTTTGCAGGAACATCCAGAGGCCCGACTTCCCTCTTCCCATGTGTAAGCCATAGAGCTCAGGCAGCACCTCAGAGATGCACTTGCATTTGCAAGGGAGCACCAGACCAGGGCACAGGCAGGGGTGTGACATCTGTGCCAATTACGCCATTTGGATACAAACCCAATTTTCTCTGCCTAGTTGTGCCAAGAACGCGAAATTGGTCGAAATTGCGCCACACTGCACCAAAGTAACTCAAAAACTAAAAAAAAAAAAGTTTGCGGCGACGCTAGGTTTTGCGGGAAACAAGAGCTTAGTTGGCAACATTCAATCTCGTCGTACACGGCACGAGTACAGGGTGGCACAAGGAACCACCAGATTCGAAGATATCAGCTGTAGTGCGCTTCTATACCTATGATACGTGGTCTTTTCCCGATTTTCCTACTACTTTCTGCTGTGATTTCTGACTGCATGCTAACAGTGCGCTGTCACGCGGTCTCGCTGTCTGGCTGCGGGAGGTATGACGCACAGGCTATCAAGATGAGCAAACCTAAGTATTTCTTTCGTTTTGAGAGTAAACCTTTTCTTAAAAGTGCTATTGAGCATTTCAGTCGTGTAATTGTTCATTCGTGTGTGTCCCTAATATTGTCAAAACGGTTGTCGCCGTCGCCGTGAGTACTTTCGGTTATTACACGTGCGCTTCCAGTGCGTGAGCAATCGAATGAATCAGTCACACACTCGTATTTTAGCGTCCATGTGGTCCTTATAGTTTTTCTACCAATTCACTATTTACCTTGTGACTCACTTTTGTGGGGAGTTTTTTCTATCTGCACGTGCTTTTTAGAGCATCCAATCGATGTCTGGTTCAGTAAACCGTGCTTCCCTGTTCATGCTCTGGAATCGCCGCTTTCAAAATTTTTGCACTACAGTTGCGCTTTGGCACCAGTTTGTATAAGCTTGAGGTACCTGGTGCCCACCTAACTTTGCAGCAAGCCTGTGTTTTCTGTCCTCATCTATATGCATAAAACTCGCGTTTGCCTTTTCCGTTTTTTTTTTCTTTTATATTTTAATTGTTGCTTATCGGCGCTGATGACTTATTGGAACCAGGGTGGACAAAAATGATGATTAAAAAAGAAAAATCTGATATATATGATTTATATCTTTCTACGCTTCTACGATTTATATCAGATTTTTTATGATTTAAATTTCTGATAAGCTGCTCTAACATTTTCTGCTCCTAATCTGCTCCAAACTGTAGACTTTTGTGCTTCGAAGTTGCTCAAGAATGCATAAACTGCTGCTCCAAAACGAGAATTTTGTGCTCCTGAACTGCTCCAAAATCCAGATTTTTCTGCTCCAAAAATTGCTCCAAAACCTGTTTCACCTGTCTCACCCCTGCACAGGAGTTTCAGCGGCACCAATACGATGCCACATGACAGCTATGCCACCTTGGTGTGGCTGACTTGGTGGTCCGTGATTTGCACACCCTAAGCCGCGTGAGCCACTGAGTCGCAGCCAAACTGTCCCCCTGAGACATTCCGGACCTTTTGTGGGTGCCGCTAGGCTCGGGCGCATTGTTTATAAACTGCAACATCCGACCACAGGCTGAGCATGCGGTCTGGCCAACGTGGACCAACTTGTGCAATACCAGAGCTCTTGGGACTCTACATGCACGAATTAAGGGGGGGGGGGGGGGACTGTTAGTGGAAGCGCACAGATGTATGCACATAATGAGGGCGGCACCTGTTGGATTGCATGGGCAACCGCTGTAGCCGTTTCGCGCTGAGCCTGAGAGGTTGCGCAGTGGCCGCAGTGTTGGAGCGGAGGAACTAGGGAGGGAGCGGGGGAAACAGGAAAGTCGGTGAGGACAGAGAGGCTTAGCTATACCAGCAATACTGCTGCGCACGAGTAAGCGAGAGAATAACGGGCTTAAGCGAGATTGCTTGCGTGTGAGTCGTGACCAAGACTGACCGAGTCAGCCAGGAGAGTTTATTCTGCTTCAATGACTACAGACTTGCAGCACCCAGACTTAAGTCACATCGGATAGAGATTGTGGCTTGATGCTTGGATGAAGCCTTTTTACAGTGCAAGTTTCTATGCAGGCAGCTTCAACCTTTTGTTTCTTTCTGGTTGGCTGTCAGATGGGTTTTATCTCATGGGAGCGCTTCCTAGCGGCAGCTGACCAATGGCTTCATGACGCGGTGTGTAACGGAACAGCCCGAGCGGAGGAGGCTGCTTACCCAAGACCGAAATCACGGCCAAACTTAGGACGCTGCAGCGATTCTGCTGGCCAAGCAATCCACGCTTATCGCCACTCCTTTGAAAGACTATGTATAGGCAACTGCTGAAAGCATCGGTTATTGGATGGCCCATTCAGTAGAAACGTGAAAGGCCCACTCAGTGATCCACCCATTCTTTGTCAATTTTAAGTCACTTATGCATGACGTTTGTGTGAATGTCCCCTGGTGGGCAAAAATGCTGAGGTTTCATCTGTTCAACCACAGTTTTGACCTTGAGCAAAAAGCTTCCTCTGCTCGGGCTATTTCATCGATTGCCACGTCACTTACCCTGTCTTCGGCTGCTGCCAGGATAGCGCTCCAGTTGTATAAAGCACGGCTGGCGTGTTCTGTGTAAGTTCCATGAGCGCTGTAGATGCCAAAAATGCTCAAAGCTTATCAAAGCTGTGTGTTGGGCTAGTTGGTATTGGTCTTGGGTTGCCAAAGGCATGGTAGCGCTTTTTTGGACGAGGACAAAAGAAAGAAAGACAAGACAGACACGAGCTCAGCGCTCGTGTCTGTCTTGTCTTTCTTTCTTTTGTCCTCGTCCAAAAAAGCGCTACCATGCCTTTGGCAACCCAAGACCGATGCTCAAAGCTGTCTTGTCCTGTCACTCCGTTCTGTGTTCAGAGCTTCCGAATCAATGTTTTAACTTTTGCCATTGCAACGTTTGTGCAATTTGAGATGCCCCTTTGTTTACATCGACAGTCGCTATTGGCGAGGTTCGGCAGGTTTATTCTCCAGAACCTTCCAGCATTAGATAGGCGACTGCTTCTGTGTTGTCAAAACCAGTGAGGTGGATCGTCTTTAGAAGCGCTTGAATTAGGCGGATGCGTTTGTACACTTCACGGTCGAACGCAAGGACAAAGGTTCCTTTCCCTTCTTGGATAAACTGAGACCATAAGTGCCAGTGGGTTGAGCTTCTCTGTTTACAGGAAGCCAACCCACACTGGCAGGTACTAGTGTTTGATTCCCACCATTCACAATGTCTTAAGGCGTCAGTGGTTACTGTGCTTCTCAGGCGTGCCTTTGCCATGTGCTCTACGAAGAGAAGTCTGCAAGAACAAACCCAGGTTGTAATGTCGAATCTCTGCAAGAGTGGTTACGTCCAACTGCTTCAATGCAAAAGCATTAACTGTCCCATGGAGCAAAGCCACCGTTGTCTGTAGGACCTAAACAAGCATGAAATTCCCATTGGCTGTGACGCGTCATGTGGCTTCATAGCACTGGTGTCATCGTTGCTAAGGAGCCGGCCAGACTGCTGGCAATGCAGCGGGAGGGGGGGGACGCAGGTATGCGTCCCCCCTCACGTCATTAAGCATGCGATGCTCAATCGTATGCTCAAGGACGACGCCGTCCTTAACGTCATCCTTGAAGTCGTCCTAGAGGTCATCCTAGACATTGTCCTCTAGGCGTCGTCCTTGAGGTCCTCCTAGACTTTGTCCTCTAGGCGTCATTCTTGACGTCGTCCGAGACTTCGTCCTTGAGGTCTTCCTAGAAGTTGTCCAAGATGTCGTTCTTGATGTCGTGCTAAAGGTCGTCCTAATGTCGTTTTTAAGGTGTCATTCTTGACGTTGTGCTCTAGGCGTCGTTCTCGATGTCATCCTCTAGGCGTCGTCCTAAAGGTCGTCCTAGAGGTCGTCTTAGAAGTCGTCCTAAGGTCCAACGTCGTCCTAAAGGTCCTCCTAGATGCCGTACTTAGGGCCGGTTGCACCAACGCCGCTTAGTCGGGAACCTAAGCTTAGTTTCGGTTTCGTTCGGTTGCACCAAAATCGCTTATCGCTAAACCTAGCACTAAACTATGTTTAACTTGAGTGCTCAACATTGGGCGCTTTGCTTTTGGTTGTTTCTTAATCCTGGATTTAAAATCATGGCGGCTGGTTTGTCGCGGTCGACGCGGTTGACGAAATTGGTTGTGCAAATTGTTTTAGGCTACATCAGCGTGAAAGTCTTGACAAAATGATCTTCGATTGTCATAAGGATGCAAAATATTGTTGCGTGAAGTGTTTATCGACCCCTGTTTTCAAGTTGGCTCTCCACTCTCAGGGTGTGTTAGCCCTAACCGAGATACGTACGGAGCTGTGCGGCTCACGTCTGTCTTCCCGTTAATTCTTCTGCAAACAAGCTTATTCGTATATACTTACTAATTTTTGCATAACTGTAACAGATTGTTATTGGCCACCTTGTTTATTTACACTTGCAGCGCGTATCCTTCAATCCGATCAGCGCGTTGAATAGTGGCGGTACATGATCTCGGCGATCAGCTGATTGTCGACACCTTTGCCGTTTGCATTAGATTGTGGCGCTTTTAAGAAATAAAACAGTGAAAATTTAATTTTTTTCGTTTTCTGAGTTTTGAGACAATCTTCAGTGAATTTTCCTAATCTCGCGAGTAGAGTCTTGGCTTCAGAAAACTGTATCGTTCCATAACCGTAACCTTTTTGGTGATCGCGATTTTTTAGGAATATTTGGCTTCATATCTTTCATTCGTGGCGACGACAAATCGTAACGACTACTATGCTAGATTCGTTCGTTGCTGTATCGGGGCAGGCTGGAGTAGGTGATGCGAAGAGACGACCGTTCTTATCGGCACGATGTGATGTACTAGTGGCAGTTTTTTTTTTTCTGAACTCGACAGTTTGAAACTGAAGTCCGTTTGAGGCTGCAGCGGATGTTCAACGACAGTACAATGCAGTTCTGTCACCTTGCTGGTAGCAACGAGTACCGTCGATGCAAGGTCTCGTGACCTGACCTCTCGATGACTTCTATTCGACTATTTCCGGGCATTTTCGCAGCTGCCGTGGCGAGTTCGTCACTGTTTTGAACTTCATCGGTCTCAGGCGTGACTTGATTTTAGTAGTCATCTTACCTGCCTACTTATTCTCGATGTTGTTTTGTCTTCAGCGATGTAGCGAGTAGAACGTCCTTCTCGCATTCGGTGAGATTTGGGGTCCCCGATGGCTCCTTCACCTCAAAATGTGATCACGAAAACTACTGCCACTGTCAAAATATCCTGTTATCAACCGATATTAAACACACAATCACAGATGTAAAGAGCATTCATGTTTGTTTAAAGCTTTGACTTCTGTTATTGAAAGTTAAGCGAAAAAATGATTGAATTTGAAGACCTTTCATTTGTTACTCACCGAAGAAATGCAGCGAAAAGCAGATGCCGACGACTACTACTACGGCATTTTTTTTTTGTTTACATCATGTTTACATCTCTCTGCCAATCGTATTCGTCTCTCTGAGCGTTCCCTAGTTCGCTCTGTTTGTCCCTACATTCCCTAGGCAAATCCAGAGTTTAGCTAGGGGTGCGTCTGTAAAGCCGGGTTTACGTTGGTGCAACCGGAATTTAAACCCGTGCTTATCCGAGCTCGGTTTAGCACGCTAAGCCGACTTAGGAAAGAGCCGCTTTGGGTTAAGGTAAGCGACGTTGGTGCAGCCGGCCCTTAGTGTTGATCTCTATGATGTCACCCTCGTTGTCGTCCTACACGTTCTACACATTACCGTATACACATTACGTATAAGACGCACCCCCCACTTTTTGCAAGTTAAGTAAAAATTAGTATATAAGATGCACCTGTGTATAAGATGCACCGCCGAAAATTGTGAAATAAAAGTGTGTCTTATGTATGAGACGCATCATTGTATAAGACGCACCCCCCACTTTTTGCAAGTTTCTAAGTAATATTTAGTATTTAAGACGCGCCGCCGAAAATTTTGGAAAAAAAGTGCATCTTTTACACTGGAAAATACGGTACTCGAAAACATTTCACCCGCGGGACTGTAATGCTTTCGCTTTCCTACACGTAAGCAGGGTTAAGTGTCCTCCTGTAATTTTTATTCTTCAGATGCTCGAAAAGTGAAAGCGTCCTCTCACAGAGTGCAGCATGCCCCCATCCGATTGCTTCTCTGTGCCTTACATCAGCTGCACTAGCAAAGTCTTTTCCCGCATGCTCGGCCTCTACAGAATTGGGGTGGCTTACAAGCCCGTGTCAACGATCGGCCATTGTCTCTCCCTCCCGAAGGATCGGCACCCCCAAATAAAAGGCTCAAGGTGTCGTCTACCACATTCCATGCGGGAATTGTCTGACCTCATACGTCGGGGAGAGTAAACATTTTCCAGAGAGGCTCACGCGACACAAATGCAATCTCCGAAAGAAAGATGTGGAAGCAAGCAACAGGTGGAAGGTAAAACGGGCCGCACGAGACTTTGACAGCAGCACCGTGCTGGCCTTGGAGAAGTTTTGGAGAAAGCGACTTTTTGTTGAGTCTTGGTTTATCCAACAAACAAAAGGAAATGTAAATCGTCCCTCGGGCACCCTGCTTAAAAATTATGTTTCAGGGCTGCGTGACGTTGGGAAAGCCCCATACATCCGTGTGTGCATTCAGCGACGCATGTCCTTACCGGCACTCGCCCGTCAGCAAGAGACCAAATCGGTCTTGAAATGTTGGAAGACTGTATGATAAACTTACGGTTAGAGTTCATAATTTTTGTTGTTGATTGAGTGTAGCTTTTCTGTTCAGTTACTTTTCTTATGAGTCACAATATTTACACCTGTCTTAATCGTTTTAGGTATTGTTGACGTCGAGAAACTCAAACTCAGCTACATTATCAGCGAGTACCAGCGGGAGAAGACGATATCAGAAAACAAGGGAGAAGTGCTCATACTAAGGGTGGAAGACTTAGAGGTAAGTGTTGGCCTAAGTTCTACAATTGTAAGCTCTTGTTCAGGTCTTGGATGTCTATACAGGGAAGTTATTTTCATCCCCAAAGGGCTCTGGGCCCGTGCACGTTAGGTGCTCAAACCAGAAATATAAGTGGTTTGGCTATGGTTACGGGACTTGTGGTAACTACAAAATTGGTTTCATTTCAGTTTTGTGAATTATGGTTTTCATAATTTTGGTTACTGCATGGGATACTGCTTATTTCCTTTCAAGTTAAACGGCAAATAAATGATTGTCAGAGAGTTGCTCCAGTTACAAAAAATAGGCCTCAATGAGAAACCTAAATCCTGTAAACGGTAGTACTTAATTTTTACAAGCTCAATATTTTGCGAATTTCGTAAACTTTTGTTTTCAAAAATCTTTCGTGGACACAAAATTTTAAGATTTAGATTAATGTGCTGTGTATTCATTACCATGGCTTGATATATTTGCCTATAAAAATATTTTGCAATATTTTCATTGTGACAAGGATCTGGTTCTCGCAAAAATGAGATTGTTTACAGCATTGAAAGTACCCTGAACAAACACTCGTGCATGGTTAAGCGATCCCAAATGAATGCTCACTCATGGTGAAGCGATAAACATAACGAAAAATTTTGGGCAATTGGGTTGCGATAACATAATGTTTTACAAAATGAGCGACAAACACGTAAGTACTTGCTGTGAAACCGCATGACACTAGAACCGATACTGCTGGTTGCAGTCACAAAAAACTTGCATTCCACAGAGCTCTTTCTTCACTTCTAAGAATGTTATCACAAGTGATTCATCAATCCACAGATATTTAACTTTTAATGTGTATAAAAAAAAAATGACCGCATCTCCACGTGGTGAATGATGTTGATTGGGGCGAAGCTCTGGTGGTTTTGATGATACTGATTCTATTGCTCATAGGTAGTGCTGATGGTGCTGATTTTTTTTATTGCTCATAGGTAGTGCTGAGTGCCGGGTTGTGTTTCGACTTCATTATTACTGCTTTATGGTCGGTGAAATGCACAGCCAGTGGTTCTTCTAGACAGGGGTGGAACGGCTGCCCCTTGCGCAATTTTGCGCCAGACGCATATGTCTGCGCCATTCTGCGCCATGTTGCAGAAACTGCGCCACAGCCAATACCTCGCGCCATTCTGCGCCAAATCGCAAAACGTGCGCCAAAAAACTTTTTATTTTGTCTTGGTTTCGGTTTTATTGACTCGATTGGCGACAATGAGCGCGTTTAGCCTGGTCGGCTTTGCAATCCTTTGTTCCGTTTATTCTCCCTGTGTATCCCGAGTCGGAAGCGCGCGAAAAAGCTCGGATTCTAAGCGCTACACCACTTGCGACTGGATTGTTATTCTTCAACCATAAGTGGTTAAGCAGGTCGGCTGAGGTGAGGTCGAGTCGTTAAGCGTCAGAATGCCTGAGGCTCTGCGGCCCGGGATCCGAGATCCGGACGTCAGCCAGTTGAAAACAAATGAGCAAAATATTTCTTTTAGTACTTCATCGTTAGAAGTTGGAACCTTATTCTCGCAAGATAAATCGTGATTTTATAGAACTGAAACGCAGTCTGATCCGAAACCTTGCCGACGAGCAGCTCTTACGCGAGTGGTAGATCTACTCGGCGTACTTTAACCTTGCTGCTGCTTATCACTTCAAATACGATAACTTCGTTAATCGTAGCCTGCTGCTTCGATATCGAGTTGCATAATAGGATAAACTCGAAATTTGTTGCCTTGTTTCTCTGTCCAACTGCAGGTCCATTGCTTACGCACGTCACGTGGTTCGCACATATCATGACTACACTCTAAAAATGGTCACGCAGAGCAAGCGTGACGCAAAGCGATTTTTTGCACGCTTGTTCTAAGCGTGGTGTTTTTCAACGCTTAGAGTTCACGCTCCCTAAGCCTGAACTGCGCACAGGTTTAACGCTTGCAGGCGTGATGCAAAGCGATTTTTTACACGCTTGCTCTAAGCGTGCTGTTTTTCAACGCTTCGAATTCACGCTTCCTAAGCGTGAACTGTGCTATGGTTTAACGCTTGGCAGGCGTGAGGGGGCACTTGTGCTTACACGCTTATTACTGCGTGCGTTTTCTCCACGCTTAGATAATGGCGCCTCCTAGGCGTGTGTGAAATGCGCGTCGCGGTGGAGACCTCTGGCCGTGGGGATTGGGCTTTCCCGCATTTAGTATATCGTCCCAATAACTAAGATTATTGGGACGATATACTAAATGCGAGAAAGCCCAATGTCAATGGCCAGAGGTTTCAACCACGACGCACATCCCACGCGCCTAGAAGGCGTCATTATTTAAGAGTGGAGAAAACGTGCGCCGTAATAAGCGTATGAACACACGGGCCCCCATGCACCATATTGTTATCGGATATCGTTATAAGGGCTCAAAAACGATCTACTAAATCTCTCTAAGTGCTCCTTTAGGCGAATTGAGTAGTGCAAGAAAGATTGACGTGCTGCTTTTATGTATAACTACGCACATATACGAATGGCAGTTGTGAATCATGTTACGCCTGGTACATTGCGCTAGGTAGTTGCAAGCTGTTCACAGCTGTGCAACTTGTATAAAGATTTTAGGAAATTTATCTTTGACGTCTAAAAACCCAAAGAGACAGAGAGAGATCTCGTTAGGCTCCAGTTACAAGAAGGAACAGTCCAAAAGGAACTAAATAGAAAGAGGCAAACAAATTTCAGCTTCGGGGATAAACTCTTTATTAGAAAATCTATTTTTGTTTGTACAAATAAGCCGTTAAAAAGTATAAAGTTCACCAACTGCTAAGAACTGCAACTACTATGAGTATTATGAACCAACTATCAACGAATGTCATTATTTTGACTTTTTAGCGGGTTTGAATCAGGATATATTTTTTCAGTAAATGTTAGTAACAATATTAATATACAATTCGTTACCATATGGTTTGCAGCTACGCGGTGATAATTGTGTCGTGTCATACTTCATTACGGTTCATTTTCTACAATAATTGGTATATTAGAAAAATTGTGCTTGGTGGCAAGTCTGTGATTTTGTAAAAGAAATTAACCACAGAATATGAAGGAGGTCTTTCCTTCTAAGATTGGTTCATAACGAGACACAAACAGTTTAGACAACGTCAACACTTTGCTAACAAAGGTCAAACGGGCATAAATATCAAATGATTTCAAATGAGCAAAGTGTTAAGTTCGTTAGGAAAGTCAACACTTGCTAACAAAAATTGAATTGGCGTTTATTTAATGACTAGATTTAGTTTTGGCGCATTCGACGACGTGGCATTGCCATTTTTTTCTAGATACCTTAGATTTTTCATTATTGAGGGCACTTCCGTTCAATTGACTAGAGCTATTATATTTTGATGTACATAACTCCCCTCCAACCATTCCTCATAACGAGTATGAAAAAAAAAAAAAAAAAACTTGTGCGAGAAAGTGCAATTTTGAGAGTAGATCACGCAATCCTTTCTGGGCCCACGCTACCTCAGAACTGTTTGCTGGTTTCACTACACTCTGTACAAAACCAAGCAGCTGCCCAAATGCTGCTGGGTATGTTACGTTCTTTAAGTAGTAAACACAGAGGCATAGCACCAGCGCTTTCTCGAGAGACGTGTCTGGTTGCAGGTCGATTTCGTTTCGTGGTTCGTTGCCGCAGATTAGCCGTCTCGTTTCGCCCCACACAATGCAGGGTACAAGAATATCCGTCGGTGCAACCTGCTAACAATAAGATTAAGATATTATGGCCTAAATAAACTTAGTATTACAAAAATGAGTATACACACTTGAACTTTAACATTGTCCACGTTGCACTAACTGAAGCTCTCATAACAGGCTGTTCTTAGTTCGTGAAGCTGTGTGACATAAAGTGCGCTTTGAGCGTGCTTGAAGTATTTACGTTATTGTGAAAGTGCTCTACTCGCCGCTGAAATCAGTGCTTTTTTTGCGAGCGTCACGAAAAAGCGTTACGCCGACGCGTTACGGTTACGCCGACGGCGACGCCGCTCAAGCTAACTCGATATTTCTGCATAGCTTTATCTCAAAGAAACGATTGCGTTGAGACCGATCAAAACCAAAATGAAACATGCATGCAAGCACCGGAACATGCAAAGATTCACGCGGCTGCCTCTGATGTTACTTCGATTCTTTGCGTCTCCTTCACCGCTGCGACCCTTTTCCTCCTACAATGCAACGTTGTGTACCCTTTCCCTTCTTTCCTGTTGCCACCCTTGTTCACTTGCCACATTGTCACGTACCCATTCTCTCCTTCACCCATATTCTGGGTGTTCGTCGATTCCAAACCGTAAACGTTTAACACGGGAGACCGACGCAGAGGCGGGCCTTCAGGCAAAATATGCTTTCGAAGTTTTTGCGAGAGCAATGCAACACTTGGAATAACAAGCTCACCTATGTACTGCAGTGTCTACAGCCAAGAGCAAACTCGCCCGACTACCTCAACTACACCCCAGCATCCACGGTTCACCGCTTTACCTTTCCGAATGAACAACATTTGTCTCAATGCCGCGCTCAATCACAAGCAGCAAAAATTGTCTCCTAGATGTGACAGTTATGCTGAAGAGCACATCGCTTCGAGAAAAGCAATACGGTGGAGATTGTGCAACTTGATACTTGCGCTGTCGCAACAAAACAAGAAAAAAACAGCGGATCAAGAGAGTAATGGGGGACAAACGAAAACAGGGTTCTTACACAAATATTGCAGTCTTCCTTGAATAGCTGGCGAATGGCCGCAGTAAAGGCACCAGCCAAATGGGAAGCCCTTTCCTTGGCTGGCATTCAGATCCGTCTCCCGCAGGAATTCAGGGCACTCGCACTCGCTGTGTTTGCAGCTACCCCGCTGCACTCCACGCACGTCAAGTGCGGTAAACATGGCACACTGTGCCCGAGCTCATGCGCCGTTTAAGTCTCGCCAGTCGCAGTCAGTCAAACTGGTCCAGCCCCAGCCACAAACAAAGAGTGTCGGGAACTGAATGAGAGAGACAGCCCGCAACGGAAACAGCGCAACGGCTTTCTCGCTTTTCCCGCCAAAAAAGAGGACGCATGCGCTCTCTGTGCTTCCAGAAAAGAGAAGCTCACGTCAACTAAAAATCAACAAAAAACCACGCGCAAGTGCTTCTTCGGGAGGGTCAATCCATTCGGATATATATTAGCGTGACGATGAATGAAGGCGCACGCGTTTTTTCGGAAATCTAAGCGTGTGTTCTGCGGTCGTCACGCTAACGCTGTTGATCACGTCCGAAAAAAAGGCTGAGCGGGATTCCTCGGACTGCTTTAACGCTTGGACACAGAAAACAAACGCTTATTCTCGATCACGTCGTGCTTAAAGCGTCATTCCCGTGGTATCGACGGCGGTTCCACGCCGTCGATACCAGCATGAGGTTCAGCGTGAGGTTCAGCGTGATAGTTTTTAGAGTGTATGTCGAGCATGTGTGGGTTGTGTGATAAGCAGTGCTGGTTTGCATTTTGAGCAGCTGAAAGCCACTCAGAAAATACGAAGGGCGCTATCTTCAGAAACATCGGGTACTTGCTTTTTGATTCTCATTAAGGCTCACAAAGTTTCCAGTTTTCGCATCTGTTACACTGTTATCCCATCTACCTAGGTCCCTAACCACTCATGGTCATCTGTGCTGCTAAGCACGATTGAAATTAGGGATGGGCAATTGATGGATTAACCTTCCGATTAATCGATTAAGGCTTTAATCGCGATTAATTTTTTTTAACCGGTTAATCGGTTTTTTAATCAGTACCCAAAAAGAAGTCAACTGGACGCACGCATGGCTCTATCCTGGACGACCTTCCCGAACTAGTGGTGACTCATGCCCCCCCTAAACCCCATCCCGCTTTAAGGAAAACGCTGTGTGGCGTGCATCCGGTCGTTATGTCCCGAGCGGTTTTCTGTCCCCAGCCAGGTGCTATGAGCAAGATTCAATTCTCGCGCTCGCGAAGCGTCACGTGTACGAGGATATGCATTACAGTTCTGCCGAGGCCAGACGAACAAGCCGGGCCCGCAACTGATCCCTTTACGACCGACCGCGAAACTTCACGTGTTGAGGATCTATTCCACATCCTGCCCAGGCAAGACAAACAAGCAGAAAAACAAGCTGGGAAGCTAAAAACGCCATGGTTACTTGTTCCAGTATTTGGCCCGTACAAATGGATGAGTTCACGAGTATGAAGGCCAATCTCACCGGAAAGTATGGGCCTAAAGTAAACTCCAGCGGTGAAGTTTTTAACTCGAAGGAAGTCCACTGCATTATATGCAAAAAGCCGTTTTCGTAGAATGGAAGTGTAAGTTCGCTTCAGTATCACCTCCGAGCGAAGCACCCATGTATGCCACTGCAGCAAGGACCATCCGCCAAAACGCAGACAACAATCAATGCCTTCTCATCCAGGCCCCTATCTCTTAAAAAAATAAAAAGAAAGCATCGCCCAAGCACTGACTTCTTGTCTGCCTGTCGGAGTATGTGGACAAACTTTGTCTTCGGAGATGGAGCAAAAATATGTGAGTCTTTGAAACATTGGACTATATGTATCCTCACTTGTCAATGTCCTTTGCGCCGTGTAACAGAGAGTAAAATAATTCTTCAAAGGCAAGACGAGTTGTTGCATTATTTTTAATATATTATTTATAAAAATCAACGCAACCGATTAATTGATTAATTAATCGATTAAAGAGTGGCCATTAATCGGGTTAAAATTTTTAATCGACGCCCAGCCCTAATTGAAATTGCTCCTGTGCTTGCTGAAGTGCGATGAAGATTGATCTGAGCTGCTCCCAGCCTGCTCCAGAACGTAGTTTTAGCTGCTCCCAACCTGCTCTAAAACACCTGTTTCAGCTGCTCCCGTGGCTGCTCCCAAGTAAATTTCCTGAGTTCCACCCCCGTCTAGAGGATCAGCTTGGATCCGATAGAAGCCGTGGGAACGTATCTCCACCGCTTAAGTCAACGGTCCATGTCAGAAAGGGAATGTGTCGTATGGAACGTGGTTATATATGCATTTGAGCATTTGACCGCAGCGCCCTCTCGTCTATAAACGTTGAGCCAATGCATGGAAAGTTTAACGCGATTATATACGCATTTGACCGCAGCGCTCTCCTGTATAGACGTTGAGCGGCTACATGCAACGTTTCATTCATGATAGAAACCCCAGCTCTTGAGTTACTGCCACATCTCAGAGTCCCCTACTCGTCCCGCAGTCGTGGCCGAGTGGTTAAAGGGGCCCTGCAAGCACTTTTTACTGGTTTTTAATTTGCACCAAACCTGAGCGCGCTGACCGCAGTAACTTAATGCAACTTTTCTTTTCTCGAATTTCGCTTTATTTAAAAAGTTATAGGCAAATTAAAATTACAAAAACAAGCAAAAAATAACCTCCCTCGTGACGTCTTTGGTTGCTTCCGTGGCCGTGAACTAGAGGAAGGATAGTGAGCTCAGCGGGCGCAAACGGCTACCGCACTCCATGTTGACGGCGCGAGAAGGCGCCACTAAAGCGTGTTCTGGATAGGCTGTATACAGCGGGCAGCCAGAGCGGCTTTCATTGCATTTACTGCGTTATTAAACTCTAATTCGGCATGACACTTCATTGGCCACAAACAACAGCAAACACGGTGTAAAGATCAGTTCAGAATGGGAGCCACTTCGCACTGCCCTACCGCGAAACAGCCAAAACGCAAGACACAGCTGCTCACTGAAGGCTTCTGGAACGCTCTGAGCCGGTCGGATCCTCCAGTCCGTAAACGACCGCAGCGCCGCCGCGTACATCCGGGACCCTTCCGTGTCAACACGTGATCCCACTACTCTAGTATGCGCTCCCTTTTCCACCGCTTGGTGGCGGGTATTTCGACGGGTCATTTCTTGTTTCCGTACTTTAGAAACCGCATTTGTTTCTTTTCTGATCTAAAATACTGAACGAAAACTATTTTTATAAATAATTGAAACGGTTCGCGCCACTTATATTTTGCATTTTGACTAAAACGAAGCTTTTAGCGGCTTTGACCAGTAGTAAGCCCAGGACCAAAGACGTTACATTTCGCGCGCTTTCAGTACCGCGGGTCGCCCCCGTCGGTGGAGAAGGTTTCCGCGTCGTCCGATTAAAATATGATGCACTGATTTTTAGTTATTTTCTCCATGCCCGCTGGCTTGCCCGAACCCCTAGAGACGGGGAAACCGCAGAAAAGGCAGACACTTAAATATGATTGCAGGGCCCCTTTAAGGCAATGGACTAGAAATCCATTGGGGCCTCCCCGCACAGGTTTGAATCCTGTCGACTGCGCAAACATTGTTTCTTTTTATGTGACCACGGACGGACGGACGGACAAGGCTAGACCCTAAGGAGCTTCGCCTCTAACAAGTGCAGCTTTTAATGCACAACTTGCGAGGTTGTTACTCTTTACGTTGCACCTGCATCAGTGACCTGCGTGGCCCCATGCTGCAGCAGAGTGTGCACAAATGAGCGCCACTATATATTGGGTAGAATGCCTTCATACACACAAATGTATTTGCTTGAGTGGTGACATATCGGGCATTTTACCGCCCAGTTTTTTTTTTTTTAATGTCTTTTGAAGTGGAGTAGTTTGGTGTTGCTCAGCATGAGCGCGTAACCTTGGTTAATGCCTAGACACCATTTTACCGCATAGGCCCCGCACTGGAGTGCACAAGCACGTCACACGCTGGCCCACTGAGTGCAAAAAAGGGTGTCTTCACCCTGAGACAGACAGACAGACATGTAGGCAGCCTAATAGTATTGGGCAACAGCTTGCGCCATCTAGCCATCAGCAGTGGTGGCCGTGAGCAGAAATCTGGTCACATGCCTATTCTGCTGTTGGCTAGGTGCGCAGCTGCCTCCCGATGCATGCACTCATTTACGCACGCACGACCAGTCTAGTACACCCCACTGCCAATCACTGGCATGCATGGCTGGACACAGTGGTGGGAAAGAAAGGGTTGCCAAGATGGGCAACGATGAGCTGGCGCTATTAAAACGAGAGGATATGGAACTAGAATTTTGTCATCCAGTGCTAAACAATTTTAAAAACAAATCGTGAGAGTATACTCTCAAATTTTTAACACTATTTTTTTTTAATTTACTTATGAAATGGGAAATAAAGAATCTTGGGAGCTTGCTTATAGCAGCTGCTTGTTTTCGCATATTTTATAGCGTTTGTCATGTGCCATGACTGCAGTAAGATAAGCTGCTCTTGGTCTCATTGGAGGCATGGTTCAGCTTTTCTTTCTTATCTACCCAGTTTGTAATTTCAACAAGGAATCCTATCTCCTGAATTTGATGGGGTGGGCAGTCTTGGCATTTTTAGCCCCACAGATGTTTAGCCATAAGGACAAGGGGGGCAGTTCTTCACGGGAGAAAGGTTTGTTCGAATTTTACGGTACATATTATTGTAACCTTCAGTGTCGCAGTTTGACCGAATCAATCCAAGTTGCGAAAATGTCACTCGCTGGTGTTTCAAGGATTTTATTGGCTTATACGAGAATACGGATCTTTAACCATAATACACCTCACACAGAGAGCCTTTTCATTGAACTGTTGCCAACTGCGACTAAATTGATTATGAATGTTCAAGATCCCTCCTTTATGGGGATATTTCTTTGGCGATTGTTTGCTAGGTACACTGCCCAATCACAGTCCGCAATTATCTTTTTCTTATAGTGTTCGACCTTACAAAATTTGTTTTGCTCTTGAAGATCTCGCAGTTCCTTTTTAATATTGTTTGTCAATGTGTCCTTAGTGCCGAATTACTCTGATGTAGGACTAGACTATTGTTGATATGTTTTATGAGACCAGAAGGAGAAATGCATGATCTGGGAAAATATAAAAACCAATAACGCTTTCGGGGACCTATAGAGGAGACAAGAAGCAGCTCTCACACAGCAATGTATTTCACGTGGACTTTCACGGCCGCAGAGAACTGCCGTGTTTGTTCAACTACTACTTGTTGACTCTTTTTCCAACTGGTATTTACAGTTAGGGGTCGATCTATAAGTGGACTTGTAGGTTCAAAGAATGTTGACCTACAAGTGAACAAAATTTTTCGGGCACATCGAGCTAAACCTGATGCTCTTCAGTGTCAGTCACTGCTTCTTGCACAGTGGTGCAAAGCAGGGAAGTTCAACATATGTGCCAGTGCAAAATGATAAAGCTCGTTGGGCGCACATAATTACTAGGGCTTCACGTTTTCGGTAAATCCAGCTTTATCGAAATTGCGAAACTTTGAAAAACACCAAATTGGAGTTGTCCTTGAATAAGAAAGTCCCAAGCTTTATGCAGGGGTGGGACAGCTACGCCAATAGACTGATCTCACCAGCCAGTTCGACTACGCCACTGCTGCCACGAGGCATCGAGGGAACTTTAGTCTTTCTGCACGTGCAATAATCTTGCTGGAGCTCTGCGCTTGTGGAGCACGGGACGGCGCAAGCCCTCACATGTACGGCCGTTTGCCTCCCGTTTGCCTCAGTGTCATGCATGCTCCGATTGCTTAGCGAGATCGCTCTATTGCACCATTTTGATTCATCTACACTTTTCTGTGCCTAGCGGCGTCAAAAGCGTGAAATTGATCCAAATTGCGCCATGCTGTTCCAAAGATCGCTGTGTAGCTAGATTTAATGGAAAGTGAAAGCTCAGTTGACCACCCTTGCTGTTGCACTGCCAGCTGTCACAAACCCCCTCCCAATTCCTCGGTTCAGCCGTATCTATCCATCCATCCATTCGATGGATTCAACGTATCGTACATCCTATACCTAGTTTCACCTTAAGTCCAGACGCAGCCAACGCTACAAGCTCGAGCATGTGGCCTGAACAGTGCTTGCACTGCATGAGCACGTGTGCTTGGCCGGGATGCTGAAAGCCTGGATCTCGCTCTTGCAGCTTCTGTTACTCTCACACTAAAAGTGAAACGAAGTATAGCCATCGTACCGTTGCACATGTACGATGTATGGTAACATTTATATTGGGGAGTCGTGCACCTTCATTTTTAATGCATATTTTTGTCTGAAAATAAATATATTTGTGTGTGCAATTTTATATATTTCACAGTAAAGTTCTATGTGGTGTGCAAGTTTGTGTGCTCTTTGTATACTATGTGCATTTGTTACCCTTGAAATCCGTCCAGATGCTTTTGTTTCCCCCCAACCTTAACCACCGACCTGCGTGCGATTGTCATGCCCCATCATCGTGCACTCCCTGAACATCACCTATGTCGCCCATTGATTGGCATGCCGCTCCATGCGTTCCAATGCACAAAAGACGCATTTTGGAACAGTTTCTCGATATATTCAATACTCTCCAACACTTGTAGCACAACCTTAGTTCGCTTGAATTGTAACTCGTGGTACAACTGGCTAAGATGCTTTCTTAAAATGATGTCACAACTCCTAAGGTGCTCCAAAATAGTACTCCAAATGCAGGATTTTCTGCTCCTAAGCTGCTCCAAACTGTAGATTTTCTGCTCATAAGCTGCTTCAAAAATGGCCCCAAAACCAGGTTGGTTTGTTCTACCCCTTATCATGAGAAAAGGATCTTCATCTAAAGCTTTATTTCATGTTGACCCAAAACATTGTCCCCGATGAACCGTCCACAAGGCTGTTCTTTCTGCAGAATCGCGCACCTTATCTCGTCTTCCTCTCTTGTCGGTACAAAACCATTCTTCAAGTTTCAGAGTCACGCATATATTTCCTGGAGGTCGAGGAATCCCATGCCAGTGTCCTACCTTCTTTAATATAAAGCCCCGACAAAAGCCGTTCGTCCGGCACCAAAGATCGACGCCGAAAAATGCAGAATCTGTTTGCGAAAATTATCACGGAAAAAAACGCCCCCGAATTCGAAAGAAAATAAACCTTGGAAACACGGATCCGTATTGGTAACATACGAATTAGGTGCAAAGATGGTGCAGGGGGACCGAAAAACAGGGAAGTGGAGACAGACAGAAAGGCAGCCACTGTGTGGCTGTCCGGGAGGCCTAATGTATCATCACCTTTGTCGTGTCAGATGCGACACTGTGCTGCGCATGTATAGAATTGTGACGCCCCCTGAATGAACTCGAAAGATTACCTGAAACTGCCGTGTCTCCATTTCTGTGACAGTATGCAGAGCGCAAGTTTGTCTGCTTCTTTTTTGGGGGTTGTGGTGACGTCAGAATGCCGAGCTTTGATTGGCTGTGAATGAAGGATAGTGGGTAGACTTCAAAGCAAGCTGCCTTGAGGTCTACCCACTATCTTTCAATCAGAGCAAATCAGAGCTCAGCATTCTGACGTCACTGCAACCCTTGCAAAAGGAGCAGACAAACTTGCGCTCTGCATTGAGAAACGTAGCCAGAGGCAAATTCAAAGATATACAAATGTAGAAAGAGGAGGGAGTTTTACACGAACAAGCCAAGTGAAACAACTCTTGTTGCCAAAATGGCACGTAACGAGTAGAGTGTTAATTGCAGCTTCATTTTTAATGAGCCTTCTGTAATCTTGGCCACCAGGTAAAACTGTGCAATCAGAGGGTGCCAAGAAATATATCCCTTTCCTCCTTGAGACAGTGTCCTGGCTGTAACTTTATTTTGAGATCTGGTGTGTCTATGTGTGGTGACTCATAAAGGCTTACCCGATATACTCTAATCAAAGAATCATTCTTTGATGAAAGGAACACTGAACACGATTTGAAAGTTCAGTTTAACGATGGAAATGGTGTCACGTGTGTTCCACGTAATGTTGACGAAGTTTTAGTCCGAAGTTGCGCTTGCGCACGCTGCACAGTTTAGTTTATCATCCAGCAATAATCACGCTGGGACAGGGACTGAGAGAAAAGCCAGCTTTTCAGCGATGTAGAGCGTGATATCAATGGAGGCTCATCAGACGATTGGTTGAAGTGGACGGAGTCTGCTCGTTTTCGTTTTCAATCGTGAGCTGCTAAAATAATTTTTTTTTTTCTAAATTCAATCACAATGAAAATCATGAATTTTTTTCAGGAAGGTTTACTGCGTTAGGCATAAAGTAATATTTCAGTCTGCAGACGTGCCGACTGTAATTGTCTAGTACCTTTCACTCGCAAATATGGGGCGGGGATTGACTTAAAAAGTGTTTAGTGTGCCAGCAACATAAGATTTTTTTTTTTTGATGAGAAAAACAAAAAGGACACATCATTATATTTAGTTTATTATGTCGTACGACTTTTGGTTCCACGAATAAAGGGAGCTACAGGAAATGTTCCAGGCTGACACGCTGCAGTTTCCGGTACTCCTCCGGGTCTAGTAGGTCAAAACGCTCCTGTCAGGCCTCGTCTAACACGCTGCCACGGTCTTTCCTGTACATCCATCTAGCCTCTCATCCAACGAGAGCTTTCTGCGCTTGTGATGTACTGAAGTGTTGTGTGCGAATATGCGGGAACGAAGACATAGATGAACGCCCCTGCGCGAGCCCAAGACTCCGTCACTTTTACTCTGAGCCTCCTCGAGCAGGACCGTACACTTGTGTCGTGTCTTGGGTCAGTAAAGCTAATGGTATCTGCGTTAAGCCTCTCATGGTGTTCTGTCTCACTTGGTACGTAACAGTGACACACAACAATTATTGTTCTTCATAATGCGATAGTGCCGCTCATCGGAAATGGACGATGTCGACGGTAAATAGGATCCGTACACACAGTTGCATTTGAGTGTGTTTGACTGCGTTGCGTCGACAAATGGCCACGAGTCACTGGGGCATCTGTGCTTCATGTGAAGCGTGGCAACCAATTCAAAGAGTAGCTTGACAAGCAGCATACGGAGCACGAATGTCCGATTGGTTACTTACAGTTGCCATATGGTACAACGCTCTTAAACCACAATGCGCTGCTGCAGCTGACTGCACCGGCCACGCTCATAACCTCTAAATTGTACCGAAACCGTTAGTTCATAGTTGACGTCACCTCCTTTTCAGGATAGGTTGTATGGTGGAAAGCAGAACGTCAGTTTCAGTTTTATCGATTTGTTTTACACAAAATAATAAGCCTTGTAAAATTGTATAAAAAGATTGAGCACGTTGCTAGGTCCCTACAGAGTTGGAAAACAATCTTTTCTAAAATGAGTTTAATGTTGTCTTCATGGTCCTTTTATAAAAATACCATCTTTTCACGCATACAATAAAAAAGTCAGTTTCTGTTTCAATACCTTGTCATTGGTTGGAGCCGAGCTCACTCCTCAGAGACTCTTGCAGCCCCCAAAGAAGTCTTTCTGAACCCGGGTTTTCTTCTGTGGCCTTAGCATGAAGTTGCCTACCTGAAGGAGAAGCACAAAAAGACGGAGAAAGAGCTGCAGGCGCTGCGCAAGCGCGGAAAGCGTGACAGTGGGTCTTCATCTTCCTCGAGCTGCCGCCACGCCACCGTCACCATTGGCATCGAGACCTGCCTTCCATCTTCCAGCTCAGTGGAGACTCAGACCAGTGATCTTTCTGGTCAGCTCCCTTTGGTGCCTCCAGGTGAGGGGCCAATTCATTCGACCATTCGTTTCTGTGTGTTGTTGGAGCTGCTTTCTAGAGCACATTGTAAGCATTTAACTGCATTCTTTTTGTTTGTGTCGGTAGAGAGAACTGTCAAATGATGCATATTGCACATAATGAAGCAACCTGAAGCACAGTGGAACCTTACTAATTTGAAGTCTGTCGGTCCACGAAATATATTTATGTTAGGCAGGTTTTCAAATTATTTAAAAAAATTATGAAATGGTGAAAATCATATGGTAAACTTTGCTGCATGAGCTTTAAACATTTCAATGGAAACATGAGACAATATCATTATGTAATCTTATAGTATTTGAATTTACCTCATTCTGTAGTTCTTGCAAATGTGACTCAAAGTTACTATATTTGTGAGAAAGCCATCTACCATACTATCTCGTAAGGGCATCCACCCAGAATGAAGAGATAAATGGTGAAAGACATGAGGTGGGCTATCTTTGGGGATGAGACAGCAAAACCTTGTCAAAAATGAACGATAAATGAAGGGGCACCCGCTACAAACCACGTCACACGGGAATTGATAGTGCAGACTGTAGATACCGCAGGTTCATGTTCCACGGGCGATAAACATGCAGAAACCGGCTACAAACTGGCGTGCCACGAGAACCGACACTGTGCTTGCGAATCGTGAAAAAAAAAAACGCGAGAATTCGTTGCAAACTTGCATGTCACTGGAACCCATAATGTGCGTGCAGATAGCAGGCAAAAATGCGGGAACTGCTGCGAATTCGCTTGTCACACGTACCGGTACCGCGGACCGTGTGGTTCGTGTAATTCCTGTCGGACATCGCGTCGGACATCGACAACCGTGGGTGCGAGCAATGTTTCTGAATTTTTACGTTACAAATATCTAACCAAAATAAATGGGATGGCCACCCGGGGGGTTGGCGCCATTATGGGATTTTACAGTAAGTGCAGCACTTCAGGCTTGCTGTCTTTGCACCCAAGAAAGCTACAGGGGGATGCGGGGAGATCTGAGGGGGTTTGTCGTAGCTATCATCATTGGCCGTCACGCCCTCTTGCACCCTCTCGGCTAGTATGTCACCTTCAATGTCTGTATAGCAAGTCTGTTCATTTTCTTTTCACATGTACATACTCAGTGTATAGTTAATGCCATCAGATTCCAGAGAGAATAATTTTCATTGTTCCTTTTGAGGAATGCAGAGCACCAATGTGAGCATCTATGCAAATGTTGCATGGTTCCTTTAAGGCATCTCCAGTGTTGATTAGTGAACGACAGACATTAACACAGAATGTGTTTATGGGCTGGATTTCATGAAACAGTGTAACAGTTGAGTGTGACGAAAAAGTGTTACACGCGTGTGCATACAAAGCATGCACAAGGCATAATTAGTCATATAGTTCATACATAATCATAACTAGGGACAAACAATCAAAACAGGAGAGATTCACCACAGTGCTCAGTGGGAATTAAAACCACGACCATGTGAT
This sequence comes from Ixodes scapularis, assembly GCF_016920785.2. Taxonomy (NCBI): domain Eukaryota; kingdom Metazoa; phylum Arthropoda; class Arachnida; order Ixodida; family Ixodidae; genus Ixodes; species Ixodes scapularis. Next base: position 181,421,831 of record NW_024609846.1, on the reverse strand, counting down.
CCGAAGTCTGACATCTTTGTTCAATGCAACAAGTAGGAGATGAAGGAGAGCGCAAGGAAATGGACTAAGTATGACTTTCCGCCGATGGTTGCCTGCGGTATCACGCAACTGTCCGCGACGAGTGATAGTGTACTTATTTCAGCCTATTTGGTTCAGCATACTTGGTGTGCAGGTGACCATTGGAGGCGGATTATACTTAGTCCAGCATACTTAATCCGCAGTCTATCATCACCGCTGAGTTCCACTTAGTCCAGCATAGTTAGTGTGCAGGAGACCGTCGACGGCAAGTCATACTTACTAGCCGAGAATACTTCGTCCACAGATGGCTGTTGGTAATAAGTCACACTTAGTCCGGCATCTTTAGTCCGCAGGCGACTGTTGGCGGTGGCTCATACTTAGTCCAGGGTACTTATTCTGCGAGTGACCGTCGGAGGTGAGTTATAATTAGTCCGCAGAAGACTGTCGGTTGCAAGTCATGCTTAATCCAGCGTACTTACCGTATTTGCACGAATATAACGCGAGGGCAGGTTTTGTTGCCCTCAAAAAGAAAAAAACAATATTATTACTATTATAACGCGAACCGAGGCCGCGTCAATTTCTCGCACTCGGAAGCATAGCAGAAGTGAAAAGTCAATGGAAATAGAAGAAATATCAGTTTATGTTTTGACTGCACTCATCCTCGCTGTTCAGGTCCTTCGAATTACAATCCACTTGGCGACTACGCAGATAAGCAGCAGCACGGCACCTGCTTGTCTGGTAGTTCTTTTCTTCGGTGCGAGCTCCTCCGCAGCCTACAATCCAAACAAGGCACGAAGCAGAAGCACCAACACACAAACACCAGATCACTCTGGAGCAGAAACTAAACAATGCGCAGCAGAAGAAAAAGACTGCTGAATCCGATACACAATCACACTTGTTGTTCTGGTCCCTCTGCATAAACAAATGCCTCGTGTTGCACGATTGCGTATTCGCGACTCCAACTAACTATAGGTGGCGCCACTCATTTTCCAAGATGGCGGGTTTAGTGAGGGTCAGAGATGCGTGCCGCCGTTGAGCCTGTCTAGTGTGCTGGCTTCACTGAGCGACATAAATTATTTCTAGTAATACGAGGAAGCTAATGTTTTATGAGCGCAGGTCACCTATTTAACCTGAAAACAAGAACGGTGTTTAGCGTATTATTTACGGAAGGATGCGCGTTTTAATTCTGGAGCAAAACCGAAACTTACCTCTATTTTGAATTTAATTTCTCAATATAGGTCTTAATTTCGAATTCTTTCATGACTCATGATGTGTCTCGCATCGTAATTATTTACTTAGAAAAGTTGTTCGCGGAACTTCATTTTGTGACATACTGTTCCATCCAGGCTGATATTTGTAGTTGTTGAAAAAATCTGTGCTGATATCTGTGCTTTCTCGCTGCCTTTTTTTCGTTCAGATAATCGTCATGGGAAATAATGACAATTATCCCAGCACAAGAATAAGAGAATAATTAAAATTTTTACAATATGTCCACGAAACGCATAAACTTATAAACGCTGCTCTCACTGCAACCCGAAGACGGAATCTGAGTCAGACAGCTGAAGTGTGTGTGTGTGTTTTTATAGCACTGCGTGACGCGTAGGACTTCATATTACATCCAGCGTTTAACTGTTTGTCTATCTTGATAACTATGTCAGAGTTTTTCATATGCTGAAAAGAAAAGAGAAGGAAAGACTATTATGGTTAAATAGTGTATTCTCGTGATCTTGGCGTTAATTGGAGGCATACATTGCCGCGATTTGTATTAATAATAATAATATTAAAATTCACATTTGAATAAGTAATTCTTTAAGCTCTAATATGATTTGTTGCTTATGATCTAATTTTAAATGTGCAAAGAAATATGACAATAAAAACTGTGCTAATTATCATCACTGGTTCCAATTGCTGCATTTTAATTACCAATAAAATAAAAAATAGTCTAAAATCAATGAAAACATTTTAGCTAATGTGAGAAATCCATGTAAAATTACATTAATTGTGGATAAAGTATATTGGGTGCTATCAAAGTCAAGACTTTTGACAATCGGCAAAACGTCCAGAGTCGCCGCCAATATACTTCCAAACCAAATGCCCCCCCCCCCCCCCCCCCCCGCAAAAAAACAAAACAAAAAAGAAAATCATTTTTTAATTATTAGTTTTTTCATAACATTTATTTACTTTTGTATTTGCTCGCTGTCGTTTTGCCGATCTCAACCTTTCCAGTTCGAAGGAACGCCTACCTGCTTGCACGTCTGCTCACTGCAGCACGTTCCGTTGGCGTTGGAAGTTGGTGAAACAGTAGAGTTTTAATATTGCATATACGAGTGAACTCAAGCCTTGTGTGTTTGTGTTAGCTTTGCGTGTTCCACACTGCATGTGCGTCGTGGATGGCGCATGGCGATGATGCGCACGCACAACGTGGGGCACGCAACTCTAACGCAAACGCACACCGCTTGCGTTTGCTTCTGTGCGCAATACTGAAACTCTCCAGTAAGGTACAATCCCATACCGGCCGCAGCACTACGTTGGGACTGTGAAGAGTGTTGTTTGCATTCGGAAACGACATTTCGCAAGCCATGATCGCGAGCAGTTCCGCCATGCCTGCTGAGCAGGAGAATCGGGGACCCTCACTAGAGTGCTTCCTGTTTCCGCCGCGGGAGGGCGAGCGTCGAGGTGGAGACGCGAATTGCGTCGTGAACGCGGTTGGTGGTCTTGGCTTGGCTTGTGTTGACTTGACTTGGCCCGGCTTGGCTTGGCTCGAATTGGCCAGTGCCCGCATGGAGCGCGCGCGCTGAGGTTTTGCGGCGTGCACGCGTTGTACAAACACAAAAACGATAAAAAAGATTTATGTTTTCTATTCGCCCCTTCACGTGGCCCAGCAGCTAATAAATTCCCTTCCACACACCCACTTCTTTTCCCACCGGATATTTTCCATTGAACCAGAGGAATGGCTTTCTCCTCTGGCTTTCTCCAGACTCGCGCACCTCGTGGCTGAACTCGATTCCGAATATAACGCGAGGTGCGTTTTGGAGCACGTAATCTCAAAAAAAAAACTCACGTTTTATAAAAAAAATTTGCAAATACGGTAGCTCAGATGCGCTTGTAGGTGGTGATTCATACTTAGTCCATCATACTTTGTCTGCAGGTGACTGTTGCCGGCGTGTTGTACATAGTCCAGCATACTTAGTCTGCAGACGACCGTCGGCGGCGGGTGATACTTGGTCCATCATAATTTAATAATCCCTCTTTATAACAAAGTTGGTGGGACAGCAAGAAAAGTCAATATGAGCGGTAATTTGATAAAAGCAGTAGAGCCAAAAAAACAGCGCCAGCAGCCTTAAAGGTGAACAGGAACACCGCGGAACACTCTTACTGTATATTTAATCAAACAAACCTCGGTTATGATTATTTTGCGGCAGCTTTACCGAGTTAAATTATAGTTAAGTGGAGTTTGTCGAGAATTTTATCCGGGCTTCAGTCCTTGAACTGCTCCAGGCATCACAAAAACACTGTCACCGCTGCTACACTCCACTTTGTTTCGAAGGAGCCGTAGGATGTTTCGCATCTCTGCAGTCGTCGGCGTTTCCCGAGGTGCCTTTTTGACGTCGCTTCGTGTTTACCCTGGCTGCATGCAAGGTCCTCGATTGCAGCATCTGTGACAGGAGCAACAGTGGGAACATCCGCATCGGCCAGCGTAAACGAATCAAAGTTACTCGGTAGCTTCACCAAGACGTTTTCACATGCTCCTGTAGAGATTGTTGCAGCTCTGGGAATTGTGCACCGGCTCGGCAAGCGTGCTTGCGAGAGAAAAACCAATGTGCACGAAGCAGTTGGCGATCTTTCATCTTCAGGTTGCAGGCACGCTTTCTCTTGCATGAGAAGCTTCTCAAACCCGTCCAGTATGCCTTGCTTGTTCTGCAAAATGGTGGACAATGTCAAACAGCCGATGCCGGAACGTTGAATTCAGCGGCAATTTCGGGCCCAGCCAGCCACTTTTCTCTACCTCGCAGATCTAACCGGTGGTACACCGGAGGCGCGCACGTCTGGGGCTTCCGAAGGAATAATCTGTTCCGGGCTTCCAATTCTAACAAAAATTTTAACAATTCCAACAACGCTGCTCTCGCTGCTCCCTGCCTGCGTCGGTCTGTTGGCATCGGGAGCGGTGCTCTGCCCTCCATCACCCATTTGCTCCATTTTCTTGTTTGCCATTTTTCAAGTTTGCCGCTTGCCTCGGTGGAGAAGGGGGAAGGAAACGCAAGGGTCTCTGTGCACCTCCGTGTTGGCTCGCGGGCCTTCGGTACCTCGACCTTCGTAATAAGCGTGGTTGGCTGCCGATACGCCTCGAATGATCCCATTCAAAATGCGTGTTTTTCGGTCGGGACCATGTCGAACTTGGATAAAAACGATAATTGTAAAAAGGAATTGTTTATAACGAGGGATTACTGTACTTAAATCCTTTCTCAGTCAATACTATGATCTAATGGAGCCATTCAAACAGTGTAAAAAGTGAAAAAGCGCATAACCATGGCACTCATTTTCTTCGTTGGTTTGCTATCAATGGCTGAAGCAATTAGTATGCAAGAAAAGAGCGCAGGAGCACGGCACCTTCATTGTGCGTGATTGCTTTAGTCGGTGATTGCAGACCTACAAAAACCACTTGCATTGTGACAATGCACTTTTTTTTCACTGCTCGAATTGGTTACATTGAATAATAGCTTTGGCTGTGGTCGGACTTAAAATGAAAAGGAGCGTAGTCCGCAGGCTACTGTCGGCGCCTGCGGTTCTAGACGATGCGTATGTGGTCCCCCACATCGACTTGCAACATCATGGGGCGATTCCTAATGTACCGAGGGATAGCACAGCGGGCGTATGACATCAGAACTTCGGACAGAGATCAATTAATGGAGTAAAGGACTCTCTAAACCTCCTCTCACGATTAACTCCAGTTGCCACGAGAGGCTCCTAAAACTCCGAGAGTACTAGAATTAAGTCTCTTACATGCACTCACCAAACAAGCAGAAGCCACGGAAACAAATTCCCTCGCGTTTACAAACCTTGAAATGCAAATTTGCCGTCCGCAACCTGCGTTATCAGGTCCCGTGTCACAGGGTGCGTAGCAGGTGCGCCAGTGTTTATTACTAATTTTTTGTAGAGTTTTTCTGTCGCATCTTCAAAGGGAGCCCAAAATGAAGAGAGTTATCTCTTCATTTTGGATGGCATTCTTACTGGATTTTACGGTAAATGCATAAAATAAGTGCAGCAACAAACAAAAAACTTTTTTTTTATGTTGCTGGTTAGAAAAATTGTACAATATTCTAAGGGTGCCAATTTGTGCTACATTCCAGTTAAAGAGGGAACTAGAAAAACCAAAGTGGCAAATTAATTGGGTAGGTGTGTGCCAGGAGGGCTTGTATTATCCAGTCTTATTTCTATGAAAAATTATGAGACTGTGAAAACTATAAATCGTGGAGGACTGGATACAGACCCCAGTGGCTTTGTACGAATAGTTTATGTCTGTTTTGATAGCCACAATAAGATAGCCTTTCCTCAAGTGCATGCAGGATCGAATCAATTCATTCATGAGCTCCAACTGAATCATCCCTTTTTCTCATTGTGGTCATCTTGAGACACAGCCAACCCTACAACATTCATTCCTGCTCAGACAAAAGTTAAAGGGTCAACTGCTTTGTGTGGTCTGAAAGGATTTTGATGAACCATACTGTAGTCATAGTCGTAGTAGTAGCTGATTGCTCGACGGCTGAATTCAATGTGCCTGATACCACTGTTGGTGAATCAACTGTATCCATGTTAGCCATAGGGGTTGGAAGTTCATTGTGCTTCAATCATCCAACAGGCTCTTTTCATAAGCTGACCTGTGTTTACCCAGTGATGCTAATAATCCTCTATTATCATACATGAAACAGACCAGTCACTTTCTTATCGAGCAAGGCCATCTTTAGTCCAGTGGTTCTTCCTCCGCCTTAATCTTTTATTCAGACTTTCTGACTTACCTTAAACGTCCGGTCATGACTTCCTGTGTCGCTGATCTTTTAATTAATTTGTCCAGAAGGGTCTTCAGATAACTTTTCTGCATTGATGGAAGTGATTTTCATCCGGTAGCATTAATTGTTTAGTGTCTTGCATGGAGTTTTCCCTTTTGTTGAGTGTTGTGTCACTCTGCACAGTTGCATGAACTGTCTCAGTCTTTCTTTTCCTTCTCCCTTCTTGTTTTTTTTTTATAAGACTATTGTTCTTGTACCATTTCCGACCACGTCATTTTAGTGGGTGGTGTCAAAATGCACCAGACTCCGGCTGCTGCGGAAAGTCCTTGAACATGGCACTATTGCACCCTGATTTTTGAGTCATAGGCAAACACGCTCCAAGTACTTGATGTTGCCCATCAGTTCCTCCAATGGTGATTATAGAAAGCAGGTAGCATTCCACACTTTCCAAATTGAGCATTACTTGTTCTATGGTCCTCTGGAAAATGGAAGGCTCTGTCAGTATACTAAATGTACCAAGTTAGAACTGGGAAAATCCTTTGTAAGTAGTGATGATAAAGGTGCTCTTTCTAATCCTTTTCTAATTCTTCCTAAAGATATATACTTCCTAGATATCCAGTTTTAAGAACTCCTGTCTTTTGTTAAGGTTTTAAAAAAGTTAGACAGGTCTTGAGAGTGAGTACTCCGTGGTGTCCAACTGAGAAATGACAGAAATTCTGATATTTCCACATGCTGCCACGCATAAAAAGAGAGAAATGCTCATCCTTGCAATTTTTTTAATCTTTAACAAGGTGCAGTAAGAATGTTTCATGTCACTCGAAACCAAGACCAATTTCCTGCCAGTCCTCTTCCTTTTTCAAGCAAGAATATCAAACATATTTTGAGATGGATACATCACGTGAAAGTCTTAAAGCCTGCATCTTTCAACACCCAAAAGACAAAAGAAACGCCATTGAATATGCAAGTGGGTCCCTCAAAGACACAGAGAGTAGGTACCACACTCGAATGTACTGCAGTGCATTGGGCTGTCACCGAGAAATTTTGTCTGTAACTACGTGGTCACACGTTTGTGCTCAAAATGAACAATTTTACAGCAGCATGCGCCGTGACTGAAGCCAAGTGGAACTGCAAGTTTGCACGCTATGCCGTTGAGTTGGCAGCCTTCTACTTCACTGCCATCCACAGACCAGGGAGGGAAAATGTTGCTGAAAATTTGCCTCGCTACCATGTTCCCCAACAGGCATGTCTCGTGTTGAAATTGCAGGATTTGGAGCTTGTTCACATGCAGCAAACTGACGAGTACTGCCACCAAATTCTAGAGAAGCTGGAGAACCAGCCCGACACTCAACCAGAAACGAGTTCACGACCCCTTAAAGTTTTTATACTCTGTATTAATCCACGTAACAAATGGAGGCCGTGAGAAAGAACAGCTCTTAATTTGCTTTGTACTGCACTCAACAATAACCTGCTTTTGTCATGACGACAGTGGCCACCCGAATATGACAAAAGTATTGAACGAGTACGCTCAGGCTACTAGGTGCACTATGCAAAGATGTCGGAGCCTACGTTTGTGGGTGTGAAGCGTGTGAACGGTACAAATCGCCAAACCACTCTTGCCAATGGAACATTGAGAACACTTCAACTTTCTCGCACACAGTGGGATTGTGTCCCAGGCAATCCCATCGTTTCACTGCCCCCAAAGTGATGCAGGAAACCTGTCTGTGCAGACTGACCACACCACCCGTCACTTACTTGCAGGTGCCACATGTTCTTTGTCCACAGCAAATGTCAGGAAAATCATTAGAACAAGACATCGTTCAATGCTTTGGACCTCCGTGCGTTTGCATCTTGAACAACGGACCCACATTCGCCAGTCACATGACGAAGCAATTTTTAAAAAAGTATGGCATCGAGCACCATCCTGCACCACCCTACGCTCGGCAAGCAAATGAACTGGTTGAAAGGGCCAGCGCAACATTGGTCCACACGTTGAAGGAAAATTGCTCGCGACATGGGACTTGAGCACTTGCCCAGTGTACTGCTGGCAATCAACACTGCGGAGTAGAGCTCCATCGGATACTCTCCATTTTTTTTCTTTTACATTGTTATCAGCCCAGTCTCCCAAGGGGACTTCAGATTGGTACAATAACCTCCGACAACTTCCGTGTAGACCAGCCTGACATTTTGCATGTTGCACGAAGTGCAACATGCAAACGTCCATAAAGTTGGCAAACCTCATGCAGTCGCACGAAGTTAGTAGGTAAGCGACAATACTCTTTTCATTGCAGTGACCATAGCTTCAATCCTAGAGATCTGGTTCTGTTGAACTGGCCACAGGCCAGTGACCATGATCTAGTGCCACCATTTAAAGGTCCCTTCGAGGTCATTCGACCAGTCGGCTCAGTCTACTACGGCATTTGCAAAGTCGGTAGCGCAGAAGACAAAATTGCGTACACCCGGAACCTTGAAACATTTTGAAGGCAGACAGCAGCAAAATCTGGCGCTGGAAATATTCGCATAGGCAGAAGAAATGCCACCCCACTAAGCCGAAGCGACACGCCCAGGACGTGCTACAAGGCATCCACGTTGCCTCAGTGACTACGTCACAAACTTTAGAGCGAGAAAAAAAGGCTTGCAATGTCTCAAAGGTTATGTGCAATCTGTTTAGCGTTATCTTTGATTGCAATGTACATTGCCCCTGACCATCACAATTGAGGCACAGTCCTAGCCTTTATCACATTCGCGTACAATGCAGAGGACTACAAAACACAACTGGTTTTTCCCCTTCTTTCTCCTTTATGGATGAGAGTTATCCTGTATTATAGACAGCATGTATACATACTATATACATTATATACATTATAATGTATATAGTATGTATACATTATATCATTATATACAATGACTGATAGAAATGACTTGTGAACCATGGACCTCTTCATCTTGGTAGTTGCCCGACCGGCGAATAGAGGGCGCTGGTGTACTGGCCGCCAATGTGTGGCTTCAATTTGCTTGGTTTTGGTTTCAGTGCGCTCGTGGCTGTGGTTGTATTTTGTGATTTTTGCTTAAAGGGAGGCTAAATCGAAACTTAAAATATACAGAAAACATCAAGAAATAAGTCGAAAACGATCAGCTAAACCTGAAATTGATAATTGCATGGTTGTATTTAAAGCAGATGTCAATATTTTTCGTTCTAATTGCTGGGATTTTGGCGAGCACTTCAAAACTTGACATCGAAGAGCACGATGCATCTCGAGAAATTCGGCAGATCCGGCGCGGCTTTGTCGTTATCATGCAGGGGAAAGCGTACCGTAGTTATCAGCCTTGCCACTTGGAGGCGTTAACGCATTACAATATCGCTTAGTCGAAGTACCCGAGGGCTGTAGCGTATCATGGAGCCGGCAGAGCGTTGGGCAAAGCTGCCTTTTCTGTGTGAAGGCCGACCTACGCAACGAGTGTGGTGGCTATGATGACATTAACGAGGACGAAGACGCTATCATATCACCAGTGCCCATGATGGCCGAGAAGTGATTCGGCAAATTTATATTTATATTTCGTGAATAAGCTGTGACCCGCTGCGGACGACAAAGGCAAGGCAGACGCCTTGCCTTTGTCGTCCGCAGCGGGTCACAGCTTATTCACGAAACATTCTTACGACAAAAAGCTCCAGAGGTGTGCACACTTTTTAGAATCAAATCCACATGGCTGGCAACATTGCTCGCTTAGCCGTTGCGACGACCAGCAGGCATTTCTAAGTGCTTTCCGTGCGTGTCCCGACTTCAGGCAGCAAGAGAAAAGGAAAAGTACTTGAAACTGAACACTGTGGAGACAAACGCTGGAACCACGAATACCAAAAAAGCTACATCAATAACAATCCCACGGACCAAGCGACAGCCAAGGACTAGCAAGGAACGCTAGACCTAGCTAGCGAGGCACTCCGATGCAACGTTGCTCTGACGACCCTGGCCAAGACCCGCTGCCCATGACTGGCTGGCTTGCTGAATGGGATATGCCCATGCGACCTTAGTGGACCCTTTATGTATGAATAGTTTGAACCCTGACTTCTATTTTGGGGCAAGAAAGCCAATCTTTCCACTCATCATCCCTAGCTTGTTTTCAGATGCATTGGTGGCGAACGCTATAGAGGAAAAGGGACACTCATCGATTCATGTTTTTTTGTGCATTGTAGTCTTATATTTATTTATTTATTTATTTATTTCGGGTTACCCCACAGCGCCCGTAGGCATTATTGCAGGGGGGGGGGGGGGGGGAGGTACATAGTTGTGAGGGTAGAAATACACACGTGCATATGTACCAAAAAACAAGAAATAACGCAAGCTCACAGGAAAACACACTCAATCAAAAGCAAGCCCAGAACATGATAAAAGAAACATTGGTGACTTGCATTCCATGTACGTGCCAGATAAAAGAATGAACTGAAGAAAATATGTGCTAACAGCGAAATTAAATAACTCACTTGGCGCATGACACACACACACAAAAAAAACAAGAAAACACACAGATGTAGTTTTATCAACTTCGTTCAAAGAATAATAAAGTAATCGAAGTAGGAACAAATAAACATACAACAGTATCGTGCCCAGTAATCACTCGAAATTCGCATCGCGAGGATCAAAACATTTTCTTAGTCATGTTAGTCTGGCCAGCTGTCACGTGACAGTCTGTCAAAGAAAAGTGAGTTTGACAAGATAGAAACGGTGTCATTTGGCAGGGCGTTCCACTCTTTAATAGTGTTGGGAAAAAATTATTATTTCAGAACGTTGGTTCGGGCTGTCCATTCCCTAATTTTTTCCGAGTGGTCTAATCTCCTAGATACGAAGTTGGGGGGTTGAATAAACTTAGCTTTATTAATCCCGGTTTGATCACGGTAAATTGCGTGAAGAAACTTCAAACGAAGACGTCTTCTTCTGGAGGAAAGCGGCTCCCACTCTAATTGTCTTTTAAGAGCGGTAGCACTTTCTCTGTAATTGTAGTTTCTTGTGACAAATCTCGCAGCCCTGCTCTGTTCTTGCTCTATTTTTTTCCCCAAGTAACTCTCTTTTGGGTCCCACAGGACACTGGCGTGCTCCAGCATCGGCCTAACGTTAGTCTTAAAAAGAGTTGCTTTAGCACTTTGGGGACAGTCCCTGAAATTATGTTTCAAAAAGTTTAACATGCAGTTGGCTTTGGCCGTGAAGAAGTCGATGTGTGCGCTCCATGACAAATTATGAGAAAATTTAACACCTAAATACTTTACTACTTCCTCCTTTTTTAGTTGGACGCCGCCGATTGAGTATGCAAAAGTTACTGGCTGGCGCTTCCTAGTGAACGTCATCTGGGGGCATTTGTGGATACTAAGCTTCATTCCCCACTTGTCGCACCACCGTGAAATTCTATTAATGTCCTCTTGCAAAGCCAGGCAGTCCGATTCAGTCCTAATATTACTATATATGACACAGTCATCTGCCTAGAGGCGAATGCTTGATCCAGTTCCAACAGAAATATCATTTATATATATTAAAAACAGAAGAGGCCCCAGCACAGACCCCTGGGGGACACCCGACGTTATGTTTACGTAAGTTGATGTTTTCTCGTTGACCAGAACTGCCTGTTTTCTATTCTGTAAATAGTCTGAAATCCAGTTAAAAAGACCATCAGGTAGGTTAAGAGACTTTACTTTTTGCAATAATAATTTATGGGGGACCACGTCAAATGCTTTTTGGAAGTCTAAAAAGACACAATCCACCTGCAGTCCTTTATCAAAGAAATAAGCTATGTCATGGTAAAATTCAACTAGCTGAGTGTCGCAGGAAAAACCACTTCTGAATCCATGCTGATTAGGATAAAGGAAGTTGTTTATACCAAGATGTTTGAATAGATTACTGTAAATTATCTGTTCTAGTATTTTCGAGCACACACAGAGTAGGGAAATTGGCCTGTAGTTGTCTACCCTATTTTTTGGTCCGCTTTTGTGTGCTGGAACAACATGTGCTCTTTTCCATTCGCTGGGCAGACAGCCAGAGGACAATGAGCTTTCAAATAAAACATACAAAAAACATGACAAGATTCCAGAACATTCCTTAAGGACGCGACAAGATAGTCCATCCGGCCCGGTGGCTTTGTTTTCTTTAAGATTATTTACCAGCTTAAGGATTCCATCTTGGCTTCTTTCAATATCAGGCATACTCTCTCCTAAAGTAAAGGAAAATGAAGGGATGGCATCCGCAATAGGCAGCGTAAATACAGACTCAAAATAACTGTTGAAGAGCATCGCCTTATCACTGTCCTTATCTACTAGTTGTCCGGATTCTTTGATGGGTGGAATGCCCGTGATGTCTCTCTTTGAGGCCTTAACGTATTTCCAGAATATTTTCGGGTTTCGCTTTAACTTTTCGTCAAGGGAGTTGTGAAACATAGTTTTAAAATAGGACATATTTTCTTTGAAGAGTGTTGTAAGCTCCTTCAGGCGGGCCAGATTACCAGAGTTGCTATTTTGTCGGTACTTTACAAACACTCGCCGTTTTTTCTTTATGTTGTGACGTAGCTCTTTGTTAATCCATAGCTTGTCGTTGCGTCTTTTGGAGGTTATAACTTTTGATGGAACAAAAGTGTCAGTAAGGGATTCTAGCTTTGTCTTAAACATATTCCAGAGTGTGTCGACATCCACATCAGCACTGAGGTTTCTAAACAAAGGAAAAAAAGAGAAAAGTTTGTCAGCCATAGTCGCGTAGTTACCTTGATCGTATAGGAAAATTTTCCTTGGAGGCATACGAGCTACTGCTTTCTTTGCGAATTTTATTTGTCCGATTACCGCCATGTGATTGCTAATGCCAGGAATAGCTGAGACAGAAGAGATAATAGAACTTTCATTGCTGAAAATCAAATCGAGCGTGTTATCTCTTCTAGGGTCCAATCGCGTAGGAACCGACACGTGCTGGTGCAGTGCAAAACTAGAAGTAAAATTGATAAAGGATTGATATGGCACGGATGAATTTGAGGTACTTGGCAACCCTTCATCCCATTGAATATCCGGAAAATTGAAGTCCCCTTCCAGCACAAGATAGTCGAAAGAAATGGATGACAAGGCATTTGTTAATAGTTGGATTGATTCGTCACTAGTTGAGGTGGTCTGTAAAAGGAGCCGATGACGAGGGATTCGACATTCAGCAGGGACACCTTAAAGCTCAAATAAACACCATACGGATTGTCTTTGCAACATCAGTACTTACCCCTTTTTTTAGTATGCCTCTTTTATTCTGACATGACGGTATGCCAATTCTTGTAGAGCTAGAGCAGTTCTTGGGAGCTACTCAATGCCGGTCCATTCTTCCTCTGCCAAGTGTCACGTCAGCATAGAGTTTCGATTGTCTAGTGGCCCAGCGGTTCATAAAATCGGTTGTAAAAGATAGTTTCCGAAGCGGTTTCCAAACCGCGGTGCCAGCGCGGTTCCACTCGCAATGTGAACAGGTATTTACGTGGCTCTTGCTGACACTCTTTTAGTTAAAACATATCTTCCTGAACGTCTGCTCCTTCTTGCGTCCCCAAGGCTTCCGGGCGAGCGAGCTGCCGACACGGATGATTCAATCCCTAGAAAATTATTCCTACGATGCTTGCCCCGAGGAAATGCATGATCCTTGCCCCAGCTACGGACCTGCCCGTCGATCGCCCTGCTGAGAGGGCATACCGCATCGCCGAGTGTGCTGCACCAAGCCTGTCGGACATCATGAATAACTCCCATCAGTGTCCCACTTTGCAAGCTTTAGAAACCTGCGTAGACGCCCCGACGACCGCCATCGCAACACTCGGCGCGATGAGTAGCAGTTTGTGGCATCCTCCGAGAGATATTTCATCTTGACGTCACAACCCATCTTAATGTCGCACCTCATCGCGACATTGAACGAATGGTCCCTACCGGTACCGCCAGATGTTTGGCAGCAGTGCACACAAGTGCTAACAGCCGTGCGATTGGCGGGGAGATGATCCTGCCCATCACTAGAGGTGGCAAGTGACACGGGCCCAACAGCGAGTCGTCTCTTTTTCGTAACGGATCACATTTCCGGTCGACGCCCACTCATCAACGCCACAGTGGAGATGTCTGTATTTCCACCTACAACAGCCGAGAGATGACGCCCACGGCCTGGTTGACTCCGGGATCCGGACATTTCGGTGAAGGACGTTTTGGTGTACGGCATTTCGATGCGGTCTTTTCGGTACATGGACTTTGCAATGCACAGACTTTGCAGTGCACAGACTTTACGGTGCACGGACTTTACGGTGCACGGACTTTACGGTGCACGGACTTTTCGGCGTGGAACTTTTTGGTGCGCGGACATTTCGGTGCACGGACATTTCAGTGCACAATGATTTAAAATCGCAAGATTTTTGTTTTGTTTTCTCTAAAACTAATGAGCACTATTTTAGGTAGAAGTGATTTTTTTCACGCTTTATAAGTTTGCAGACTTGGTCATTCATTTACGATCACTTACTGATATACCACCTAAGTGACTTTGTTAGGCGCATCACCATCCTGCGGGAGGACTGGATACATTGGACGTTATGTTTAATTTGCCGGTGTCTCTTTTCTAATGTATGCACTAGACGCATCACATCTTGTTTACACGTTGGGTCGATACGGGCATTCTCGGCACCTTCTGTAAAGGTGTGGCTTTATTGTTGGAAATCTGTGTAGGAAAGGCCCCAGCAACAAGAAGTTTGAGATTGTTGAAAATTACCCGAGACATGTGATGCAGCTAGTGTGTATGTTGGAAAAGACACCAACAAACCAACCATAACACCCATCTCCAATCCTCACGCAGGGCGATACTGCACCTAACAAAGTCACTTAGGTGGTGTATCAATAGCTGGTCGTAAATGGATGTCCAAGTCTAAAAAATTATAAAGTGTGAAAAAATTAATTTCTAGCTAAAATAGTGCTTATTAAGTTTAAAGAAAACTATAAAAAACTTGTGATTTTAATTGGCTGTGCACCGAAATGTCCGTGCACCAAAAAGTCAGTGCACCGAAATGTCCGCGCACTGAAAAGTCCCACACTGAAAAGTCCGTGCACCGAAAAGTCCGTGCGCCAGAAAGTCCGTACACCGAAAGGTCTCTGCACCGAACAGTCCGTGCACCGAAAAGTCAGCACTGAAATGTCCTACACCAGAAAGTCCTAGACCCGTTGACTCCTCGTCACTGGAAATGGGTCAAACATTCCCACATATGACATGCATTCTCCAGCGTTGAACCTAGGGTTACATGGGACTTCTCAGTAGGTCTTCGTCATTGCCGATGTAACCTACCCTTTTCTAGGCTCAGACTTCCTATTATATTTTGTTTTAAACGTCAGTATGCACCACCGACGTCTTATAGAGAACAGTACTCATCTCGCTGTCGATGTAATCTCCTCAACCCTAACTTCTCCTTGCATCCGTAACATCTAGCTGCATCCGTCCACAACCTTAATTCATCATCCGTCCATGCACGACCTTAATCATCCCAGAATCCGTGCAACACAACACCTTGCTACATCACGATACATCTGGCCAAGAATCAATTGCGACATCCGACCGCGTTCCAGAACATGCTGCAGATGTCGACGTGCCAGAGTCTGGTGGAGATGAAGGCATGCCAACGTGCCAGAGTCTGCAGATTCCAGCATGCCAAAGAACACGCTGCACGGATTTCGACCACCAGATGCCAGGTTCGACCATGTCCGCATTGATACGCATAGTAGGCCCTCTACCATCATCAAATGGGCTTCACTATATCCTGGCACGCATGGACAGATTCACCCAATGGCCAGAAGCTATTCCACTCACAGACATTACGGCAAAGGCCCATGCCTTCATCTCCACACGGATTGCAGGATTCAGTCGTCCCTGTACCGTTATGACCGGCCGTAGCCGACAATTTCAGCGCACATCTTTCACCGCCCTCTCCAAGATCTTGGGCGTACGCAACATACACACAACAGCGTACCCCCCTTCGGCAAATGGAATGGTGGAGTGGCTACATTGCTAACTAAAGGCAGCACTGATGACGAGAGAAGATTGCATCCATTGGGTCAGTCACCTCCCTCTTGTGCTTTTCGGAGTTTGTGTTACCTTAAAGGCTGACATCGTCGACACCTCAGCCAAGCTTGTTTACAGTACGACACTTCGGTTACCGGGAGTATTTCTCATCCATATACCATCTCTATCTACTGACATCCCGTTGTTCCTACAAGACTTGAGAGATTCCTTTTCCTCCCCCACGACCAACCCCAACGGGAGGACAGACTGCACGGCAGACCTATCATCAGCGACGATCTTCAAACGTGCACTCACATATTCACGAGAAAAGACGCACTACGACATCTTCTCACGCCACGTTACGATGGTTTGTTTAAAGTTCTTTCGCGAACGGAAAAGACCTTTACAGTCGACATCAATGGGTGCCACAATGTCGTCACGTTAGTCAGAGTGAAGCCAGCCTACTTTGTTTCTTTGGTAGATATTGTAGACTTTCCCTTCCCGCCGCTAGGAAAAACAACCAAAGTCGCCAGCTGTCTTTACCCACGATCCCCATCTTCCCACAAGACCATAATGTGAGCCCAGCTGCATCTTTTGCTCCACGTAACTAGGGGGGAGGGGAGATTCTGTAGAGCCACAGCTGAACAATGGGAGCACACCAGCGTGCCAGTGCAGCGGGATGTAAAAGAAGAGGATTGTCTTTTGTCTAGGCTTTGGACGGACGTCATTTCATTCTCTGGTATATCGAACACCCTACCAACAAACACCTTAACTTGTTCATCAGGAAACTTGCAGTCCAGGACACCCCTGAATGAAGTCTTTACACTTTCAAAACATCAAATGATACATTTCCTCGTACAATGTTTTCTGCCAAAAAGTGAAGCCGAGAAAAATGCATTTGAAGTTCACTTAAGGTGTCTATTTTGTACAATTCCCAGGCACACAAAATTTACCTGGAGCATATGTAGCATGAGGAAGGTGCTACTTTCGCTCGTGCTACAAATGCTCAAAACAGGGGCCCTTGCTGACAATGCTCAATTGTTTGGTGATCGTGTCCGTGCAGTGAAATGTCGACATTACCATGATTAAAATGACCTTGCAGCCTAGCTTTCTTGAGGCCTGGATAACTGCCTTGGTCGACTGCTACGAAGTCATTACAACTAGCATCATTGCTAAAAGATGACGGCCCACATGACTCGTTCGCAAAGCAACGCACATAGAAACAAATTTCCAAGGTATTGTTTGCAGTCTCCGGAATGAGGGAGGGAACCAAGACTCAAAAATGATATGTTTGAATTGCAAGAGTGCCAGCGAGAGCCACGTAAATAGCTGTTCACACTGAGAGCGGAAATGCGCATGTTTGGTCGAAGCGCTGGAACCTCACCGTTGGACTGCATGCATCTTGGTAATTGCTTCAGGACCAATCTTTTGCAACCGATTATATGAACCACTCGGCCACCAGACTATCGCAACCTGATGCTGATGTGACGGGCAGCAGTGAAAGTTTGAACCAACATCGTGTATCTTCCAAGAAGTGCTCTAGCTCGAAACACAATGTTTCTAGTACTGTCATGTCAGAATAAAAGGGACTAAAAAAACGTGTACTATTAGCATGCTGGAAAGGTAATCAATACGGCATTTATTTGGGCCCTTATATCCCACGGAACAGGAGATAGAATTGATGAGTGTCCTTTTTGACAAGAGCGTTTGCCACCACTGCCTTTGAAAACAAGGTGATAACAAGGAACAGAGACTGGATTCACCCGAAAAACGAGGGTCAGAATTCAGACTATTCGCACGGGAAGGTTCCACAAGACTGACACGGACATATTCCACTCAACAAGCCTGCCGGTTGTGAGTGGATGGTCTTGGCCACGGATCGTCGGAGAAACTTGTTTCGGAGTGCCTTGCTTGGCCTAGTGTTCCTAAGCTAACCCTTGGCAGTCACTTGATTAATGGGATTGTTGCCATTGTAGCTTTTTCCAGGTATCCGTGGGTTCATTGTTTGTCTCCGCGGCATTTAGCTTCGAGTATTTCTTTCTTCTCTTTGGCTACTCGATGTGGGGATGTGCGTTGACAGCATGTTGAAAAATGAATGCCCGGCGGTCTTTCTGACGACGTGACCGAGCGGCGTTGCCGGCCGTGTTGATTTGATCGTAAATAAATGTGTAGGG